>NC_135504.1:89340440-89982940 GCF_052857255.1 Amblyomma americanum
ACGTCATGACAAGGTGTTTTCGCCTACTCGAGGTAGAGTCAGCGACCCGATTACCAAGCATTTCACCCTGAAGAAGCCGGGCATCAAACCAGGAAAAAATTGTACTGATTGTACCACCTCTGCGTAGCTGACAGGGCGGAAGATAGATCCCGGCATCTCCCGCATTCGAGGCGGATGGTCAAACCACTAGGCCAACCCTGCGGTAGCTGTGAATTGAGCTGCAGACACGAATGAAAAATATCGTACGAGGTGATGTACAAACACTATGAGGCATCACTGATGAAATATTTCGCACACCTCCTAAAGCGGGATACCTGGAGAGTGTTTCGTGCGTGTTCTACACTTCAACCAGACATCGTAGTGGGTTCATTCGTTATGCGTTCCAACACACATTACTGTGAGAGGGTGGAACGTATGCATCCGTCTGCGTTGCTTTAAACTTTATCTACGTGTTGCCTCCGTCGCCGTGAATGAGCGACGCCGGAACCGTGCGCAGCAACCATCCAGACCTAACAAGAAAAATGTTTCAAAAAGGCATGCAAGGCCGGAAAATGGACATGTTTTTGTGTGCCACATTTGGAAGCACCTGCACACTACTATATGAAATGGTCTCATAACATTATGAGATCGTCAACAGTCCACAGCAGCGAGACAAACAACTAAAGGGGAACACGATGCGCTATCTATTCCGTACGTCCCTTTCACTCTTGCATCTCAGAAATTCAATTTGAAGACACGCCGGCATTCCAACCTTACAGCGGCTGTCACCTTTGTCGCACAAGTCACTTTTTTGTTACCCTACCAGAAAAAAAAAACAAAGCCATTTGCTGCGAGAATTAAGAAGACGGGGTTAACGGAAAATGTTCCGACCGGTTTCATAAGTGCACATAGCAGCGATATGAATAGATTCCCGCAAATAAGATGGCTTGTAAAACAGTGTTCATCATCATCAGCAGCAGCCTGACTACACCCACTGCAGGGCAAAGACCTGTACCCTCGCGGGTATCCTCAGGGCCGAAGGCATTATAGAGGAGACTGGTTACATAAAATTTAAAAAAACAACGTACAGTGCAACAGAATAATTGGTAGCACAGAAATGATGGCTTCTATCCCGGTCCTTTACCGCCTACAGTCGCCATACCCCCCCCCACCCCCCTCCCAATGTCTTAATCTCATCCGCTCACAACTTCCTGCCACCCCCTGCTACGCTTTTCTTCTGTGGGAATTCCCCCCGTTACCCTTAAACATCAGCGCTTATCTTGCCTTCTCTTTCCATGCCCTGCTCAAGCCCATTACTTCCTCTTGATTTCGACTATAGGATGTCACTAACCCGCGCTTGTTTCCTCACCCACTCTGCCCGCTTCCGGTCTCTTAACGTTACACCTATCATTTTCTTTGCATGGCTGGCTGCGTTGTTGTTAAGCTGAACGCATTTATTAGAGCGTACGCTGGACGTGGCTCGTTCCTTCAGTAGCAGAAAAAATTCGTCGTTTTCTCTTCTATTCTAGTTTCTGCATATAAGAAAAAAGTGGCACGGCGGAACTACCGAAAAATCGCAATTTCGGACATTTCAACTTTGTGAAATTATCTCCCAGTGCCTCACCCTGCCCAAAACTGGCAGTAGTTTATCTTGCCTTACCACGGAATTCAGCGATAAGCAAGCGCGCTTGCTAAGCGTCTGATGCTCTTCCATGGCTGCTCCGCTACACGCTCGCGACAGCCGTTCTATATATACCCACACGACCACGCGGCTATGACGTGATATCACATGGTCTTACGGCACCTCCATCGGATGTCATCACGTGGCTTCACATCAGCACATCGGATGTTCTTAAGGTCAAAGATCAACCCAGAGGTAGCCCATTGTCAAATGTTAAAAGTCAGAGGTCAAATATTATAAGTTAGACGTTAAAAGTAAAACTATAAAAGTCGGAGGTCAAGCTCAGAGGTCAACTAAAGGTCATGAGTCAAGGCTAGGTGTCAAGGGTTCGGCACTGTAACTACCACATATGGTCATACACGACTAACGTGGTTGTGCTGAAGGTCGTTCAGTGTCGTTCTCCGGCCTACACGACGACTGATATTTACGTTGCGTAGCGAAGCTGTCCGCTTCAATAATCCCTGTACTGTCTTTGAAGAAGTCACACGTACCTTTCGAGTAGAGCTCCCATCCGGAACTGGGATGCACGTGCCACCAGACCGGAGTTGCGCCGTGCCGTGTCCGTGACAGCGAACGCGTTTGGGTCCGTGTGTTCGAGGAACTGAACGCTAACCAGGGTGTAGTTGCTGGCAATGCCTCTGGACAAGTGCTTCGGGAAGAGGTTCGACATCTGTTCTTCAACAGTCACACCGAGCCTTGTGATGTTATCACTGCATCTGATAACATCGGTCAGTTTTTCATTGTCTTCAGCCTTCACGATGTTCAAGTCTATATGCAGATTTGAGATGCTCTGGTTTCTTGAGAGCGACTCGATGGTGGCTGTCCAGCTTAAGCTTGTACAGTTCGTAGCCTTATCGGTTGCAGTCACAAAAAGACTCAGCGTCTTAAGCGTGGTTGTTGCTCCGATGAGGCTGGCGATGGGAGACAAAGGATCCACCTCAGCCGGAAGCGGGGAGACGCTCAGTGTTAATGACGTCACATGACTTACAGCAGAGACCTCGGCAGTCAGCTTCTGAAGTTGTGGAGCATTGTCTTCACAATCAGCCTCGATGTCGACGAAGCTCTTGCACCGAATGAGGCTGAAGTTGTTATCGCAGAGGGAAAGATCGAATGCCGGGTTGAAGGTAACTCTCTCTTCTGCTCCACTTTGGCAGATTAACAAGCAGAACTCGTTCAATTCTGACACCGACATTTCAGCCCAACCTATGGTGATCATTTTGAGCTCTGCTTCAGCGATAACACTTCGAAGAACTCCAACCACTGCGGTGGCCGCCAGATCTGAAACGGCAGCGTCATTTCTTCAATGGTATCATTTTTTGTCAGACTGGGGAGCCAGCGATCGCAATGTCCACCTACGTCAATGACGCACTTGTAAGCAGGATGAATGTGGAAGCTGCTAAGCACGGTGTTTCTTGCGAACACACTGGCGATGAGGTCGAGCGCCTCATTATCGACGAAAATTTCGTCCACTTTCAGACTGAGGATGCTTTCGTTATCGCGTAGCGCCCGCAAAACACGCTTCCCGCAGGCATCACGAAATTCGCAGTCTCCTTCAAGGCTCAGCGTCGTCAGTGTGCCGCTGTTCTTGAGGTACTTTGAGAACTTGTCGCTGCAATCGTCGAAGGTCTGCTCCAAAAACGAGAAGCTTAGCGTAAGCTCTCTCAAAGAGGCATACCCGGCAATCGCAGTCAGAATGTCCGTTGAGTCCATGTCGTAATTCCAGAGTCCGGAAATATGCAACGACTCCAGCGCGCTTGTTTTCTCCAGAGTTGACTCGAGCGATCTCAGATGTTCCCTGCGGAACTCTACGTCGCTTGTGTACTGAAAGTGCCTTAAATTCTTCAGCGACGGGATTACGGAGAAAAATGGCTTGAATGCATCGCGGTTGGGCGTGAAATCCAGGAGTGTGACACTCTGGATGTGCTCGTTGTCACGAAAGGCGTCGCACAGGAGTGCGTCATACACCTTCAGTCTGCCAATGACGACGTCAACCGCTGTCAGGCAGTGATGTTTCTTGATTAAGATGTAGAGGAGCGTGGCCACTTTCAGCAGCTTTTCAAGATCGTTCAGTGAGGCCCGCGGAGCTACGAAGGCTAACTTCAACTCGGGACGTGTTCGCGCTCGTTCGCGGAGTTCATAGCGGCCCTGGAGTAGCGCGTCGTTCCCTGCAGACAGGTGGTGAATGATCTGGCAAGCTCGGTCTTTGCTGCCGGTGCAGGGCAGTGTGCAGTCAAGCACTTCTCCTGTGAAGGGAGCCGTGTAGCCGCCGACGCATCCCAAACAAATTCGACACGTTCGCAATGATGTCGTGTACGCAATGATGTCGTTGGGTTGGACGACAAACCCGACCGCGGCGGCTGCGTTTTTATGGAGGAAAAACGCTAAGGCGCCCGTGTGCTGTGCGATGTCAGTGCACGTTAAAGATCCCCAGGTGGTCGAAATCATTCCGGAGCCCTCCACTACGGCACCTCTCTTTTCATTTCTTCTTTCACTCCTTTATCCCTTCCCTTACGGCGCGGTTCAGGTGTCCAACGATATATGAGACAGATACTGCGCTATTTCCTTTACCCAAAAACCAATTATTATTATTATTATTGGACGACAGCCGGTCCTGACTTGGGCCTCTCCTTCTAGCCATCTGACCTGCGAGGAATAAACGTTCCGTGATGGCGTGGCGAAACTGCAGCTCAAGTGTTTTGAATTCATGCCGTGGGTGCAAGTTGAAACTTCTTTAAAGAAAGCAGGTTCCGGTTGGGGCATGCATGTTTTAATACTTACGCTATTTAACATCTGCTCTGCCAAATGACAAGTTTCCACACCACGGATGGAGATGGGTGCGCAAATGCAAGGCGCGCTTTCCTTGAAACTTATATCGGTGCCATACACATAGAATAGCTAGTTATACCGAGTTTCACGGCACAAAATCAAGTAAGGATATGATACATAGAAAAATATCTGCGTCAATACGACGCGTTGCTAACGCAAAGAACAGTCCCAGGCCCCACTGTGTTCCAGAAATTCCTTTATAGTACGATTCTCAAGCACATGGCCGAATACTTATCTAACAATTATCACTCACTGCGAAATGAAGGCAAGCATTATCAGGATAAAAAATTCGAGAGGACTCTTATCCTCTTCCTTAATGGTATGACGCGGTAGAGTTGTGGGTTAGGCTTTCCATTCTGAGCAGTTTTGACTCCTTTGAAGGCATTTTTATTTTTCCAATTGATTCAATTGAATTATTTCTCAATTACACTACTTTTAATTAGCACAATCAAGCACTGGCTTTTCATTCAGAGCATTTTGAATCCTTTTTTATTTCCACAAATAATTACAATGATTTAATTATGTTGTCATCACAATCCAATCAATCATCAATTACTGGAACCACTAAACAAATTGCCATGATACAATTTTATTTACGCAGTTCCCGATTATTTCCCACACAGCACTGGCTACATCGACGGCTTTTCGACCGAATGAGTTGTATACTCTATCGCGTGAAGTAGCTCATATTGTACCATACTTGGTCAATACGATAGTGGATCGATGCATGAAGTTTTGAGTCGCATTTAGGCAAGGGTATAGACGAGATCGCGACGGCAATAATAATTGGTTTTTTGGTGGAAAGGAAATGGAGCAGTATCTGTCTCATATATCGTTGGACACCTGAACCACGCCGTAAGGGAAGGGAAAAAGGAGGGAGTGAAAGAAGAGAGGAACAAATAGGTCCGTAGTGGAGGGCTCCGGAATAATTTCACCCCCCTGGGGATCTTTAACGTGCACTGACATCGCACAGCACACGGGCGCCTTAGCGTTTTTCCTCCATAAAAACGCAGCCGCCGCGGGACCTAAACGTGAAATTTTGTTGCTTAGCTCCTCGTAGCTGTAAACTTGCTATTACAAACCCGATATTTTACTGGCATGATCCAGCACATGTTCGCTGAAAGTGAACTTAATGCTGTCAAGATTGGCTGTGTCTAAGCACGAAAAAAAATTATGAAGTATACCTTAGTGAACGAAAAGGTGGTCGTAAATGCGCGCACAGGACTGCAACTCCACCGACCAAGCATCTTGGCTTAACTCAGTAATTAAGACCAATAAAGATACGGGCCATTCTTATTATCGCATACGCAGTTTAAAAAGGTTTGCACCTCATTTTCTTCCGAAAGAATTCTTTCAGCAGCAAGCTACGACTGATCCAAACACGAGATTATGGTGCATATTTTACGGCTCGAAGAAAACGTATTGGCTTTATTGCCAACTCCCTGGTACGGTTCGAACGTGACAAAAAATGGAAAAGAGTGAGACTATTGGAGGGACTAATACATTAATAAACCATTAATAAAACATCAAGGAGCGCTGATGTAAACAAGGTTTTTGGTCTCCCTAAAAGCGCCCACCCCAAAACACTATAGAGCGACTGAATGTAAATAACAAGAAACAGGTTTCCTTTAGCCTAAACTGCCCAATCCTTCTGGTGGGCACGAAATGTTACTTGTACAGGACATTTTGAATACGTAACAAGGTCTGCGTGGTCCGGGTTTCTATCACGTCCAAACTCTCGTGGCCTCGTACTGTGAATCAAACCAAATATCTTGTCTACGCCACGGGACAGAAGCAAAAAGTAACAACAATGAAATTAAATATAAGACCAGATTGAAAAAAGCACAAAATTGAAAAAAAATCACATAACCGGGCTACAGGCAGAGCTTGTGTCTAAAACTGCCTAATCTGTAGAAGGCCATTTACCAGAACAGTGCCGAGTTCTGTATAAATCCAGTGCTTGCCATGCTGACAGGTTCAAAAGATTGTGCTAATGAAAGTGGAGACCACTTCGTGTGTATTCTCTGCAATACTGCGTAATAGATTACAAAAGGGCGTCTTATTTTTCCCCAGCATTGTCATATTTTGCCACAGCGACAGTTTTAACTTTCAACGCGATAGCGTCAAGGGTCCCGTTCAGCGGAAGAGGCCGGGCCTTCCCATCGGCGGCGCCTGGCATTGTTGTGTCGCGAGACAATAGATTGGTCGAAAATGTTTGACGTCACACTTGGAGCGGCGGAATTGAAAAGTGATTAAAACAATACATAAATCCGCATTTTTCATAAGATGTGCTGCCCTCTGGGGAGTGGGCGAGAACTTGTTGAAAACCATGCACATGTCGCGTACCGCGGGGGATCTAATCGGGAAAAGGAAGGCGGCGACCGACCGCTCGTCCCAAGAACAACCGATTCAGAAACGAAAGCGGATGCTTTTGCCCAGCTCATGCGCACAAGGATTTGGCAGATTTCAAGCAGTTGAGCTGGAGTAGGAAAAGCGCACATGCGCAGAGTGGCTCTGTGAAAAAGGCGGGTTGTGATTACAAGGTCGCAACAGGACAATAACGTCGTTCTGGCATGTAAGTATATCAGGTAAATTAATTCGGCTGAAAGAAAAGAAATACAGGTAGTTAGTGAAGGATTGGACCTACAACCCCCCCTCCCCCAGAAAACAGTATATGGCCCAGCCTGCCTAGCCCTGGATGTATCGCGATCTCCTCGTTCCTCGACGTCAATCACTTGTGGCAATCTTCTTTTCTTCCCACTGTACCTGAAGAAACGACACCAAAAGGAAACAGCGAGTCCGAAGCGCTGCGAGCCTCACGGGCTCCCCCGGTTGCTATAAATATTGAAAGAATGTCCCGTCACGCTTGCTATGGAGTGTGTCTGCATTTTAAGGAACGTTCACAAGTTTAAGAACAGTTCCTGCAGCTTCAAAAGCGGCATGATCATCGAAAAACAAATTTTGGCGTGCACAGCAGCCAAACGAATTTCTAAAGCAAGCGGTTGCAAAGCACGACAGGGCTGTCGCCAAAGTTTAAAGAAAAACCAAAACACCGTGACAGGCCCCAATTGCCACAGTCTCGACCGTTCCCTTTAATACTGCTTCTAGCTGTACACGTAAGCAAAGCTCGTCGAGATTTGCACCGTAAATAGCGGACGTAGGTTGGTACAGCAGCGACACACAACGATCGCTTAAACAGACGCATAAGGGAAAACGGGAGCGGAGGACAGCCAACACGGAAACACTGGGGACCAGAGAGGTTGGGAACTCGTGAGCTGAGCTACCATATCTGCTATACGAGGCCTCACATTGCGTTGCTCAACAGTTCATCAATGAAGTTTGCGTGCACCCTGTATGTACTACAGAGGTGAGCAAGCCTGTCTAGAGTAGCCGAGCGATGCGATGCGGAGTGAATAAGTGTCTCGAGTAAACCTTCTTCTCGGGGAAGAAGAAATAGTGTGTCCCTGCTCAAGTGGCCGCACAGAGCTCTTCAGAAAAACCTCGCCATCCACGTAAATACGTGCCCTATTTGAAGAGAACTGCATACTCGTCTTCTGAAGAGGCCCCGGACGTCCTCCGATCGTCTGAAGCCTCCTGGGAACTATGCATGATTGCAGCTGAGCTGGGCACTGACGCTAGGCTTAGTGCTTCCGCTGCCACGCTTGCGGAGGTAGCTATGCCGGCGTCTCTCGTGGAATCACCTGCCACGCAGTCGACACCTGATCCGCGGCGCCAGGTCCAGCTTTGTGCTCCCGGTTCATCGGCAGATGCACCCCTCCTGCCTTCCCGAAATGCCGGTCTGCTCGTGAGTGATCTGCCACCAGGGCACACGGCCATCAACTCTGCACCACCGGATGGGCCTCAAACCGCACGGCATGATGAACAGGGCATTCCAATGGACTTATCGGCACCTCTACCAGTGCAAAAGTGCCCTCGGGCAACTCACAAGCGTCCTTAAAACGACAGCCAACCGATTCCACCTTCGGCAAGTGATGGCTCCCAAGGTAAGCGCACTTGTCTTACGATCGAGAACTCGGTGGAGCCTACACCCGGATCGTCTTCTTACAAAGTTACCATTAAATCACTGGCCAACAAAAGCCTCACGGATATACCCAACAAGGTTTTACAAGCTAACATGGACGCATGCCTCAGAAACGAAGGTTTTCGGGGCTTCACAGCCAGGACAAAGTCCAACGCCATTGCAGTGTGGCTTCCGACTCTGACTGCCGTAAAACGGCTGCAAACGCTCACCAGTATTTCACTTACAAGCGAAATCTCAGTGCCATTACAAGTGTATTTACTTGAAGGCTCCGACTTGCAGCGCTGCGTCGTCTACAACGTCGATATCACTGAGAATCAAACTGTCCTCCAGCGTGACCTGTACTGTGCCACGCACCGTGTCATCCAGGCCCGACGCATGGGAGAGAGGCGCTCTTGCATAGTCACCTTGCAAGGCCCTCTGACACTACCAGCCCGTCTGTACTATTATAGCTGTATTTTGCGGCCTCGGCCATATAAACCGAGTGCGGTATATTGCTATAACTGCTTCCGTGCTGGACATATGCGCAAATCCTGCCCCTTAACTGCTGCCTTTGCCCCGCCGCGGTGGCTCAGTGGTTAGGGCGCTCGACTACTGATCCGGAGTTCCCGGTTTCGAACCCGACCGCGGCGGCTGCGTTTTTATGGAGGAAAAACGCTAAGGCGCCCGTGTGCTCTGCGATGTCAGTGCACGTTAAAGATCCCCAGGTGGTCGAAAGTATTCCGGAGCCCTCCACTACGGACCTATTTGTTCCTCTCTTCTTTCACTCCCTCCTTTATCCCTTGCCTTACGGCGGGGTTCAGGTGTCCAACGATATATGAGACAGATACTGCGCCATTTCCTTTCCACCAAAAACCAATTATTATTATGAACTGCTGCCGGTGAAAGTACATCGGAACGGAAAGTGGCTTATCGATGCGGCCTTTGCAAATCCGACTACCACGAGATAACATCTCCAAGCTGTCCGACAAAACAAAGGGCAATACAACAGGCTCGTCGTCGAATGACTAAGCATTGGCCAATACAAGACAGTATAACTTCATTGCCGACATCCAATCGGTTCGCAACTCTCCAGTGGGATGACGACGAGTGGCCGGAGCTCCCTGAGCACACCTCGCATGATCCTTCAGCTCATCACTCTTCTAACGGTACTGTGCGAAAAGAACGCATCCGAAAACAGCCAGCAAAGCAGTGCCTGAACTCCCGCAGGACGATATGGCCGCTGTGGACGAACAAATCGCACGTCTTTTAGCGGAGGTCACCAAGCTCCGGCAACACCGCGAACTACTCGCTCGACGTAGACGGGAAGCGGAATCCGCCGCATCTATAAATGGCGCAGCAATATCGCCTTCCTGCCGCCCACCAGTTTCATTTCCTGCCGCCTCTTCCCAGATTGCCGCAATGCCTGTGGACAACTAAGCGATTTCTTTGCTCCGGTTTATGGTCAGCCTGTTGTCCAACCTGACGTCCGTGACTCTACAGCGCTTGGTCTAGTAACTAGAAATGGCAAGTTCCAGTCGTGCTGGTGTGCTGCAGTGGAACTGCAGAGGCATTTCCACGAAGGTGGGAAAGCTCAAGACCCGACTACAAATTCACAAGCTCCAGGTATGGGCCATGCTGCAACAGAAAACAAACGCCTTGCCAGCGATTCCAGGCTTCATTGCCTACATGTCTCCTTCATTGATAGACCGTCGTGTACAAACTGCTGCTCCCCCGTGAAAGGCGGCGGTGTATGTGGACTCACGTTTTCCGCATGTACGTCTTGCTCTCGAAAACTGGTGCACGTCGTGTCAAGAGGTAGTGGCAGTGGCTGCAAAACTTAAGGGAACCATTGTGGTCGTTTCATTTTGCGTTAGACCAGCCGGTGGTGCTTCCTCCCGTATTAATCTTGGCTGGTTAACAAGTGTCCGTCGACAGTTTACGGGGTCTCCGATTTGAGTCGGAGGCGACTTCTTTAACGCCCGCCACCAGGATTGGGTGTACCCTTCTACAAGCTCTCGTGGCAGGCGTGTGCGGGACGCCTTGACGGATGCCCAGTTAGTGCTGCTCCACCATCCTGGGACAGCAACACGGTCAGTGCGTTAAACTCGCAGTAATTCCTATGCTCCAGACTTGACGTGGTGGTCGGGACCGGGTACTCCCTCATGGCACATGGAGCCAGACTGCTGGGGAAGTGATCATTACCCTATCAACATCGGTCTTCACACCGCACATTTCCGACCATTACGCTCCAAATGTTCTGTGATCAACTGGGACAGTTTCCGCTCCTGTATGGACAATCTCTCCTCAGATTCTTCGCCAATCCTTGTTGAGCGCATACAAACAGCGCTCAACAGTGCTACGACTACCACCTGGACTGATGTTGGTCGACCGGCACCAGACCTCGGCCTTTTTAACTTGTGGGCGGCACGCCGTCAAGCCGAGCTAGCTGCTACGAGAGACCCTACTTCGTCGCAGGCACGTATGCGATTGCACTATCTTACAGCTAAGGCGCGCAAATATGAACACGACCTCTCTCGGCGGCAGTGGCATGCGTGGTGCGAACAATTTTCTGCAAAATCATCGAATGCCTCTCTCTTGCGAACATTCCGTACAATGGAACGCGGTCGCCGTACGACTGACGCCGCGGCAACCGCATGCTTCGCGGCTAACTTGTCGCCAGGTGATTTCGCCAAAGAAGCAGCGCGAAAGATTTCCCGCAATACGATGATGTGCCTTTTTCATCCGCTAGTTTGAATATGGCAGGCATCGCAGCGCATTTATATCAAATGCCGTCTGATGTCGACGTAGATGGAATTGCGTTTCCATTCTCTATGCCTGAGTTGCTGGCTGCGATAGATGATGCGAAACGGAAACCAGCAGCCGGCCCGGACAATATTCAGTACGAGGTGTACAAGAACCTGTGTAGCGCTGCACTCCCTCAACTACTTGACACCATAAACAAAGTATGTTTTGATGGCGTAGTGCCCGAGAGCTGGAAATCCGCTGTCGTGATTCCTATCCCGAAACCAGGAAAGCCTCCGTCGGACCTCGCCAACTTGCGACCTATCTCCTTAACTCCTACGCTGTGCAAGCTGGCGGAGAAAATGCTAGCCACACGACTGTAATGGTGGCTAGAGCAGCACGGTTTTAATCACCCAGCGCAAATCGGCTTTCGTCCATATATTTGTACAGAGGACGGGTTGGCTGTCTTAGCATCTGCACTTTTGTCATCTACCTGCAGCCGCAATTTGCGTACTGTTTTAGCAATGGACGTTGAAAAGGCATATGATGACATCAGTCATGCAGCCATTCTGAACTCCATTGACATGCTTCATCTCTCTCTTAGAGTGCGTAGTTTTGTCCAATCATTTTTGGAAGGTAGAAAATTTGCAATACGCCTCAGCGGCGAAGCGGTCGGATCATTTGTTCCTCTCTGCGGCGTGCCCCAGGGACCAGTATTGTCGCCGACGTTATTTAATAGTGCTTTCATCCCGCTGGCTTGGCGCTTACATGACATCCGTGACATAAAATTTCTTCAGTACGATGACATTACGGTGTGGAGTACTCACCAAGATCTTCGTACTCAGGAGGCTGCCCTTCAATCTGCCTTGGATGTTACCTGTAATTACGCATCATCCATCGGACTTCAGCTATCCGTGCATAAAACAACATACACGTCAGTCGCCAACCGCTGGGGACGCCGTAAACTTGCTGCAAGTCCAATCCGTCTTTGTCTATCAGGCACCCCACTACAGGAAAGTCAGAGTGTCAAAATCGTTGGCTTAATGATTCACCAATCAGGATCAGCAACTGCATGGCTTTCTCAGGCAAAAATGCAAGTTATTCAGACTTTGGGTTTGATTAGAAGAAGTGCCCCTAAAACTGGTGGCGCAGGCTCGTTCGTTGCACGGCAATTGGTGAGGGCAGTTCTGAAGCCACGTATTGTTTATAAAGCCCAGTTTCAACATCTTACAAGAGCCCAATGGGATCGCCTTGAAGCCGTGAACCGAGAGGCTATGAGGGCCATTACGTGTCTTCCACGCATCACACCGGTCATAGCTTTACAAGAGATTGCGCAGCTCAATACCATTGATGAGCTGGTGCAGCAGCGCTGTGAAGCGCGCAGCCTTAATGCCAGTCTATCGCACTCCACGCATGCACTCAGGACTTATGCAACGTCACACTCCATTCTTCAGCCGCCAACGCCAGTTCTTCCCCCTTGGAAGTTTGTACAGTTCAGCGACAACAAGCCAACATATAATCGCCGGCCAACTTCGGCATCATTGCTTCGCCAGAAATTTGAGGAACAAGATGCTTGCCTGCCTGAAGGATCCATTGTTGTCTACGTAGACGCAAGCATACAAGACTGCAAAGCAACAACAGCTATCTACTGCCCGTGCAGACCTGCCCTGAATGAAAGCTCTTGGCTCCACCTTACGGAACCCCCTTCGTCCTTTTGTGCTGAGCTCGTTGCAGTTCAAGAAGCACTCTGCTCTGTGGCCAACTTAACTATGCTCCCTGCGGCCCGCGTTGTCATCCGCACTGACGCATTTCAAGTTGCCCGGTTGCTACGACGTGTTGGCGGCAGTCCCACGATATGTCAGGACATCCACCGGCTCGCGGCACGCATCACCCAGCCAGTACGTATGGAGTGGGTCCTACGGGATCTGCTGACCTATCAAAGGTAGGCAGATTTAGCGACCCGCCTTGCGAATCCAAACTCATCACCGCCTCGGCTCCTCCATTTGGACAATTTTACCCTCCTTTCATCAAGAAAGGAACTCCTCCGGCACCGCACACGTGCTCTCATCCCTACGTGTTCGGTAACCCTCCCCCGCGGTCTTACCCGTGCAGATGAGGTTGCTGTTAGGAGGATCCGGGTCGGGGTGGTCCTCACACCAGCCATCACTCGGAAGTGGCCTCACTACCGAGAATTGTTTCTTCGGCCACGGTGTCCGGTATGTAAACACGAGGACATTGAGGCTGACATTCATCACTTAATGTGGGACTGCCCAGCTCTCAATCCTACAAGGATCCGGCACCTGATGGTAGCAGGTCTTTCACCAAGCAACCCTTCTTCATACATTGCCTGGACGCAGGGACCGTACCATCGTTCTCTACTGGACTTCATCAAATCAGCTAACCTTTTTCCATTCATTTAGATCATTCATCACACCTTCACCCATCATTGATGCCCTGGGGCAATATATTTCGATTTCAAAAAAAAACCTGTATCGCAGTAGAAGACGAAAACACAAAGGATAGAAAGAACACCAGGGGTGCTTCCGGTCTTTGTGTTTTCGTCTTCTTCTGCGCTACAGTATTTTTCGAGACTATGAACCAATAAGCCCACAAAGCATTACGACTACTGAACAAATAAATGCGCAGCTATTTTGCTAGGGGTAAGCTGCTTATGTCTGCAAGGTACTACAGTCCAGAGTTTCACGCAATACCGTCTGGCAAGGAGCTAACATTGCATAAACAAACATACACTCGCCAATTTTTTTTAACAAAGGAAGCAGGACGTTTATCGGCTTATACGGGTCCTTTGATCACATAGAGCGCCACATAAAATGATGGCGGCTAAAGTACGGTTAAAATTGCGTAGTGTCCGATTGTAGATCTCGTGCAAGATTTCAAAGTGTCTTGTTAAGAGCATGCTTCGTGTTATGTATATGAACAGATTCTAAAAGAAGGCGCGATAAATTTTTCTCCGTGGCAATGACTGATGCTTCATCCCAATCGAAGGTGTGTCCCGTTGATACGCTGTGTTGCGCCAAAGCTTTAGTTGTGGAGCGGTAATTCGCCAGTGCAAGCAGCGCCACAGCTTTGACACACACACAGAATCTTGTACACCATGCCCGGGTACCTTGAGTGATCTAGACGGTCTTTTACCCGGGCCAGCTGTAGTTTCAAATTGCTGGTAGGCATATGAGAAAAGTTCACGTCATAACCTTTGTAAATGCGTCAAAGTGTTTCGCTTACCCCGGAAGCATAGCGTTTCCAGCAGCGTGTTTCCTTTCTGCAACCATTATGGTAAGTATACGGCTATCCGGATGTGCTCAACCGCCGCTATTATCACTGACTATCAGCACCTGCACTAAAATATCGGCTACTCTCTTGCGTGAATCCCCGCCCGAGTGCTCTAGACAGGCGTTCACACCTCTGGACACGATCCGAAAATAGAGACCGCGGAGGAGAATTTAATAAAAGGACGCGCAGAACGCCTCCGAAGTGCGTGGTGAACGGGGAGCCAATAAACTGCTGCGGAAAGGCAGACGAACTGAGGTGTGGCATACTGTACGCACCGGGGAACAGCCAGAGGCTGAACAGCTTGCTCAGCTAGTTCTCACGGCGAACTGAACAAATAAAGGAATACCGGTACAGACTATAAACGAAGCCCCCAATGTCCATGCGAATTCGTGAGTTCAGCCGCATTCACTGCTAAGCGCGACACAGATAGCGAAGCTGGTAGCACACGACGGAGAGAACGTAACAGCGCTTAAACGTGTGTCTTGTTCTCTTTGGGCTCCCTCCACGTAGTGTACCAACCAGCCTACACCAGCCCTCTTCCGGAGTACGCGACAGGCCACGCAGTCTGAAGAAGTCCGGCAGCAGGGAAACTCAGCACGAGAAGCGCTAAGCCCAGCACAGGCTATGAACTGTGTGATCATCTGCCTAAGAGTAATGATGGCTGGCAGTTCTTTAGACGTACTATAGGGCAACCAGTTCGGCAGCAGTTTATATCTTTTTACTACTTCCTTGCCGGGATGTAACTTTTTCACGGCCCATGCAGTATCGTAACAGGACCCGCACATTCGTAACCCGCAAAGGAAGACGCAAGCGCACTCCCTGGAAAAAAAAAAGTCTCGTAAAGGAAGCACTCACCGCTGAAGGAACGGTGCGAGGTCTCCGGCTGACTTCCTGCTCCACGGTTTCTCAACCAAAGAAAACCTTCGCTCAGTCCGTCGTCGCAGCTAGCCTTCTTTCGTGCTATGCCCCGTATCATCACGTGATGCCATTCGGAGCGAGCCAGTGTTAAAGTGTAACAAAAAGAAATGACGTCTCCGTTTCTTTTTTTCATTTGAGCACAGTCTTTCTCAGTTAGGCCTTGGGGAACTGCAGATAGTGTAATCGCCCCGTGCTGATACATGGTAGGGAAGGAGCAAAGGTGGAAAAGGGAATAGCGATAAGGTTGCTTTGGGTCTTACCTACAGCTCGCGTTCCTTGGACGAGCCAGTTTCATAAGGAGATTCAAATAAACGTGCTCGTCGCCGATTTTATGGCGGTCGGTAACTACCGCGCGCGGTAAAGCCGCGCCACCCATACTACCGCAAGTGTCCAGAGAGTTTTTTGATAAGCGACAATTTTAAAGACAGTTACTGCGCCATTTTCCTTTCTCTGGAATCGATTTTTTCTCTTTTTTCAGTCCCTCCTCGATCCCTTTCGCTGGAGGCGAAACGCAAAAGGTGCCCACGTGCAAGGGTACACAAAAAGAGGCATCCGTGTGCCGTACGATGTCAGTGCACGCTAAAAAACCCGGGGCAGTCGAACCTAATCCAAAGCACACAAGGGCACTACTACGGGCTAGTTAGTTTGACATTCGAAAAGGAAAATTCGTAGGCGAGATGGCTGGGCAACATACAACCACCTCAACGCGGCACTCCCCAAACGTTACAAAGTAAAATAAAAAGAAAATATGTGACTAGACAACTCATTTCGTAGCAAGAAACAGCGAACTGCGTGTTTTCATGGAATTTTCCTGCAAACTTTCATAATTGTTCTGTTCAGTCAAATGGGGATATCTTTGTATCTGAAGATGACCGTACCACAAACAGACATATATTTCAGTTCGCTGCATCATATCTAACTCGCACGCGCCATGGTACAACGCCCATGTAAATAATAATTAAACAAGGAAATACAATTTAATCGCACCGCAAAACTTTCACTTCTAATTCGCGCTGTTCTGCTTACAAGGCTACCTCCAATACGAGCGTATCCGCCCTAAAAAAGTCCAGCGGCTACATCTTATCCAGTACTTTACCGGACATGCTACAACCAAATCCTAGAAATTTAATGCCTGTCATTAGTCCCATACCTAGCAATTGGAGCGCTTTGCGAAACTAGTCAAGTGATTAAAGTGATAACTGCGGCGCTATGGTACTAAAAGATACTCTTGTTAGTAATTTTTCATCCTACAGCTACACACATCTTCCCGATATATGTCATCATGATTATTTGCTGATCCCTCCAGTGGCTTTTTACTCAGCTGGTGTTGCTCGCCTAATTAGTACTTCAAAAATAATTCTGGCACAGGATAAGGTTCCGTGATTGCTAAATTCTTAAGACAAAACCTTTGCCAATAACTCAGTTAATAAAACTTGCCACAGTCACTGGACACAGGCACATTTCCTGAAGAGTAGAAAATGAAGATCATTCCACCTAACAAATCTTTGAACAAGACTTCTCCAGCTAATTACCGCCCCATACCTGTCACTAGTAGACGCTGAAAACTGCTTGAGCATATCATATTTGCCACACGTATCGACTTCCTCGAGAGAAATTCGTTTTTCTTATTCGTACAACATGGCTTCCGCAAATCATATTCTTGTTACACTCAACTAATACAGACAGTTTACAATATATACTCGAGAGGTCATCAGGCGCTGATCGCACCTTTGTAGAGTTTTCAAAAGCATTTGATAAAGTTTGCCATCATTTCCTTCTCCATAATTTAAGTCACTTATACATTCGCAATAAATTGTTCAAATTTATTGAATGCTTTCTGATTAATCACTTTTGATTTATCTCCACTTGCCGCTTCAACTCATCATTTGTTAATGCACTTTCTGGTGTTGCACAACGTTATGTTTTCGAACCATTACTGTTCCTAATTTATATCAGTGACCTTCCTTGTCATGTGCCATCTACCAAGCATTTATAAGCCGATGACTCATTTTTCGGGCGATCGAAAACGACAAAAATATCAACATCCTACAGCTAGACCCTGGAAGTCGCTATCGCGTTACAACTTCATGCGTAGGGTTTGCGTGTGGCTCTGCGCAAATACTCCGGCTTCCCGCATTTCGTGCACGCCCAATGTGCACATTTCTCACTGTGCAGCCTCTCGTAAGTTGAGCTCAGAGATACGTCCCTGGCACAGACACCCACACATTCGCATGCGACACAGCTCGGCAAAGATCTGTTACTATAGCTTTCGCTCTGCAGTGCGGTCACGTGAGAATGACTACCGTTGACCGGAATCGAGCCGTTGCTTTAGATAGGATGCAGAACCTACACGCAAGTTAGTTATGCAATAATTACTTCCCGCCGAGGAGTCCCTTGCGGCATTTGTGACAAAAAAGCCTTATACAAGCGAAATTACTGCATGAGCAGGCAGCTATATTACGTGGGGCGTACAGGGCATTGCTCTACTAAGCTCTACAACAGCCGCGCTCCGTCAGATAACGTTAACAAGCACTTCTGCCACCCATCCCGGCTCTGCACTTTTGTAGCGAGAGCTACACGGAGCTGCCAGTCGAGCATTTCGCGGTGAGAGGCAAGCGTAGCAGGGGGCAGCAAAAGGTTAGGTGGGCGGATGAGATAAGTTTGCAGGCATGGGTTAGGCAGAGCTGGCAAAGGACACGGTTAATTGGAGATACATGGGAGAAGCCTTGGCCCTGCAGTGGGCGCGGTCAGGAGAACGACGACGACACCGAAGGTTGCCAGGAATGCCTTTATTCCATCTCGGCAGCCGAGCAGGAAAGAGCGAGGCGGCTTCTTCTTCTTCTTCAGTGATTGTTGGGCAGGATGAAAAGGAGGGAGACACGGGCTTGTCTACTGGATGGATGGATGGATGGATGGATGGATGGATGGATGGATGGATGGATGGATGGATGGATGGATGGATGGATGGATGGATGGATGGATGGATGGATGGATGGATGGATGGATGGATGGATGGATGGATGGATGGATGGATGGATGGATGGATGGATGGATGGATGGATGGATGGATGGATGGATGGATGGATGGATGGATGGATGGATACGGCTGAACCCTTTACATCGGGCGGTGGCTCAAGCCACCTAGCCATGTCTTGTGAAATTTTACTCCTGTCTTGCTTTTAGCCACCAATCAGATAACCTTCGCTTGGTTACTTCTAACCTCTTAAAATCCACTTTCCCTTCTCTATCCCTAAACCCCAATGCCTTGGGTAAGTCAGCCCCGCTGCCTTCCACTGTAGGGTGAAGCCCTTTACAGAAAAGTATCAAGTGTTCAGCCGTTTCCTCCTCCTCTCCGCACGCAATGCACAAAGTGTCTATCTCCTGGTACCTGACTCTATACGTCTTAGTCCGCAAAACTCCAGTCCTGGCCTCAAACAAAAAGAACTTCCCCTACAATTATCATAGATATTTTCTTTGACAATTTCCTGTTTAAAGGTCCGGTATGTTTCTAGTGCCGATTTCGTCAGCATCCCTGTTTTCCACAAAACTCTCTCTGTTTCTTTAACCTTTTTCTTAACCGATAATTGCTGATTTGCCCCCTTACTGCTGTCCAGATATTTGCTTGTCAATTTTCTAGTTCGCTTTCTCCATTTCGTGTCAACATTCTTTATATACAGGTATCTGAAAACTTTCCTAGCCCACCGCTTTTCCTCCATCCTTCTCAATCGTTCCTCAAATGCTATCTTACTGCTAGTCTCTCTGCTCTCGAAAGACGCCCATCCCATATCACCCTGTACCCCCTGATTTGGTGTATTGCCATGTGCTCCCAAAGCTAACCTCCCTACTCCCCGTTGCCTAATTTCCAGCCTTGCTTGAACATCTGGCCTCATACACAGGACTGCGATTCCCGAAGGTCAGGCTAGGGACCATCACCCCTTTCCAGATCCCTCTTACCACCTCATACCTATTGTAATTCCACAGTGCCCTATTTTTCATGACAGCTGCATTCCTACTAGCTTTATTCATTACATATTTTGCATGCTCTGTCAGATACTCAACACTGTCATTTATCCACACCCCAAGATACTTGTACTCATTCACTACTTTTAGCACGAACTCCTGTATTCTATGCTCGCCGCCCTCTTCATTAAATGTCATGACTGCAGATTTTTCCTTACTATACTTGAAGCCTAATCTATCTCCCTCTGTACTGCATATGTCTAACAACTTCTGCAGGTCTTCCTTGTTGTCAGCCATTATCACTATATCGTCCGCATATATTAGTCCCGGTAATGTCTGTTTAATCAATTCCCCTTGCTTGAAAAAAGATAGGTTGAAACCTAGTCCGCTCCCCTCTAGCTTGGCCTCCAAACCTTGCAGGTACAACATGAACAACAAAGGGGACAGAGGACATCCTTGTCTAAGCCCCCGCTGTATCTCTACAGGCCTTGATACATTTTTTTCCCATTTTATGAGCACTCTGTTACCTCTATATATATCTTTTAAAAGATTAATTACTCCATTTTCCACATCCAATGTGCCCAATATGTCCCACAAATGCTCCTGAGTAACGTTGTCATAGGCTCCCCTAATATCCAGAAAAGCTGGCAATAAGGGCCTATGTTCCTTTTCCGCAATTTCTATACACTGTGTCAATGAAAATAGATTGTCCTCCAACCTCCTTTGTTTCCGGAACCCATTCTGTAGTTCCCCTAACACCCCCTCGTTCTCCACCCAAGCCTGCAGTCTATCCTTTATAATTTGCATCACCACCCTGTAAACCACAGATGTCACTGTTATGGGGCGATAGTTACTTACGTCTGCTTTGTCCCCCTTTCCCTTATATATCATGTTCATTCTACTTAATCGTCATTCATCGGGAACTTTCTCATCCACTATCATTTTGTTCACTACCTGTATTAATGTTTGCTTGGATTTTGGTCCTAACTTCTTTATCAACATAATCGGGATACCATCTGGTCCTGTTGATGTGCCACTAGGAACCTTCTTCTCTGCCCTTTCCCACTCTCCTTGCTCAAGTGAAGCTATTGCTGTAACCGGTCTATCCTCCTTCGATAAATTATGTACCACGTGCTTTGCTGAAAATTTTTCCGTCATCCTTGTTCCTATGTGTTTTATTGCTTCATCCCCTTCTAGTCGAATACCCTCATCTGTAACTATAAACCTTTGTTCTAGCCTAGTTTTATTACTCATTGCATTTAGATGTGCATTGCATTTAGATGTGGAGGACTAGCCTCCACGCCCACTGCCGGCGTGTCGTAGAAAGAGGGGGGGGAGGGGAAAAAGATTGAAAGGAAAGGGTAGGCGCGCAGAGCGAGGCGGCGCTCTGCCGTGGCGCTTAAATTGCCCGCGATATCAGCGTTTTTCACACGCGTCATGATGAACAAGCAATCAGCAATACTTTCCGCGCGACAGAGGGTGTTATCACCGGAAGAACATAACAACCGCCTATCACTTTGCAGACAGGGACACTGTCAAATCCGAAATACGAAGTGCAGTGTCCGTCGCAGACACGAACACTGCTCCTTATATTGTTGCATTTTACATTATAATATTTTTCCTCTCATTTTTGTTGTATCGTAATTATGTTTCGGTTTTGTTTGATCATTTTTAACCAGAAGACAGCCTAACACTTCCTTTAACCAAGTCGACCGAATGTCCGTGGGGGGCGAGCGTTGGTCCAAGTGGCAACGGTTCGAGTGCCGGCTCGATCATTTATCTTTTGAGAGCAGTTTTTCTTTGCATTGCGTTTCTTTCACCTGAGGCATTAAGTACCGCATTTACACGATTGTAAGTCGACTCGAATGTAAGTCGACCCCCCAAATCACATGTCCGAAAAAAAAACACCGGTGGAACGCTTCAAAAACGAAAACTTATTGCATAGATGAGCTATTCATCCTCACTTGAGTCATCTTCAGTGGTACTGCTGTCGTCGTCGTCGCCGCTGCGATCCCACAGCACATCGACCTCCATGGAAAGCCCGCACCACGGCATCGCGTGAAACGGCCGCCCAAGCGGAAATCACCCACCCGCACACAGCCGCCAGGGAGGCTCTCTTCACGCGCCCCGTTGGCGTAAGTTCCCGCCCTTCTGCCGCCAGCCACTCGTTGTACTCACGCCGGAGCGAGTCCTTGAATGGCTTGTTAATGCCAACGTCTAGCGGCTGCAGCTGCCCCGTCAGACCGCCGGGAATCACCAGCATATCTGTATCTTCTTTTCGGAGCTCTGCCTTCACTTTCGCGGTAAGGTGGCCGCGAAATGAATCCAGCACGAGGAGGTTCGGATTGCGATTTTTGAGGGATGCCCCTGGCCTCCAAAGCCACACCCGACGGTACCAATCAATAACTAAGTCGTCCGTCATAAAGCCTTTTTCGTTCACTCGCACAATCACACCTTTCGGGAACATTTCCTTTGGCATAGTTTTTGTTTTGAAGACGATGTGCGGTCCGAGCTTTGTGCCATCTGCCAATCATGATAGCATAACAGTGAACCGAAGTTTCTCGTTTCCTGTCGTGAGAAGCTTAACCTCGCGAGCTCCCCTCTCGCACACTGTAGTGTTGCTCGTCATGTCGAAGTAGACGGGAGTCTGGTCCGCATTGCCGATTTGGCCGAGCAGGTATCGCCGCGAGTCGCGGAGCTTGAGGTAGTGCCTATGGAAGGCGAGAACTCTCCTCGTAAGCAGCAGGCAGCTTCTGGCATACACTACTATGCCGACGAAGAGAGAAGCCAGCCCTTTTCATAAATATCGAAGCCCAAGCCCTGCTGGCTTTGAAGTCTGTTTGGAGTATTCCAGCTTCCGTAGCAAAGACCCAGGCTTGTTGCGTGATCATTTCGCATGTCACTCGAAGGCACCGATCACGTATTTCGGTGACAGGCGCTGAAAGGTTGACCCCCAGCTCCAGAAAGCGTCCCGACTTCGGGCCGCGGAAACCTCTTCGCTTGGAGTCGCAGTCGAAAATTTTGTCTCGCTGCTTCCGCCAATAATAATTAACACTCCCGCACCAACCGTTCAGAAACGTCGAACTTGCGGCCCGCCGCGCAGTTGGATTCTTCGGCGTAAATGATGGCCTCCCTCTTGAACGCTGCAGTGAATGAGCGCCGAATGCTTTTCGAACCTGGAGAGCCCATGGCGAAGCACGCGGCCGGCAGTCGAGTCAAAAGTGCCAACTCTAAGCACCACCAAACAAAGAGTGATCGGTGTCGGGGCGTCGGCTCTTCCAGCAAACATCGGCATTCCCCAGAAGCGCCGCTCTTCCATCAGCTAGCGACACTCATTTCCCAAAAACCAATTATTATATCATTTCCTTTCCTTAAATTGTCCAACTGGTTTTTGGCTCTTGCTTTCTGGGAGAAGGAAATGGCGCAGTATCTGTCTCACATATCTGTGGACACCTGAACCGCGCCGTAAGGGAAGGGATAAAGGAGGGAGTGAAGGAAGGCAAGGCATCGTGCCGAACGGGCGGTGGCGTTCCGTAGACACCAGCGCTGGCAACTGTGCAACACGCCGTCGCGTCCCGATCCAGATGCCTCCTGAACGCCGGTCTGGAAGGATGCCGCCGAAACGCTCTTTGTAGTCTTTAATCAACATTTTTACCACACATCAGCGACACTAGCAGGAACATCGCGCTTAAGGCTTTCGCCTCACCGCACTTTACGTTAACAAAGTGCCCCTCCCCCCTAATTTTTTTCATTTTGAACTACTAATCCTCCCAGCGAAAAATGCAGTCAAGGTTATTTCTATAATGCCACAGATGCCTCAGTGGGCAAATTATTTGTGCACGATCAGACGGAATGAGAGAACATAACTAAATATAACTCATACTCTGTGCATTTTTTTTCTCCCTGATGTCTGCTCTATTTATGCGCTCCTTTTTGCGCAAAGAGTGAAATTGTAAGGAACCCACTTTTTCTGTCTAGGACAATTTAAATCGATGCCGGCTAGAAGATTAAGCTCTTATAGATAAGGCTGTCTCTGGAAAAAAACGTTACTTCTGAAAGCACATTTCGTTAATGATGGGTGTGCAGCCTCAGCCTTCAACCTTTTCATGTGGTTGATGCAGCTGAATATACAGGTAATTTTCCGGAAGGAATGTGCTTGTAACACACAATACATCGCCATGGATTATTCGAATGCTGAAACTTACCTTCTACACTCTAGTCCCGCCATGAACCGATTGCGGCCATTACTATCCAAGCCAACCTAGAGAGTGCGGCGCCTTTATTGCAATATGCAATATATTTCCTGCTTAGT
Source organism: Amblyomma americanum (assembly GCF_052857255.1). Classification (NCBI taxonomy): domain Eukaryota; kingdom Metazoa; phylum Arthropoda; class Arachnida; order Ixodida; family Ixodidae; genus Amblyomma; species Amblyomma americanum. The sequence continues at coordinate 89,364,171 of NC_135504.1, forward strand.
CCCCTAGAAGGCGACATAAGAGCGATTTTGCTGCCGCTTCTTGAATGCGTTTGTCAATCTTATTCCGCGAAAATCTGAGACGCACCAGTGAACACAATCTTTTTTTATTGCTCACTGAAAGCGGTAGTTCCATCAGTGTGATGTTATTGAAGCACACGCATTTTTTCTTATGCCTTGCGGCTGTCCAGCTGGTCGGCTTCGTGATCGTGATGGAAGTGGCATGGTGGGCGTCGAAAGCTGGCAACCGCTGCAGCCGCCATGTTCGCCGAACCTTGCAGAGCACCTGCCACGTTCCACCAAATCCGCGTTGCAGAGTGTAGGAGAAATCGTTCCTCTGCATGTAGAGGCAAAAGAGTGGTTAACATGTTGTTCGCGCATGGGGGTTCGAACCGTCTTCAGAAGACATTCATGTGTACATCACTGAATGTTCGAGTGTCAAGCACATCGAACGTGGGCTCTCATCTTTCTCCGGGACGAGTAACTGCTAGGACTAATCCAAGAAATTCATCTACCTCTCGTGTGGATGACGAAAACTTCGTACAGCTCGTTTTTGTTGGTTTGCGTACGTGTGCAACACTTTGCTTTCGTTGAACTAGGGAGTGCATTTGCATGTTGTCACATGCTCACATGTGTCGCTTGCTCACATGCATGTTGTCACATGCACAAAAATCCCTCTGTAATGCGGTGCCACTTATGTTGGCCAGACTGCCGCTGCTTAAATGACAGATTAAGAGAGCACGCTAATGATGTCAGAGTAGGCAGAGGGATCACACTCACGAACCATGTGACAACATGCAAATGCACTCCCCAGTTCAACAAAAGCAGTGTTGCGCACGTACGCAAGCCACCAAAAACGAGAACTGTACGAAGCTTTCGTCATTCACACGAGAGGTGACAAGTGCTTGAGCGTGCCGTCTCATCGCTTATCGAAAAAAGAGAGAGCCTTTTTAGATATTGACCTGCAATAGTATCAATCTTATATAATGGTGTTCTTTTAGTTTTATGTGTACTTTCTGTATTGATTGCGTTTTCGCATGAAATACACTCAGTTGAAAGTTCGGTGCTGTGTGTGTTTCTTCTCTCTTTCTTGTCCCGTTTTTCGCGCCGTTTTCAGTCTTGAACTCGTAAGCGTTCCGAAGCATCTGTCTATTTGTTCAGACTATCATAGGTGAGAGTGCATCTATTTACGCGATGCCGTTAAGGTGTCAGTGTCGCAGAAAATCCAGCGTAGTCGTCGTCGTCCGTTGTCAGCATCATTTAGCGTGAGCAAAGAATGCACGAACAAAGTGGCAGTGGCTTAACTTAAATAAACTTGGAATTCAGCTAAAAGCAAGGACGCTTACTAAGCGTCTGAGGCTCATCCATGGCAGCACCGGTACACGCTCGCGACAGCCGTTCACACGACCACGTGATTATGACGTGGTATCACATGTCTTTCGACACCCCCATCGGATATCATCACGTGGCTTTACATCACCCCATCACATGGTCTTAAAGTCAAGGGTCACGCAATCTCAAAGGTCAACTAACGGTGATGAGTGAAGGTCAGGGGTCAAAAGTTACACACAATTGTTTTCATCACGACTCAAAATTCCGTGGAACGTCTTTTAGTTTTTAAACTACACAAAACACTATCTAACCCTTTATGATAATAGCATCGTTATATCCTAGGTCAACACACTCAGATCGTTACTTATGAGGTCCAAACCCAATAGAGGGGTCATCCTTAGGTTTAGTTATATATCAAAGTGGTTATATAACCGAGTGGTTATATCATCCGAGAGGTCATTACAAGCGAAGTAGCACACTGAGGTTCATTGCATCCGAGGTAGTATGCAAATTTCAGTAGCCTGGTGGGCAGGGTGCTACTTGCCTACTGTGGTAGGTTTAGTAAATCGATAGAGGGACAATCCAGGAATGAGAAAGGATATAGCAGCGTCCTTGGGAGTTCCAGAGTTACAGGATGCAAATTCAATTCCTCAATCCAAACTCTACCGAAAGATCACTCCTGCAGGAATCTCAGATAGAAATATCCCCACTGTAGTTCAGAATGCCCGTGCCACACTTACCACATCAAAGCCAGCACACGGGGCACAGCAGCTGTGCAAGTTCAGGGTGGACGAGGTGACCAAGCATCCCAATGCCCAGCTGATATCTGACACGCTCCACATCCAAAGCACGGGTGGCTTCCTGCGAAGACAAAGCACGAAGCTATATACCGCGCATTTCAGCGTCAAAAATTTTTCAGTAAGAAGCGTTTTGGGATAAAAACATGGCTTTTGTGGCATAGTATTACCAGTGTTGGTGGACGCCAGAAAACCGGTGAAAATTCTTAAGTAGTGAGCCGCTTAATTAATATCTATTAACTGTTTATTTTGATAGTTGTTTAACCGGAACAGTTAGGCACCATGTAGCAATTGCAGATTTCTAGCCAGCCGTTATTGATAGCAATATAATTTTTGTCTTAAGTAGTAAGCAGGTTAATTAATATCTACAAACTGTTTAAATATAATAATTGTTTAGCCAGGAGAGTTAGGCGCCAAGTAGGAACTGTAGATTTCTAGCCAGCCATTAGTAATAGCAATATCATTTTTGGAATTTTGAAAGCGCGATTACATTTCTCGCTGTGGCTCAACAAAATTGGCCTTTTTTTCACTAGTTACGTGCACTGGACGGTTTCCTGTGCCTGCATGCTTTCGAAAGCGTACGTATTTTGGCATGGTGCAGCCAAAATTTGTTGAGGGACAGCGGCGAAGGTAATCGCGTTTTAGAACATCTAAAAACTGATATGGCTATTATTAACGACTAGCTACAAGTCTCTAATTGCAGCCTGACGCCTATGTCTGCTAGTTAAAAAGCTAATTATTAAAAATTCCTCAACGAGCTTACTACATAAGCCTATACACTACGCCACAGAAGATATAGTACCCCAAAAAATCCATTTTTGAAAATTTTTGAAAGTGTTCGTTGAAACACCTGGTACCTTCTGGCGTACCACGCAATATGCGTATCTCCAGATTCCTAAGTCGATCGAAGATACATGGCACACATCCTAGTGAGCAGAAGAATCCCAGCAATATCTCAAGGAGCGAACGTCGGCACTTATCGTCAAGTCATCGGGGAGCTACTTTGAATTACATTGATTCAAAAGCGTTTTTACCTAAAGAGCAAAATTTTAAAAAAGACTATCTTGCATGATACGCATCTACTTGTATTCACAAAAGACTGGCATGTTAAAGCAAATGAACACCACACGAATCGTGGCACCTTTCCCAAATTTTTCTATAACTTTTTCGCGTGCTCTGTATTGCCAAGTCAACAAACAACTTTAAAAAGGGAGATGGCGAGATGTGGGATTGTCATGGTTACTTTAAAAAATAAAGATAAGAATTCTTCCCACCCTACCAAACAGATTATAACCGTAAATAGTGGTGTTCTTTCCCTGGCGCCTCCTCTAGTGTAAAGGGGGAGTTCTTGGGCTGTAAATTTACCATGCCAAATAGCATTGCATCAAAGATCAGACCATTTCCTTAGAATTGTAAAGTTTATCATGCAGTCGGTTAATAATTATAACTACCATGAATTCAAAATGCGGCTAGTCCTCCTAAGGCGAATCAGGATATCACTCCAGATAATTTCAGTCACCTGGGGTTGATTAACGTGCACTGACCTGGACAGTACACGTGCCTCTAAATTTCATCTTCATCGAAATGCGACTGCCAGGACCGGGATCAAACGCACGCCTTTCGGGGTCAGCAGCCAAGCATCAGCATCCGTAGTGGCTGATATCTGCTGACTTCTGGCCACAATAACGGTCCCTTTTTTCATGCGTGCTGCTCATGCCACAGGTATGTAACCGTAAACAGAATCGCTAGGACTCTTTCCCTATCTCCTCTTTACTCGTTTTTGATGAGACGCTAAGCACTGTCACAATAAACACTAAACACCTTCAGTGGATTGAAGGATTCTGCATGCGCATTCACGTATGATGGACTACATTGACGTACATACGTACTTACCAAACGCTTTTTGCGCAGCTGCCAGAGCTCCGCAGAAAAAGTCCAGCTGGAGACGTTATTCGAGCCGTGCGCCTAGCCGTGCGAGCACTAGCGATCGAGGTAGCTCCACCACGACAGAGCGGTGCAGCAACGATATCCTGTCCGCTGTCTGTTGTCACCATGACAACGAAGGACCGGCGTCTATCTGGCCACGTCCTGCGGGATGCCGCATATTGTGGAACGTGTTACGAAGCAGGTTTAAAGCGCGCAAACCAGATTCCCCGGACAGACTACATACACGCGAGAAAAGCACTAGTAAGAGTGGCGTGCATACGGTTGCAGCATTGGAGCATTTCGTCTGTCGACCTTATTTGTGTTTCCAAAGTCTCATTTTATATACAGCCTAGAAGGATGGAATATTGATGAGGCGAAAAATGTATTCCCACAGAAGAATCGAACCTTGGACAAGTCGGTATAGTGTCATGGTGAATCTAGCAGCACAAAAGACACGTCTGTTCACTGCCCTGTTCACTTCAATAAACTGCAATTGCGAGTAAGCGCTTGTTTTGTCTGCTTTCATGTCCCTGTCACTCGCACTGATATATTCACCATGTATTCTCGTGGGCTGGAATTTCTTTCCTTCTCGTCGAAATCTGGTAATAAAAAAGAAAACAGCATCTTTTGGCGAAGTTTGTCGCTCACTAACGTAACCATTAGGAATGGTAAAAGGTTCTTTTGCCAGAAGCCGCGCTACAAGTGTTATCATCCGCCACCGTGTTTGTTTGTGGTGCCGTGAATTCCGCTCTTATTTCTTTTACGAAAGTTCAAGTATCGAATATCAGAATTCTTGCACTCTTGCTGGGAACATCAGACGTCCTTTAAAGGATGATATCAATGAGGCCTAGAAAAAAATAGTTCCTAAGGCAGGCTTGAAGATGAAAATTTATACCACTGATGTGCACTGTCATCGTGCAGTGCACATTCTCGTTAACATCTCCATTGTGCCTCTAAATGTCAACGCCCTAGTTCAAAAATAAAAGAGTGCACAGCGGAACTAACCGCCTTTTTAATGAAGAGCAAAAGACCGTGCAAGCCTCGGTGACCAGGCAGCGCTTCTGGTCGTCACGAGAAGGTCGACAGAAGCCTCTGGGTACCTGTTCGGCAGACCCACCCGCAAGCACTCTGGATACCACACTCTTCAATACACGTGTACTGAATCAATCAGATATAATAGGGTGTACTTGAAAACGCAGCTCACAGAATTGCTGGGCCGCTGCCTATCTCGTAAACGGGGTTGCTCCTGAAGTTCAGGGCGGAAAAGTAGGCTGCAAACCCGAGAGTGCGAGCCCAAGTCAGGGGTCGCCATACAAAACTACGAAGGCAGCCTCAGATTTTGTTCTGACGTTGCAATCAATCACTTAGCATCTGGCATTCCCTCAGCGATGCCAGACAACCAGGCAACATCATGACAACATGCACACGCAATTCCTGGCCGAGCTCACTATGAGAGGCACTTGCCGTATTGTGGTCGACCTGTACCCAAATGCAGTGAAGTGTGAAAGAGCTGACCGGTACGTACTGCATCTCCCCAGATCAAAGGTCATTTAAACAGCGTTGGCTGACATGCTTAGGCCGGTAGTAGACTTCCTTGAGATTATGTTGCAGACATGGTCCGAAGCGGTACGTTGCGTAGAGACAACCTGTAAGGCCGTGCAAGCATCCACAAACACGAGAAAAGCCTGAATTGACTTCATAGGGCAGATGCTTCCTTCATAAGAGTTTTAGCTAATTTTTGCTGCTTTTCAAAAATGACACAGAGGCCGCCCATTCAAGTGCAGAAAACGTCCCTTCAACATCGGTTTGTTGTCGCTTAGCGGATACACAACCCTCACGGCGTTCCAGCTGCCGAATCCTTCAATGGGGGGAGAGCTTAATAGAGGGGGTAAGTCTCGCAATGAGGGTGCACACTTGAACCTTGATGGGATGGTAGGGTTTAAGAATGGGGTGATAAGGGCTGAGCAAAGCGATGCTACAACGTTCTATCTACGGCACACTGCGTGCATTAGTGCGTCGTCATTCTGCGGACTACTGGAGCTATGCACTCATCTTAGCCAGAGTTCTGCGCGCATTTGTATAAAAATGTGCGCGGCTGGCCAATGTCAGTGCAAGGATGTAAGGTAACATTGCACCCGTCACATACTTGTTCAACGTGTTCGAATGCGATCACTTCCTTTTATGCAATGGAAAAAAAACAGAACGACAAGTGGTGATCGTAGAATGGCGGATTCCTGCGGTGACCCATTAATGTAGACCTCAACGCGGTCCTAAGTAAATGCAGCGACAAAAACACACCATGGCACCTATTTTCTTCTGCTTATTTCTTCGCCAAGCCTGCGTTCAGAGAAAGTAGACAGTGCAGCTTTGTGTAAACACTGGAGCAAACCACGTCAGTCATTGATCAGATGCGCACAGTTGAAGCCCTGCAGTGCTTAATTGGAAGGCCTAAAATTTCTACGCGTTCGACCAAGGCACCACACAACACAGCCATAACTCACCCATGACATACTGCGGCGTCGAAAACCGGGACACCACGGTGCTACTGGCGCCAGTTGTCGAGAAGCGCCAGCCCTGCAGAAGTGACAAGACAGATTCAGGGTGACATCCTGAAGGAAATGCTGATAAATTGTTTTCATCACAACTAAAACTTGAGTGGAATAACTTTAAGTTTTTAAAATATACTAAAATATATAGTGTAGCCTTCTATGATAATAAATCGCGTGGATATTCTGTATGGAGGCCCACACGTTGCTAGTTTCTAGATATGCAGTCAAATTCATTTTAGAGGTCAACTGGTGGACAGAGCTCACCCATGACGGTATAATAGTGCAACGTTGAATCGTGCGCTGTAACTATTCCCTTTCTGGTCGGTTACTTTACCCCTTCCAAGTTAGACCGGGAAGGGTGTCCGAGCTGACCAATGACAAGGGCAGGAAACAAGCGACTCTTAGGGCAGAACGGCTGGTTGTTGAGATATCCTTTAGGGCTTGGAGAATTTTAATGCATCCATGTCTGGTACGTAGCATCTATCGAAGAGATTCTTGCGCATTTGCATTCTCAGTGAGAACAGGAGTAAACTTAGCACTTCATGTTCCAACAATTTTTAGAATTCATCGCAGAGGAAAGAAGACCAGCATTTGAGCAGAATTTCTCTCTTGGGAAGCGGGAGGCGACATAATTCGTTTCGAGTAACAGAACGCCTCTTGCTGTGCTTAGCCTGTTGCGTGCATATATTTGCGGCATGTTTCCGGCTTACTCACGCTAATTCAGTCAAGCACTGCTAGTCTCACTGACTAATCTGCATGATACTCTTACACAGCGACTGAGTTCATCAATGCCTTTTGTCTTCTGTACAGTATGGGCGTCCGAAAAGTGATAGATGCGAAATAGCCATTTCTCAAGTAGTGGTAAAAAAAGCTGCATGATCACATGGAAGAGGTATTTCCGGCATGAAAAAGAAAATCGGGAGGGTGGTTGGAGAATCCAGTTATTGGCACTCATTGTCGCCAACTGCGATCATACCAAATGCATAACTCGAAGAATGGCGTTTGTGAGGTGACGAAAAATCACTCGCTTATACTAATCGGCGTTAAGCAATCTTGCGCAAGAATTGGCTTCCATCGGCTAGGTCTATAGCTGCGTACATCGCAAGAGCGAAATGCCTACCGCCTTTCAGTGTCCGACCTTTAAATAGTTCCTCAGACTTTTGTCGTGACGTTGCGGTAAATCGCGTTGCATGTGGCAGTGCCCCTGCGATGCCAATCAGGTGCAGTGCGGTGAAACAAGACATCACCGAGACCAACGCATATAACTCACCATCGCCAGAGCTATGCGCACACTTGTATGACAATGTACACAGCTGGCCAATGTCAATGCAAGCCTATAAATAAGGTAACCCAGCAGCGATGACATACGTCTTCCATGTGTTGAATTCCCATTACTTCCTTTTACGCAACGCAAACCAATAAGAATGACAAGTGGTGATAACAGATTCGTGCCCTCCTGCGGTGAGCCATTACTGTTCGAACAATGCACTCCTAAGTCAAGGCAGCGAGGAAAACACATGATAGCCATTATTTCCTTCTGCTTATTTCTTTTAGATACCTGCATTAAGATATGGTACACAGTGCAGCTTCAGTTAAACAGCGGAACAAACCACATCGATTATTCCTCAGATGTGCACAATTGGAGCTGTGCGGGGCATAACTGGAACGCCTGAAATGTTCAAACCTTCGGACGAGTCAATGCACAACACAGCCATAAACTCACCCAACATGGTTAGACTCCGATGTTGAAAACCGGGACGCCATGAGTCTACTGGCGAGGTACCACTTGTCAAGAAGCGCCAGCCCTGCAGAATGGCAAGACAGATTCAGGGTGACATCATGAAGGAAGCGTTGATAAATTGGTTTCATCACGACTCAAACTTCAGTAAAACGTCTTTTAGTATTTAAAATATAGAATAATATAACCTAGCCATTTATCGCAATAATAGTGTTACGAGTGGACGAATCATGAACGAAGAAGTGGCGGTGCGCGGAACGACGACGACGTTGACAGTTGGTAGCTGGGTGCTCGGTTCTGAGCTGAGTGCTGGCCATCTCAGAGCAGCCGCCATATAGACTTACCGCCGTAACATCCCCGTAACATCTTTTGGTGGAGGTCGCGGGTTCGAGCCGACATGCCGACGACCCGACGAGCCGACGGGACGACGGGCCGAACCGGCGAGATGACTACCGACCCGGCCCCTCCGTCTGCGCCTGCCACGCCAACTGTCGTCGTAGCCCACCCTCGCGACCCGGGCACATTCTGCGGTACAGATGGCGTGGACGTCGAGGACTGGCTCTCGCTTTATGAGCGTGTTAGCCAGCACAACAGGTGGGACGCCACGCTGATGCTGGCCAATGCAATATTTTATCTCGCCGGCACCGCACGCGTCTGGTTCGAAACCCACGAAGAAGAGATTGCCACGTGGGATGCCTGCAAGCAAAAGCTCCGCGACCTGTTTGGAAAACCAGTTGGCCGTCAGCTTGCTGCCAAAAAAGAACTTGCAGCTCGCGCCCAAACGGCCACTGAATCATATATTACATACATTCAGGACGTCTTGGCACTGTGCCGAAAGGTCGATCCCAACATGACCGAAGACGATAAAGTAGGCCACATTCTTAAAGGAATTGCCGACGATGCCTTCCACCTTCTTCTATGCCGGGACTGCTCTACGGTTGACTCCGTTCTGCAGGTGTGTCGACGCTTCGAGCAGGCCAAGCACCGGCGCATTGTACACCGCTTCGACCGCCTGCCTAACACAGCTGCCAGTTCCACGTGCGAGGATCTGCCGACACTAAGGCAGCCTTCCAACCCCGACAACGTGACTCGCATCGTGCGCCGTGAACTGGAGGCGCTGGCTCCTGTTACGCCCAACGCGCCCTTTTTGGACAACACCCTGGCCACAATATCTCTTATTCAAGCTGTCGTCCGCCAGGAGGTCGCCAACTTGGGCATGCCCTCCAGCCATCGTCCCGTCGAACCTCGGAGTGCGAGCCCCATCTCTCCCGTGGTCGCTACTGCTACGGCCCGCAACACCTTCGTCCCACGTTACACAAGGTATCGCAATCCGGATGAGTGGCGTACCCCTGACGACCGGCCGATTTGCTTTACGTGCTCGCGCGTAGGCCACATCTCCCGCCACTGCCGCAGCCGTTGGTCCGCACCTCCCCAACCTTTGCCCTACGTCAACCGCCGTTATGACTATGGACCCCGTCGCTTCACGCCTCGGAATGACCCACCCAGCGCCGAGTCCACACCGCCTCCTCGTAGAACCAGCCGCTCTCCCTCCCCAACAGCCCACCGTTCCCGCTCACCTCTTCCGCACCGCAGTTACTCACCGTCCTCTGCAGGCCGCTTCGCGGGAAACTAGCCAGTGCAGCTCCCGGAGGTGATGCTGCATTGGTGCCCCGACCTGAAAATCCTCTACTGACCCAGCCTTCGCCCTGTAATCTGCTCGACATTTTTGTGGACGGTGTTCCTGTTTCTGCCCTCATTGACACTGGTGCCCAAGTCTCGGTTCTTAGCTCATCCTTTTGCCGTCGCCTTAAAAAGTTCGGACCCCTGCCGCTTCCCCCACCGTTCGCGTTGCCGATGGCAGCACTGCTGCCGTCACTGGCCTGTGCACTGCCCGCGTCACTCTCGCCGATCGTCACATCCCAGTTTTGTTCACCGTCCTCGAACACTGCCCTCACAATGTGATCCTTGGTCTAGACTTTCTAACCGCTCACTCTGCCCTTATCGACTGCTCCAGCGGCCTTCTACGATTGGACCTGCCTCTCAGCTCAGCCGACACACCCTCAAGCTCCACGCCCCGCCTTCGCTCCACCGAGTACGCTCGCCTGCCCCCCGACTCTGCCGTTTATCTGCCTATGTCCCCATTTCCTGCGGTTCCTGATGGGGATTATCTTGCCTGTCTACTCGCCAATGTCGTTCTCTCCCGCAATGTTGTTCTTCCGCACCTCATCGTGACCGTCACCAAGAATAGCACCTCCCTTCCTGTCCTCAACTTCAGCTTGTCACCACAAGTTCTTCCTGCAGGCATATCACTTGCTACTTTGTCTTCTCTCACCGACTGTACCGTCACTGCTCTCTCACCTGGACCGCCTTCTACTGTCTCTCAAGCGGCCGACATCCCGGCCAACGTTCCGCAATCCATTTCTGCGATGATTGCTTCTGACCTGAGCCCCGAGCATGCACAGGATCTTCACAACCTTTTGGTGTCCTACTCCGAAATTTTTGACTTCGCTTCTGCTCCTCTGGGTCAAACATCGGTAGTGACTCACCGCATTGACACCGGCGATGCCAGACCTATACACCGGAGGCCTTATCGTGTGTCGCTACCAGAGCGCCAGATCATCCAGCGGGACGTGGACAAGATGTTGGCCAACGATATCATCGAGCCTTCAAACAGCCCTTGGGCATCTCCTGTCGTGCTCGTGAAAAACAAAGACCAAACTTGGCGGTTTTGCGTCGACTATCGTCATCTCAACAAGGTCACGAAGAAAGACGTCTATCCCCTTCCGCGCATAGATGATGCCCTGGACTGTTTACATGGCGCCCGCTACTTTTCTTCCATCGACCTTCGTAGCGGGTATTGGCAAATCTCTGTTGACGCAAGAGACCGCGAGAAAACAGCTTTCGTCACCCCTGATGGCCTTTACCATTTTAAGGTCATGCCCTTCGGCCTTTGTAACGCCCCTGCCACATTTGAACGGATGATGGACTCGTTACTCCGGGGCTTCAAGTGGACGACCTGCCTTTGTTACTTAGATGATGTAATTGTTTTCTCGCCCTCTTTTGAAACCCACCTGCTTCGCCTTTCGTCCATCTTGGCACTTTTCCGCCGCGCAGGTCTTCAACTCAACTCAAAAAAATGTACTTTCGGCCGCCGCGAACTCAAAGTCCTCGGCCATTTGGTGAATGCGAGTGGCATACAACCTGACCCTGATAAAGTTCGTGCCGTCAGTGCTTTTCCCTGTCCCCGCTCGCCCAGTGATGTCCGCAGCTTCATCGGTCTCTGTTCCTACTTTCGCCGGTTCGTCCCGAACTTCGCAGCCGTCGCTCGCCCTCTCACCAATCTGTTGCAGAAAGGCGTTCCTTTTTCCTGGGGCCCAGAGCAGGCTACTGCATTCTCCAGCCTTATCGCCGTCCTCACCAACCCTCCTGTATTGGCCCATTTCAACCCGTCTGCCCCGACTGAACTTCGCACCGATGCCAGTGGTCACGGAATTGGCGCCATCCTTGCTCAGCGACAACGCGGCCAGCACTGCGTGATTGCGTACGCCAGCCGTCTTCTTTCTTCCGCCGAGAATTACTCCATCACAGAACGCGAGTGCCTGGCTCTTGTTTGGGCCATTGGAAAATTCCGCACATACTTGTTCGGCCGCCCATTCACTGTTATAACCGACCACCACGCCCTGTGTTGGCTCTCATCTCTCAAGGACCCTACTGGCCGTCTTGGCCGGTGGGCATTGCGGTTGCAAGAATACACCTTTTCCGTGGTTCACAAGTCCGGTCGCCTCCATCAAGATGCAGACTGCCTGTCCCGCTATCCCGTCGATCCTCCTTCTACAGACTGTGAGTCGGATGCCTGTGTCCTCTCCATCTCCGACCTCTCCCACATTGCCGACGAACAGCGCTTGGATCCCACCCTCACCTCTCTCATCGACCGCCTCAGCACCGACCGCCGCGACACTTCTCTGGCCCGGTTTTTGCTGGACGGGAACACGCTGTACCGCCGCAACATGCGACCTGATGGCGCTGAGCACTTGCTCGTTGTTCCCCGCCACCTACGGTCCACTATCCTCGAACAACTGCATGACGCACCTACGGCTGGTCATCTTGGTGTCTCCCGTACGTACGACCGCGTGCGCCGGCGTTTCTTCTGGCCTGGTCTGTACCGCTCCGTCCAACGCTACGTCGCCGCTTGCGACGTCTGTCAGCGCCGAAAGAAGACCGCTGTCCTGCCGTCTGGACACCTGCAGCCGATCCCCATCCCGACTGACCCGTTTTCTCGTGTTGGGCTAGATTTACTTGGGCCCTTCCCGGAGTCCTCCACGGGGAACAAGTGGATTGCCGTCGCCACCGATTATGCCACGCGGTACGTGATCACTCGTGCCATTCCAACCAGCTGCGCCACTGACGTCGCTGACTTCCTTCTGCACGACGTCATATTACACCATGGCGCTCCCCGTCAACTCCTTACCGACCGTGGCCGCTGCTTCCTTTCCCGAGTTGCTGACGAAATCCTTCGTTCGTGCTCCGTTCGTCACAAGTTCACCACTGCTTATCATCCTCAGACGAACGGCCTTACGGAGCGTCTCAACCGCACGCTGACAGACATGCTCGCCATGTACGTATCCGACGACCACCGGGACTGGGACATAAGCTTGCCTTTTGTCACCTTCGCCTACAACTCTTCGCGCCATGATACCGCTGGTTACTCGCCCTTCTATCTTCTCTTTGGACGAGACCCCTTACTGCCCTTCGACACTCTGCTGCCCACAGCTGGCCCTGTCACTACATATGCGCGTGACGCTATCGCCCGAGCAGACGCCGCCCGCCAGGTTGCTCGACACAAGCTCTCCGCCTCCCAAGAAGCTCAAAAACACCGTGCCGGATCTCTCGTCCTGCTGTGGCTCCCATCCCGTCGTGTGGGGTTACGTTAAAAACTTCTGCCGCGCTACACAGGTCCTTATCGTGTATTACGGGCAGTGACCGACGTAACGTATGAAATCACGCCGCTGCACCCAAAGTCGACGTCCGCTCCACTGAAGTCCGAAGTCGTTCATGTAGCTCGCCTCAAGCCCTATCACCCACCATCGACATCGCACGCCTAGCACGCACCGGGACGTTGCCTTCAGCCGAGGGGGATAGCGTTACAAGTGGACGAATCATGAACGAAGAAGTGGCGGTGCGCGGAACTACGACGACGTTGACAGTTGGTAGCTGGGTGCTCGGTTCTGAGCTGAGTGCTGGCCATCTCAGAGCAGCCGCCATATAGACTTACCGCCGTAACATCCCCGTAACAATATCGTTTTATCCTAGGTGAACACACTCATTTTGTTGCATCAGAGGTCTAAACCGGAAAGATGGGCCATACTTAGGTTTGGTTATATATCCGAGTGGTCATATAACCGAGTAGTTACATCATCAGAGTGGTCGTATAATATGCGAAGTAGCACACTAAGGTTAGTTGTATCCGAAGTAGTATGCAAACTTCCGTAGCCTGGTGAGCACGTTGCCACCAGCCCAATATGGCAGGTGTAAATCGAGAGACTGCTAATTAAGGATAGAGAAAAGAGAGCAGCGTCCGTGCATCAGTTTACCTGCGTGTTCCACACGCGTAGCGAACAAGGTGTTCCAAAGTTACGTGATGAAATTTCAATGCCTCAACCCAAACCCTGCAGGAACCTCAATTAGAAATAGCCACATTGTAGTTTACAATGCACGCGCCACACATGCCGCATTACAGCCAGCAGACGGGGCGCACCAGCTCCGCAAGTTCAGGGTGGACAAGGTGACCAAGCAGCCAAATGCCCAGCTGATATCGGACACACTCCACATCCAAAGCACGGGTGGCTGACAAAGCACGAAGCCGTATACCACGTGTCTAAGCACCAAAAATTTTTCATAAATGGGATTTTTGGGATAAAAATTTGGCTTTTGTGTCATAGTATTGTCATTTTGTGTCATAGTACCAGAAGCTTGGAAGAATGCAAATATTATCTTAATTCATAAGAAGGGAGACGCCAAGGACATGAAAAATTACAGGCCGATCAGCTTACTATCCGTTGCCTACAAAGTATTTACTAAGGTAATCGCTAATAGAGTCAGGGCAACGTTAGACTTTAATCAACCAAATGATCAGGCAGGCTTTCGTAAAGGATATTCCACAATAGATCATATTCACACTATCAATCAGGTGATAGAGAAATGCGCAGAATATAACCAACCTCTATATATAGCTTTCATTGATTACGAGAAAGCATTCGACTCAGTGGAAACCTCAGCAGTCATAGAGGCATTGCGTAATCAGGGGGTAGAAGAGCCTTATGTCAAAATACTGGAAGATATATATAGCAACTGCACAGCTACTATAGTCCTCCATAAAGTCAGCAATAAAATTCTAATAAGGAAGGGCGTCAGGCAAGGAGACACGATCTCGCCAATGCTGTTCACCGCATGTTTGCAGGAGGTATTTCGAAGCCTGAATTGGGAACAGTTGGGAATAAGAATAAATGGAGAATACCTAAATAATCTGCGATTTGCTGATGACATTGCCTTGCTGAGTCACTCAGGAGGTGAACTGCAAATCATGATCAACGAGTTAGACAGGCAGAGCAGATCGATGGGTCTAAAATTAACATGCAGAAAACCAAGGTAATGTTCAACAGCCTAGCAAGGGAACAACAGTTCACAATTGGCAGCGAGAGCCTAGAAATTGTGCCGGAATACGTCTACTTAGGGCAGGTAGTGACAGCTGATCCAGATCATGAGAGGGAGATAACTAGAAGGATAAGAATGGGCTGGAGCGCATATGGCAAATTCTCGCAGATCATGAGTGGCAGTTTACCAATTTCCCTCAAGAGGAAAGTGTACAACAGCATAATCTTACCGGTACTCACCTACGGGGCAGAAACGTGGAGGCTAACGAAAAGAGTTCAGCTTAGGTTAAGGACAACGCAGCGAGCCATGGAAAGAAAAATGATAGGTGTAACGTTAAGAGATCGGAAGCGGGCAGAGTGGGTGAGGGAACAAACACGGGTTAATGACATCCTAGTCGAAATCAAGAGAAAGAAATGGGCTTGGGCAGGGCATGTAATGCGAAGGCAAGATAACCGCTGGTCCTTAAGGGTAACAGAGTGGGTTCCAAGAGAAAGTAAGCGTAGCAGGGGGCGGCAGAAGGTTAGGTGGGCGGATGAGATTAAGAAGTTTGCAGGCAAAGGATGGATGCATCTGGCAAAGGATAGGGTTAATTGGAGAGACATGGGAGAGGCCTTTGCCCGGCAGTGGGTGTAGTAAGGCTGATGATGATGATGATGATGATGATGATGATGATGATGATGTCATAGTATTACCAGTGTTGGCGGATTCGAGAAAACCGGTGAATCGTGAGCCGTGAGTAACAGCAATATCGTTTTGACTTATGTAGTAAGCTGGTTAAGTAATATCGATTAACTGTTTAATTATAGTAATTGTTTAACAGGAGTTTTAGGCTCTAAGTACCAATTGCAGATATCTAGCTAGGCGTTAGTAAGAGTAATATTTTTAGATTTTTGAAAACGAAATTACCGTTGGCGCTGTGCCTCACCAAAATTGAGCTTTTTTGACTAGTTGCATGCACTGGACGGGTTGTTTTGCCTGCATGCTTTCGAAAGCGTACGTATTTTGGCACGATGCAGCCAAACTTTGTCGAGCCATAGCGGCGAGGGTAAACGCGTTTTATAACTTCTAAAAACTGATATCGACTATTTTTAACGACTGGCTACAAATCTCTACTTGCTGCTTGACACCTAAGTCTGCTGCTTAAAAAGCTAATTATTAAGAATTCCTTAACCAGCTTACTACATAAGACTATCCACAAATTTTCTGGTGTCTGCCGAAACTGGTAACACTACAGCACAGAAGAAATTTTACCCCAAAAACCCTATTTATGAAAGTTTTCTTTGAAACACCTGGTACTTTCGAGCGTACCACGCTATAGCAGTACTTCCAGATTCCTATGACGATCGAAGATACATGTCACACATCCTAGTGAGCAGAAGAAGCCTTTCAATATCTCAAGGAGCGAATGTCGGCACTTATCCTCAAGCCATCAGGGAGCTACTTTGAATTGCATTGATTCAAAAGCATTTTTACCTAAAGAACTTAAATTTAGAAAGACCTTGCTTGATACGCATCTACTTGTATTTACAAAAGTCTTGCATGTTAAATGAAATGAACGCCACATGAATCCTAGCACCTTTCCCAAATTTTTCTATAACTTTTTCCGTGGTCCGTATTGCCACCTCAATAAACAACATTAAAAAGGGAGCTGACGATATGTGGAATTTCCATGGTTATTTCGAAAACAGAATTCTGGCAAAACACCCTGGCAAAAAGATTATAATCCTGAAAAGGGGTGTTCTTTCCATGGTGTCCGGTCTATAGGAAGGGGGAGTTCTCGGGCTGTAAATTTACCATGCCAAATAGCATCGTATCAAAGATCAGACCATTTCCTTAGAATTGTGAAATTTGCCATGCAGTCAGTAATAATTATAACTACCTTGAATTCAAAACGCGGGAAGTCGTCCTAAGACGACTCAGGATATCAGGGACACTGTAGGGGAGGGCTCCAAATAATTTCAATCACCGCGGGTTAATTAACGTGCACCGACTTGGACTGTACACGTCCCTCTGCATTTCATCTTCATCGAAATGCGACTGCCGCGGCCGGGATCGAACCCGCGCCTTTCGTGGTCAGCAGCGAAGCATCATAACCATCTGCCACCATATTGGCTGATATCCACCGACTTCCGTCCTCCTCAATAACGATTTCCTTTTGCATGCGGGCAGCTCATGCCACAGCTATGTAACCTTAAAGAGAATCGCTATGACTCTTTCCCCATCTCCTCTTTACTCGTTATAGTCTAACACGGACCACTGCCACAATAAACACCTTCAGTGGATTGAAGAATTCCGCATGCGTGTTCAAATATGATGGTCTACAGCGAGTTATATACTTACCAAAAGCTGTTTCCGCAGCTCCCAGAGCTCCACAGGAAATGTCCAGCTGGACACGTTATTCAGGCTGTGCAACCAACACCTATCCAGCCCTACCGGACGACCTGAAGCGTGCGGTAATTCACGGCGTCATGCCGGGGCAATCACCGGCCCTACTGAAATCGAGGCTGCGGCTTCGATCACAAGGAGTGAAGATCCTGGAAGCGAGAATGCTGGGCAAGTCGGAAACGGCGCTCATCACGTTCGACGGCCCGTATATCCCGCAGTGGGTCATCTACCGATCCGGAGAATTCAAGACCTACCCATATCGTCCTACGGGACAGATCTGCTACTTGTGCAGAGAGCAAGGCCATCGTTCGGACGTCTGTCCAACGCCGAACACCAAGCTCTGCAGGACGTGCGGCACACACGACCCACCAGAAGGCCACCCGTGCAAGGCCAAATGCATGGTGTGCGAAGGCGACCACGTCACCACGGAGTGCCGTCGACGCCTCAAGACTACTGAGGAGCTCCGGGGCAGCACGACCGGCGGCCGGCAGTCCCGGAAACAACAATGGCAGCAGCAGCAGCACCAACTGCCGCAGCAGCAACAACCGCAGCAGCAGCAGCAGAACCCGCACCTGAGTCGAGAGCGCCGACCCAGGTGGCTTAGCTCGGAGCGGGACCATGGCCGCTCCTCGAGCCGAGGCCGTAGCACCGTGCGAGATCACAGCCAGAGCCGATCCAGGGATGACTCTTTCCCGCCGCTAAACCGGTCAACGGCCAAGCCGAAGCAGCAGCAGCAGCAGCCGCCGCAGAAACAACAGAAGAAGGGCGGCGTCAAGGTGAGCTGGGGAGCGGGCTCTCCAAACCCACTGATTCCGCACTAGGATCAAGATAATATTACGCGTAACTCGAAGGAAATTAAAGCTCTAAGAGAGGAGAATGCACATCTCCGAAAAAAAATCGATGACCTCATTAAAGAGATGCAGGCTCAGAGAACAGGGCACGTACCGCGGTCCCCGACTCCGGCGGCCGAGGTGCAACGATCTCCAACCCCCTTAGAAGTGAGCCCCGAAGAATTCAGAACTTTCATGCAGCGCATGGAGGATTTCATGATTCGCACCGAAGGACAGTTCCGACAAACTCATGCAAGATTAGATGCCATGCAGGTCCAACTAAACCTGTCAGAACAGAACATCACATTACTACAGCAAAAAGTTGCGTTGCAGGACCAAAGTTTCCGCAGCCACGTCAAAAGTCAAAATACGCAACGAATAACAAACGAGGCCCGGGACAGGCTCATATACCAGCGCCGTTTCGGAACTGAAGGCTCCAATCAGAACAATGCCCAAAACAATGGCTAAACAAACTCCACTAGAAATCTGGCAATGGAACTGCAGGGGCTACCGCCAAAAGCAGGGACTCCTAATGCAGTTTTTACATACGCAAGGTTCAACACCCGATATAATAGCTTTACAGGAAACTAACACGACACCGTCACTCAGGGGATATACGTGCTACGATAGCGGACGCACGGCAACCTTGGTCAGCAAAAAGTTGGTAGCCATAGCCCATGACCCAATTCCCAACACCAATATTGAACACTTAGTGACGGAAATTATTCCCAAAAAGAAGCGTAAGGAAAAGAGTGTCTTTCTAGTAAACCTCTATAGCCCGCCTCGCCAGCGGGACGCGCATTTTGATATACTCTTTCTAGGGGCCAGCAAACTTGCGAAAAGCAACTCGTTGCTCATTGTAGGCGACTTCAACGCTCGCGGACAGCAATGGGGATACCCCACTAATAATCACAAAGGTATACAGGTCGAGGACACGGCGGAAGCGATCCAATGTACCCTCTTAACAGACCAACTTCATCCCACGCGCCTTGGCACTTCGATCTGCCCGGATACGTGTCCGGACTTAACGTTTGTCAGGGGAGTGAAGCACGCAACGTGGGAGAATCTGCTGGAGAATCTAGGCAGTGACCACTATATCCTGAAGACCACGATAGCAGCCACCAACATCAAGCGCAAGCTCGGCACGGCCAAGATCACCAACTGGCCGGCTTTCCGCAAGGCTTGCGCGGACCTGGAAGGGGGGATTACTTCCATAGATGATTGGTGTCAACAACTTAAAGACATCCAGAAGCGGTACACTCAGGAAGTGGATCGCACCGAGCAAACACCTGAGGTGGACCCTCGGCTCATCAGGCTGTGGGAGGCACGTCGAGGACTCACCAAGCGCTGGAAGAAGCAGCGCTTTAACAGGAAGCTCAAGCTCAAGATCGCAGAAGTCACCAAGATAGCGGAGGAGTACGCGACCCAACTGGCCAGGCAGAGCTGGCAGCAGTTCAGTAGCTCGCTGGACGGCACCCTCAGCACGGCCAAAACGTCGCGTATACTCAAGACCCTCCTCGACCCCACCCAAACCAGGGCCGAAAGCGGGAAAGCTATCCGCAGACTCGTCCACACCTTCGAGGGTACGGAAGAGGAACTGCTAGATAAGGCCAAAGAGAAATGCTACGGCACGACCTTGCCTGCGGCATACGCGAAACCATACCTGGGGAAACCGAACACCCACTTAGACAGGCCGATCACCAGGGAAGAAGTGTTCGCTACCATAAAGGCATGCACGCGCAACACTGCGGCGGGAGCAGACAAGATCCAGAACGCACTCATAGGCAACCTCTGCGACGAGGCGGTCGACCAACTTACCACCTTCCTCAACGGGCACTGGGCCGCAGGAACGGTTCCTGAAGAGTGGAAGCATGCAGAGGTCGTAATGATCCCCAAACCGGGTAAGAAACTCCAGATCGAAAATCTCCGACCTATCTCACTCACCTCCTGCCTAGGCAAGCTCTACGAGCGAGTCGTTACTCGGAGGCTCCAAAGCTACATGGAAGACGAAGACCTGTACCCCCTCAGTATGTTCGGCTTCCGAGCCCACCTCTCCACCCAGGACATCCTCTTACAACTCAAAGAGGAAGTCCTCACCAACGTCCCGAGCGTAGGCGAGAACGTGGTTATGGCCCTCGACATCAAAGGAGCCTTTGACAACGTTAGCCACACGGCTGTAATGGAAGGACTCGACAACCTCCACTGCGGCGAGAACATTCACAGCTACGTGAAGGCCTTTCTCTCCAACCGCACTGCAACGGTTGGGCTCGGAGACCTTCGTAGCGCTAAATTTTCGACCCCAAACAAAGGCACACCTCAAGGGTCCGTCATCTCGCCACTACTTTTCAACGTGGCCATGATCGGCCTCGCAAGACAACTCGAGAAGATCGAAGGCATACAGCACGCAATATACGCTGACGACGTCACGGTCTGGGTTACCACTGGGTCGCTCGGCCAGAAAGAAGAACGACTGCAAGCAGCGGCTACCTGCGTGGAAGAATATGCCAGTGCACGAGGCCTCGCCTGCTCCACCGAAAAATCAGAACTCCTGCGAGTCCACAAAGGGAAACACAAGGAAGGGTCCCTCAATGTCTCCCTCGAAGGACAGCTAATTCCCGAACGAGACAAGATACGAGTCTTGGGAATGTGGCTGCAGAGCAACCAGCGATGCGGCCATACGCTTGGCCTTCTCAAGCAATCGACCACTCAGGTCACCAGAATGATCACGCGCGTGTCGCAGAAGCGGAGCGGCATGCGAGAGGGGGATACCCTGCGCCTGGTTCAGAGCCTGGTGGTTAGTCGCGTGGGTTACGCCCTCCCGTACTTCAACCTCAACAAAGGAGAAGTGGATAGTGCAGACACCATACTCCGCAAAGCTTACAAGAGAGCCCTGCATCTACCAATGAACACCTCCAACGAAAAACTATTGGCTCTTGGAATTCACAACACCTTCGAAGAGATCAAAGAAGCCCAACTGGTCACGCAGTTAGCTAGGCTCCTGCAGACTCCTACGGGGCGCTCGCTCCTTAGCCGACTGGGGCTAGGCGGAACTGCGGAATTCGAGAATCGTACTGCGAGCATACCGGACGCAATCCGCCAGACGCTAAAGGTTCGCTCCCTTCCCCGGAACATGGACCCCAACTTGCATGCGGCCCGTAGGGCAGCCCGGGCGAGGTATGTACAACAAAATCTAGCTACAAAATCCACAACGGTATACACGGACGCGGCTCCGTATACAAGAAGTTCACATAACAGCACAGTGGCGGTAGTTATTGATTCGAACTTAAAGGAATTAGCTAGCGCCTCAGTGAGGGATTGCACGGTAACCGAAGGGGAGGAGCTGGCCGTAGCTCTAGCGGCGGTAGCCGGTTATCGAAGCAACATGTCCCTTACCATCCTTACAGATTCGAGAGAAGCGTGCCGTAACTACATGAACGGCCGCATAGGTAGCGCCGCGCTCCGGCTCCTCCAGAGCGCGACCCCACCAAAAGTCATACATAGCATTTACTGGGTGCCAGGACACACCGACATAGCGGGGAACGAACGCGCCGACGAGGTAGCTCGAGGGTATACGAGCCGAGCTTCCTCCCAATCGGACGATCTACCCGACCGAGTCAGTCCTACGTACTCAGACATTCTCAACTACTATAAGGGGGTACGGATCCGCTATCCGCCGCCTCATCCTGATCTAAATCAACTAGAGGCAGTGTATTGGCGAAGATTGCAGACAGGAACATTCCCAAACCTGCATATCCTTAGCAAGATTTACCCGACGCAATATCGGGACACTTGCCCGTGGTGTGGCAGCAAACCATCGTTGTACCACATCACGTGGGAATGCAGTAAAAACGACAGCTTTCGCAAAGACCCGAGTGCGGAACAGTGGGAGAGCCGGCTCTCCAGCGGCGATCTGGGTTGCCAACAAGGTCTGATCCAGCACGCCCAACGAGCAGCGAAGCTCAGCGGAGCCCTGGAATAGGGGCACCGACCCTGTGAGAAGAAGGAAGATGGACCTCTTCTTTCTCGTCTGCTACTAGCACCTTTCTAGAGCATTAAAAGTCTTTCCTACCTACCTCAGGCTGTGCACCGCAGCACGTCACCACTGGTACCACACGTTAGCTCGGCGCCAAGGCGTGTCCTAGCAATCAAGATAGGTCCACCACGACACAGCGGCGCAGCAGCAATATCCTGTCCGCTGTCTGTTGTCACCATGACAAGGAAGGACCGGCGTCTCTCTGGCCACGTCCTGTGGGATGCCGCATATAGTGGAACATGTTACGAAGCAGGATTAAAGCACGCAAACTAGATCCCCCGTACAGAGTACATACACGCGAGAAAGGCACTAGCAGCAGTGGCGTGTGTACGGTTGCAGCATTGGAGCATTTCGTATATTGGCCTTATCCGTGTTTCCAATGTCTCATCTTATTTACAGCCTACAAGTATAAAATATTGATGAGGAAAAAATTGTATTCCCGCAGAAGAACTTGGGCAAAGTGGTATAGTGTCATCTTAAATCTAGCAGCACAAAAGGCACGTCTGTTCACTGCCCTATTCACTTCAATAAAGTGCAATTGCAAGTAAGCGCTTGTTTTGTCTGCTTTGATGTCCTTGTCTTTCGCACTGATATATTCACCATGTATTCTCCTCGGCTGGAATTCCTTTCCTACTCATAAAAATTTGGTAATAGAAAACAAAACAGCATCCTTTGGCGAAGTTTGTCGCTCACTAGCGAAACCATTAGGAATGGTAAAAGGTTCTTTTGCCAGAAGCTGCACTACAATTGTTTTCATCTGCCACCGTGTTTCTTTCTGGTGCCGTGAATTCCGCTCTTATTTCTTTTACTAAAGGTCAAGTATACAACATCGGAATTCTTGCACTCTTGCTGGCAACATCAGACGTCATTAAAAGGAGGATATTAATAAAGCCCCGAGGTCTAAAGGCAGGTTTGAGGATGAAAATAAGTACCCCTAATGTGCACTGCCATCGTGCAGTACACATGCTCGTTAACATCTCTACTGTGCCTCTAAATGTCAAGGCCCTAGATCGAAAATAACAGAGCGCAAAGCGTAACTAACCGTTTTTTCATTGACGAGTTAAAACCCGCGCAAGCCTCGGTGACCAGGCAGCGCTTCTTGTCGTCGCCAGAAGGTCAGCAGAAGCCTCCGGGTACCTGGACTGCAGATCCACCCACAAGCAGTCTGGATACCACCCTCTTCAATACACCTGTACTTAATCAATCAGATAAGTAAGGGTGCGTTAGAAAACGCAGCTCAAAGAATTGCTGGGCCGCTGCCTATATTGTAGTCGGGGTAGCTCCTGACGTTAAGGGCGGAAAAGTAGGCTGCAAACACGAGAGTGAGAGCCCAAGTAAGGGGTCGCCATACAAAACTACGAAGGCAGCCTCAGACTTTTGTTGTGACGTTGCAATCAATCACATTGCATGTGGCATTCCCTCAGCGATGCTAGAATACCAGGTGACACAATGGCATGTACACGCCATTCCTGGCCGAGCCTACTATGAGAGGCACTTGCCGTATTGTGGTCGACCTGTAGCCGAATGCAGTGAAGTCCGCAAGAGCTGACCGGTACTGCATCGCGCCAGATCAAAGGTACAAGCGTTTCATTTAAACAGCGTTGGCTGACATGCTTTAGCCGGTAGTAGACTTTCTTGAGATTATGTGTTAGACATGATCCGAAGTGGTATGTTGCGTAGAGACAAGGTTTAGCCTGTGCAAGCATTAATTTCACAGCGTTGATGCTTCATTCATAATAGTTTTAGCTAATTTTTACTGCTTTTCAAAAATGACACAGAGGCCGCCCTTTCAAGGGCAGAAAACGTCCCTTCAACATCAGTTTGTTGTCTATTAGCGGATACACAACTCGCACAGCGTTCCAGCTGACAAATGCTTTAATGGCGGGAGAGCTTAATAGACGGAATAACTCTCGCACTCAGGGTGCACGTTTGAACCTTGACGGGACGGTAGTGATTAAGAATGAGGTGATAAGGGCGAAGCAAAGCAATGCTTCAAGGTTCTGTTTACGGCACACTGCGTGCATTAGTGCGTTGTTATTCGTCGGACCACTGGAGCTATGCACTCATCTTCGCCAGAGTTCTGCACGCACTTGTATTAAAAAGTACACGGCTGGCCAATGTCAGCGCAAGTGTGTAAGGTAACACTGCACCGGTCACATACTTTTCAACATGTTCAATTGCAATCGCTTTCTTTTATGCAATGGAAAAAATCACAATGACGGGTGGTGATCGTAGAGTGTTGGCTTCCTGCGGTGACCCGTTAATGTAGTCCTCAACGTGGTCCTAAGTAAATAGCGAGGAAAACACACCATGGCGCCTGTGTGCTTCTGCTTATTTCTTCGCAACGCCTGCGTTCTGAGGAAGTACAGATTGCAACTTCGTGTAAACACTGGAGCAAACTACGTCAGTCATTCCTCAGATGCGCACAGTCGAAGCCCTGCGGTTCTTAATTGGAAAGCCTGAAATTTCTACGCATTCGACCAGGCCACCATACAACCCAGCCATAACTCACCCACGACATACTGTGACGTTGAAAACCGGGACGCTGCAGTGCTACTGGTGCCAGTTGTCGACAAGCGTCAGCCCTGTAGAAGGGACAAGACAGATTCAGGTTGACATCGTGAAAAAATTGCTGATAAATTGTTTTCATCGCGACACAAACTTGAGCGGAACGTCTTTTAATTTTTAAAACATACTAAATTAGATAGTGTAGCCTTTTATGACAATGTATCGCGTAGATATTCGATATAGAGGCCCACGCGTTGCTAGTTTCTAGATATGCAGTCAAATTCATTTTAGAGGTCAACTGGTGGACAGAGCTGACCCACGACTGCAATAGTGCAACGTAGAATCGTGCGCTGTAATTATTCCATTACTGGTCGGGTACTTTACCTCTCCCAAGTAGGTCCAGGAAGGGTGCCCGAGCTAACCAATGACAAAGGCAGGAATGAAGCAACAGGGGAAAAGTTTATAGCGGAACACAGCGACTCTACGGGCAGTACGGATGCTAGTTGAGACATCCTTTAGGGCTTGGAGCAGTTGAATGCATTCATGTACGGTACGTAGCATCTAACGAAGATATTCTTGCTGCGGCTACATTCTTTGGCAGATGGGGAGTAAACTTGGCACTCCATTTTCCAACAATTCTTGGAATTCTACGCTGAGGAAAGAGAACAAGAATTTGGCCAGAATTTTTGCCCTGCGAAGCAGTCGCCGACATAATTCATATACCGTAACAGATCGCCTCTTTCTGTGCTTACCCTGTTGTGTGCTTTAAATGTGCGCCATGTTTCCGGCTTACTATCGTTAATTCAATCAGGTACTGCTTATCTCATCCACTGTTCTACATGATATTCTCGCACTGCGACCAAGTTCATTAAAGCTTCCGGTCATCTATATACTATGGACGTCCGAAAAATGATACATGCGAAATAACCCTTTCTCAAGCAGTGTTAAAAAAAGCGGCATGATCACAGAGACGAGGTATTTCCGGTGTGATAAAGGATACCTTGGAGATTGGTTGGAGAGTCTGTGCCTGTTATTGCCACTCATGATTGCCAACAGCGGTCATGCCATATTCAGAACTCGACGCAGGCCATTTGCGCGCGACGAAAAATGACCCGTTTTGGCCAATCGGCTTCAAGCAATCTTGTGCAAGAATTAGCTTCTATCAGCTTGGTCTATATTTGCGTACAACGACAGAGAGAAGCGCCAAACGCACTTCAGTGTCCGCCATTAAACCACAGCAGTGCTTCGGACTGTACTCGGGACGTTGCAGTAACTCGCGTTGCATGTGACAGTCCGACAGAGTTGATGTGCTCTTATATTAAAAACGATTCTTTTAAGCAACAACCTACCTGAAGTGCTCTATTTATTCTTGCAAGACGGCTAAATGAAATATGTGGCAGCTCCTCGCTTCCCTGTATCCTACACTGCCATTTTTATTTCAAAGCGACCAGCAAGGCAATAAATGTTAGTCCTGTTCAGCCGAAGTGAGAACCATAACCTTCAAATCCTTCCAGATTCTAATCTGGTATTAAACTGTATATGCAGAACTCACTAACCTGTTGGTGTCATGTGGTCATGATGGCGTCACACAGAATTTCAAGACCTCCATAAACATGCACGATCAAAATGAAGTAATCTTTGCGCTGTCAGAGTGATAAGAATGGTATATGAATGTCTTGATAGGAAGAAAGCAAAAAATAAACGTCCTCTCCTTCGTGTCTAGCAAACATCGTGGCAAAGAATAACTACTGTGTGCCTAGAAAGGGCACGGACTAACATTAACGCTCTCCAACTTAGGCAACCGCTGACTCCAGCTGCCATGACTCGCTCTCAGCAGTGGCTCAATGTACAGAGCACACTGGCATTAACTATGTCCAATAAATCTGCATGTATCCAACCTTGAACGGTTTTCTTCAAGGGTGCTGGGGTCAACAAGAAATGCATAATTATCAACAACAATGCATTCGAAAGGAGCAAATATTCTAGGCAAATAATGCAGGCAAATAATCCCAAAGTCTGCAAAACTACACCAAAAATTTCAAGATAATATTAATCGCTTGATGACCGCAGACTTCAGTGAATGTACGTTAGTAGCCATTAGGCAAGAACCGGCCGAAATTCGTTTTGAAATCGGGAGAATCGAAGAGGGCGCTCTATAAATGAAAATTCTTCGGACCACTTTCAAGTGCTTTAGCAGGGTGGAGTAACAGGCCTGGCGCGTCTACAGCTTAACGTCACTGCAACCTAACACGCATTTTTTGCTCGTTTGTTTCCCGGTTTAGTCGCAGCTGTCTGTAAAGTTAGGTCAAACAGCAAGCAGAGAATCTCACTAGCTGCTGTCCAAAGAAAACACGACAATAATGGTTCCCAAGATTTCTGGCTTCCTGGAAGGAACATGCACATCTAAGGAAGAGACTCTTACTCCAGTGCCAGCTCAGCACGGCGCCAGGAACTGCCCGAACACCTGGAGGACAATGCTCCTCGAGGTCTGGAACGCATCGCTGGAAAAGAAGACGCAGTACTTCAGCGTTTCTTCGTGCTTTGCTGCGTGAGATGGCGCATAAGGAGTATAAGGCATATAAGCACATATTTTGTGTGCGTGTGTGCACGTGTGTGCGTGCATATGCATGCGCGTGCGCGCGTGTGTGTGTGTGCGCGCGTGTGCATGCGCTGTGAGCTTCATGCACATACGCAAATAAGGATATCACGCGCCAAACTCAAAGCTGCAACTCATAACTGGAACTCATGGACTGCTACATTCTAAAAATATTTGCTTGCTCGTTTGTATGGTTTTTGAAGCGGACGCTTCACTACGTGACCTCGTGCTTCAATCGTCGGGTGCCTAATTTTCACCTTCAGCTGAGTTAGAGGTCAATCCATAAAAAACAGAAAAGGGAATTGAATCAATATCCATGACCGGCAGTCGAACCGGTGGCTGGGCAAACAGATATTCTTCAAGGCCGCTCAGCGAGACCGCTAGGTTATTGCCGCAGCCAACACGCCTAGTGTTAAGCTGCATCGCAGTCTCGCACTGTGCACAGGAGAGCGTCTTCACCAACTTCCATGTACTCCGTCCCGCGGCACTGCCTGCTCACCGTCGTAGGCTGCGTAGCACAAATCCGTGCTTTAGCTCCGATTCGAATGCAGTCAACATTCGCTTGTTTTTTTTTTTCTTCACAAGTTTTCTGTATAAAGTGTGCCTTGCTGCGATTACTACGCCCAGTAACATACAGCGATGCTTTCTTTGTTTTGAAGTCATGGTTACAATTGTTAAAGTATGGGTACGGCATATCAAAGAAGAAAAGCAGTTGTTGATTGTCGGATAGAGCCTAATATACTGACGAGCTACGCCCACATTCACAACAGACACATACTGTTGCTCAGTTACAATGAAACTTCCCAACGTTTAAGTTTGCTTGCCTTGTTAACAAGAACTAATCACAACGACATATGACCAGTGCATGAATTTGAATGCCACTGACTTGCTTCTAACAAATAAATATTAGGATTTTATCTTTTTCTCTGTAGGATCACAAGAGCGCTCAAGTGAAGAAGCCAGGGAAAACGGTACATACAAATCAGGTCATGGTGTCCTCATTAAATAAAAGTCCTCACACCCCATTCAGAGCAAGAGCACATTAATCATGTCCAACTCAATGCCACGCGCATAAGTGCCGCTTCCTCGCGTGAATAAATCTATTTGAAGTAAGCGCGCTATGTGTCCGTTTCTCTGTATTCTTCTCAGCACTTTTACAGTCGTATATGTCAAAACCGACTAGCTAAAACACTCCTGCTGCTTGTTCTGTGCTGCGATTCTTTTGAGCTGTAATACAGAGTGCAGCAAGAAATGAGATGGTGTCGACATTAGTGCGCCTTTTTTTTCGTTCTCGCTTTACCCCACTGTATAACGTTTATCGTCATCGAGATTACCCATGTGATCTTCGGAGAATTTCTGAGCTGAGGTAGTTCCCCACCTCGTGAAAAACCATGCTAGATACTCACAACGAAGCGAATTTGACTGGCCAAGCAACCACAAAATATAACTGTCAACTCACCCATAAATTTCAGACCGGATGCACAGAAATCCTGGGCCGGCGGCGAAGATCCACATTTGAGGGAGAACCATCTCTGCGCAATAGACAAGAACATTTCGAGGTGGCCTAAAAAAGAAGTCACCGGAAGAAAATTTTTCCAACACTCATGCTGCAACAAAATTTTTTCTCACAGCAAATAGATACGCATTTTCGAAACACCCACAATGGGCACCTTGCCGGAAGCCCTTAGAGAATACGCAGACACGATGAAATGAAGCAGCCGGACATGATTACATGCGGGTGTCCCAACCAACACGATGTAGCTAAAGTCATTCGTAAAGCCTTTCTCTTCACCAAGAGACCATGACACGATTGGCAGGTTGCGATGATTTTGCGATTTATATTTACGATGTTTTTCACATAGCTCGCTCGTCGGGGGTGGAAATTTCAAAAGGGGAATTTCAGAAGTGCCTGCTGTCCTGCGAGCCAATACACGAGGACTATGCAGTCTTTCACGAGCGGCTTGGAGCTCGCCCTCCAGAAGGTCGGCGTCCCCACGAGCCTCACATTTTGTCCCAGCCCTTTTCTGTGGACGCAAGCGCTTAACCGGACGCTACGGCGCTTGCTCCGCTTCCAAGCCCTCGACGAACGTCTGCGCATACTTCGCGGGAGCTCCACTGATTGAACTCCTTTGTTTCAGTCAGGATGGCTCTGTGGCTTAACTTGGGGAGCAGGGCAGGAAAGTTCAAAGGCATCGGTCAACGCCAGTGGCGCGTGCGAATGCGTGAAAGGACAGAAGCGTGTCCTTGGCCACAGCACTAGGCCACAGAGCCTTTCTGACTGGAAATTTCCAGCGACACTTAGCCTACGCTTTAAGTGTATGACGCGATAGCGCTAATGGCTCTCTTTAATGGCTTTGGTTCCTCATTGCATACACGCAGACACGGGTAATGTGCGACAAGACACACATGGCCTCCTTTTAACTGTCCAGTTCACGTCCTTGGGTGGACTAGGGGTCATCACCATCATCATCAGCCTGGACACGCGCTCTGCAGGGCAAAAGCCTCTGCCACGTCTCTCCAGTTAACCCTTTCCTTTCCCAGCTGCATCCACCCTTTGCCTGCAAACTTCTTAGTCTCGTCCGCCCAACTAACCTTCTGCCGCCCCCTGCTACGCTTGCCTTCTCCTGAAATCAATCCACGCCGTCACCCTTAAGGACCGGCGGTTATCTTGCCTACGCATTACATTCCGTGCCCAAGTCCATTTCTTCCTCTTGATTTCGACTAGGATGTCATTAACACGATTTTTTCCCTCACCCAATATGCCCGCTTCCAATCCCTTAACATTAAACCAAACGTTTTCCTTTCTATGCTTCGCTGGGTTGTTCTTAAAGGTGCACTAAAGACGAATCTGAACTCGTCTCTTAAGCGCGGCAACTCGATCTACACGTTCCGAGAATTCTTAGAGACTGAGAATTACTCTCCTGCGCGGCGGGTTTCACTAATTAAATCCGATTAAACGTCCCGGCTCCCGTCTCTTTTTGAACTCAACGCGGTAGGTAGGCGGAGTCAACCAACGCGTGTATGGCTTTCATCCAGTCCAGTGGCGGCTTCGCTTTCGCTTTTATTTTCTTTTATAGTTTTCTGCGAATAAACAGTTTCTGTCACAGACAATATAGCCTCAAATTAGGCGCACGGTAATAAAAATATATGTGGACTCTGATTTACGGGTCTCTCCGCCGATGACAGAGCGGCAAGTCGCCACGGAACTCGCTGACGCGTTGGTTCACTTCTCCTACCTAACGCGCTGAGTTCAAACAAAAAAAAAATAATAAAGGCGGGAGGTGGAACATTTATTGCGGTTCAATTAGGGTAATCGGCCACACAGGACAATAATTCGAAGTTTCTAAGAATGCCCGGAACGTGTAGATACAGTTCCCGCAGTAAACAGACGAGTTCAGATTCCTATTTAGTGCACCTTTAAGACGAACCCGTTCCGTTAGCCTCCGCGTTTCTGCCCCGTAGGTGAGTACCGGTGAGATACAGCTGTTGTACACTTTTCTCGTGGGGGATATTGGCAAACCTACCGTATGCGCTTAGGTATATAGGGTGCTTAGGTGCCTAGGGGTAGGTATAATATTTTCGGTGCAGTTAATTTAGTTGACATCTTCACATGTCATATATTGGTGTTTCAGTGAGGTTGAGACCTCATATTCAAAATTAATGTGAATTTCTAATCAGTTTTCAAAACCGGCGCTTCACATATAATGTCAACTTTTCGGGCCAATCCGCATTTTCTTCACACGCTGCCAGTCCTCCCGCGTCCTCCGCCTAACGGTAGTCTTAACACTGTCGCGTCCATAAATTCATTCATTAAGTGACGTGTGACGAAGGATGTGGCGCGTAAACGTGACGGCGTGGGCTCGTAAGCACGAATAAACGCAAACAGAGCAAGTGCCGTCACGTACGCTTAAACGTCCGAGCCGCCGCAGTGGCTCAGAGGAGCTGTGTATCGGTAGAAGCGAAACCCATAGGCGCCCTGTGCTGTGCGATGTCAGTGCACGTTGAAGATCCCCGGGTTAAAGATCCCGCAGACCTCCACTAGACAACGCTTTCTCTCTTCCTTCTTTCACTCCCTCTTTCATCCCTTCTCTTACGGCGTGGTTGGGGTGTCCGCAGAAATACTGCCGCTATATACTACCAAGTTAGTGGGGCATTTGATGTGGGTATTTATTAATAAAGTAAAAAAATAACTGGAAGGAAAAGATGTTGCAGGCCACGGCACCACGTGCCATTGAAACCTGAAACACCTGGGCTGGAGCGAGCGGGAATAAAAAGAAAGAGAAAGGAGAGAGAGAAGAAAGTGGGAGCGATAGTTAGAAAGTATAGGGTTAGGGCGGCAATATATGCTATGCACAAATACAGGATGTCTAAGCCATTTACACTTCTCAAGAAGCCAACACAGCCCTACACAACAGCACTCCCACCTTTACCCCTTCCCTCGAAACACGGTTGCAGTGTCCCCCGAGAACTAGTAACAGCGCCTTTGGTTTCCTAATAACCAATACTTAAACGTTCGAACCTAGAGCAATGTGCTGAGAAAGCTCGTGCGAACGCCGGGCTGATGACGCGCGAGGTCAAAGCCGCTCGTGAAAGACGGCAAGGTCCTCAAGTATTGGCTCGCAGAGTAGAACCCGCATAACAGACGTCAGGCGTGCACCCATCAAACCAGCGCCAGGACGACCTAAACCAGTTTCTCCACAACGTCCTACCTATACCAGACGGACAGGAGCTACACCCATACGTGCCAGTTTCTCGGTTGTGCAGCGAAATATCGGCCCTCCTTGACAATTACGTGTCCCATGTCGACGGCAGCGCCCTCATTCAACCTTGAGAATAACAGAAGCAAAGTTGTACCACCCTCCGATTACGCTGGTTCGAACCCGACCGCGACGGCCGCGTTTCGATGGAGGCGAAACGCAAAGGCGCCCGTGTGCTGTGCGATGTCATTGCACGTTAATTAAAGATCCCCAGGTGTGGGAAACTATTCCGGAGCCCTCTACTAGGGCACCTCTTCCTTCCTTTCCTTTTTCACTCCCTCTTTTATCCCTTCCCTTGCAGCATGGTTCAGGTGTCCGCTGATATGTGAGACAGATACTGCACCATTTCATTTCCCCAAACACAAATTTTCGATTTTTTTTAGCCTTTGTGCAGTGTAGCGATGCGACTCTTTAAAGAGTAGGTAGAGACACAGGCGTATTTGCTGTGCGAAGAATTCATCCAATCTACTAATGCATTGAGAGACACGCAAGTTTCAGCGTTATGGAGTGGGTGGTTCAGTTTGGGTTAGTAGTAAGCAAAGAAATCCACAGTAGTAGTCTCAAGGTGTAAATGTGGGCAGACCATGATGCAGAACGCATCTTATAATCAGGCGAGCGTGTCATAAGCTTTGCGATGTCACCCGCGCGTTAAAGATTCTCAGGTACTCGAAATTTTAAGACGGAAGCCTTACTTGCGTCATGAGTCCACCGGAAATGTCCGTTCGCAGGAAGTGTCCACTCCACCTGTGAATCAAATAACGCCGTCATAACTAGACTTTGAAAAAGAAATAAAACAGAATAAAAAGAAACAATATTAAAGTGAAGGAAAAATAAACAAATGAAAATAACAAATAATAAAATAGAAGAAAAATGTAGAAATAAAAACGCCAGCCCACAAAATTTAAATACAACGCGTACCGATGTCGTGGAAAAAAATCTGCGTTCTAGAAAGTTCCTCCTTTCGCATTCCTGTACGCAAGCAGACTTAGGTGCCTTCAGAAAAGTTTTTGTGCGAAAGCACTCTTAGGCGCACTCCCAAGGTTTCAGTCGTGTCTGTCTTAGGACTGAACACACTCTCATCCCTGCCGCGAAACTGCTATGCTACATGAAATCCGGGTTAGAATCCGACCGCGGCGAATGCGTTTCGATGGGGCGGAACGCAAAGGCGCCCGTGTGCTGTGCGATGCCAGTGTACGTTAAAGATCCCCAGCTGGTGGAAGCTATTCCGGAGCTCTCCACTACGGCACCTTTTTCTTCCTTTCTTCTTTCACTCTCCCCTTTATCCCTGTTCCTTACGGCGCGGTTCAGGTGTCCGCCGATATATCAGACAGATACTGCGCCATTTCCTTACCAAAAAACCAATTAATAATAATAATAATAATAATATATTATTATTATTATTATTATTATTATTATTATTATTATTATTATTATTATTATTATTATTATTATTATTATTATTATTATTATTATTATTATTATTATTATTATTATTATTATTATTATTACATGTAATCTCGAACAAGCCCGCAGGCCCACGGCGGTGGGACACAGACGGAGACGGGCGAGCCCACTCCCACTGCAGCTGAGCGGCGGAGGGGCGTCGGGGTGCGCACCTAGTGGGTTCTTCGAGACGCCGGTTTTGCTGTTGTTGCAGCGGAAACGAATGATTTTCTATATGCCCGAAATGTCGAGTTTCTGAGAAGACGCTTCCTAATCTCTATTCGACGCGGGCCACAATTAAGGTGTCAGTACAAAAACGCGAGTGAGGAAACTGCGGCCGAAGGAGCTATCCAAGGTACGCGATTTTAGGCAAATCGCAATGGGCAAGCTCGCACAAACTCCTATGCACGCGTGCTGCATGCAGTGTAAAGTTGTCGAGATAAACGCTTTCGCAGTATTAATAACAAGGCCAGGGACTCCGGAACAGGGGGGGCAGGGGGGGGGCGGTCGGCCCCCCCAACATTTATCCAGGGGGGCGCCGCCCCCCCCCCTCCTCACTTTCCGACCGCTTACGCTGAAATCGAATTTTCGATAAGTGCTGAAGTTCTAGTGCTTTATAATTTTAAAGAATATTGACATAGTACAGAGATGGCCAACAAACAAACAAATATCATTCAGCACACTCAAATGCCAAATTCCCATCATAGGAAACAAATGTAACCTCCCCCCCCCCCCGAAAAAAAACAATATATCCTCGATATATTCAAAAAGTTAAATATACTAAACTCTCCTTTCCTATCTCACAACGAATACAAGAAAAAATCTCAACACTAACAATTAACCTCAGCCGATTCACAGGACACACTTGAGGTATGGCACGAAAACACCTAAAGGACGTTTACACCAGGGCGACGGAACGCTTCATTCTGCACTCCAAGTCTGGTACAAACAAACATCACAAGTGCGCAGGAAACTACAAACTATCCAACGCTTCCCTCAGAATCACCAAAGCCTTCAGAATAACACCTAACATAGCCCTCCCAATACTTGCAAACGTACCCACCATTCACAATATTCGAAAGATAAAACGCACTTTTCAACGCCCTTAATAACAACCCTTCCTTTACAAACGACACCCTCACTATCCCCCCTTCAGTCATCACGACGAAAACGGACCTCCACCTCACCCACCCAACGCAACGCATCAAAATCAACTACTCTTCCGGGCCCCTTACACCATCAGACCTGCATATTTACACCGACGGATCGAAAACAGAGGCATGCTGTGGCCTAGCATATAACGTTCTCACAAAAAAAGAATCGAATCACACAGTATAAACTATTTAAACTTTCTGAATACAGCTCTAACTTTGAGGCCGAGGCTGTGGCCATCATCAAAGCCATCGAATACACAAAAGCCACCACTTCCCAATCAAAACACCATCCTCGCCGACAGCCTCTCAACACTAAAAGGGGCATTTGAAAAGGGGCAATCGTGCCAGGGGCTTCTGAACTCGGGGCTTTTGAAAACGGGGCAAATGCAGCGGGGCATTCGGCGCGGGGCATTTGACACGGGGCTTCTGACATCGGGTGCTTTCGTGCACCACCCGGTGGAAATACCAAGTGCAGAGATACGTTTACTGCAGCAGCAGCAGCACTGCGGGCAATGTTTAAAAGAAAGATACATGTATCAATTTAAAATAGAAACCAAGGCATTTATTAAAAGGGAAATTTTTCTTGAATAATGCAAAAAATAACAAAGAACCATAGTGCCAGGTATATCAAACATAATGCATCGAGCAAATAGGAATTATTAAAACAAATGTCAAGTACAAACAGTTGAAAGAAGGTGAAGTCTAATAATTCTTTTAAAGGAACGAATAGTTTTAAAATCCTGAGATAAGGTGTAATGAACGGGAGTTTGATTAAAAACTGAGGGAGTATGAATTTGAGTATGAGAATGAGGGCGTGTGAGTCTGAGGGAGTATGCGTCATGTTTAATGAATTTTGTATTGAAATAATTCAAGTTTGACTTTATTTCTTTGGAAACAAACACAGCAGTTCGAAGTAAAATTATGTCTTCTAAACGAAGTATTTTGGAATCTACTAAGTATTGCAACGTGTGATCTTCAGTTCTTAAACACTAAATGGCACGAATCGCCCTTTTTTTTTTTTTACAAAGAGAAATGAAGTAGTATTCTGTTTTGTCGTGGTGCACCAAACTAACAAACAATACTGGAGTCGAGATTCTATAAGCAAATAGTACAGGAATGTTTTAAGCCAGACAGGTAAAAGATTTCTATATTTGTTGATGATACCGAAGGACCTTGAGAGGCTATTTTAAGTTCGCTACGTGGGCATTGGAATGCACGTGGCGCCAGTTTTTGCGGGCGCCAGGCGACGCGCTTTTGACGGAGCGGCGAGCGCCGCTGTTCCGTCGGCTAGCCAGAGAGACCCATTCTTGGGGACAAAACAGGTTGTTGACCCTACAGTGTGGCGGGACGCGCTCTTCTGGGAACAGGGGGACGGAAAGGACGCAAGGGAGAAGATGAGGTTATAGAGACAAGGTCCGATGTCATTCATCACACCCGACCGCAATGTCTCCACCAGACGAGCGAGTAACAACGAAGAGTGTACGAAGAGATCAGCTCGCGAGGGTCAGGGGCGCCGCACCGCCATGCCAATACGCAGCCGTCGACAGATGCTCTACGAGGAGCGTACAACCTCAGACAGCCGCCATATCTGCACTTTGACCAAGTGGGGATGCAATTACCGTGGAGCGTGGTTGACAGGGGTGGGGTCTGCTGGCTTTGCGCCCCCCCCCCCCCCCCCCTCTTTCCGTTGACTCGAACGTGGGAAGCGCACGTGCGTGTAGGCGCAGAGACGCGCCCCGGGCGTAGAAAAGGAATTTTGTTCTTCTATTTTTCTTTTACCTTGAGAAAGGGTTGAAAACACGTAGTAACCAACAATTTTGGTTGTTCATTCTGATTGAGTGCTGGTTGGAATGTAGCCTGGACACAGAGGCCAGCAGTGCCAGCACGCTACGCTTCCACGCGGTTGCGCTTTCTGTTTGTGGTTGTTTGTTCCTTTACGCTCACGTGTGCGCGCGCACAGTGTAGAACGCCCGCACTGGAGAGGAGGGGCGGGACTAAAGAGAAAAAAAAAATTACGCTAGCCTAGGGGGCTTAACAGTGGCGCGTTTCATTTCTATTGCACCTTTTTTTTTCTACAGCGGCGCGCGGGCAGCGGCGGGCTGCTGTGCGCGTAGCTCCGCTTCTTTTTCGTTTGTTTGTGTACAGCGTGCGCCCAAGTGGAAGCATTTTTTTTTTATCGTGCGCCTGCCTGCTGATTTAACTGCAGATTTACAATGCCGTTGCCTCGGAAGATGCCGGGGTCTCAAAAGAAGATCGACAACTTCATCGTGCTGGCCCAGAAGCGTTTATGCCTTGGAATTGAGGGTTCACAAGGGATATTGCGCCACATTTTTGTCGCCATTTTGTTTATTGATATGTTTCTAATGCCCCTTTGTATTTGTCTTCGGGCTGGCAGCGGGAAACGATTCTCACGAAAGTCAGCCAGCTGACCGTGCGATAGGAGCAACAAGTATTAACGGTACGTCTTTGCAATATTTTGTTTATACCGTGCTCTTCATGAGCAGTTCATGAACATTTAGCGCTTGATGCATTTTTTTAACTTCTCTTACTATTTCTTTGAAGGGATAATAAAAATAAAAGATCCATACAGTGGTCGGCTAAGAATTCCTTTTATCTCACTTATTGCAGAGAACCCAGCAGAGGTTGTACTAGATGGAGAGCCCTCCTTCACAACAGACTTGGACCGGACTACATCGAATTCCGGCGCCTGCGCTCCGGTGGAAACCGCAAGACGCGACGACTCGCCCCAGGATGTCCCATCACTGCCTCCCAAGGGCTACAAATTTCCAAGCAACCAAACCGGAAGGTCCTGTAAATATGCATGGTTCCAGAAATTCTCATGGTTGTCGTACGACTATGAGCGCGACGTCGTCTTTTGCACTGTGTGACTCATAGCCTTCAAAGAAAGAGGAGGAAACGTTGCAGGAGTGGAACCATGTTTTATTCGCGCTGGTTTCAATAACTGGAAAAAGGCTATCGAAAAGTTTCAGTGCCACGAGAAGAGCCAATTTCACTGCGTCTCCGCAAGTCGCCAACTGTCGAGAGAAAAAGGAATGCACGTAGTGCAGCTATTATCTCAACACAGCAGCAGACAGCAAGAGGAAGCCAGGCAGGCACTGCGCGCTATAGTAAGCTCAGTCCGCTACTTATGCCGCACAGGCCAAGCTTTGCAAGGGCAAACAAAGGATGACGGAAACCTTCTTGATCTGCTAGATGAACGATCACAAGACGTGCCTGCCTTGAAGAGATGGATGGAGCAGCGAGATAGATGGCTGAGCAGCGACATACAGAACGAGCTCATAGAAATTATGGCTCACAGCGTTCAGCGGGGCATCATAAGAGACGTCAGATGTATTCCCTTCTATGGGATAATCGCTGACGGCACTACCGATGTAACAGGGAATGAGCAATTCACATTTTGTGTGCGGTGGGTAGATGGGATTACACTGGAAGTTCGTGAGGAATTTCTTGGCATGTACAATGCACCAGACAGTAGAGCTGAGACCTTGTATAGAACCGTGAAGGACATGATTTTGCGTTTAGGTCTGGACTTCCATAACCTAAGGGGGCACTGTTTTGATGGGGCCGCGAATATGGCAGGCAGATTTACCGGCGTGCAGAAAAGGATCACGGCCTCTGAACCGCGGTCAATATTTGTACACTGCAGTAACCACTGTCTAGACTTGGCACTCCAGGAGGTCGCAAGGAACTGCGAGGTTGTCGGCGATGCTCTGAACATTGTAAAGGATGTTTCCCATGCAATACTCGAATCTAAAAACAGGATGACTGTTTATTCGAACGTTGTCCTTCCTCCGGATAATGATGATGCCAGTGAGCAGGATTGTTCCAGGCCGAACACTTTGCTATCATTGTGTCCAACGAGGTGGACAGTAAGAGTGAAATCAATGGAAAGGTTTATCGAGAACTATGAAAGGGTGCAGGCGACATTGCAGGAACTGGTACAAGTTCAAAGCTCTCTCATTGGCACCAGCAAGACAGCACTGAAAGGATATGAGAAAGTATTGGGGAAGTTCGAAACTTTATTGGCCATCAACCTTTCTATAGCCCTATTTGGCCCATGCGAGGAGCTAGCGAGGATGCTTCAACACCCAGTTTATCGCGCTGCAGGAGCAAAAGAGGCAGCAGAGGCTCTTTGTGACAGCTTGTACAGGCTACGGTTTGACGCCGCATTTGGCGTCCTATGGCAGCGGACGCACTCAAGAGCAACACAGTTAGGGCTAAAGGAGCCTCGAGTGCCCCGAGTCTCGCAGCCGCCGAGAAGGATTCAACTCACAGACAAGCCTCAGGAGCCTGCAGCGCTTGACTGCAAGTCATTACATAGAAAAGAGTTTTTTGCCGCTATCAATCGGATTACCAGCGAGATCCGAAGGCGATTCGAACAGCCTGGCATGGAGCAGCTGATTAGTCTGGAGCGCATTCTGACTGACGCTGCTGGAGGTCGAAACTTCGCGGCACACGACTTAAATGAGCTTTTAGGAGCACACGCTGCAGATTTTGACACCAGTAGACTTTCAGCGCAACTCGTGCTTCTCCCAACGCTCCTGCGTGACCAGGGCCCGGCCGCAAGCGAACGCATTTTGCAAATTCTACAGGGGAAGTCTGCAGACATGCGTGAAATGATGGATCAAGTTGTACGGTACCTGCAACTCATGTTCTCTGTACCTGCGTCAGCTGCTTCAGGAGAGCGCTCTTTCAGTGCCCTGAGGCGAGTAAAAACATTTTTGCGCAATCGAATGACGCAGAGGAGGCTGACGCACCTTCTCCTGCTGCACGTGCACAAGAGGAGAGCTGCGGACCTGCAACTGGATGTCATTATGAAAGAGTTCGTGTCCAGAACGGCAGAACGAACAGCAACTTTTGGCCTCCTTTGATATATCCTCTCCTGCCCGACACCCCCTTGTCATACCAGCCACGAAGCTCATCAATGCGTGGGAATATTCTTGTACTTAGTGCCTAAGCTTTACTTTACTGTGGGAGCGAATGCAGAAACAAATAAAAGACTTTTTTGAGCTTTCGCACCCGTTCGTTTTTCGTTTCGAACGCGTCATTTGCTTAGTCTGCGCATGGTTTGGGAACTTCAGAAATTTCAAACCATTTTTAAAGTGCATGATAATGCAGAATAAGCAAGAATGCAAATATCTAAAATTTAATACTGTTGAAATTACTCATTAAATTAATAATAATATTAATTAATGATAATATTAACATTATCTATAATGAAATGTAACATAAATAAATAACAATAGAATAATATAATTATAAAATATTGACACTAAAATAAATACATAAGTAAATACGACATAGAAACACGACCAGGCTTGCCCCCCCACTCCCAAAAAAGTTCCGGAGTCGCTGAACAAGGCATACCGCCCCTGCGCGCCGAGACCGCAACGACAAGCTGCATTTGCCCCTTCGTTAGTCGCGTTCTTCGAGCGTCGTACGGCTTTTGCCAGCGCTCACCGCCACCAAAGCTCTCGCCACTGTACGTATACACGCGCGTTGTCATGGCACGCCATCGTCGCTCACATACTCTCGGCGTGACTCCAGCGACTTCGAGGACTCGACGGCCGTCAAAGGTGTACACTTCACAGTTGCATTTATGAGGCGCACAAATTTCACCATTTTCGAGAACGCTTCCCACAGTGCAATATGTTCGTGCACATGGCCGGCAAAGTCCAATGAGAGAAATGAGAGAGCCCATGCACTCAACCCGTCACACAGCTCCATTAAAGGCGTGCACGTACCTCCCTGGTAGGGCTGGACGCTCTTGTTCCATTCTTGCTTCGTTTTGGTTTTGGTCTTGGCCCTCCATTCGTTCCGCCAACAAAATGAAGGCGCGCGAGGAGCAAACTGCAGGACTGCACAGCCTCTCCCTTCGCCGGAGTAACTCCTTCTGTGGAGGTCTCCTCCGGATATCACTGCCACTGTTGCCTGCATGTTCGCAAACAAACACTACAGTCGCTAGCGGGCTCGCGGTAGGCAAAAGGCCAGGCAGTGGCGTCGCGGAGAGGCGTTGATCGCGAGTTTCAAGGCTTGTAGGTGCGTTTTCAGTTTCTGCGAATCACAGCAATGGTTGATGTTTTCAACTCAGTAATTTCTCGGCGTACACGAGCTCGTGTTGCCCATGTGAGGCGTATTGAGAGAAATAGTTTATTAGTAATTATTATTATTATTATTGCGTTATTTTTTTTCCTCAAAACCAGGAGGAACGTTGCATACAGCGATGTGTTACCCACCAATTAGCGCATTCTTGGCCTGTATAAAAAGAAGTGTTATGTCAGGGCTATGTGCTGTGCGATGTCAGTGCACATTAAATATCCCCCGGTGGTCGAATTTATTCGGGAGCACTGCACTGCGGCAGGTCTTTTTTATCTCACTCCGTCCTTTATACCTTCCATTACGGCGCGGTTCAGGTGTCCAATGATATATGAGACAGATACTACGCTATCTCCTTTCCCCCAAAACCAATTATTATAACAATGTCAGTGCTTCAAGTAGCTTCTGCGGTATCAAAACGAAATGCAAAGGCGCCCGTGCGCTGTGCGATGCCAGTGCATGTTAAAGACCCCAGGTAGACGAAATTATTCAGAAGACCTCCACTATGGCACCCCTTCCTTCCTTTCTTCTTTCGCTCCCTCTATCCCTTCCTTTACGGCACAGTTCAGGTGTCCGCCGAGATGTGACACAGATACTGCGCCATTTCTTTTCTTCAAAATGCACTTTTCATTTTCATTTTTATCAAAGCACAAGCAGCTATTACTGGTAGATGGCTTCCTACGCACTGTCTGCACAGCCCCTTCCGAGGCCTCGTTAGAGAAAAGAAGAATTGACGGACACCACAAGTCTGGCCAGCCCATAAAATCATTTTGCCATATCCATTTAATCATCTTTCTCACGCAACTACATTCGTTGTTTATTAACTCAGCCCCCCCCCCCCCCCCCCCCCGTCAATTCACCTTACTGCCAGAATATTGCTGACTCATAGGAAATATTTCTGACCCACACTCCCTCCTTTATATCTTCTTTTACGGCGCGGATCAGGTGTCCGACGATATGAGACAGATACTGCGCGATTTCATTTCCCCAAAAACCAGTTATTAATATTATTATTATTACAACGTTGTCAACGCCAAAGCCAATAAACGAAATGAACGCCGACGGCCATTCGCTCCGCTCCGCGTTTCTGCCACAGCTTTTTCGCATGCAGCGCATATATCTCAGTCGCCACTATCATGTACACCGCAAAGCGCGATTGAACTGGACACTGAAAGAGAAGCCACAATTTACATGAATACGGCAATATTCGTCTCCAGCCCACTTTTTGGGGAAAGCGCTAAAACGTCGAAAAAAGTAGTGGACGAGCCACTTATCTCCTTGTCAAAACCTGCCCATTCCCTTAAAAAGTGTACAAGAGTCGACTTCTGTCGCATTTATGTAACTTCAGCTATGGAGGCAGTTATCCGCGTTTCCCTTCGTGACTCAGAGGCTTCACACAGGAGTACGAGGCTAATAGCGATTTCGCACTATAAATCTCGTCGCAGCAAGTTAAGAAGTTCAGTGAGTGTTAGCTGTTAGCTGCAGTAAGTGTCAAAAAGAACAGCAGTCGAAAAACGTGGACGATAGAGGAAAAACGCGAACGGTGCCTAATAATAAAGTTTTCAGTGAGCGTTTGTTTCTTAGTTTTCTACGATCCCCTAGCAACGTTAGCTTAACACAACGCACGGCAGCAACAAACGTGTATAGTAAAACGCACAATACACTCCACAGGAAAAATTAGCAGTACGTGTCGGCACGAAAAAAGAAAGGCACGTGCCTATCGACTTCCACCAAACAGGTCATTATCACTGCCAGGTTGAGTTCAGAGAAATGATCATGAAAGGCGTTTGTCGTGCCGTTGACGGGGCCTGAAACTAACTGGAACACGCCGCGTACGCGTGGTGAAAGTGAAAGGTACTTCGAGGGTATGAGCGAGGCTGCCATGATATCATGGACCACAGAACAATGCTTGCCGGGACAGAAAACCCAAAAGAAGAGAAAAAACTTCCGACGTTCTTAAACACATTCATAAAGAACGCGCACACCAAAATATTTCGAAACCCCTCAAATTTGAAAGCAGGCCTACGCCTGAAAAAGATATTAAGCCGGATTTAAGGAGATTAGTGCGTTGGTTTAGATAAATTAGTCGGATTTAGTAGGTGGATTGACGTAATTAGTGGTTAATGCTTTATGGCGTCCCAAGGAGACTCAGGCTATTAAGGGACGCCTTAGAAATTTCAACTACGGCTCCGGAAGTTTCAAACACGAGGGGTTCTTACTGGAAATTCGTAGGTGGATTAGGGTGGAAAAGTGGATAGAGTTAGTATAATCCTATATGAGAATCCATTAAAAGCAACTCGATCATTCTAGTCCTCAGATTTTTCATATTTGCCGGTACGCACAGCTCGCGGGCGATTCATGCGTTCCGCCGCCTTCAGAACGCGGCCTCCGTGGCCAGGATTGAAAACCCTGGTCCTCCGGATCACTAGTCGAGCTCTGTAATCACTGACCTCTCACGGCGGGTAAAGCTACGCTTTGGATCAAGTGTAAAATCATGTTGCACAACGGAGCACACGCGCCTAAGTAATAGTCGCCCGCCTATGCTAAGTCCGACGGCTAGCCATCATTTCCGCTTAACACAAATAGCTTCGAATTTTACCTGCCGCTAGTCTCAGAGGTGCCCCAGTGCAGCTTAAGAATGTGAAAAAATGACGGCCTCGTGACACATACGCTCCGGGACGCCAGGCTTGAAAGACAGCGACGCACGGCAAACGCTGCAGCCAACCTTCTCGACGAACTATAGTACGCGTCGCTCTGTCCAGCGAGTCAAGAAAAAAAAATTTGAACGGCAGCCTGAAGCCCCTTTAGCGAAGGCACAGGCATTGCGGGGTTTTTTATGGCTTATGGCTTATGGGGCTTAACGTCCCAAAGCGCCACAGGCTATGAGAGACGCCGTAGTGAAGGGCTCAGGAAATTTCGACTACCTTGGGTTCTTTAACGTGCACTGACATCGCACAGTACATTGAGGCTCTACAATTCCGCCTCCAACGAAATTCGACCGTCGTTTGTTAGACCCTCTGACTATCATTATGGGCGCATATACAAACAATAAGTCTTCATGAGTAGATATTATCGTTTAGAATTATTCGTCATTCTCACCTTTCGTGATGCTTTGTCGCAGGGGCCGTCCTTGGAAAACTACAGCTGCCGGTTGCGTCCAGTCCGAGGTACTGCTCAGGTCATATGCCGCTGCCCCATCAATCTCTTCCAGGAGACGCGCTAGGAGATGCGCGTCTGAAGCTCTGGCCTGCTCCTTCAGCAATGGCCTCCCTCCGAAGTGAGGCTGACGTGTGTGTTGGACAGCAGGTCACATGGGGTCCAACGCCAGCCACTCAGGCGCTTCCGCGTTTGCATGTCACGTGTCACGTGCTCCGCCTGGCGTCGTCGCCGTATTCTTCTTTTGGGCTAGTGAAAAATTGGAAATGAAAATTGTTTTCTTTTGGGGGAGATAGGAAATGGCGCAGTATCTGTCTCACATATCGGCGGACACTGAACTGCGCCGTAAGGTAAAAGATAGAGGGAGTGAAAGAAGAAAGGAAGAAAGAGGTGCCGTAGTGGAGGGCTCCGGAATAATTTCGACCACCTGGGGATCTTAACCTGCATTGACATCGCACAACACACGGGCGCCTTAGCGTTTCGCCACCATCGAATGTAGTAAGTGGTTTTATTAAAAAATGGCAGTGGCTTAGTTCAGCTATGCCAGGATATACGTAGCGA
The DNA here is from genome assembly GCF_052857255.1 of Amblyomma americanum. NCBI lineage: Eukaryota > Metazoa > Arthropoda > Arachnida > Ixodida > Ixodidae > Amblyomma > Amblyomma americanum. The sequence continues at coordinate 89,408,701 of NC_135504.1, forward strand.
GAGGTGTTTCCCTGGCTGAGCCTATCATTCGGAAACTCGACTGGTGTGATCATTAACTCGACGGGCCTTCACAACCTCTTCTGTTGGTTCCCATTGACTGACGCCTTCCATAGGCTCCATCTCGGCGGCTTTGCGCCGTCTATTATGCTCGGCAGCCTGGCATCTCCGTTTGGCAAGCCGTTGATCTCACTGTTCGGGCGTCTCCGCTGCTCTCTTCGCCTTCTTACGCTCATTCTCTCTGTTGAGTATCCAAGCGCAAGGCGACAACCTCAGGATCGGAAGAGTTAATATTATCTTGTCTATAGCGCCGTTTAGAAGCGGCTGGACTCTCCTTCTCTGCATGCATGCCAAGCATTGTGATACAGACACTTCTTCTGTTGTTGCGAGGAAGAATGAAAAGCAAAGTGCACAGGCCTGCCCACTCGCTCAAGCCGAGCCACAATCGCTACCACGTGCTGATAGTAGGAGAGTTCAAAGATGGGATAGGAAGACAGGATAGAAAAGAAGCGCGGTATAATGACCCAGGCCGATACCGGAGGCAGAGCAATACCGGGCCAACCGGTGGCGGAAGTGAAGCATCCTTCAATCCGAGGCACTGCTCAGGTCCTATGCCGCTGCCCCGTCAATCTCTTCCAGGAGACGCGCGTCTGAAGCTCTTGCCTGCTCCTTCAGCAATGGCCTCCTTCCGCAGTGAGGCTGACATGTGTGCTGGACAGATGTTCACATGGGGCCCAGCGCCAGCCACTCAGGCGCTTCCGCATTCGCATGTCACGGTTCACGTGCTCCGCCTGGCGTCGTTGCCGTGTTCTGCTTCAGGCTAGTGAAAAATTGGAAATGAAAACTGTTTTGTTACCCGCCGCGGTGGCTCAGTGGTTGGGGCGCTCGACTACTGATCCGGAGTTCCCGGGTTCGAACCCGACCGCGGTGGCTGCGTTTTTATGGAGGAAAAACGCTAAGGCGCCCGTGTGCTGTGCGATGTCAGTGCACGTTAAAGATCCCCAGGTGGTCGAAATTATTCCGGAGCCCTCCACTACGGCACCTAATTCTTCCTTTATTCTTTCACTCCCTCTCTTATTCCTTCCCTTACGGCGCGGTTCAGGTGTCCAACGATATATGAGACAGATACTGCGCCATTTCCTTTCCCCAAAAAACCAATTATTATTAAAACTGTTTTGTTTCTGGGGAGATTGGAAATGGCGCAGTATATGTCTCGTATATCGTCGCACACCTGAACCGGGCCGTAAGGTAAGGGATAAAGGAGGGAGTTAAAGAAGAAAGAGGTGCGGTAGTGGAGGGCTCCGGAATAATTTCGACCACCTGGGGATCTTTAGCCTGCACGGACATCGGACAACACACGGGCGCCTTAGCGTTTCGCTTCCATCGAATGTAGTAATTGGTTTTATTGAAAAAAATGGCAGTGGCTTAGTTCAGCTATGTCAGGATATACGTAGCGAGAGGAACGTTTCCCTGGCTGAACCTGTCTTTCGGAAACTCGAATGGTGTGATCAGTATTACGACGGGCGTTCGCATCCTCTTCTGTTGGTAACCGCTGACTGACGCCTTGTAGAGTATCTGTTACTGGTCCAATTGTACTTATTTTTGGAAATGTGGCGGAGAGTTTGAAGGATGCTTCACTCCCGCCATCGGTTGGCCCGGTATTGCACCACCTCCGGGATCGGCCTTGTCTTTAGCGAATCTTTACTGTCCTGTCTTTCTATCCCATATTTCAACTCTCGTACTATTATCTGCACGTGGTAGCGATTGTGGCTTGGCTAGAGCCAGTGAGCAGGCCTGTCGGCAACCTCAAAATCGGAAAAGTTAATCTTGTCTATAGCGCCGTTTAGCAGCGGCTGGACTCTCCTTCTCTGCATGCTTGCCAAGTGTTGTGATACAGACGCCCATTATTTCTGCGCCTTTTATATGCAAAGCTGCGCATGCGACGTGCAGTTCGGGTAATAAAGCGGCGTGCGGCGTGGTGACGTCGAAGAACGCCGCGCAGCTGTGGGGTTTGTCTGGTATAATGGTATCGGTGCATGCGCACAACTGCTCATCCGTGTGACGTCACACTCGGCTCCGACGGTGGAGCGGGCGCGCGGCCGCAGCGACGGCGAAGCGCACGCCACAACTTGCGCCTCTCCGGTTGCCATGGTAACGGCGCATGCGCACAACTTTAATCTCCCATGTATCGCGAAATGCTCGAGTGGTAGCCATGTGGTCGAAATTATTCCGGAGCCCTCCACTACGGCGCCTCTCTCTTCCTTTCTTCTTTCACTCCCTCCTTTATCCCTTCTCTTACAGCGCGGTTCAGGTGTCCAACAATATATGAGACAGATACTGCGCCATTTCCTTTCCCCCAAAACGAATAATATTATATAGCCCAGTGTAGCTCTCGCTACAATAGTAATAATGTCTTCAATTCGTCTTTCGTCTTTATACCTCGTCTCTCCTGGGGGCCATGAGGACATTCAAATTGTATGTGGTCCAAGGAGGCCCTAAGTTCCCAGTTTGCGAATTTTTCTAAAAACTGCCCTGGGTACATACGACTCGAGAGGGCCGGGTTTGGAAAGGTGTTTGTAACCGGCGCCAGTTTATGGCTTCGTATCTGGTCAAGGATCCATCCACTGGAGGAAGTCTAGCCCGTTGGAAACCACAGTGCTGTGTAATTTCTCTCTATGGCACCATTTGATCATTGTATGTGAAGACCACCTCGCTCGGGTCCGCCCGGAAGTAAAAGCCTCGGGCGAACTCATGCGCCGTCTCATTACCTGGCAGGGATGCATGAGCTAAGGCGCCCGTGTGATGTGTGATGTCAGTGCATGTTAAAGATCCCCATGTGGTCGAAATTAATGCGGAGCCCTCCACTACGGCTTCTCTTTCTTCCAGTCTTCTCTCAGTCCCTCCTTTATTCCTTCCCTAATGGCGCGGTTCAGGTTTCCGCCGAGAAGTGAGACAGATACTGCGCGATTTCCTTTCCTCAACCAATTTTAAATTTTCTAGAACGTTTTCAAAACCAACGCCAAGGAACCAAATAACGCTAGTGGCCTATTGCTCTGCCATAACATTTTCAACGCGAACGCGCGTTCATCGGTCGCTACGGCCACGCAAAAATGAAATGAAAACGAGAATATGTTTTTGAGAAAAGGTATTACCTCAGTAATTGTCCCACATATCTCGGTGCACACTCGAAACGCGCCGTAATGGAAAGGATAATGGAGGAACTGAGAGAATAGAGGAACAAAGACGTGCCGTAGTGGAGGGCTCCGGAATAATTTCGACCACCTGGGGATCTTTAACGTGCACTGACATCGCACAGCACACGGGCGACTTTTGCGCCACGCTGCTTGGTTTTCGTTTCTGGTTTGGGGGGAAAGGAAACGGCGCAGTATCTGTCTCGTATACCTTCGGATACCTGAACCGGGCCGTAAGGGAAGGGATAAAGGAGGGAGTGAAAGAAGACAGGAAGAGAGGCGTGCCATAGTGGAGGGCTAATAATAATAATTGGTTTTGGGGGAAAGGAAATGGCGTAGTATATGTCTCATTTATCGTTGGACACCCGAACCGCGCCGTAAGGGAAGGAATGAAAGAGGGAGTGAAAGAAGAAAGGAAGAAGAGGTGCCGTAGTGGAGGCCTCCGGAATAATTTTGACCACCTGGGGATCTTTAACGTGCACTGATATCGCACAGCACACGAGCGCCTTAGCGTTTTTCGTCCATAAAAACGCAGCCGCCGCGGTCGGGTTCGAACCCGGGAACTCCGGAGCAGTAGTCGAGCGCAATAACCACTGAGCCACCGCGGCGGGTCGCCACGCAGCTCAAAGCGTGATTTAGGGGCAAGTTATGCACCTTTCCTTTCGTGGCTTTCTTGTGTTTGAAAATAATAATAATAATAATAATCGTTATTGGGTTTTGGGGAAAGGAAATAGCGCAGTATGTCTATATACCTTGAAAAAAATTGAGTTTTCTTTTGAGGAGAGGAAATGGTGCGGTAACTGTTTCACTCCTCAGTGGACACCTCAACCATGCCATTAGCGAAGGGAGGAAGGTGAGAGTGAAGGAAGAAATAGAAGACAGGGGCCGTAGGGGAGATTGATGTATATACCGAGCCTGCGCGCTCCGCACGGGCACATAGGCACCCTACCCGTGCGTCAACGCTCGTGCCAAGCTCTAAAAACAAAAATTGCGCAAAGAAGGAACAATAAAATTGTGGAATGTTCTCGAAAGCGAGATCACGTGCTACTTTGCGGACGTGGCATATGCGGCGAAAGAAAAGAACTCCGCACCCTTAAACCCGTGCAGACTGCGACGTGCCAGGCATTCGAAGGGTTGCATATGCCCCGGGCGGATGCGTTCAGCACTTTTCGGGGCAAGTGGAAAGACCGGCGTCGATGCTGGAGCTGATTTGGATCTTCAACATCTATCCTCCAGCTTTGCAGTGATCGCCGTACCATGTAAGCAAAATTTGACTGAGTTTTCACTTCCTATTGAAATCAGGTGAGCCATTTGGAGAAATAGCTTGTGATATGAATAAGTCACGCTACGTTTCGGGTATTAGTTCTGTATAACAATATCTATAGCCAGTCGAGCTGAATTACCGGTTAAAGTTAGCCTTTGGTGAGCCTCTGTGCATTCCTCGAACACACGGGCTTGACGTCCCGTCTGTTCTCCGTCAGGTAGTTACACGCAGTGACCGAACGCTCCACGAGTTCTACCTTGAACGATTAATAACTGGACGCCCCACTCCAGTTGTAACCAACACAGTGCTGTGCGCGTGTGTGATTTAATTTCTCTAAAATGAACTAATCACGCGCACAACCTGGGCACATTTATTATTGTGTTAATAGTTTGTACATATTGCTTCTCCCCCTATCCTCTCTTCCTGTCCCCTCACCTCTTTCATTTCATTTCTCCATTCTGCCTGCTGTCTTTTATTTCTGCTGCCCCAGCTCAGGTGCTTCAGTATCGATGGCAGATGCCGGGGCTAGCAAAAATCTTTTCCTTCCTTTTTACTATTATTTTAACAAAACCACTACCACCACCACCAAAGAAGGAACAAGAAAATTTCAGAAAGTTCTCGAAAGCGAGACCACGTGCCACTTTGCGGACGAGGCATGCGGCGAAAGAAAAGAACGCCGCATTCTTGAAACCCGAGCAGACTGCGACGTGTCCAGCATTCGAAGGGTGGGTGTGCCCCGGACGGATGCATTCAACGCTGTTCGGTGCAAGTGGCAAGACTGCCGTCAATGCTGGAGCGGATTTGGTTCTTCAACACCTATCCTCCAGCTTTGCAGGGATCGCCGTAACATGTAAGCAAAATTTGACTGAGTTTTCACTTCCTACTGAAATCAAGTGTGCCGTTTGGAGAAAAAGCTTGTGATAAGAATAAGTCGCACTACGTTTCAGTTATTAGTTCTTTATAACAATATCTATAGCCAGTCGGGTTGAATTACCGGTTACAGTTAGCCCAGACGTTTTTCTCGCTTCTTTTTCTTCCGCCCACGTACACTTTTAGATCTCTTCGTTCTTCCAGGATGTGCATCTTGAGTTGCTCTTTGTTCTATGATAGAAGTCTTAAGCCAGTTTCAATACATGTACTCAGCTTGTTCGCCACGTATTCGCATATTTACCCCAACGCATTTTAAAACAAAATTTAATGATGAGGACTTCAGTTGACAATCCCATTCATCCACGCATTACGTCCGCAGTTTTTTTCTTTCCTCTCAAGCGTTCTTGCATCGTGACTGATTCAGTGCAATGCATGTGTTCACTGTCTATTTTTCGGTGAAAACTAAGCCTCGCTGTATATTAAGTGGCATTTCGTGCATCCTTGTGACGCTTACCGCGTTTACATTAGTGTAGCACATTAGAGGATCGTGAGAACAGAGGCGCGTTTCCACAGATCGGCTGAGTGCATTGACCAGAGCCGGGTCGAACGGCATGTAGGAAGATGTTGGCAAATATGCTAAATAGCCTCTACGAAGGTGTTTAGAACGCGGCTCGACCACCCAAGCCGTTCTATCATGTATACTATAGGTCGGTACTTTTTCCTTCCTTAACAACCCAATTCCCCAAAAAACAGCTTGGAACCACTGTGGACTCTTGGCTTTGCGCAGCATATCCCAGTACTAGCCGGCATTTCGAAAAGAACTGGTGTGCACAGCATGTGTACGAGAGGAGGCTACGCAGCGGTGCGTGTGTCACTACTTTTGGGACCCACGTGACCAGGGTTGCTGCTCTTTCTTGGGAGTGACGTCATAACACAAACCGGCGCTATTAAAGCGAAATCGACATCATTCAGTTGAAATCATGCGGTAATAAATTATTTACCGCGCATATATGAATCGCGGGGCACGTATCACGCGTCCTGGGGCTGGGTAGTTTTGAAACAGAACACTCCAACCAAACATTTGGTGCCTCCACACAGCAAGTTGCCTGGGTACACATAAGACTTTTTATGTGAAATAAACATTTTATAAACCAACATAGCTAAAAACAGGAAAACGAATGAGTAGAAACGCACCCGTAATGTTGCCGAGGCAGCGAGCCTTCTCTTGAAGCATTTCATTACTCACAACAGCACCAATTGCCTCGATGAAGGGGGTCCTGTGGGTCAAATATTTTTTTGCAGTAATGTGAATTGACTGCGGGGGGGGGGGGGGGGGGGCTTAGGTAATAAACAACAAATGTAGTTGCGTGAGAAAGATGATTAATTAGATATAGCAAAATGATGTTATGGGCTAGCCAGACTTGTGGTGTCTGACATTTCTTTTCGCTAACGAGGCTTAGGAAGGGGCTGTGCAAACAGTGCGTAGGAAGCCATCTACCAGTAATAGCTGCTTCATGTGCTTTGATAAAAAATGAAAATGAAAATTGCTTTTTCGGGAAAGAAAATGGCGCGGTATCTGCCTCACATCTCGGCGGACGCGTGAACTGCGCCGTAAGGGAAGAGATAAAAGAGGGAGTGAAACAAGAAAGAAATAGATGCCGTAGTGGAGGCCTTCTGAATAATTTCGTCTGCCTGGAGTCTTTAACATGAGCTGGCATCGCACAGCACACGAGCGCCTTTGCGTTTCGATTTGATGCCGCTGAAGCAACTTGATGGTTTGGTTTATGGTTTATGGGGGTTTAACGTCCCAAAGCGACTCAGGCTATGAGGGACGCCGCAGTGAAGGGCTCAGGAAATATCTACCACCTGGGGTTCTTTAACGTACATTGACATCGCACAGTACACGGGCCTCTAGAATTTCGCCTCCATCGAAATTCGACCACCGCGGCCGGGATCGAGCCCGCGTCTTTCGGGCCAGCAGCTGAGCGCCATAACCACTCAGCCACGGCGGCGGCTTTGAAGCAACATGAAGCACTGACATGACACTCGTTTTTATATGGGCCAAGAATGCGGTAATTGGCGGGTAACACATCGCTGTATGTAACGTACCTCCTGGTGCTGAGGAAAGAAAATAACGCAGTAATAATAATAATAATAATAATAATAATAATAATAATAATAATAATAATAATAATAATAATAATAATAATAATAATAATAATAATAATAATAATAATAACTATTTCTCTGACTACACCGCACGTGGCCAACGCGAACTCGTCCGCTTCGAGAAATTACTGTTGAAAGCATCAACCACTGCTGTGATTCGCAGAAACTGAAAACGCGCCTACAAGCCTTGAAACCCGCGATCAACGCCTCTCCGCGACGCCACTGCCTGACGTTTTGCCTACCGCGAGCACGCTAGAGACTGCAGCGTCACTTCGTTTGTTTGCACACATGCAGGAGGTCGGAGTGCAGGCAACAGTGGCAATGACATCCGGAGGAGACCTCCGCACAAGGAGTTACTCCGGCGAAGGGAGAGGTTGTGTAGTCCTGCAGTTTGCTCCTCGCGCGCCTTCATTTTGTTGGCGGAACAAGTGGAGGGCCAAGACCAAAACCAAATCGAAGCAAGAATGAAACAAGAGCGTCCAGCCCTACCAGAGAGGTACGTGCACGCCTTTAATGGAGCTATGTGACGGGTTGAGTGCATGGGCCCGCTCATTTCTCTCATTGGACTTTGTAGGCCATGTGCGCGAACATAATGCACTATGGGAAGCGTTCTCGGAAATGGTCAAATTCGTGTGCCTCATAAATGCAACTGTGAAGTGTACACCTTTGACGGTCGTCGTGTCCTCGCAGTCGCTCGAGTCACGCCGAGAGTCGGTGGGCGACGATGGCGTCCCATGACAACCCGCGCGTATACGTACAGTGGCGACAGCTTTGGTGGCGGTGAACGCTGGCAAACGCCGTACGACGCGCGAAGAACGCGACTAACGAAGGGGCAAATGCAGCTTGTCGTTGCGGTCTCGGCGCGCAGTAGCCGTGGGCCTTGCTAGTAATACTGCGACAGCGTTCATCTGGACAGCTTTACACTGCATGCAGCACGCGTGCATAGGGCTTTGTGCGAACTTGCTCGTTAAGCCCGAAATCGCCTACCTTGGAAAGCTCCGTCCGCCGCAGTTTCCTCACTCGCGTTTTTGTGTTGATACCTTGTGGCCCGCGTCGAATAGAGATTAGGAAGCGTCTTCTCAGAAACTCGACATTTCGGGCATATGGAGAAGTGCTCGTTTCTGCTGTAACAACAGCAAATTCGGCGTCCTGAAGAACCCACCAGAAGCGTACCCCGACACCCCTCCGCCGCTCAGCTGCAGTGGAATGGGGTTCGCCCGTTTCCGTCTGCGTCCCACCGCCGCCGGCCTGCGAGCTTGTGCGACAGTTAATGTAATAATAATTAAAATTGGTTTTTTGGCAAATGTAATTGGCGCAGTATCTGTGTCATATATCAGTGGACACCTAAACTGCGCCGTAAGGAAAGGAATAACGGAGGGTGTGAAAGAAGAAAGTAAGTAGGAGGTGCTTAGTGGAGGGCTCCGGAATAATTTCGACCACCTGGGGATCTTTAACGTGCGCTGACATCGCACTGCACACGGGCGCTTAAGCGTTTTGTCTCCATAAAAACGCAGCCGCGGCGGTCGAGTTCGAACCCGGGAATTCGGGACCAGTAGCCGAGCGTCCTAATCACAGCCACCGCGGAGGGTATTCCTCAAAGTGCAACTCTGTTTTCAGTTTTTTCTTTCTGCTTTCCCTCCCACCTTCCTCCCTTCCTATACGGCGCGGTTCGAGTGTCCACCGAGATATGTGAGAAGGTTACTGTGCCATTTCCTTTCGTCAAAAACCAAACAAAACAAGTGAGCCGACGGAGTTTATATATATAATTAATTGGTTTTGGGGGGAGTGAGTGAGTGAGTGAGTGAGTGAGTGAGTGAGTGAGTGAGTGAGTGAGGGAGTGAGTGAGTGAAAACATTTATTGATACAGTCAAGAGATTCGCGGATTCGAAAGTTCCGTCGTATTCGTTTTTTGGCGCTGGCGATCGGAGTCTTCTCTTCAGCATGGGTGGGCCCCTTTTCCAGGGCTCCACTGAGCCGTGCTGCATCGCCCGCGTGCCTCACTAAGGCCCGTTGGGCTGTGAGCTCGCTGCTGGTGAGACGGCTCTCCCATTGCTCCGCACTCGGGCGTTCGTGTTTGTGGAATGCTTTGTTGTGTCCGCACTCCCAAGTAATGTGATAAAGTGTGGGTGTGGCTCCGCACCACGGGCAGGTGGCCCTGTATTGTGATGGGAACATTTTGTTGTGTATGTGTAGGTTTGAGAAGGTGTTTGTCTGTAGTCTACGCCAGATGGTGACCTCCTCCTTTGTCAGAGCTTTGTGTGGTGGTGGATATTTGATCCTGATCCCCCTGTGTAAGTTTAAAAGTTCTGCGTATCCCCCCTCGCAGGCTTGCAGATGGAACTCCGGGGCGTTAGTCTGTCCTCCTCGGATTGCTTCGCCTCGAGCTAGGCTGTCTGCCCTTTCGTTTCCCTCTACCCCCGCGTGGCCTGGGATCCAAATCAGAATGTGTCTGGGTTTGTTTAACACGGTAGGGGCTACCCCGCTGAGTATCCTGAGGGCCGTTTTGCTGATTCTGCCCTTCGTGTAGTTTTTGCACGTTTCTTTAGAATCTGTTAGAATATTTAGGGGGCGGCCGGTCCTATAGCCTTCTGCTGCCGCCAGCACGACGGCAATTTCCTCGGCCTCCGCTGCGCCAGCGACTTTCGCCGTGGCGCTCGTCACTAGGTTTCCTTCGTTGTCTACTACCACCATTGCGGCTGCATGTTCTGCTCCGCATGGATAGACGGCAGCGTCTGTGTAGACAGTGTTGTCTTTTGGGGCTAGCGTTCGTTCGACGTATTCTGCCCTAGCCTTGCGTCGGTTTGCGTGGAGATTAGGGTCCATGTTCTTGGGCATAGGCCCTATGTTAAAGGATTTTCTGAGGTGGTCCGGAACCTCCGCGTATCTATCGACTAGTCCGCGCGTGTCCCGACCCAGCCTTTTCAGGAGCGCCCGTCCTGCGGGGGTGCCTCCGAGTATAAAGGTCTGTGCACCCAGCAGCGCTTCCGCGAGTTCGCTGAAAGTTGTCTCTTTCGCTGTGCCTTTCTTTTTGACCACTCTTTTCTACACGGACACATGAAGGCTTGGATATATAATAATAATTGCTTTTTGGGGGAAAGGAAAGGGCGCAGTATCTGTCTCTTATATCGTTGGACACCTGAACCGAGAGGTAAGGGAACGGGTAAAGGAGAGAGTGAAAGAAGAAAGGAAGGAAGAGGTGCCGTAGTGTAGGGCTCCAGAATAATTTCGACCACCTGGGGATCTTTAACGTGCACTGCCACCGCACAGTACACGGGCGCCTTAGCGTTTTTCCTCCATAAAAACGCAGCCGCCGCGGTCGGGTTCGAACCCGGGAACTCCGGATCAGTAGTCGAGCGCCCTAAGCACTGAGCCACCGCGGCGGGTCGCCGACGGAGTTCATTGGGGTTGACAACTTTGCAAAGGCCGTTCATTTTCACGAAAGGAAAGGCGCACAACCGGTTCTGTGGGTCAGTGGAGACCGCAATCTCGCTTTCATATACGTGGCGTTGGTGTCAAAAGCCTGCTTTGATTGCGTTCCGCACACTGGATAGGCAGCGCGCCCTCCCTGCCACCCTGGGAGGTCGCATGCTGTTAATGGTTGATCGCAAGAGATTGGTCGCCAAATGAACGCTGCGGCCCAGGTATTGCTGCAGTGCCGCATGTCAGCCACAACGCTGTCAGCGCTAATTCATTCAGACCACATCTCTCTCTCAACACGAATCAAAGCAGGAATGAGGCGTCCACATATCCAGGGAGCCAGTTATGCGCCCTTCCTTTGCTCGGCTTCTAGAACACTGTCAACGCCAACGCCAATGAACCCAGTGAACGCCGACATCTTTCGCTTTGTCAATCCCGGATTAGCTGAGCTAACCCACATTAATTTTTTAAGCTGTGTCTAAATTACCTATCTTAACCCCTTATTTCACATCACTGTGCAGGTGTGCACCCACTGTGAATGATACCATAACTTACCTTAGAACTACTAATAACGTCCACCGACACGCGCACAAATCTTGCGAGAGGCTTACCGAACCGTATGGCGGCGCCTTGTGACAGCGCGTCCCACTCAGCTACACCTGTAGCAGCATGCCCGGGCTACATGCGCGGGATGGTCACGTGGTTGCGGAGCTCATTTACGCTTGGTCACATGATCAATAATGACGCGCGCCCCACCCGTAGACGACACAGGTGGAGGGGGGACGTGAAGGGGTGGTCACAGGGTCAGTATGGGTGGAAGTGCGTGACAGCATCAGGGGCGTCTCAACTACAGCTTTCGTTGCAAAGGTACCACTTGTTTGACACTTTTTTACGCCAGCTGATTTCAACGTAGTTATACTAAAGCTAACATACTTGGTCACGTTTAGATGTCATTGCTTTATTCTAGCTTTTTCCACTGGGTTCGAGTCTCTCTTAATCAATTTTAATGCGCGCCATGTTCCATCAGTCTATCTCTTTAAGCTAATCAGGCATTAACAACCCAGCAAAAATGCAACGTTGTTTTCGCCCCTGCTTCAATGAACCTTCAACCACGGAGCAAGATAGAAAAGCTGACTCTGGCACGCCGCGAAGCATAGGGCGAGCGCGATTTTTCTGCACGAACGCCCAGCACGTGTCCAGCAGTCAGTGTTGAGCTTTACTCCCTTTCATAGCTTCCCTCTGCTCGCCGACTTGGCTTTGTGCACGCTTCCCACCTTTCGCTGTCATCATCGCAGTAATAGCCTCATCCACGAGCAACGTGTCGACACTGCCGCGAAACGAAATGCTTTGGCCAGGCACAGCAGATGCAGGCCACCTGCCAGTGCTCAGCTAGACAAATAACTGGAAAATTTCCAGAATACCATGATTCTGTTATCTCCGCCACCGGCTTTGGAAACTTCATGGCAGCGCTTGCATAAAATTCCCAGCATTCCAATCGCATCTGTGGTTCTCACCGTATCCGCCTCCGCAATATAGTTATCGTTGATGGCAAATTAAACTTCTGCTTGCTCGCGCATCTCAGTTAAAGATATCGTGAACTGATACTAAGAAAAGACCCAAAACTATAAGTTGCATAGTTTCTCGAAGCAACGGCTTGCGAAGCTATGCATGCGGGCCCTAAGGAAAGACTAGGGGCATTGGAGATGTGCCGCTCCGTGAAAATGGTTGGAAAATTTTGATGTTAGATGGTATGGCAGGGTGACAGGATTGCTGTACTCTCAGCAAGACTTTCTGCCTGACGACGCGACCAGATCTTGTTCGCCGCTCCTTGATATGGCGTCACGAGCAGATCTAAGGCCCGCTGCGATCTGCGCATCTATTGAATGCACGAACATCATCTTTACCCGCCGCAAACTGGTTAGGGCGCTCGGCTGCTGATCCGGAGTTCCCGGGTTCGAACTCGACCGCGGCGGCTTGGTTTCGATAGAGGCGATGCGCAAAGGCGCCCGTGTGCTGCGCGATATCAGTGCACGTTAAAGATCCCCAGGTGGTCGAAATTATACCGGAGCCCTCCACTACGGCACCTCTTTCTTCCTTTCTTCTTTCTCTCCCACCTTTATTCCTTTCCTTACGGTAGGCTAGGGTGTCCAACGGTATACTCGACAGATACTGCGCCATTTCCTTTCCCCAAAAACCAATGATTATTATTATTATCTGCGTGCTTGCCGCGGTGGTTGGCAGCACCTAAATGTGTTACAGCCGCGAAGCAGACTGCAAACGCGACGCACGCTATGGCGCATACTTACGCTTGCAGATTAATCGGACAAAATACCCGTCGCCGCGTACCCTGGAACCGCCGGATCTGCAACGGTGTGGGAGCGTTCTACCAGTACCAAAGCCTAATCCAGCCGCCTCTCACATGACCTAGCGAACTTTCTCCGATAAAGCATGCTTGGTCCAATGTCTGGTCTCGTTAAAGAACCCCGGGTGGTCGAAATTTCCGGAGCCTTTTACTACGGCGTCCCTGGTAGCCTGAATCGCTTTGGGACGTTACGCACCCATAAACCATAAACAATCTTTGTAGAGTCTGCGCTCCTGTCTGATATCCCGTGCCTTCAACTAATGAACCAGCCAAGAATTGATATTCGTCCCCATTCGTCACTATAGCACCTACATGAAAATGCACCGTGTTTACCTGATGTTATTTTCAGGTTTTTTCCCTCAGCAAACGTTTACCTGAAATCACAAGTGGGTTTAAAAAACGGTCTGAAAAATCGAGACCCGGGCAACAGGGTACGGATCTCTTCTTCATGATGAAAACGGATGAAGATAAGAATGATAACAGGGGCTAGCCGATACGAATAGATTTCTGAAGAAACTACAGCGCACAAGACTGGACGAAGGAGGAAGAAGCGGACAAACACAGCGCTTTGTGTGTCGCTTCTTCCTTTGTCCCATCTTGCCCTCTGTAGCTTCGTCAATCACGAATGCGTAGGATTGAAACAATAGGATTTGTAGCACAGCGAGGACTTTTTTCGTTTTATTTGCTCAAATCTCAGGGCAAGAACGCCGGGAGATGTATTGGTCGTTACCTCCTTTGCATGACGCGTGCAGAGCCAGGTCATTGACCTCTCGGCCACACGAGCGATACAGCCTTATTACTACTCTGTGTAGTCAATGAACCATCTGGCACAAACATTGAATACATATACAGCTGAATCTAGGTATGCAGTCAGCTTCCTTGAGCGACCGTTTTTCCTCGAATTTGTGTGGCATCTACAGACATAAACGCAAAAATTATACCTTTAGGGTTCCTTCGGGCTCTGAATTAAACTCTCAAGCCTTGCGACTGCGGATCTCCCGCCTAATAGTGAACGCTTACATTGGACATAGGAGTATGTACAGAGGATATATGTGCAGGATATACGCAGCGAGCCGATAAAAATAATTGGAATATACCTGCTGGAAGAAGTTAGATTCACATGCATAGAAAAAATTCGAATTAGGCACTTAGATATCTCTTAAGTGCGGGAAGGCGAAAGCCGTTCGCGACTCATTGTACTGATGTGAATTTTAATTTGCTGCTCTTGAATTCACTATCATTCATTATCATTACTGTATATAAATCTTAACTAAATCTTGTACCTCCACCAGAGCTGTGTCGTAGTGATTAAGATAGCTCGGCATACGCGTGGGAGGTAGCAGGTGGGTTGGAATTCGATGCCCACATACGATGCACTCCAGGTTGGCATTACACCCTACTGAAAGACAGTAACTGGACACTGGCTCCCTCGCCGGGTTGCGGGTTGGGTGCGGTCCCCCTCCATCTGAAGCAACTATTCTTCAGCGGTTTTTTTTCTAATGTTTTTAGTTCCCGAGTTAAGACTTCCAGCACGTGAAAAGGTCTAAAGTGTACTGGTCCATTGTGATCACTTGACAACGGACGGACACAGTCACGTGACCTAGGATGTATTGGAAGGACGCGAGTATGAGCCATTAAAGGCTTTCGCCTTCATATACTTGCTGAATTTTGAAGCGGCGCCGCTTATGGTGTGTCGCTATTTTCATCCTGATCCTGTCAGATAGCATGGTGAACAAAGGCCCATTTCAAAGGGCTTCAGCTTAGGGTCATTTTAAATGGCTGCTACTAAAACTTGTTCGATTGTCTGTGGAACCCTGAATAATACTTTTCGTGTCTTATTTGAATCTAAACGGTCTTAGCAGAGAACCGGTCAATTTATAAGGATATCAAATAGTAACCTGTGCACAAAATGGGAACATCAACATCAAATAGAGGTATACATGCTGGAACATCTATTCGCATATTTATGAAAATTACGTGGGATTCACATCACTGTATTAAATTTACATTGTCAATATGAGTTATCGAAGGGAGGCAGCGATAAGGCTCTCAAGATATAACCCTTCATGGGAATTTGGCGATAGCTTCCTTATCTACACCAATATATATCAGGTCCCATTTCTGACTGTGACTTCGGGACCCCTATTGGTTATGGTATGTCGGCATGAAATGATGTTCACTTTTTATCCTTATCAAGTGTTGGAATGTTGAACAGCGCTACTTGGGTATTAACAAGGTTTTCACAATAATTAGTCTTCATAACTTACCCGAATACATTTCACAGCTTTCCTACAGCGCCGCCACTCCTTGCCGCACCTCACCGCCAGCCCCGCATTGGCTGGCGTCCGAATACTCTCCTGCAGCAACCGGAACCTAACAGGTAAGTTTGCAGCTATATTATTATTAACCTTCGTTAGACAACTGCAACACAAAAATATTTAGCTCCGGGGGCACCAAGCACAAATGTAGCACATCTGTTCGTCGGTGCACACCTAATTATTTTATCAGACATTTTGGTATTTAACTAAATGGTGTTCAAAACTTCCTATATACACAGGATTGATGCAAAAACGAAAAGGAAGAAAAAACAATTGGTGCCATACTGAGTTCAAAGTTGGTGTTAACCTACGCACAGTCTAAAGCGATAACTCATCGATATCTTGTTCCTGGCTTGCGAGTACTCGCCGGCCATTGCCACTTCACCGTACTTCGAAGCTCTCTTAACTGGTAATTTTTCTGTGCGTGCGAAGCGGACTTTCTTCGTTCAATAAGTCGTCAAAGAAATGTGCTACCGTTGAGAGCGAGGGGCGTGATCACTTTGCTTGCACCGATCACAAAACCGGAGGTGGGTAAGGCGAAATGAGTACTGAAGGTTTCGCGTTTTTTTTCTTGCTACTAGCGTGAACAGCAACTACACTTAACAAATTCGTCGGTCCAATTCCTAACCGTGCTTATCCTATTATATATGCCAAGGAAGAGGACGCAGCTTCTTCGTTGTCATGGAGACAACCGGCAGAGGCATCGGGCATCATGTGTAACGCCGCTGCGTGTTCCGGTCTCAGGTCTCACGTGGGTAGAGATCCGCGGCTGAGACAGCGGTGCGGAGAGGCGTTGCCCGAAGCAGCCCGGTGCCGAGAATGTCTCCGGGTTGCCATGCTCCGGCACCGCATGTCGGACCAAGGAAAAGAGCCCATGGTAAGCGTCCGAAACTCTTTCATACATGGGCCGTTCTCTAATTTCTAACTGATCAATACACTCTCTTGTGTCTAGTTTGTATCTAGTTGTAGGGTCGTTTGCTTTGTTTTCCAGCGAAAAGTTCCACTACGCTAGGTATAGCAGTCATCGCGTAGGCAGCACAGCGAACTAGAACGACCTTCAGCTCAACCAAGGATAGCCGTGTATGACCATATGTCGTGCAGTTATGGTGTCGAACCCTTAACCCCCTCTCCTTAACCCATGAGCTTGAGCTGATCTTTGCCCTTTGACATTGGGTGACCTTTGTGTTGAGCTTTGACCTTATTCACAATCGACGGGGTGATGCGAAGCCTCGTGATGACATCCGATGGGGGTGTCGTAAGACCATGTGATGCCACGTCATAGCCACGTGGTCGTGTGGTTATATATAGAACGGTTGTCGCGAGCGGGTAGAGGAGCTGCTATGGACTAGCCTTAAACGCTAAGCACGCGTGCTTGCTTTTCGCTGAATTACAGGGTTAGCCAAGTTACGTCACTGCCAATTTTTTCATGTTTTTGTTTTTGCTTGTTATTGTTTTGCTTTTTTCAGCAGTTCTGGTGAGGTTTGCATGCTGATTTCAGAGTAATCAGTGTAGACGCTGTGCTGAGTATGACAAATTTCTCACCAATGCGGTAGGAAGCAAATGCCTCTTTCGAAAGGATTACTATTTGTTCGCAGAAACCTTATATTTGAGATTATAGACAGTCTATCCAGCTCAACGTGCTTGGAGAAAAAGTTTGAATATTTAAAAGTGTAAGGCACTGTTATGAAAATTTAGCTAATGGTATTCTATGGCAGTGACGACTGTCATAGACAACCAATGGTGAACCCCTTTGGCGATGGCAAGAACGTCAATAGCAAAAAAATGCAATCCTGGTGATGGGAGATCTGCGGCTATGTTGATTGTTAACCGCAGCGGTGGCCGAGTGGTTGAGCATCCGCCTCGCATGCAGGAGGTGTGGGGTTCGATCCCCAGTGCAGCCGGGTACCCACCTGTGATACAATGGGAACAAGCTTTCCCCTGGTCTTCTGCTCGGCTTCTTTAGGGTGAAATGCTTGGGAAATGGGTCTCTGACCCTACCTTGTGTCATGGCGCTCTTTGGCCGTAGATGCCCTTGTGCCATAAAAATCCATAATCATCATACATTGATTGTTGTAGTGAAACCTTACAATATGTGAAAACGTTGCGTTCATAAACCCTTTCCCTTTCAAACATGATTTCGTACAGGATTTTTGGGTGTGATTAGAGCGTTTATAGACTGACTATTTTCGTTTTTTTTTTAGGTAAAGTGTTTCTGGAAGGAGTACTTTGTTTCATGGCCAGGATTCTGGTTCATCCGCTCCTAGTTCACAACGCCGCCACCACGGGCCGCATGAAGTTGAGCTCCTCCTCCTTCTCTTACATTTTCCTCCCGGTTTGAGAGAGAGACGCTAGTAAGCTTCGCCCATTGTCCGCTTTGTGTGTCCTCCCCTCCAGCCAAGCTCCTCGGGAGGGGGGCACCCTTCGCGTTTCTGTTTTTTTTTTCCACCCAGCGTGCTCGAAACGGGCTGACTGCGCGGCTCCCCTAGTCTGTTCCTTTACTGCGGTGCAAGAAAAGAAAGAAGACGGGTTGGGGTTGAAGCGGTGTACACGCCCCGTCTTTGTCCGACTTTGAGGGGCCATTTGTCAAAAACTACTGGCGGTATATATGCACATCACACAAGATATGGCTAAACGTTCCAGAATTGTGCCAAGGCCCAGCTATCACTCAGTGAGTCCAGAGCATAATGCGTGGAATAGAATTTTTTTAGCGCTGCACCCAACTTCTCCCCGTGGGACGGTCTGTGTCTTCACGGTAAATGGTGTTTTGCTGTACAGAAAATCTGATGACTGGTGACAGAACAGAACTAGCGGCCGTATAAGCATCAGTAAGAACCTTGTGTTGCGCATTTGTTTACACGTCAGTGTTTTTATTTTTTCGAAAGAGGTTGCAGTTATAACCTGACTCACCATAATTGTCAAGTTTTTTCTCAACGGGGAAAAATATTACGGACAACAATTAAGTCTACTGACGAGCTGTGAAGGAGAAAGCTTGCAGCGTGGTGTTCGGCTGCGGCGATGGCGTGCTGCTCTAATGCAATGGCCAGCCAAGCTGATCAGTTCACGCCGCCCGAATGGAAGTTGATGAAGGCGACGATACCCAAACCCAGCTCGAGCCCCTGTGCTTCCTTTTTTCGAGTTGAGTTGAGTTGTCGACAGAAGGACGAAAGGAAAAGCACGGGCTTGCTTACTGGCTCAATGCGGAGCCACGCCGAGCTGCCTGCGTGCTGATAGTAGGAGGTGAAAGATGGGAGTAAAAGAGACAGAAGAAAAGCGCGCGCAATAGCCCGTAGGCCACGGGCCAATCCCGGAGGCAGTGCAATACCGGGCTGACCTGTGACAGAGTGCTTTACGCCAAGCACTCCGCCATACTTTCAAAAATATGCGTAACACCCAAGCCTCAAGGGCCCATATGAGATATTAAGCCAGGTATGTGAATGGCATCCCCCTTCGAAAGCGGACCGGGGATTGAGCCACACCCGAATACTCGATCCTGTGCTTTCTTGCTATCGCTCCCCTTTATATTTCTCCTCGATATCATTTCCCTTTCTCCTCCGCCGGCTGCAGCTCAGGTGGTTAAGATATTAGATAGCAATTGCCACGGCCGGCAACATTATTTTCCTTCACCTTTGATGCGAAAGCTTCACTATGCTACCTCATAACGATTTCGCGGTGCTTACGGTTTTGACCTTCAAGTGGGCCAGAGGTCAGTCCTCTCACGGCGTGGTTCGAGTGTCCACCGATATATGTGAGACAGTTACTGCGCCATTTCCTTTCCTCAAAACAAATTTTAGAAACTAACCTTGAAAGTAAAAATTGAAAATTGGTTTTTTGAGAAAGGAAATGGCGCAGTATCTGTCTTTCATATCGGCTGACACCTGAACCGCGCCGTAAAGGGAAAATGGAGGGAGTGAAAAAAAAGAAGAAAAAGGTGCCGTAGTGGAGGGTTCTGGAATAATTTAGACCACCTGGGGATGTTTAGCGTGCACTGACATCGCGCCCTATCCACTGAGCCAATGCGGCGGGTTCCCTTCGTGGGTGCGGAACCCACTTCGGAAAGTATTTTATTTACGAAACTTAATTTTTCTTTTTCTGATTAGGTCACGTGGTTTTTCCAAACCTCTGGGGAGGACAACGCCTGATTTTCCTCCTTATGAGCTGCTATGCTTTCGCAAAAATGAAAATATGCTGCCTTCTACTTACGGACGGCGCTGATCATTTTACCTAGGCTGCTTGCACACAACATGTGTTTCCTGCATTTATACACAAGTATGGTGACAGGCTGCTCAGCGTACAAATTATTGAATAATACCATTTAAACGTGTAACCATTTTCGGGATGCGCTTGTATAGGAATTGTATCTGCATGCACGTGACTTTCTGGCGCCCTAGTTCACTGCCTTTTTCTGCATGTGTGTGTGTGTGTGTGTGTGTGTGTGTGTGTGTGTGTGTGTGTGTGTGTGTGTGTGTGTGTGTGTGTGTGTGTGTGTGTGTGTGTGTGTGTGCGTGCGCGCGCGTGCGTGCGTGTGTGTGTGTGTGTTTGTGTGTGTGTGTGTGTGTGTGTGTGTGTGTGTGTGTGTGTGTGTGTGTGTGTGTGTGTGTGTGTGTGTGTGTGTGTGTGTGTGTGTGTGTGTGTGTGTGTGTGTGTGTGTGTGTGTGTGTGTGTGTGTGTGTGTGTGTGTGTGTGTGTGTGTGTGTGTGTGTGTGTGTGTGTGTGTGTGTGTGTGTGTGTGTGTGTGTGTGTGTGTGTGTGTGTGTGTGTGTGTGTGTGTGTGTGTGTGTGTGTGTGTGTGTGTGTGTGTGTGTGTGTGTGTGTGTGTGTGTGTGTGTGTGTGTGTGTGTGTGTGTGTGTGTGTGTGTGTGTGTGTGTGTGTGTGTGTGTGTGTGTGTGTGTGTGTGTGTGTGTGTGTTGGGCTGAGTGTGTGGGTGTGCGCGCGCGCGCCACGGTAGAGTCCATTGCATGCAGTGGCGCAAAAACGAGGAGCTCCCACTTGGCTTGTCGCAAGTTTGGCTTGGTTAGGAGGGCGAGGGCCGGCTCAGGATGTGAAGCTTTTAAGTTCTATGGCTGATCACCGGCCTGTCTTATGACGTAGGGATAATGTAAACAGGAAATTCGAGAATGTAACATGCAACCAGATCCCTCGGATTTTTTTTTTCATCACATTACTCAGCATGAACATGTCCAGATATCGAGAACCACACGCTCGAGACAACACAGGCTTTTTGCGCGCGTGGTTTTCTTCCACCGGCCTTGAGGAAACGCGCGCGCCCATTTTCATACGACAGTAATTCATGTCCCCATAAAAAAAAGACATGCTATGCTTGATGAATCGTTTATCTTCAAGACAGTCACGTTTCAATGCCCGCCCCCCAAGTCGCCACGTGCTCGTCGGCCATGGCGGCCTCGTCGACGGCGACGTGCGCAAGCAGTCATATCGGAAAAGAGCGGGCTTTCTGCGCACCTATTCGCTCGCGTCAGCCGCCGCCTCATCAACCGTCGTAGGACGACGTGCGAAAATTATCTGGTAGGTCCACATTGGTGGCGGCGCTCACCATCGGGTGAAAATCGCCGGCCTCACGCCGTAAAAACGCCTCATGCATCCCGGCATTAAACGCTGTGGCTGAGCGGGGTTAAGATACTAGATTACGATACCTGGTGACATGACCAAGCGCCGTCACATGTCCGAGATGGGAGGTGCACTAGCGGGTGGCTGTTGGCTGGTTATACGGTCGAGTGCTCATTGCTCGCCGGGCTAAATGTTACGTCATGAGACCATGCGAAATAGCCTGAAATTTCGAATACAAAATATGCAGAGGACACCAAGCCGCAGAAAAGACCTGTTAATGCTATAGCATCATACCAACAAGGCGGAGCTAAGTGTTCCCCAAATTTCTTAATTTCAGCGCGATTTCTTTTCTTTGTTCAAAAGTACTGCTCATAGTGCTGCCGCAATGAGGAGTTGTGTAGTCAAGTCATCAATGTTGTACTTTGCGATCGTTATGGAGCGCTTGGATTTTGATGTAGGCGAAATGCTAGTGGTCCGTGTACTGTTCGATTTCAGTGCATGTTAAAGAACCTCAGCTGGTCGAAATTTCCGGAGTCTTTCACTACGGCGTTCCTCATAGCCTGAGTCGCTTTGGGACGATAAATCATAAACCAAAACGCATGGAAATATTATACGGCTTATGGAAAAGCGTGATGAAGGAGATTCCACAATTATTTTTGGGTGTGACATAACTATGAGGGATCGGAAAGCAAGCATTGCTTTTTCACGTTGTAAGAACTCGCTCAGCGGCAGCTGGAGCTGTGATGCGCCAAGCATACCTTTTCACGTATTTGAAAGCACTGCCTGACAAATGTTTCAAATACGATTAGAGATCATATAACGGCAGCAATGCGTCCCACCCGGTCCTCTTCGTTCCTTCTGTTGTTTTTCGTAACTGATCTAAATTGGGATCCAAGTGGAGACACATCACTTATGTTAAAGCTGAAATTTACTAGCGTACCCTGACGCCCGAATCTACATGACGTTACTCACCAGCATGGTGACGTGACTCGATTACGACCGACGCTGAATACCCCCGGGAATTCGGTCCCCTCGCCGTCAACTGTGAATGCTGAGGCGGCCGCAGATAGAACATGCCATCGCAAATGAGAATCTCCAAAAGGAGGCCATATTAGGTTCAGGAGTGAAGTTGAAAATAGCGAAAATTAAATGTAGCAATGCGTACATTCAGTTTAACTTCTTCAGCCTACCGAATTTCCTAACCTGTTGAGTGTTTTGCTCAATTCTTTGTTCCTGTCCTTTTGTGCAAGTTGCAAAAAAAAAAAATAACGGTGGTTTAGCTTTGGTTAAACCTGGAGTGACGCGATAGCTACAGCTGCCCGAGTGGAACTTGGTCACGTGACCAAACACGTGACCAACAACGTGATCAGCCGCACCACGTGACCAACCACGTGGCAGGTTGGCGGCGCATCTACAGGGTGTCAACGCAGCCACAGGGTGGCGGTGCCGCCACCACCACGGCGCCGCCACGTTGAAGGCTCGAAATGCTGCCGTAATAATCGCTACAAAAACTCGTACAAAAAATCAAAGCGGCAGTTTACTTGACATGACAGAATACATTTATTATCGCATCACATCATGGCGCAGAAAAAGTCTAAACGATACATTTCGACAGTTTGCTAGAAATGCACAATGCACTTATGCACAGAACCAGCTTGAGAAAGTGTCGGTAGTAAATATTAAGTATGGCAAAACTTTAAACTTTCTACATAGACGTGTACCACTTGCAACCGCCACACATCACTAGGCTGGTTGTGAGGAAAGGAGAGGTGCAACATTCGCGCTACAATGAGGTCAGCCACATGAACCGCGCCGTTTCGCAGGGAACATAGGCAGCCAGAGGTGCACTGCGAAGGCATTTCAAGCGTGCACTGCAGTAATTATAAAACACAATTGGCCTAATCTTAATGAAACCCAAAAAACACAAAACAACACAGCGTGGCGCGATACAAAAAATATAAACATATCATACATGAATACAGATACAGCGTGTAAATATTGCACATCTAGGAAGATTATCACAAATATGGCGAAGAACGAAGAACATTTACTGCACATATAAGTCGCCACAAGCACAAACAAAGCATTTCACTCTCGTTTAGTCGTACCAGCGAGAATGCGAGTTTTAGCATTGAGTGAAGAGACATAGTAAACCGTTCAAGCTGCAGGTGTGCACATACTGCACTACAAAAATTTTTGATGAATATTTCATTAAAAAGTAAGAAATGATAAAAACTGAGGCATACAGACTTGTGGAACATCGCGAGCAGGCAATTGCTAATTGCAGGCAATTTTTGCTAATAGAAGTCAAGTCGACTGCTGAAAACATCGTTTTTCTCTTTCTTTGCGAAGCATTTCACGCAGTTTGGGAAATGATTTTACTTTCGTTGAAATGCCAGCAGCTTTCAATTCGGTCCGCAGTTCAACCGCGTCCATATCCTCGATGCAAGCGGGAGGTGTATCCTCGCGCTCCATTTCAGGAGCGCTTCGAGCCCTATTTGTGCGACTCTCTTCAATCATACCCTCAACCCAGTATGAACGATCGTGTTTTTTGTACGCTTGACTTGTTGTTACGTGCGCGCTATTCTCAAGGCGTTTTGCCAGCTTCAGCGCATCGGCGGCCGCATTCCATTTATTGGATCTTGCATGATGCAAATGCTTCAGAATATCATTCTTTCTCTCAATGCCATCGCTCGAAAACCACCCCAAACACTTGAATTCTTTATGCTTATTTGAGGCATGACAGACAAGAATATGCATATATGGCGTCATTCTTTCAGCCCCGTAACCCTTATGCCCTCGTTCTCCAAGTTCTAAGTACGTTTTATGGAATTTGGCTATTTCTTGCTCGATGCTTTCGCCGGTCGTGTTATGTTCAAAATAATCAAAAATGCGACTAAGCATTTTCCAAAGTGAGATAATTTTTTTTCTGTTTCCGGGCTGAGTTTTCCAGTGAGCCTCTCTGGCAGCATTTCGAGCAGGCGCTCGCAGGAGTCTCCTTGAATACAGGTGAAATTTTTTCCTTTTCTTTCGTCCTGCCACAGTTCAAATTTTACACCACAGCTATTAATTGCCTGCACAATTGCTTCCACGTGAGTGCTCTTGGTGTTTAAGTTCGTAACTTTATCGCGGTTGTCTTTGTCCATTGCTTCGACAATCAATCCATCAACCAGGCGATTAACGACTCTAATGCGCATGTGTAAAATGTCTGGAACCACAAATGCAGGTTCAATGTTGAATAGGGGAACGACTTTCATTCCGAATTCTTCAACAATGCCGTCCTCCCTCATGTTTTTTAGAGTGCGCAGAAGAGGCGGCTTATTACACTCCTCTGTGTTTGCCCCAGCTCTGCTTCGTTCCTTTAAATTAATACGACAGAAAGGACATGGGTGCCTAGAAGACGCTGACTGCAATCCTTGAACCATGAGCAAGAATTTTAGATCTGAGCCCAGACAGACTATGACGGGAACTTCCTGTCCTTCCAAGCTGACACTGCCCCTTTTCACAACACCGTTAACTTCGTCTATCAAATCCTTCAAACTTTCTCTAATCTGAAAATAGTTTTCAGAGACTTCGACGACTGCGAGCAGGCGATGTAAGGTATGGCTCTGCAGCCTCCGGCTGCTGTCAATCAGGAGAAAAGATAGAGTTGTCCAGCTTGTTCGTGTGCTGGGTACACAGCCATCTCCTTCTATTTTGACCAAAATTGGCTGCGACCTGAGCTGTTCTCCTGTCATACCTCTATTCACTGCGTACTCCGCAACGGCAGTTTCAAGTTCGTGCACAAAAGACACCTGAGCGCCAGCTGCTTCTCCTAGGGTTTTAAACACAGCAGTGCTTTCGTCTAGTTTTTGCCTGTATGAATTGATGACACGGAGCGAGGGTAAATTAGGGACAGCTGAAGACATTTTTTCCCCAAAAACATTGCTTACAAAGTGGTTGTCTAAGAGCGCGGTGATTGCACGGACGCTTTTCTTCTCGGGGGAAGAAAGATCCTGATAGTCAGTTTTACCATTACTGTGGTATTCTTTTTGATTCCTCGCTCCACGGAGATTCCGTCAATGTCAGAAAAAGTAATTTTGTGCAGTAGCCCTCGAAGGTCTTCTACAACCAACTGGCATAAGTCCAAGCCATAGCTTTCCAAAATTTCTTCTAGCCCTTGAACTATCACGCTGCCTACAGAATGCAGCTTTCTTCTATCGGTGCTTTTCGAACCTTCCCCGACCCTTTTTCCGCAGTTGTTGAGCAAGCGGCAGTTTTTTGCCTGTGATGACAGGCTTTTGTTTTCTTTTTGCAGCTGAAGGCATTTTGCCTCAAAATCCTGAATGGACTTACGCAGTTCAGAAAGAGACCGTTCTGATACACCCTCCATTCGCTTCACTTCTTCTTGTAAAGCTTGAATAATGATGTACTTGATACTGTTATTTGAATTTTGAACAGAACTTTCCTTATCGAAGGGAATTTCTACATGGCGCTCTTTTTTAAGGAACCCCTCTTTTGCTCGGCCATAAATTTTTCTGTACTGAGTATCTACCGAGGAGCAGAGGCTTCTAAATCTTGTCTCTACTGCAACCTTTAAACTCTCTGGGAAGGACATGCCAAGTGGAATAAAAGATGTTATTGTCTCAAAATAAGATTTCTCCAAAACCGTTTTGTTGCTAAAGATTTCCAGAACTGTCTTATTTGTCAATGTAAATGAAATTGCACATTCAGAAATCTCTAAGCGCAAAGCTCCCGAACTCATTTTTAAGAAATTCTAAACAACACAAATTGAAATGCAAGAATCAATACTATATCGAAAAAAAAAACAAAGTTCCAAAACGTTTGCTGGCAACATATATGTGAAAGGCGGAAGGCTCACTATTTCTGTGGGATAGGTTCTGCATGCAACAACCTTCGACACAAGGAACATTTGCAGACTTTCCACAGGATAGCCGTTTGGAAAGAGCTTGCAAGCTTTCTGCCGTGTCACAGCAGCCTTCACGCGGACTGGGAACTCAATTGCCACTACACTGCCAAGTTTCGTTTCTCGAGTATGCCACCCAAAGGGAAGATTCAGCTTTGAAATGTCTGACTCATTGCAAATAATCCAACCCCAACCTGTGCCATGCGCTGTGCTTTTAACAAGGCTGGTGGAATTCCTTAGTTTGGCGGAAGGCAGTAAAGAATCTTCTGCAGAAATTCTGATGTCTTTTTTGGGAGATTTTTGTCTGCGTGTGGAGAAACCCTTTGCCAGGACTGACACATTAGCGGTTGTAAGTTTTTTTTTTGTGACAGCCTGGAGGCAAGAGTGCGTCCATGACCTTTCCGGGCCGTTTTCGCAGAGGCGCCGACTATGTCGTGCAGCTCGTGCTTCGCACCATAGGGAACAGAAACATAGCGCATCCAAAAAGCAGCCATGGACTGCGCTCCACGATTCGAGGAAAAGTAAAAGGAGAAAAAACAAGAAAGGCAGGCAAAGGCACAGCAGGAGACCCCTCCCCACTGTCCTTTTCTTCCTCCCTCTTACCACCCTGCTACCGGCTGCCCGTGTAGCTCTTGAAAAAGAATTTCTCCGTACCTATGCACCTGCTCAAATCATCCTTGGCCCTTTCCGTTACCGCCTCTCCACGTTCTTCATCCGTTTGATGCTGCGTGTTGTGCGTCTTGTTCCCGTAGCCTTTTTGGGAGGAACAGTGCTGAAAATTGTGCCCTAAGGGTAGGGTGGAATTCAAGCATGTTTTGGTTAAGACGATTCCCAATTCTTGCATATTTGTTTTAAAATCAGCGACAACAGCAATGACACATCGCTTTGAGCATGCGGCTCGAGGACGGTGTGTGATTCGTTCCGCAGTGTCGCCGTGTACCCACTGATTTCCAATGGGTAGAAGTTTTCTCGAAGCCTGGCGCTTGGTTTCTTTGAGTTGAAGTGCTCGGAAAATGGTCTCCTACCTAACATTGTGTTGAAGAAAACACTTCAACCCATTGCGCTTGGTGCGAGGTTGCCAGTGCGCCATTAAAACTCATCATCAGCAAAAGAAAACATTTCTATGCAATGGATACCCAAGATTCTTCACTCGATGTATCATCTAAAACTGAAAAGGATGCAACGAAAACAACTCGATATGCTTATGCTAAGGACACGCTGGTGGCAAAAACGCGTATGCAGTTAGTACGTAAAGGGTGTCTGCGAAACCTTGGCCAGTGTTCTCAGAAAGGAAGGGATGCAAACTACACACAAGCCGGACATCATTATCGGATTCCTCCTGTGCCACTTCAAAGACAGTCATCCCACCCCAAAAAAGGCCTAGAGGCGCCAACTCGAATGGCCCTTCCTGGGCGTGCGCGCTCAGCGTCCGCGCTCTTAGCGTAAGCCGAAACCGGTCTGCGCATGCGCACTGCAGGAGGCGCCAGCAAGCCTAGGTGAGGTGTCCGTGCTAGATGTCGGCATCAGCGCGCGGGCACTCGTGTACGCGTTGGAAGGGGGTCCGGTTTATAACAATGGAAGGATCGCCGGGCTCTCGGTGGCTCTTTTCTTCATGGCTTGAAGCTATTTCAGGTTCCCCGAACTTTTCTTCGCGGTTTAAGTTGTTCTTTCATCGCCCCCCAACCCCTTCTCTCTACGGCTTGATATTCTCTCCGTCCGCTCGACAGGGGAAGGGAGCCAGCACCAGGAACATGGAGATGCATGGCACATTTAAAAGTAGCTGGATCGTTCCGTGGAAACGGCTCCCTCTTCTGACTCCCGCGGTTTGTGCGCTTAAAAAGCCGCGCTAACTCCCCGGGAGTCACACATCCAAGAAGTAGTAGCTAAAAATGTTGCCGGCCCAGCGAGTGCTATCTAATCCCTCAAGCACTGGAACTGCAACCGGTGGAATTAAAAGCAAAGAGAGAGGATAGCGAAAAGTAGATAGGAGAGCGGCAGAAAAAAAAACGAGGGTAGGTTGGAACTTATGCAAAAAAAAATATGTTCGCGCCACTCGTGCGAAAGTGCTTATGGGTATTGTTGCACATATTCGCAACACGGTAAATTCACTGCATATTCAGGGCCACGAGCATGTAGCGTCCTGTCGCTAATGAATCGCGCTAACGGCGCATTGCACAAACGGGTTGGGTGGAGCGCCGAGTCACCGTACTGGAGAAAACCAGTAATCTTTTAAACATCGTGTTATCCGACAATAACTTCTGTTCATTTCTTAGCAGATTTAAATTATAATCAAGAACATTTAACTAGAGTTTGACTCTTGATTGCTGCTCTGGGTAACGGCGTAGTTACTGGCTTGCCGAACTGATGGCACACTCTTCAGAATAGTTCCCAGCATGCCACTCTATGAAGTCTTCGTTAGCGGTTCATCCTTCACGTACATCTTTGACAGAATTGCCGAAACTAGCATCGATTACAGCAATGGTAAACCCCTTCTCGACAGCGAACGATCGAATCGTGAGAAGCACTTTACCAACCTAGACAAAAATGTGAACTACCACACTACTAATTGTTACATTGGACAAATAACCTACTGGCATAAAACGCAGCATCAGGTTTGCCGCCTCTTATGTGCAACACATGCAACATTCACTTCAACGCATCCTTGCTGCACTTGCACCACATCGACAAAAGATTGGAAGAGCTTTCTGCTATTGAGGCTAATAACATGAGTGTTGAAATGTAGACATTAAGACACGATTTTACAATTTTGAATGCACAGTGTTAGAACCATATACAAGTATCGGTGAGTGAGCTCTAAGTATGAGCGTCCGGGAATTACAAATTTCACTGCTTGAACGAAAGTACCTAGAAGCTTCATTGCTTTGCACTGTTATTGCGTACGCAATTCCACTATCACCTATGCCGGTGTGGTCACTGTACGCGCTTAATGAAAAATGTACCTGTCAAGCAAAAGAGTCTTCTTATAATTTCCTCTATATACCTCATAGAAGGCACACGCTTTCTTGTAGCATTTTATGTAGCAGCCCATGGCCATAGCCTCCCTCCGATGGGGGCACTTTTGATAAAACTGCGCATTCGTACGGCAGGCTCAACCTCCCAAAGCAACCTACCAAAGCAGGGACACTGTAGCAGGGCACAGCCGGAATCGAGCCGCCTGCGCTACTCGAGCCCGGTCGCGAGCAGGGACGTGTGCCTTTCCAGCGCACCGAGAGAGGGCGCCACACGTTTCATGAAAAAGCTGATGATGCATGATCAATAGTGAAATAGCGCAGGAAGACTTTTACGCCATTGAAATGTAAAATACCTTATACTTCCTTAAAGGTAGGACATTACCCTACGTGAACCTGCTAGAGCTTGTCGATATATTTTAAAATAGGGCTGTTGTGAGCGATAAATTGAAGTCAAGTGGGGTATTTTTCAGGACCTCGCCATAGGCTCCATGCTGTCATAGATCATTGCTCATGGCAAACGCAATATGTAAGCTACATCGATGAAACTCGACTAAATGAAACTTTAAGATGCATTTAACATCTAGGCGAGAGAGCTAATTTCTAACTGTTATGCGCGACGAAATATCAATTTTTATTTTTCGTCGCCATTGAGTTACGCGCCGCCGCGCCGCCGGCTGTCGCGAGATGGCGCGACCGGTTTTTCGAGGCGCATGGTCCAGAATCCTGGGGATGTTGGAGAATAATTTAATTTTACAACCTGGTCTTTGCCTTTTGTTTGAATTAAGACTGAATTTTATTTCAAAGTACTGAGTCCATGCTGAGAAGCTACATAAAAGGCTACATGCAAGCGGTCTGTAGAATAACCCTATTTTTTAGACTTACTTTCCCCATGTCTTAAAGAACTGTCCGGCGTTGGCATCGGCGACAGTTTGAAGCTTCGTAGCCCAAGCGCGCAAATAGAATGTGCAGCCTGTCAAGTAGATCACGTGACCTTGTAACATCATGACAGCTTGCTCCCGGATAGTGAGCAAACCGCCCACCGTGGCAGGTGCCAGTTAAACGAATGATTGCTCTAGAGGCATTGCTGGGGTTCGGATCGTATCGGAAAAACATTTACTGAGCTCTAGACAAGAGATATTCGCGGCTTCAGACGGCCTCTTCCGATGGCGTCTTCCATCTTCATGCACAGAATTGGTGCCCTAGTCGAAAGCTCCACTGAGTATGGCCATCTCGCGAGCTCGCTCTACTAGGCACCTTTGGCCTTTCAAGCATACGCTGGAAAGCATACTCTCCCATTGCTCCGCACTCGGTTTTTTCATTCTATGGATAGTTGGAGGCCTAACCTTTTGACAGGCCCATGATATATGGTACAAATCTGGTTTCTCTACGCACCATGGGCACCTAGCCCCATACTGCATAGGGAACATTTTATTAAGAAGATTCAGATTTGGGAAAGTACCCGTCTGCAGCTGTCGCCATGCAACAGCATCCTCTCTGCTTAGATCCTTATGTGGGGCTGGATAATTCAGTCTGACCCCTTTATAATAATTTAGGGTATCTGAGTAGGCCATGGGTACTGACTCGGGTTCCTCAAGGCTGGATGTGTCAGACGCCCGGTTCGTATGCCCTCGAGCTATCCTATCCGCCTCTTGATCCCCTGTTATGCCAGTGTGCCCTGGTACCCAGATTATGGTATGCTGAACATTGTTTCCCGGGTCCCTTGAGCAGAATATTTGGCGTGCTCTGCGCCCAATTCTGTCGTTTGTATAATTACGGCATGCTGCTTGAGAGTCCGTTTTTATTTATGGACCTGCCAGATCGGTAGCCCTCCAGTGCTGCCAGAGATACAGCTGCCTCTTCGGCCTCGACAACCGCGCAGTCCTGTAGTGATGCGCTGGTGATTTCCTTGAGGCCCGAATTAACCACCGATGGTACTGATCTTCTGCTTTGTCTTTCGCCTTTGTCAAACGCTGCCACGTCCGTATACCTTGTGTTGTCCTTGTTTGCCAGGGTTTTCGGCACGTACTCCGCTCTTGCTTCCCTACGCTCCTTGTGCAGATTAGGGTCCATATTCTTGGATATCGGTGCGACTCGCAGTGTACTGCGATACTTGTCCGGAATGTCTTTGGTACTTTCGATCTCTTGGATCGCGTTGCTGCCGCTGTATCTTCGCAGGAGCACCCTGCCCGTGCAGGTCTGCATCAACCTATGCGCCTGAGAGCGTAGTAGTGCTGCTATCAGTTCACTGAAGGTATTGTGTAGTCCCAGGGCTAGCAATTTCTCGGCCGATGTGCACTGCGACAGGTGAAGCGCAGTTTTGTGCGCCTTTCGCAGTATGACCTCCGCTTGTTCTTCTTGCTTGATGCAATTTTGGTAGGGAAGGCTTTACACCACTCTGCTAACCACGAGGCTCCTGACTAGCTTGAGTGTTTCGCTCTCCTTCATGCCGTGTCTCTTCTGCTGATATTCTGCTGATCATACGGGTCACCTGCATGGTGGCGGTCTTCAGCAGTGTCAGAGTATGATTGCACTGCTGATTGGACTGAAGCCACATCCCGAGGATCCGAATGTTGGTCTTCTCCGGAATGGGTTGCCCCTCGAGGTATGCGTTGAGTTTGAGCTCATCGCTTGTAGGGACCATTCGATTTTATTTGCCTCGTCCCACCCTTAGGAGCTCGGACTTCTCCGTCGAGCAGGCGATGCCCCTGGCCATAACGTAGGTTTCTACGCAGGTGGCCGCTTTTTGCAGACATTCTTCTTTTTCGCTGAGCGATCCCCGGTTCACCCATACCGTAATGTCGTCAGCATACATGGCGTGCCGTGTGCCTTCAATTTGTTCGAGTTGTCTTGCTAGCCCGATCATTGCAATGTTGAAGACGATGGGGGAGATGACCGACCTTTGAGGAGTTCTCTTCTTTGGGGTGCGAAATTTCTCGGATCTGACTTCTCTCAGGCCTATAGTTGCTGTCCGGTTAGAGAGGAAGGCCTTGTCGTAGCCATGAATTCTTCTCCCACAGTTCAGGCTATCCATTCCTGTGAGGATGGCTTCGTGGCAGACATTGTCGAAGGCTCCTTAATGTCCAGTGCCATGATGACGTGTCCGCCGTTCCACAGAACGTTGCTGATCACCTCCTCCTTGTGCTGTAGGAGCACGTCTTGCGTCGATAGTTTAGCGCGGAATCCAAACATGCTGATGGGGTACAGCTCGTTGTCCTCCATATAATTTTGCAGCCTCATAGTAACCACCCGCTCGTATAGCTTGCCTAAACATGACGTGAGGGCGATTGGTCTAAGATTTTCTACTTGCAATTTTTTCCCGGTTTTGTAATCATCACTACTTCCGAATGCTTCCACTCCTCGGGTACTGTCTCCGCCGCCCAGTGCTTGTTGAGGTAGTCAGTAAGTTCGACTACCAGCTCATCACTAAGGTTGCGAATCAGCGCGTTCTTTATCTTGTCTGCTCCTGCAGCCGTATTCCTAGTGGTATTTCTAATTGCTACGTAGACTTCCTCTTTGGTTATAGGCCTGTCCAGGTCAGAATTTTCTTGCCCCTTGTAGTACTCCGTGTAGGCTGCTGGGTCGCCGTCTTTGAAGCAATTGTGCCTTACTATTTCTATGAGCTCATACTCTGGGCCCGGAAACTGGTGAACCAGCCTCTGTATGGCCTTGTTGTATGACCTTCGCATGAGTTAGTTAAACGCATGATTGGTCTATAGGCATTGCTAGGGAAGAGCAACGTGGGTCTGGCGAGTCCCACCGGAGGCTGTGCTGTGAACATATATGTGCCGGGGTAGTGGTTCATCTTGTAACCGCTACACCGCTTGGTAGTATGAGAGCACCCAGCGATCTATGCATATAAAGCAGAGAATGCGCAATTCTGGATATATGGGCATTAACTCATTAGGCTAACATGTCATACCCTTTAAACGGAACTTGTGTGTTCCCTTCATTTTTTTTCTGGCGATTTCCAGCGTCCGCTCAACAGCACAGGTGTCACTCAACCATGAACTCACATACTAAGCAGTAGTAGTAATTCTAAGCAGCATCCAGTGACTCTAAGTAGGCGACACCTCTGAGGGCTCCCGCTCCAAAGGCCTGATTAACCCAATTGTCGGAGTACATTGAGCAGGAACCGTGAGCAAAACGTCGGCCTTTGTATACGTGCTGTTCTGTCGCCGAATGGCTTTTGGCACAGCGTGGAATTCTCGCACATGTCGATCCTCGCTTCCGAAGAATTGCGCCGCGGCTGACGTCACACAAAGATGCCTTCCGCACTTCACGCGGCAGTTCCTGTTCCCGTTTAAAGATTTCGCTTATGTAGAGGTATTCTAAAGAAGTACGCCCCAAGTGTGGGTAAAAAAAGACCAAATGCATGAGTAAATGGATAAACTAAGCATGAAGGCTTTCCCTTACTCTACTGAGAAAGACCTCAGCAACATAAATCAGCCACCGCGTGCAAACAAAAAATCTCCGGAGTTTCTTTTTAAGCAGTGAGAACCAAGGGCTGTTTGATCCTTAAAAAATCATTTAACATAGCAGTCTTAGCGTCGCTGCTGATTTTGTTACGAGTGAGAAATCCTCAGGTGGGATTTACCCTGTGCAGGTGAGACGAAGCCGAAGGCCGCTCCTTCGTGTGAGATACCTGCGTCGCGTGTGGATGCCCGTCCAGGGAACCTGGCCCCCCAGCGTTCCTTCCACTGCAGTCACCGGGTGAGATTTTCCAGCTCTTTCATCTGACAGTTAAGACTGCTGTAGACAACCAATGGGAAACGCCGTTGACACGGCAAGAACGACGATAGCAAAAAAAAAAAAACACAAGATTGCCGACGGAAGATTTTCGGATAAATTGATTGTTATAGCAAGGTCTTACAATATGTGAAAAAATTGCGGTTTTAATCGCTTTCCCATTCAAAAATGATTTTGTTCAGGATTTTTTGGTGTGATTACACCATTCATAGACTTTGGTTTGTTTTTGTTGTTTTTATTATGTATACTCACCGGAAAGAGTAATTTATGTGTGGGGCGAGTAATATATGTGTGCAAACTGGTCTCCGCCTTGCGTTTCAATTAAAACTCAATTTGACCTTCAAGCACTGAGTCCGTGCTGCGAATCTAGAGCAAGTGATAACCGCTTCCTGAAAGGCGCATGCGAGCGATCCATATAATTAATTTTAATCTTACTGTTACTACCCCCATGTCAGAAAAAAATTGTCCAGCTTCGGCATCGGCGACCGTTTGAAACATCGCAGCACAAGCACTCAAATGAAATGTGGCGCCTGTCAAACATGTCACGTGACCATGTGATGTCATGACAACCTGCCCACTTCCTTGTGAGCTAACTGCCTTCCTTGGCATGCGTCAGTTAAACGAATGACAGGTGAAGAGGCATTGCTGGGGAAGAGCAACCTTGGCCTCAGACGCTCCACCGGAGGCTGTGCTTGGAACAGCTACGTGCCGGGGCAGTGGTGCATATTTTAACTACTACACTAGTCTGGGAACACTCAGCGATATATGAATGTAAAGCAGAGAATGAGAAATTCTGGACCTAAGGCATTAACTCTACGCACTTTCGTGTCATACCATTAAAGCAGTCACCGCAACGGTGGCTAAATGGTTGAGCATCCGCCTCGCATGCGGGAGGCGCGGGGTTCGATCCGTAATGCCGCCGGGTACCCCCCGGTGATATAATAGGTACAAGCTTTCCCCTGGTCTGGTGCTCGGTGAAATGCTTTGAAAATGGGTCTTTGACCCCGCCTTGAGAAAAAGAAAAATACCTTGTGTCATGGCGCTCTTTGGCCTTAGATGCCCTTGCGCCATAAAAAACCATAATCATCATCACCCTAAAGCAGTCACGACGTCCACCATCCGCTCAACAGCACAGGTGTCACTATACATGAACGCAAATGCTAAGCAGGAGTAGTCACTCTAAGCAGCATCCAGTGACTCTAAGTAGGCGTCACCTCTGAGTGCTCCCGCTCACAACGGCTGATTATCCTGGTGAGACCTCTTTTCTCTTTGCGATGGGTCACCGGTAGACGGCGATCTATTTATACTTAAGTTGGTTATGCAGCCGTCATTGTCCGAGTACATCATGACAGTACCGTGAACAAAAGGTTGGTCTTTGTATACGTGCTGTTCTGTCGCCCACTGGCTTTTGGCACAGCACGGCAATCTCGCACAAGCTCCTCGCTTCCCAAGATTGGCGCCGCGGCCGACGTCACACAAAGCTGCCTTCCGCACTTACGCTCCAGATTCTGTTCCTGTTTAAAGATTTCGCTGATGTAAAGGAACTTTAAAGACGTATGCCGTAAGTTTGTGTAAAAAAAAGACCAAATTTATGGGTAAAAGTATAAACTAAGCATGAAGGCTTTCCTTTACTCTACTCAGAAAGTTATCAGCAACATTAATCAGCCATTGATGCTAGCAAAAAATCTCCCCAGTTTCTTTTTAAGCACCAGAGAATCAAGGGCTGTTTGATCATAAAAAAACGTTTAACATAGCAGTCATAGCGTCGCTGCTGATTTTGTATTGAGTGAGAAATCCTCAGGTGGGATTTACCCTGTGCAGGTGAGACGAAGCCGGAGCCCGCTTCCTCGTGTGAGATACCTGCGTCGCGTGTGGATGCCCGGCTAGGGAACCTGGCCACCCAGCGTTCCTTCCACTACAGTCGCCGGGTGAGTGATCGTTGCTTAGAATGAGTGCACAGCGGCTGCGATTTGAGCTGTAGTGGTGTGACACTGGAATTATTTATTTCACCTCACAACGTGTAGAAAACGTTCATAGCACGAACACCATAGCATCGATGTTCAGTCATGGATGACCAACATAAAAACGACGTTCTTTTACAGGAGCATTTTGGCTTCGTGCGGTAATGACCAAAAGGAGAATAAGAAGCAGGTGTCTAAAGTGCGCTGCTGTGCCTCAACAAAAAATTGTATAGAGTAGCTAGTAAAAAATGAATCAAACTTTGGGTCTTTATAAAAAGGGGAAAAATTTAGGAGCCTTGTGTACCTCATTCTTAGAGGAGAAAATGAAAAAGCATTACGGTTCCCTTATATGGCATCTAGTCTGATGTTGTTGCAATTTTTGCGCCAAAGATACGCTCGGAAAATCTTCCATTGCCGTTATACGATATTCATGAGGCAGCCCCTTCTAGAATGTTTAAGTACCTACCATTTGATTATCCTGTAAAATTAAAGTAATCCGATGCATTAGTCAACCGTACTCCACCAACTAACCATGATTAATCATAAGCTTGGTTCATTTTCTAGAGTAAGCGTAATTTTGGGGGCCATTTGGAATTTTCCTGGTGGAGTAGGGGGGGGGGGGGTCAACTTCCAAATTTTGGGGCTCATCAGATTTTATACCAGGTTGCCACCATCCATCGTGGGCACTTTTACGGTGTCAAAAGGTCACGTGACCTTTCAATACGTTTGGTCAGTTGTACCTGTCACGGCGGGCAGGTTGTGATGGCGTCACAAGGTCACATGACCGCGGTGGATCAGTGGTTATGGCGCTCGCCTGATGACCCGCAAGAGGCGGGTTCGATCCCGGCCGCGGCTGTCGAATACGAGCACGTTACTGAAATGTTTTTGCGCAGTTATCTCTCCCCATGAGTCTGGCAACCATGACACAGCTCTCCACAGCTATAATTGCTGTGGGTTACCGGTCCTGGTTCCAGCGGTATGTTAATGTACTCAGATTATTTCGCTAAGTGCCGCAATACTAGAATTTATAGAAACCTCATCTCTAGGCGATCATCGAGCAAGCCCTCGTAAATTTTGCTACCTTAAAATCGTGACATTGCACTTCATAGAAGTAACCTTTCTCTTGACCATACTTCTGGAAACAAAACTACCGGCATGCCGGACTTGTGTACTGCATTTAGCTTTTCATCTGTTGATTCTTGTGTGCCTGTTAGCGGGGTGCGGCTCTTTCTCCTAGTGAAGTTGCTGTATCGATCTACAAAGAATGGAATCTTGTATACTATGCAGACCCAACAGTGCATGGTATATATTTTGGACCCTTTTTTTTTTGCCCAACATGGACCCAGGCGAATTTTTTTTTTCTGGCAGCACGAATTTTTAAATATGTGGTTAAAAAATAGTTATCATGACCTACCTGAAATTCAGATGGTGCAGAACTACATTTAGTACGCAAATTTCACACGCCAGTTAACAAAAGATTTAGCACATTTCCACCGCGAAAATGTCGCCATCGTCACGATGTAGAACATGCATTCCGCCGTGATTTTTCGAGTTTCCGGTATGCGCGGTAGGAATAATACAGCGGTTTTGAATGAAATTTATTTTGCTTAATTTCGACGAAAGGCAAAGGGTAAGAATGTGAGAAAAAGTTCTTGTATTTTTTCTGGACTGCATTGCCAACTCCCATTTTTGGTTTATAACATTTATTCCCACGTCTAACCGTAGCAGACAATCAAAAAACATAATTTTTTTTTCTGTGGTGACGTTGAGTTCACAATACAGCTTGAGCGTTGTTGTCGCTTGGTAGATACTCCAGTGGACACCTTGACCTTTATTTCAGGAGGGCGAAGAATCCAGAGAGAGGACTTGGGAGGCACTAGCTACCAGGTACAAGTCTTTTATTTCCACACACCAGAGTAAACCCCACTCAGTTTTTTTATTGAAACAATGCACCGAATTTTGAAAGCACCGGTAAAGATATAGCATGACAGAATTGGACAAGAACGGCGATTTGTCGCTTTTGGCCACAGAAAGTATTTTATTCAACTCCTCTGCCTTCGCAGTCAGAATTTTCCGCTTTGGTTTTTAAGGACCACTTTGTCCAGATGCGCCAAAGCTCTCTTGTCTGCCTAGGCCTCTGCCACAGCCGTAGATATGAAGTTCTTCCTTCTCAGCGAAGAGTTCCTTCGGAACGAAGGCGAACCTGCCCTGCTGCCTGTCAGCTGGAATAACCTTTAGATCCAGTTCTTCGAAACTCTTCGAGACCTTTCAAAACGTTGGCTAGGCACTGTAATTTTTTTATTAGTTTATTTGCAGAGAATCCGCAAGATTCAAAATGTGTCGTCGTTTTTGTTGCCTTGGCGTGTCTTTAAGTTCTGTCATCCTTTGTCTTTATCTGCCCATTTAAAAATTCGGTATGCTATGCCACTAGCTTAAGAGAAAACATAGCGACAAAATATACCTTTTGGCTCGGTTGTTCTTTACTCAAGATAGCAAGTAATTATAACTAATGTGTCTTACGGCCCTCTCAGAGGAGGTCATGGCACTTGTAACAGCGGTTGTCAACGGATGAGGCAGACCATCTGCAGGGCTAGCAGTATATCGGACGTGTGAGTGCTTCCGCGACGTTCAGCGTCCTGTACGTTGTGCGCAGAGGGGCCCGTTTGTACCTGAGCGCGAGCGTTGAACAGAAGAAGGTTTGCATCGCAGTGTTCTCCGTCGTTAACACGATCAGCAGCCCTTTTTTCAATATCTACAGTTGCGCATTTGTTCGTCGATTGCTACCACGGTGGCATTTTTTTTAGTTACTTTGAAAGTCCTTACAGTGCCAGACATGTTTCTTGGCGGTTATACCGACGGTGCGCCAGCGTACCGTGTACCGTCTTACCGTTACCGTTACCGGAGAAGCACGAGCCCGCCCACCGCTGGAGAGCATGCTCTAATTGGTCCCGATACTGCAGGCGCGCGCTTAGCATCCGTATACCACGCGCCATCTGACACCGTCAAGGTGATTTGCACATACGGATTGGCATGCGGACACCCGGTCCTCCGGTACCGGTAACAGTAACACAGTACACGGCATACTAAAAGGGTTCTATTAAGTGTCGCAACCGCTGCGGTGGCTCAGTGGTTATGGTGCTCGGCTGCTAAACCGAAAAACGCGGGTTTGATCCCCGCCGCGGCGGTCGAATTTTGATAGAGACGAAATGCTAGAGGTGCGTGTACTGTGCTATGTCAGTCCATTTGAAATAATCCCACGTGATAGAAATCTCGGGACCCCTTCACTACGGCGTCCCTCACAGCCTGTGTCGCTTTGGAATGTTAAAGCCCCGGAAACTAATGTAAAGTAAACAACCGGTTCCAACAAACGCAAAGCGCCTCCCGGTTCAAAGTTTAGCTCCGGTGGCATTTACCTCCGATGGCATTAAACACAAGTGTAGCACATCTGCTTGTCGGTACAGATCTAAGCGTTTATCAGGGATTCTGTTTTTCTAACTACATGGTGTTCCACACTTCCTGTGTACACAGGATTGATGCAAAAAAAGAGAAGAAATAAAAATAACCGGACCCGCAGTGATTTCAAAGTTGGTGTTAATCTACGCATAGTCTAAACAGGTAACTCAACGATATCTTGTTCCTGGCTTGTGAGTGTACTCTCCGCCCATTGCCACTTCACCGTATTTCGAAGCTCTCTTTCGCTGGCTGGTGTATTTTTCTATGCGTGCGTAGCGGACTTTTATCGCTTACTGAGGGGTCAAAGAAATGTGGCGTCGATATCCAACGGGGTGATGAATTCGCTTGCACCGATCACAAAACACAAGGTGGTTAAGGCGAAATCAGTAGTGAAGGTTGTGAGCTTTTTTTCTGTTCTTTGCACTTGCATGGACAGCAACTACCCATCACGAAACTTTTGTACCTACTTTTGACTGTACTTCTGCTATAGACTTCGCGCAAGAGGACGCAGATTCTTCGTTGTCATGGAGACAACCGCCAGAGGCATCGTGCAGCATGTGTCACGTCGCCGCATGTTTCGGTCTCGTGTCTCGCGTGGATGACATCGGCGGCAGAAAGAGCGCTGCAAGGAGGCGTTTTCCGAAGCAGCCTAGTGCGAATAATATCTCCGGGTTCACAAGCTCTGGCAGTGAATATTGGACCTAGGAAAAGAGCCCGTGGTAAGCATCTGGAACTCTCACATACATAAATCGCGTTCTGCAATTTCTAATCGATAAATACACTCTCTCGTGATTAGTTGTGTCTAGTTGTAGGGTCATTAGTTTTGTTTTTAAGCGCTGTTTTTAAATGATTCACCACGCTAGGTAAAGCAGTCTTCGGGCAGCCAGCACAACGGCCTTAAACGACACTCATTCCAACCAAGCATAACCGTGTATGGCCATATGTGGGACAGTTATGGCAGCGTACCCTTCACCCCTGACCTAGACCCATGACCTTGAGTTGCCCTCTGACCTTTGACGTTGGGCTACCTTTGGGTGGAGCTGCCATGGACGAGACTCAGACGCTTAGCAAGCGTGCTTGATTTTCTCCTCATTGCAGTGTTAAAACAATGTTAAGCCACTGCCAGTTTTATTGTTCTAATTTTTTGTTTTTGCTTGCTATTTTCCTTTTGCTTCCTTCAGCAGTATCGGTGAGCATTACATGCTGATTTCGGGGTCGTCAGTGTAGACTCGATGCTGTATATGACAATTTTATCACCTATGCCATTCGAAGCAGATGCCTCTTTCGAAAGCTTTATGGTTACGTTGTGTGTAGAAAGTTTTTACTTCAGATTATAGACAGTCTATCCTTCACAATATTCCTGGAAAAAATTGAGTATTACAAAAGTGTAAGGCACTGCTATCAACATATAGGAGCTAATGGTCTATTCTTCCGAACTGAGCCAGAATCTTTCTCTTAAAGATTTTCCATCTCTTTCATCGAACAGTTGAGACTGTCAAACAATATATGAAAAAATTGCGTTCCTAAACTATTTCCTGTTCAATAATGATTGGCCCAGGATTGTTGGATGAGATTACACCGTTTATAGACATAGATTTTGTGTTGTGTTGTGTTGGGTTTAATGGCACATAAGCAGCTAAGGCTATCATGTGCCAGGCTCAAGGTATATGAACACTTCTCTGTAGGTGGGAGGAAACATGGTTGTGTAGAGGACTTAAATTGCTATTTCATTCTGGTAGTAATAAGCGAAAGAAGAAATTTTATAAATGGCTAAAATTAAATGTTTTCAAAAAGGTCAGATAACCTCAGTAGCCATCCTTGGCTGGGCAAGGATCCTGAGGCTCCCAACCATTCAAATAACCACCTCAGCTCTCTTCTCATGGAATGAGAAAATGGCTGAAATGCATCATATTTTAAAGCAAAGCTGTGAATCAAAGCTTACAGTCTCTGAAGAACATCTGCCTCTTTTAAAAAGCTAAAAACGGAAGATATGTTAACAATGGCATTTTCGCCTAAAAGCAGCGCTGGGTGTGAAGGAATGTATTCATTATAAAACTTCGTAAAGTGCTTATTTCTTAGTTTTTCGAGTTTTGCACAAGAGAATAAAATATGGTTTATTGTTAGTTCATCTCCACATCTTTCACAACGAGGTTTGTCTTGTTTCGTTAGTAAAAAATTATGTGTAATGTGTGTATGTCCAATGCGGAGACGACATAAAATTACTTCAATAAATCGTTCCTGGTGCCTACAGGTCTTCCATTCACCCAGGACAGGTTTTACAAAGTGCAGCTTGTTGTTAACCTCGTTGTCCCAAGAGGCCTGCCATTTTTCTCTCAATTTATTCTGGACTGACTTGATGCAGTCCTTATGCGGTATGTTTACAGGTTTTATTTTTGCGTTAAGGGCAAGTGCGGCGCTTGCATCAGCCCTCTCATTTCCGCGGATGCCCACGTGACTGGGAACCCAGCTAAACTTTATTGTATGTCCTTGTGAATAAGCTCGTATTACATTATGTATTATGTTTCCTATTAAGGGTTCAGTTGCATTTCCGGGGTTTATTGCTGTAATTACGCTGAGAGAGTCACTGTAGATAACACTGTTCTGTATGTTTTTCTTCAATATTTGTTCTACAGCTAGAGCAATAGCGTAGCACTCTGCTGTAAAGATTGAAGCGCACTGAGGCAGCCTGACTACTTTTTCCCATTTCCCTTGCACTATCGCGCTCCCAACATAGAGTGCTGTCTTAGAGCCATCTGTGTAGAAATCTGTGCAATTGTATTTTTCACTTACTCCAAGAAACTCTTGCTGTATATATTCCAGTGGGGTATGTCTTTTTTGAATGTGTGTCAGTGCGAAATCGCATACACCAGGAAACAAGTACCAAGGTGGCAACCTATCCGGTCTCTGGGCAACATCAGGAAGTGCATCTAGTATGTTTATTTCTTGGCATATTTCTTCAAAGCGGAGGAGCAATGGTTTTACAGCTTGAGGTTTGTTGGTGAACAATGTTCTGGATGGGCATTTTGTAACTATGGTGTAACAAAGATGTTTCGGTAGGGACCTTATTTTCAGTACGTATGCACAGATAAGCATTGTTCTCCTGTTGGTGAGGGTCGGTTCATTTGCTTCTACGTGAAGGCTATTTATGGGTGATGTTCTGTAAGCACCAGTTGAAAGGCGCAACCCGAGGTTTTGTACTGGATCTAGCTTTTTAAGGTATGATGGCCTCGCAGACCCATACACTATGGATCCATAGTCTAACGAAGAGCGTACTAGAGAGCGATAGATGTGCAATAGGCACCACCTATCGGATCCCCAACGCTTCCGCGAGAGTACTTTAAGTATATTCAGGGATTGGGTGGCTTTCTTTTTTAGGGTGTTTATATGTGGTAGAAACGTAAGCTTTTTGTCAAAAGTTAAGCCAAAAAATTTGTGTTCTTGTTTTACTGGAAGTGTGGTGTCGTTCAAGTGGAGGGTGGGATCAATCTGCAGTCCTTTCTGCAGCGAGAAAAGAACCGCAACAGTTTTCTGTGGAGAAAACCTAAATCCATTTCTGTCTGCCCAAAGTGCTAATTTATTTATTGTGAGTTGTAGTTGTCTCTCACAAGTTGCCAGGCTAGAAGATGTGCACGCAATTTGAAGGTCATCAATGTAGACCGAGTACATAATGGACTGTGGAATTATACTGGTTAAAGAAATCATTTTTACTATGAACAATGTAGTACTTAAAATGCATCCCTGAGGAACGCCGTTTTCCTGAGTAAAATGATTTGAGAGGGTTGCGCCTAGACGAACTTGGAAAGAACGGCTGGATAAAAAGTCGCTCAAATATTTCAGCATCCTCCCGCGGATACCAAGCTCTGCCAGGTCGCGAAGAATCCCGAACCTCCAGGTCGTGTCATATGCCTTCTCCATATCGAAAAAAACTGAAAGGCAGTGTTGTCTGTGTATAAAGGCCTCTCGGATTGTGTTTTCCAGGCGGATTAAATGGTCGACTGTGGAACATGTTTTTTTAAAACCACTTTGGTGGACATCAAGAAGCTCTCGGGATTCTAGAATAAACATTAATCTAATATTTATAACACTCTCAAAAGATTTGGCAAGACAGCTTGTAAGGGTTATAGGCCTGTAACTGTTAGAGGAGGTTGGTGGCTTTCCTGGTTTTAGAAATGGAACAATAATGGCTTTTTTCCAACCAGCTGGTATTTTCCCTACTACCCATATTTTGTTAAAAAGTTTTAACAGAACTTCTACAGATTGCTCAGATAGATGGGATAGCATTTCATAATGAATTTCGTCGGGGCCTGGTGCAGTTTGTTTACCTATAGACAGTACTCTCTGTATTTCTTGAAGTGTAATCAAATTATTGTAAGGCTCGTTTGTGCTGCCTGCCGTAGGGAGTCTTTGTTTTTCGGTTGTGTTTTTGTATTTTAAGAATGACTGTGTATAGTGGGAAGAACTAGAAACTATAAAAAAATGTTGCCCCAAAATGTCTGCTTGTTTTTAATACTTGTCTGAATTCCAGGATCCGTCAGCAGAGGAAGGGTGAATGGGGAATAGCTGCCATTTACTTTTCTGACCTGCTCCCACAGTTTTTTTGATGTTACCGAGCTGTTTATGGACGACACATAATTTTGCCAAGACATTTTTTCCGCGTTCCGCCGTATATATCGGGCTTTAGCTTTTGCCTTTTTGAAAGTTATTAGATTTTCGTGAGTAGGATACCTATGAAATACACCCCAGGCCTTATTTTGTTGTT
Source organism: Amblyomma americanum (assembly GCF_052857255.1). Classification (NCBI taxonomy): domain Eukaryota; kingdom Metazoa; phylum Arthropoda; class Arachnida; order Ixodida; family Ixodidae; genus Amblyomma; species Amblyomma americanum. Next base: position 89,452,649 of record NC_135504.1, read on the forward strand.
TTTTGGCTTCCCAACATTCTCGCGTCCACCATACCTTGTGGTTCTGGCGCACCACGCCTGTGGACAGGGGAATAGCTAGCCGTGCAGCATCGATGATACGCTTTGTAAGAATTTCATTGATTTCATCTATGCTAAGTGTTTCTGAGTAAATGTCCTCTAATCTGGCCTTTTCTCTAAACAACGCCCAATCAGCTAGATGTAGCTTCCATCGCCGTGGTTTGGTCGGGATGACTGCAGGTGAGGATGATAGGCTTATAAAAACTGGTAGGTGATCACTCCCAAACGGGTTCTCTAAAACGTCCCACTTAAAATCACTAAAAACAGAAGGTGAACAAAAAGACAGGTCTAAACTACTCATTTTCCCAGACGTTGGGGAACAGTAGGTGGCCTTTTTCGTATTTAAAAGACATACATTATTCGTCAGGATAAAATCTTCGATTATTTGACCTCTAGCGTCACAGCGTTCGCTTCCCCACAGGGAGGAGTGAGCATTAAAATCCCCAAGTAACAGATATGGCTCCGGAAGTTCTCTGATCAGTTGCTGTAGATCATAGAGTGTTAACATAAAATGTGGAGGAATGTATACGGAACAGATTGTTAGTGTTTTGTAGCTTACGATACTGACTGCAACCGCCTCAAGTTTTGTTTTGAGTTTAATTTCTTGAGCAGGGACACCGCTTTGAACGACTATCGCGACGCCTCCCGATAGCCGATTTGCCTGCTCTCGATCGCGTCTAAAAGTTTTATAATGTTTCAGGATATGTACATGTTGTGGACCAAGATTGGTCTCCTGAAGACATAAAGCTGTGGGTAACATTGACCCTAAAATATGTGTTATATCGCTGTAATTCCGCATAAGTCCTCTACAATTCCAATGGATTAAAAAAGCCATGTTTATGTTTTTGAGAGGAAATGAAAGGGGATTTACTTTAGTAGTGGGCCCGTTATTAGGGGCCTGTCTTTTTTCCGCTCAAGAGAGCTGTTCCGCCTCTGTAGTGGAGGCGGAGTGGCAGTTATATCCATCGCCTCACGAGAGGCGCTGGAGGACCGCGGGGAAGCCGCGGGTTTGTGGGTTTGTCCTCCCCCGGTAGGGGGAGGTCCTGCGGGATGCCGACGCATGGACCGGCGCTCCCTGCTTTGACACTGGCAGGGCAGCTTTCGCTGACCCTGCCTGGGGCGTGAGTGGTCCTGCCATTGGCTCGATGGAAGTGGCCTCGGCAGCGACCGGGGTGCTGTGTGGTGCACCGCCCCTGCGCACCACATCAGCAAAGCTGGATTTTGCTTTGAAGGAGAACTGGTTGGTAACGGCAAATCGCCTTCTTGCTTCTCTAAATGAAATGTTTTCCTTGGTTTTTATCGTGATAATCTCTTTTTCCTTCTTCCAGGACGGACAGGCCCTGGAGTATGCAGCATGTTCTCCTTCGCAGTTAGCGCAGCGCAGGGCTGCGTCACATTCCTCAGAAACGTGATCCTTGGAAGCACATTTTGCGCACGTTTTGCGGCCGCGGCAGCTCTGTGAGCCGTGGCCAAACCTTTGACAGTTGAAGCATCTTCGTGGGTTTGGAATGTAGTGTCTGACATTTACTTTCAAGTATCCTACATCGATGGTTTCTGGTAATGTACTTGTATTGAATGTTAAAACCAAGTGTTTTGTCTCTATTTCTTTATTGTCTTTCCGGATTTTGATTCTGTATACATCTGTGACATTTTGGTCAGACAGGCCTTCCAGCATTTCTTTCTCGGTTAGGTGTATGAAGTCGTTTTCAGAGATGACACCACGAACTGAGTTTAGGGATCGGTGCGCTGTTATTGAAACTGGGATTTCTCCGATGGATGCAATGTTTGCGATTTTCGAGTTCTGGGTGTTGTCAGGGAGTTCTAACAATAAGTCTCCGCTGGCCATTTTAGACACCTTGTAGCCAGGGCCCAGGGTATCTGTTAGGCATTTAGATACAAGGAACGGAGAAATTATTCTTGCTTGTTTTTCATTACTTTCGCTGTGGATAACATAGAACTTGGTGAATGACAATGTCGGTTTCTTTTTTGAAAAAAAGTCTGCTGCTTCGTTCCGCCCTCTCTTGAGAGAGCGATCGGGTTTTGAAAGTGGGGGAGCCATAAAAAATGAAGTTTTTCAGTCATGGTGCCAGCCACCCACCATGGAGTCCAACAAGGGGACGGGACAGGAACTTGAACGCAAGTCCTGCCCACACCAGCTGTACACCTCAACTATAACCAAATCCGACACAACTCAGGGTGGTTGGCCGCACAAGGTTAACCCTCGCCGCCTATGAAAAGTGAAAAAACTAAGAAGTGAGTAAGAGATAGGAGAGTTGTGAGAAAGGGATAGGAAAGTGAAAGACAGTGTGGAGGATAGGAAAAGGCGACTGCCGATTTCCCCCGGTCGGGTCAGGCCGGAGGTGCCGTCTACGTGAAGCTGGGGCCAAAGTGGTGTGTTGCTTCCGCCGAGGGGCCTTAAAGGTCCAAACGCTCAGCATCGGCTCAACCACCAGGATCCCCTTTTCCCCGGACACGGCGATGCCACGCACGGCGAGGCGCGGGTGCTCGGGTCCGTGGTGATGCACAGTTCACCATCATCCCCATGCGGGGATGTCCCTGCGGATGCTCGGGAACCCGCGGTGTCGCCACTCACCGTCGCGACGCCTGCAAGCTGCAGGCGCCCCCCTGCGGGGTAGACATAGATTTGTTTTTGTTGTTTTTATTATGTAAACGGTCACTGGACGGAGTAATTTATGTTTAGGGCGAGTAATTTATTTCTGCAAACTGGTCTCACCCTTTCGTTTCAATTAAAACTTAATTTGACATTCAAGCATTGAGTCCGTGCGGCTATATCATCACGTCAGATGACAGTCTACCATTTACAACTCCTTCAATAAATAGCCCAATTAACAGTTTTGTTTGTCACCCAGTAACGGAGGAAGAAGTACCTAGAACATTTATGCAACTTAACAATAGCAAACCTCTTGACAATAATAACTTGCAAATAAAACCCATAAAGCATGTTTTACAGTTCATTGTTCCTGTCCTCACATATATTTTCAATTTGATCATTCAGGATGGTGAGTTTCCTATGGAAATGAAAAAATCAAGGGTAAAAGTCGTACACAAAGGTGGCGACCAAAATGATGTTAAGAATTACAGGCCAATATCAGTGATACCGGTGTTCTCGAAAGGACTTGAAGAAATATCATCATAATTAGCACATTTTTTGACAAGATGAAGCTTTTTTCTTACGTGCAGTATGGATATAGAAAGGGGAGACCTACTGAAAGTATTTTTCTAACACTGAAAGAAAACATCCTGGAAAATATGGAAGATAAGCTTTGCACCCTCGGCCTATTCATCAACTTTTCAAAGGCGTTTGACTCCCGCAGCCATGACATTCTTTTACACAAACTACATCTACATGGAGTACAAGAAACACCCCTTAATCTCATCCGATCTTATTTACGCGACAGAAGCCAGTGCGTGCATGTTAGTAACAAGCAGTCCTCTTTTCTACCCATTAAAGCCGGAGTGCCACAGGGCAGTATTTTAGGACCCTTTCTTTTTAATGTATATATTAATGACATTGTAACCATTCATTCAAATGCTAAATTTATTATTTATGCCGATGACAGTAACATTCTGTTATCTGGTACTGATGAAAATAAGCTAGTACTATGGTGTAATGACCTGCTCGAAAAATTGGTTTTGTGGTCACAGTGTAACAGACTAAAGATTAATTTGACAAAAACAAAAGTAATTATTTTTCGGCCGCGAAACAAAATAGTGGACCTACAGTATATTGTTCAGTGCAAAGGGGAAGAAATTGCTATTGTTAAAGAACATAAAATTCTGGGAGCGACCTTTTCAGAAACGTTAACGTGGGATTCACACATTGACAACATATGCAAAAAACTGCAGAACAACCGGCGCTTTATCGCGATGCCGTTCTTTTCTCTCAATCCACATTAGACTTCAGATATACCACGCCCTGTTCTCGTCATATAAATTATTGCAATTTAGTATGGCTAACAACCAGTAAAGGGAACATTAAAAAGATCCACATGTTACAAAAAAAGATTGTGCGAAACATAGCTAATATTGACTACTTTTCTTCTACTGAACAATATTTCCGTCAGTACAATATCGTCCCCATACAGCATATGTATGAATTTCGAATGTTGCGCTCATTTTATGTTTAATCAGGCCCTTTCAGACAATTTATTTCTACAATCGCATCCCTTCAACATAGCAGCAATATTGCTTTTACACGCAGCAATGATTTACGGAAAATTCCTTGTTTCCGCACCAATTACAAAATACAATCCCTTAAGCACAACCTCCCATTGATTTTCAATAAACATTCGCAATTTACCAATCCCAGCCTTAACCAGCTGAGAGAATAATTTGTATTCGTATATATGTTCTGCTGAATAGCTGTTTTCCATTGTTCCAAATATTGTACTTTGTTTTTTTTTCTCAATTGTAACCACATTTCATAAAACTTTTTTCTTTTACCCTGTTTTTCTGCGTCATGTTGGACTCATATTATTTATTTTGATTTTGAATGTGTTTAAAATCATCCGTACGCATGTTTCATTTTCAGTTTTACATTACTACAAAAATGTATACACGTTTTACTTGTAATACGATTTTACACGTCTATCTGTAGTGTGTTTAAGTATATATATTTTATGTTCGTTTTTTTGTGTTTTCAATATTTGTATGACTTGCCCTGCCTTGTAATACGCTGGGCCCTGGGCCTCGTCAAGCTGACAAAAGCAGCTCTTAGCTCAGGTGTCCCACCGCAATTGTTTTCTGGAAATAAAGTCAATTGAAGTTGAATTGAATTTAATCTAGCGCAAGTGATAACCGCTGCCTGAAAGGCCGCATGCAAGCGATCCGTAGAATTACTTTTAATCTGACTGTTACTACCCCCATATGTCAGAAAAAAATTGTCCGGCTTGGGCATCGGCGACCGTTTGAAACATCGGAGCACAAGCACGCGAACAGAATGAGGCGCCTGTCCAATATGTCACGTGACCATGCGGCGCCATCACAACTTGCGCACTTCATTGTGAGCCAACTGGCTACCTTGGAATGCGTCATTTAAACGAATGACAGGTGAAGAGACATAGCTGGGGAAGGGAAACCTGGGTCTCGCAAGCTCCACCGGTGGCTGTGCTTGGAACAGCTACGTGCCGGGGAAGTGGGGCATCTTGTAACCGCTACACCACTTTGAGAACACTCCGCTATTTTTCCATGTAAAGCAGACAGTGAGCAATTCTGGATACGTGGCCATTAACTCCTTACGTCATCGTGTCATACCCTTAAAGTGGTCACGACGTCCAGCGTCCGCTCATCAGCACAGGTGTCACTCAACCATGAACACACATACTAAGCAGTAGCAGACATTCTAAGCAGCATCCAGTGACTCTAAGTAGGCTTGACATCTGAGTGCTCACGCTCAAAACGCCGGATTATCCTGATGAGACCTCTTTTTTCTTGGCGATGGGTCATCGGTAGACGGCGATCCATTTATACTGAAGTTGGTTATGCAGCCGTCATTGTCGGAGTACATCATGAAGGAACCGTGAACTAAACTAAACGTCGGCTTTTGTATACGTACTGTTCAGTCGCCGACTTGCTTTTGGCACAGCGCGGGAAGGTCCCACATTGTACCTCGCTTGCCAACGAGTGGTGCCGCGGCTGACGTCACACAAAGCAGCCTTCCGCAATTGACGCGGCAGTAAAGATTTTGCTTATGTAAAGGTATTTCAACGGCGTAGACAGTATGTGTGCATAAAAAGAGAGCAAAGTAAAAGTATGAGTAAAAGTATAAACTATGTATGCGGGCTTTCTCGTATACTCCACTGAGAAAGCCCTCAGCAACATTCATCAACCACTGTGTGAAAACAAAAAATCTCCGGAGTTTCTTTTTAAGCACAGTCAAGGTCTGTCTGATTCTTAAAAAAAACATTTAACATAGCAGTCTTAGCGTCGCTGCTGATTTTTCTACTGAGTGAGAAATCCTCAGGTAGGCTTTACCCTGTGCAGGTGAGACGAAGCCGGAGCCCGCTTCCTCGTGTGAGATACCTGCGTCGCGTGTGGATGCCCGGCTAGGGAACCTGGCCACCCAGCGTTCCTTCCACTACAGTCGCCGGGTGAGTGATCGTTGCTTAGAATGAGTGCACAGCGGCTGCGATTTGAGCTGTAGTGGTGTGACACTGGAATTATTTATTTCACCTCACAACGTGTAGAAAACGTTCATAGCACGAACACCATAGCATCGATGTTCAGTCATGGATGACCAACATAAAAACGACGTTCTTTTACAGGAGCATTTTGGCTTCGTGCGGTAATGACCAAAAGGAGAATAAGAAGCAGGTGTCTAAAGTGCGCTGCTGTGCCTCAACAACAAATTGTATAGAGTAGAAAGTAAAAAATGAATAAGCTTTGGGTCTTCATAAAAGATGGGAAAAAATTTAGGAGCCTTCTATACCACATTCTTACAGAAGAAAATGCAAAAGCATTTAGGTTGCGTGACATGGTGTCTACAGCCTAACGTTGTTGCGATTTTCGCGCCAAAACTGCGGTCGGAAAAGCTTCCATTGTCCTTATACGATATGCACGAGGAAGGCCTTCTAGAATTTTTGAGTACCTTCCACTCGATTATACTGAAAGATTAAAGCAGTCCGACTCACTAATCAACGGTACTCCGTCAACTAACCCTCATTCTTCAACCTTAATTAATGTTCTAGAGTGGGCGTATTTTTGGGGGCCGTTTGGAATCTTCCTGGCGGAATGGGGGGGGGGGGGTGAGCTTTCAAATTGTGGGTCTAATCAGATTTTCTACCGGGTTGCCACCAGTCACCATGGGCGCATTTACGGTGTCAGAAGGTCACTAACCTCTCAATCCGTTTGTTCGGTTGTTCCTGTCACGGCTGCCAGGTTTTGATGGCGTCAAAAGGTCACATGACCGCGGTGGATCAGTGGTTATGGCGCTCGCCTGATGACGCGCAAGAGGTGGGTTCGATCCCGGCCGCGGCTGTCGAATACGAGCACGTTACTGAAATGTTTTTGCGCAGTTATCTCTCCCCATGAGTCTGGCAACCATGACACAGCTCTCAACAGCTATAATTGCTATGGGTTACCGGTACTGGTTCTAGCGGTATGTTAATGTACTCAGATTATTTCGCTAAGTGCCGCAATACTAGAATTTATAGAAACCTCATCTACAGGCGATCATCGAGCAAGCCTTTGTAAATTTTGCTGCCTTAAAATCGTGACATTTCACTTCGTAGAAATAACCTTTCTCTTGACCATAGTTCTGGAAACAAAACTACTGGCATGCCGGACTTGTGTAGTGCATTTAGCTTTTCATCTGTTGATTCTTGTGTGCCTGTTAGCGGAAAGCGGCTCTTTCTCCTAGTGAAGCTGCTGTATCGATCTACAAAGAATGGAGTCAGGGGTGGGGGGGTGGGTGGTGGGCGGGTGAGTGGGGGGGTGGGGGGTCGAGGCGGTAGGGGGGGGGGGGGAGTCTGGGGTGGGGGGTGGGGGGGGAGGTGGGGGTGGGTGGGTGGGGGGGGTCACGTGGCGGGGTCTCAGAGGGGGGGGGTGGGGGTGGGGTCGGTACGGGGGGTTCAGAGGGGTTCCTGGGGGGTGCGGCCGGTCGGGGGCTGGGGGGGGGGTAGGGGGGTCCTGGGGGGGGGGCGGGGGTCAGGGGTCAGAACTTTCGTTCGCCTTGAATTTTTTATTTGCCAATATGCACGTAGGAATATTACAACGGTTTTGTACGCAATTTATTTCGCTTAATTTCCAGGAATGGCGGAGAGTAAGAATGGGAGAGAAAATCCTTGTATTTTCCCTGGACTGCATTGACCGCCAACATCCATCTTTGAATTATAATATTTATTCTCACGGCTAAGCGCAGCAGACTATCAAAAAAACAAGTTTTTTTTCTGTGGTGACGTTGGGTTCATAACACTGCCTATGCATTGTTGTCGCTTGGTAGGTATCTTTATTTCAGGAGGGTGAAGAAGCCAGTGAGAGGACTTGGGAGGCGCCAGCAACCAGGTACGGGTCTTTTACTCCGACACACCAGCGTAAACCCCACTCAGTTTTTTATTTAAAACAATGCACCGAATTTTGAAAGCGCAGGTAAAGACATAGCATGACAGAATTGGCCAAGACTAACACTTCGTCGGTTTTGGGCACACAAAAAATTTAATTCAACTCCTCTGCCTTGGGCGTCAGAACTCTCCTCTTTGATTTTGAAGGGCCACTTCGTCCAGAAGCGCCAAAGCTGTCTTGTCTGCCTAGGCCTTTTGCACAGCCGTAGATATGAAGTTATACCTTCTCAACGGAGTGACCCTTCAGAACGACGGCGATAGAGGCCTGCCAGTCAGCTTCAATAACATTTAGATATAGTTGTTGGAAACTCTCCAAGGCATTTCGCAGCATAGACCAGGCACTCTTATTTCTTTAATAGCTTCTTTGCAGAGAATCCGCAGGATCCAAAATGCATCGTTCTTTTTGTTGCCTTGGCATGTCTTCCAGTTCTGTCGTCCTTTGCCTTTATGTGCGCATTCATAATTCGGTATCCTGTACCATGTTAGAAATGGGTCTCCAAACCTATCGCAGGCCATCAGTGTTGGGGATTGCGCTTCAACACCGCCGGTGCCACCAGAGTTGGAGATGCAGAGTTGGAGATGGAGGGGCCTTTGAGTTGGCTTACTCGCTCAGCACCGCACGCCCCGGCTCCGAAGGGCGTTGTCGGACTCCGTTAAGGAGCAGAACTGTACAGTAGGGGTTGTTTAGATTTTTACATGCATGATAATCAAAAGTGGGGATTCGCCATTCTGAGAGATCCAATCCCCAACACTGGTGGCCTGCGTTGGGGTTGGAGCCCCATCCCCAACAACCACTAGCCTAAGAGAAAACATAGCGACAAAATTTACCTTTTCGCTCGGCCGTTAATTGTTCACGGTAGACAGCAAGTAATTATAACTAATGGGTCCTATGGCCCTCTCAGAGAAAGTCATGACACTTGTAGCAGAAGCATCAGATATCATATCCCACTCCGCTGGGTGTTTCGATCTCGAGTCTCACGTGGTTAAAGATCGGCGGCAGAGACAGCGCAGCGGGGAGCGTTGCGCATGGGCCGTTTGTGCCTGAGCACGAGTGTTGAACAGGTAGAGGTTCACCTCTCAGTGTTCCCCCTCGTTCACGCGATCAGTAGCCCTTTTTTCCAACATCTACAGTTGTTCATTTGTTCCTCGATAGCTATCACGGTGGCCTTTTCTTAGTCACTTTCGCAGTATTTACAGTGCCGGATATGTTTCTTGGTGGTTATGCCGACAGTTCGCCAGCGTACCGTGTACCGTCTTTACGTTACCGTTACCGGAGAAGCACGAGCCCGTCCACCACTGGAGAGCACGCACTGATTGGTCCCGATACGGCAGGCGCGTGCTTAGCTTCCGTGTACCAGGCGCCATCTGGCACCGTCAAGGTGATTTGCGCATGTGGATTCGCGTGCGGGCACCCGGTCCTCCGGTACCGGTAAGGGTAACAAGGTACACGGCACACTAAAGGTGTGTAATAATTGTGGCAATCGCCGCTCTGGCTCAGTGGTTATGGTGCTCGGCTGCCGACTCGAAAGACGCGGGTTCGATCCCGGCCGTGGCGGTCGAATGTAGATGGAGGCCAAATTCTAGAGGCCCGTGTACAGTGCGATGTCAGTACACATTAAAATACCTCAGTTGATCGAGATTTCCGGACCCCTTCACTGCCCCAAAAAATGCACAGTGCCTCCCGGTTCGAAATTTAGCTCTGGGGGCACAAAGCACAAGGGTAGCACATCTGTTCGTCAGTAGAGACCTAAGCGTTATATCAGGCATTCTGGTGTTCTAACTACATGGTGTTCCAAACTTCCTGTGTAAACGGGATTGATGCAAAAAAAGAGAGGAAAAGAAAAAGAATCGCTGCCATACAGAGTTCAAAGTTGGTGTTAACTAATCGATGTCTTGTTCCTATAGCTTGTCAGTATACTCTCCGCGCATTGCAACTTCGCCGTATTACGAAGCTGTGTTCGCTAACGGGTCTATTTTTCTATGCTCGCGTAGCGGGCTTTTGTCGTTCACTGAGTCGTCAAAGAAAGGTGGCGTCCTCGTTGAAATCTAATGGCGGGATGAATTCGCTTGCACCAATCACAAAACCGAAGGTGGTTAAGGCGAAATCAGTAGTGACGTCTTCGGTTTTTTTTTTCTTTGCGCTTTCGTGAACAACAACTGCGCATCACGAAACGTTTGGATTTATTCTTGACCGTATTTCTCTTGTAACATATGCCGCGGAAGAGGACGCAGTTTCTTCGTTGTCATGGAGACAAGCGGAAGAGGCATTCGGCATCGTGTATCACGCTGCTGCATCTTTCGGATTCGGGTCTCCTGTTGGTGCGACCGGTGGCAGAAACAGCGGTGCAAGGAGGCGTTTTCCAAAGCAGCCCGGTGCGAAGAATATCTCTGCGTTGCCATGCTCCGGCAACGCATATCGGACCGAGGAAGATAGCTCATGGTAAGCGTCTGGAACTCCAGCATACATGGGCCGTTCTCCCATTTTTAGCTAAGCAATACATTCCCTTGTGTCTCCTTTGTGTCTAGTTGTCGAAAACTCACATTCAGAAACGAAGTTTTTTTGTCTGTCTGTGTCTAGTGTTGGTTCGTTTGTTTTGTTTGTTTTGTCACGTTTCTTGTTTGTTGTTGTTTTGCTTCCGCCAGAAGTTGTGCCGAGGTATACATGTTGAATTCACAGCCGTCAGTGGAGACTTTATGCTGAATATGACAATTTTATCGCCTATTCGGTAGAATGCAAATGCCTCATTCAAAAGGATTATGGTTGCATTGTTTGTAGACAGTCTATATCTTGTCCTGCATTCTTGGGCAAAAAGTGTTCAATATTAGAAAAGTGTAAGGTACTGTTACGAAAATATTGAAGCTAACGGTCCATTCTTCAGATGTGTACCAACATCTTTCTCTTGAAGAATTTTCATCTCTCGCATCGAGCACTTAAGACTGCCATAGACAACCAATGGCAAACGCCTTTGACGGTGGCAAGACCGTCCATAGCAAAAAAAAAATGCAAGCCTGCCGGCGGGAGTTGTGCGGGTATATTGAATGTCACTGATTGATTGTTATCAAACTGCCCACCGTACCAGGCGCCAGTTAACTGAATGATTGATTGGTCGAGAGGCATTGCTGGTGAAGAGCAACCTGAGTCTCACCAGCTCCACCGGTGGCTGTGCTTGAAGGGTTGCCTCCCTGCGCTCATATGCCGGATCGGGATTGCTGTCCAAGTCTGGGTTTTCTTGGGAACAGCTACCTGCCATCGCGGGGCAGTGGCGCATCTTTTAACCCCAATACCAATGCGCCAGTTGTAGTATGAGGGCAACTGGCGATCTATGAATGCAAGGCAGACAATGAACAATTCTGGATACATGGGCATTAAACGCGTTACGCTATCATGCCATGCCCTTACAGCGGAGCTTAAGTGTACTCTTAATATTTTTTTCATGACGTCCAATGTCCGCTCTGCAGCACAGGAGCTGCTCTGTACAAGAGCACAAAGGCTTAGCAGGAGTACTCGCTCTGAGCAGCATCCAGTGACTCTAAGTAGGAACGGGTTCACCTCCTGAGTGCTCCCGCTCTGAAGGCCTGATTATCCTGATCAGGCCTCATTTCTCTTGGTGGTTGGCCATCGGTAGACGGCGAGACAATTATGCTAACGTTGCTTATGCAGTCGTCATTTGCAATGTCGGAGGAAATGGAGCAGGATCCGTAAAGCTGGTGTCGGTCTCCGTACGTGCTTCGTACGTGCTAAATTAGCAATTTAAAGAAGTATATAGTTCGTGTCAGTATAAAAAAAGAACAAAACTAAAGGTAAAATTAAAATTCACCGGATAGCCCGCCCCTCTGCCAATATTAAACTGGCTTTATTTTGGAGGAAAATGTCGGTTGCGAAGGCAGGGTAGAGCAGGCAGGGAACGGTCCGGGCCCAAAACGGTTGGCGCTCTCGACTCCCAGCGCGTGTCGGCTCTGCCGCTGCAGCTGCCGAGTGCCTTCCTCTTGGCAGTTGTAGTGCACGCATCTTCCCAGAACGGACAAAACAGTTCCTGCTCAGTGTTCGATGGAGAGGAAAAACTGAGAGCTAGGGATCCAAAAATATGTTCAGTGGCATGCAATGCAGAGTTCTAGCTCGGCCTTCGGGAAAGTTTTCGGCGCCTGTATTATTGGGAAAGCATTATACAGCTTATCGGGAACGAAACAGGGTGCTGTTGACCGCAAATGTTTTAGCGAAAAATCTCGCATGCCGTCACCGTGGTGTAAAAATAATTTCATTAAAAGGCGCGGCGACCTTAAACCAGGACTTTCAAACTGCGGAGTCGAGCACGCAATCCATGGGCCACAAAACCGCGTTGCTCCTTTGCGAACATATATGTAAACCTAGTATATATGCGTTGCCTTACGACTGTATGCTACTGAGTAGGCGTGTCACTATAAACGAAGAGAAAAAATAGGAAACAAATAATAGAGTAAACAATAAACAGGAAATAGAAATATAGAAAAAAATTCTGTCGCATTCAAACCACGTACATAGTCTTAAGAGCCTCCGTAATTTTTTTGCGATACACGCGGCCATATTCGTACGCGCTGTCTTCGCAGGAAGCTGTCGCCAGTTGTCATCGTAGTCGGCTTGTTCGTCCTGCACTGCAGCGTCCTGAACGGTGCTACTCATGCTGCAGGATAACGGGCAGTGAGTATGATGGGCGGTACTGCTGCCTGCACTTTGAACTCTGTCGCACAGGACCGAACCTTCTTGCTTAACTATCGAGCACCTTCTTAACGAGAACCTTCTCGTAATGAGCACTTTTTTGCCTAACTAACGAGCATAAAGCGCTGTGCGTGCTGAACACTGTTTTGCGACTTCAACCTGCACCATTCATGCCCACTGCTGCTGGATTCGACGGCGGGGCGGAATTGTTTTCAGGATCCGCTGGACTCCATTGGCCGTTCTCTCCGGGGTCACTCCCTCGTTGACCAGCGAACAGTATGCGAGCAGCATAAGATGACCGTCATGCATAAAATTATCTTTGACGCCGGTAACTTCACGTCCGCCTGCATAGAGGCCATACCGTCAAAAAAATATTAACGAAATCGAAAAATTACTCTCGCGTTGCTTAAATGCAATAGCCAGTACCACAGAGAAATTATTTTTGATGTACGTGCGCACGTGCGTGTTTATTTACGTAGATCAGTGTAAAACGCAAGACTCACGTGTAATACGCAATGGCTGGCTAGTTGATAATATGCGGCATAATATTGGGCCAATTTCGCGAAAGAGACACATAGACCATGGAACAGGATCGTTGGCTGGATGCTCGTTTCGCAGTTTCCCACAGCCATTCTCCACATTTGACGTCCGCCTAACACAAGTTCAACGCTTCAAAAGACTGATGCGAGTCGTTTCGCATCCCTCTGTCCAATCCCTTTGTTGGTATCTCTTCGAAACAGCTTCACGTTGGGCTTCCGTGCCTTGTCTGAATGTTCTCATTGCCGCGTTCACACCCCTCCTCTACCTCAGCTATAAGCTTCACAAAGATACCGAATGGTGGGCGCTTGGCATACTGTTTCCATGTTTTTGAACAACTCCCGGATACGGGACATAATCGCATTGGCATTTGCACCTTTTTCTTTGCAAAAATAAAATTTTCAAGAATAGGAATGGACGCTATTCGGGCATGGGCGTATGCTCGGTATTTTACGGTACTGCTGAGAAGTGTTGCATCCGTAACTGCTTTTATTCCAGGCACTAGTTTCAGCCAGCGTCCGGAATGAAACCGACAAGCCTTCTACCCGCGGAGACCTCTTCACCGTCAAAAAAGTCCAAGTAAGTCCTCAGCCACGAAGCATAAGTTTGTGGCTCCGAACGACATGGGAGTCCGGAATGCACCATTTCTCTGTACGAGCGCTGTTATGATGGGTGGGTTACCATACGTTGTACATTCTTCGGAACACTCACCATCAAGCGTGCTCAACAAGGGCAGTTCTGTGCCATTACAGCAGCATTAAACAAGACATTACTGGCAGTAGCTGTCAGGGAGATCACCTTTGTTGTAAACAGTGCCAATAGTTGCTTTCACGAAGCATGGCTGCTTGTTTGCAGGAACTGAGAAGCTTAGCGGGCAGCTGTATTAACATGACCATTCATCTCTTTTCATGAGGTCTCATGCAACACCGAGAAAAATGGAGCACAAAGATGCGCTAGGCCTATCGTTGTCATGCTGTAGCTGTTGGGAGAGAGATACAAGCTATAGATGAACCCATTGTTAATAAGCGTTTTACTTCATCGCTTGGCGTATTTGGTGCGGATCGAGTGGGCGGCACTCAGAAGCACTTCTGCTCTAGTTGTCTGACACGATAGGGCTTATATGCAGAGTGCATTTCTCGGAGTGACTACACGTTTCAAGTTTTTGTTTCAAGGCTTGAAAGTAATATTTTTTTGGACACACGCGGCCATATTCGTACGCGCTGTCTTCGCAGGGAGCTGCCGCCTGTTGACGTCGTACTCGGCTTGTTCGACCTGAACTGCAGCGTCCTGCACGGTGCTACGCATGCCGCAGGATAACGACCTGTAAGTATAATTGGCGCTGCTGCTCCCTGCACGTTGAACTCTGTCGCACAGGACCAAACCTTCGTGCTTAACTATCGAGCACCTCCTACACCATTCGTGTGCATTGCTGCTCGACTCGACGCCGCGGCGAAATGGGCTGGACTCCATTGGCACTTCTCCAACGGGACCACTCCTTCGTTGACCAGCAAACAGTATGCAAGAAACACAAGATGGGCGTCATGCATGAAATAACCTTTGACGCCGTTTGCATCACGTCCGGTTTCACAGATTCTACTGACAAAAGAATACACTCGACTTTGAATTCAAAACGAGTTCGAAAAATATACTCCCGCGTTACTTTAACAGAATAGTCAATACCACAGAGACATTTTTTGATGCGTGCGTGTGTTCGTGCGTGCGATTGTGCGGTTGAGTAAAACGCAAGGCTCATAGGGAATATGTAATGCTTGGCTACTTGGTAAAATGCGGCATAATATTGCGTCAAATGACGTATGTAAGCACATATATTCTGGAATAGGATCGATGATGATGATAGTGAATTTTTATGGCGCAAGGAAGTCTGCGGCGAAGGAGCGCCATGGCACAAGGTATTTTCGTTTGCTCAAAGTGGGGCCAAAGACCTATTTCCCAAGCATTTCACCCTGATTAAGCCAGCACGAGGAGAGGGAAAGCTCGTACCCATTGTATTTTTGATAGGTACCTGGCGGCACTGGGGATCCAAGCCCGCATCTCCTGCATGCGAGGCGAATGCTCAACCACTAGCCCACCACTGCGGTCAACAGGATCGTTGGCTGAATGCTGTTTTCGTAATCCTCCAAAACCACTCCCCATGTTTGCTGTTTGTCTAACATTATAACTTAAAGCGCTTCAAAAAACTGGTCCGAGTCGTTTCGCGGTTTTTAAGTGAATCGCGCAAAAGAGAAAAAGGTGCCTTTATTTCAGCGAAATTCATCGATATGAGTGTCATAAGCACAGTGCGGGATCTCGTTCACAGTGTGTTCACAGAGTGGGCTTGCGTAAATGCAAAAATTACGCCGCTCACTGCTTGCTGCACGATCGCTCTCGTTGTTCGGTGTGATATTTCTGAGTTATTTGTTAAACATTTTGGCTGATGACCGTTTCCTAAAAACTCCCCCTCCTCCAGAGCCACCAAGCACCCCCACTGTTTCGCGCTGCCGGATCCCACATGATGGTGTGAAATACCTGCGTCACGTGATCATAGCAAGGCTCCTAACATGCTGCCATCGTTGTCGCTGCATTCATCTCACTATGACGGACAGGTGAGTGACTGCCAATGCAATGCCATTATACAGAGTTTTGCGCAAATCAGAGCAAAGCGAAAAAAATTCCCTCGGCCTAACCGACCACTCGTTTGCCATGTAAATGTGCTTCTTGAGACGAACAAAACCTTGCGGAAGTCGACGCTCGTGTTTTAAGAGCGTTAGCACTTACGTTTGTCAAGGACAGGTCCGTCGGCAATGAAGGTCAAATTGACCAAAACAATAATAACGTGACCACACTATAACAACGGTGAGCGCGTAGCGCCTCAATTGATACCAATATTTTCGATCCGTTACACTATAAGTGCTAGGCAGCGGCCTTCAACATGGGACACCCTTTAACGGGACCACCATTTGCATAAAATTTGGGGGCCACCCGTTCGGCGCAGGGTGTACGAAATGGTGTCAAATTACTTGGCATGTTCCTGAGGATAAAAGCTCTAATTCAGTTGAAGCCCAAATTATGTGTGGGGTTCGAAATGACTACCTTTCCGCCCCCACACCATGCATTACGAGGACCTTCAGGCAGCCATTACGGCCCAACCGTTTGCTGCGGGGGGTTCCGGATGGTGTTAAACGATTCCTCGTGTTGTGGTGCACAGGTTTAAAGATTTATTAACTGATATAACGAGGAAATATACTGGATCTAGCGAAGGTGGCTGCAATTAGCAACTGTAGTGCAAAATCAATGAGGTAGATGGCACTGCTTGTGTTTTAAAGGGGATGTTTCTGGAAAGGAAACATCCGCAGATGTCTGGATTTGGTCTTCACCACGTTTGCTGAGGACACCGGTGTAAACACTTCAAGCTCCCGTAGTTGACGCTCTTAAGTCGAACACTGAGGCAGTGTTTTCTCCCTTTCTGTATCGTCGTCCTCTGCTGCGATACAGTGTTTATTGACTACGCACCAGCAAGCCCAGAAAAGCCATTCTGCTGACTTAAATGTAGAAGTTATAAATTCACGCCTGAGCTTGCCTCTGTTAGTCCAGTAACCATGTAATGGTATATCACAGATTTGAACAGCGGGAAAGACAAGAACGTGAAACGACAAAACATGCGCATAGGCGTTCCCTCGAGGACTGATCGGTGGGAGCATAGGTCTTCGAATCTCGGACCATTGTTTGAGTTCATGGTTTCTAATGACCTCAAGGCTCCTGTATTGTACAAAGGTGGCTGCTTTGTTGTCCTGTCTGAAGAACTCCTGCACTTAATCAAGCATGGACAATAACTGCCTGGTGTCAGCAAACTCAGCACCGTAAATACTTAAAAATGCAAAGAATCAAATGTGAACTACTGATTTGTTTTCTGCGTTTTGCACTGCGGCTATGGCGCTCATTTCTTGCGTGCTGCTGTTAATTTAAAACATTAACTAATTTTCCTACTGCTTGGTTAGGTCACGTACGCGATAATAGGAGAGAATATATATCGCATAGTATTTAAAGCGGCAGAATAAAGAGTATCGACACCTAACTTTTGGGTGCGTATTTTCGTCTTTTTAATGAGGTGTGAGACATTATAATACATGAATTACCACGTGGTGTTGTCCTGCGACCGCTAAATGATTTATAATCGAATTCCTTTCTCGTTCTGTGTCGCTTTCCACAGCCGAATGATGGCTTTGACGTCAAGTGGTGGTTTCAGGCCACGCGTGGCATAAAAAACTGCAAATATAATTGCTGCTTCTACATTCGTCCTCATTCCAGCTTTTGAGGAAGGCTGGGTTCAACACTTTAGCGATTTCAAACGATGAAGCAGCGATTATATCCTAGTTTTTCATGCGTCACGTGACATAGAAACACACTCTGACGTCACAGCCTTCGTTCGCCTGTTGAAACCAGAACCTAAACAGCAGGACAGAAAAATTCGGTTGTAAATTTTATAGCGGTCGTAGGCGAATATCACACGGCGATTCATGCGTATTTGTCTCTTCCGCATCGTTGAAAAGAAGAAAACATGAACATAGGTGTCTGCACTAGTTTGAACAAAGTTACAGCTCTATGTGGGAATAGAAATTAGTGATAAAAGCTTTCGACCACTAGTGGTAGATAAGAAAGGCGCCGAGATTTAACAAATAGATGGTAGTAATCGTGAATCATTTCCGATTGTCTAGCTGCGATGCGCATTCGGTACAGGTGAGAAAATGCAGTCAGAAATTCACAGTGTTTTTAACTGTTTTGCAGGCGCGGCGGGGTCGCACAGTGAAGGTATTATTCCCTTGCGAATAGACTGAAGCTGTGGGACAAATGGACTAACAGAATTGCAACACAACATTGTCGCACGCAGATAGGCCCAAAGAAAAAACAAACCTTAGATTTTTTTTTTTCTGGAAACGCCCAGCACAAATGTATTTACAGCCTGCTTCACCATCAATACTTTTCACGTTTCCGAAGCTCGATTTGCTATGACTGACGCATTCAAAAAAACTTTCATGAACCACTGTTGACGCGACTCGGGGGGTCAAGAAGGTGCTTCTATGAGCTACACATGGAAGTGTGCACTGTCTGCCTGGGCCCGTTTGATGAGTGCGTTTTTCCACTTTCTTGAGGGGTAGCGTCATTAGCTTTCTTTACCGAACGTTTTTTCGTTAGCCCATCATTGCACTGAAAAAAATTGGAGGGGCAATGAAGCTCCGAAAGAGTATTTCGTGCTAGCGTAATGATGGCTTAACTCCATATATGCACAAGGTCATTCTCTGCTTTACGTTTATAGATACCTGGAAGTCCTCACACCCCTCCTGGTGCAGTGGTGAATTGGTTTAAGCGATGCGCCATTGCCCTGCGGTGGCAGGTGCTCCCAGCGGTGGGCCTCGTGCGGCCCAGGTTGCTCTTCCCAAGCGACCAATGATTATTTAACTGCCACCTGCCACGGTGGGCACTTCGCTCACTATCCGGTGGGCAGGTTGTGGTGAAGCGGCAATGTCACATGAGCAATGTGACCCACCTGCCTCTTAGGTTGCTCTGGGCGTCACCTGCCAGAGTCCCGCTCGTGATTTTTCGCTCACAACGCCGACGGCGACAACGCCATCACCGGGTTTTCTGAAGTACGGGGCCTTTAACGCTAGGGCGTTAATACTCACGTTTGTGACGCTCATCCCACGTTTCGAAGCTCTGCTGTCTGTCACCGTCAACGTCAAACTCGATCATCACCTCGCTACTGGAGAGCAGGCCGGGTGGCTCTGCCACCCTAGCAGGAACGGGTGAATGTGTTAACGCTCACCGCCACACATGCTTGGCGACTGATCACTTGCTCTTCCTAGCAGATTATAGTGCGCTGTTTAACATGGCACACTGCACTGCGAACGATGCTAAAGCGGCGCATTGCTGTGTGCCGACGCTGATATCGAGTTCACTGACTGCGAAAGAAATGCGCGATTGATGATTACCCACAGCAACGCGTGTCATCCTTCTGCGCATGCACCAGCCTATAGACTTGGTAAATTTGCATTCGACGCCGTGTTACGCAAAATAATCACTCCACAAAGAGCTTGAATGCGTTAATCGTATTCAGAAATGATTTTGTTATTTTTAAAAAAAACTTGCCACCCGAACGACGTGGGTTCGATCCCTGACGCGGTGGTCGAATTTCGATGGAGGAGAAATTCTCGAAGCCCGTGTACTGTGCGATGTCTATGAAAGTTAAAGTACCCCAAGCAGACGAAAATTCCGGAGCCGTTCACTACGGCGCCCCTTAAAGCCTGAATCGCTTTGTGGCGTTAAACCGCTAATAAACCAAACCAAATCAGATCAGAATTTGGTTCGCAATGTGCACCCTCGAGTTGAGGTGATGCTCGGACGCTATCAACGGACTTGGTTAGCAGATATTCCCCGTTTCTGTTTGAGACAGAAACTGTCGTTCCTACGCCTTGAACAAACGTCCGCTTACCGGAGGTAGCTTCTGGAATTGTGGGCACGTGATTGAACGGGATGCGTAATAAACGGTGGCGAAGGATCTGTTAGCAGGCACGGCAGCGTTTTCCTCATCTAAATCCGGAGTTATGCTCTGTTTCCAGAGAAGGGAGATAATATAATGGCGCGTAATGAATAAACCGAGGGCCGCTTTAGGTCAATGAGTTCTCTTTTTTTTCTTGCAGCTCTAAGTCGCTAATATAGTCTATGCACACAAGCAAAAAGTGTGCATTTGAAGCAGTCCGAAGAAATGTTTTTTTTTCCATCTCCTTCCGACTGCACTTTGAATAGATGTGAAGTTTGGTTTACTGACTCAGGCTATGAGGGACGCCATAGTGCAGGGTTTTGTAAATTTTGGCCAACTGGAGTTCTTTAACGCGGAAGAGATCACACAGTACATGGGCCTCTGGAATTTCACCTCCATCGAAATTCGACCGCCGCTGCCGGTATCGAACCCGTGTCTTTCGGGTCAGCAGCCGAGCGCCGTACATAACCACTGAGCCACCACTGCGGTGATCACAAGGTTTGTCTGCAAGAGAGATCTCATGGGTTTTCCTGTTTGTTTACCCTCATCAAAAGTTGTCAAAAGTGCAGTGAGAGATGCCGATCACAATGCATATGCGGAGCGCGCGTACGCCAGTGATGACCTGACATTATTCAGAAGCTTCTCCTTGCTTTTTTTCCGTTCGATAGTGCAATGCGTAACCTTTGTCAACAAATCAATTTTGAAAAACAGTCGATTTTACTCCAAGTATACTGGTTTCAGATGTCACCTCAATTAACCTCGTGCAGAGTCGCCATAGAGCTGGGATCGTGCCTTGCCATCACATCCTACTTTTCTTTCGTGTGGAATACGTGCATCGCTTATTTTTCGTGTGGAGTACCTGCATGGCTTGCCCATGATCACCTACTCGGCTCGCGGTGGTCGCCATGGCAGCCTTTCTTCTTACACGATGGACAAGTGAGTGACTGCGACGAAACAGTCACGAAACTTTCCCTTTGTACACCCATTGAAAAGCGCTGGCTCTTTGATCTTTTCGTTAGATCTCTTCGGACTGGGCCGGTGTGATCGCTTGAACAATTGAGCTGAGAGTATTTGCTATTCATAGCTTCTTAGGAAATACGGTTTCGCCATTGGACTGCTGTGTTTATCTGAAACGGCGGCTCTTCGATGCTGTGCTTAGGCAAAGCCATCTAAGAACTTGTGCGTTATGGCCTCATTCGAGGTACTGGAACGATTGTAGTTAGCAGTGGTCCCTTCAAAAATTGTCCGGCAACTTTGCGGGAATCATCTAAGGCTCTGATCTGTACGCCCTACGTCAGTCTTCAACCTTCTGGGCGTGTATGGAGCATATGCGAAGCTTAAAATTTACAGTGGTCGTGAGGCTTACCGTCTTCGGCGGGTTTTCTCAAACGCCGGCGGAAGCTTACGCCAACGTCGACAAACCCAACGCCACACTGCCTGACGAAACCGTCCCATGGCGTTGACTCGCCATGTTCCGAGCAGCATGTAAGAGACAGCCGAAATAAAACATCGTACGTAGTTCTTTGCTTCCTCGCGGTTTTATCAGAATTAGGGGAGTGTAAGTGAAAGTTACGAAGTCTTCTTGTTACTCACTCTACTCTGACAGCCATTAGGCTTCAAGAGCCGGGAAGCCTCCGGGTCGGTAAGCAATAATTTGCTCCATACACTCAATTATATCGTGAATTAAGGCCTTGAGGCGCGATGGGTCTTTGTAACAGAGCGAATTTATTAGTCAAATGTTTTTCTTGTAGTGTTTTCGCCCACGACTCTGTCAAGCCTAGCGAAGCTCTACTCAGTCTAATTCGAATCTGTACCTATTCTTTTTTTAGCCGTACGTATTATGGATATTCGCTTGAATGTCACTTCCGACTATATTTGCAATCGTAGCCTATACTGATCACATCTGCAGTCATGAACAGCTCAAGTTTCGCTTTGTGGTCGCCTTCCTTTGTAAACCGCATATTCACCTACTTCCATGCTGCTTCTACCCCATCTATCTTTCAGGGCAATCGCGATGGCTACTTGAAATCCTTCTTGCGCAGGTCAGCCAGCTTTGAAGCTGCTGTATCGCATGGAACACATTAATGGCGTGCTACAGCAATCAATCAGTGCTTCAGCAATTTTTACACTCTATTCCCCGACATGACTGAATCGCTGAGAGCTACACATACTGATGCGGGATATGTGGTGCTGTACAGTGTATACAGGCTGTGCAGTGTACCGCACGATCCATACAATAGACGTACACATATTAAATTCCTATCAGCGTGGAACAACGCGCCTTAGAAAGCAGCCAGAGCGGAGGACCAGGTGCAAAATAGAATACAATGTATGAAGGCATTTCTTTTTCCAATGAACAGATCCCCTATGTCTGCAACTGTTTTGTTTTGAATAGAACTCGACAAAAGAGCCACTCTGCGAATACATATTGGTGTAGTTCTTAGTTCAGAATTACGCGGCGTACCTCCACGTTTCGTGTCCATTCCACCGTGATTCCACGATTGTATAGGGGCGAAGTGCTGACGATTGCACCAGTAGACGTCTCCCTGTTGAAGAGCCTTTGCAGCCTAAGCAGTTACTGTCAGCGTAGAATATGTAAGGACTGTTTGGTTATTTATGAACTTATCTGGATTGCCATTGAGGTTAAAAGCGGAACTTCGTAAATAGAATGCAACGGCGCAAAAAACAGGGACAGGACTGTATTTTGACGCACGTGTTACGGGGAGGGCACTGACAGTAATATAAACCGCGAACAACTTTGTCCTGTTGCCGTATTACGCATAGCCTCGAAAGTTCAGTGCATAGTTCATGGCGCCTGTCAGGATTTTGTCCCACCTTGGCACGCGTGTGGTAGTTTGTAACGGCTATTATAGCACCAGCTGTTAGCGGGCAGGTGTGTGGCGTCGCAAACTGACATCACACAATCACGTAGCCGAAAACCGCCAATCAGCAGATAAGCAGCAGCCGATGTGAAACGATCTTGGCACGCGCGTAGCACTTGACGCTGCACACTATACTTGACGGGCTCATGTCCATATGGCGAGTTCGACTCTGAACGCGCGCAGAGCGGCTGACATTTACATGCGAAAGTGGACGCTTTCAGCGTACGAGTCACTGCACCAGTGGCTCCCGTTTACCGATCTCACCACGCTTCGGAGAGGAATACTGCCTACTTCGCCATGCGGAGTTATGTGTGCATGAAAGCAGTTTTACTTCCGGCATAATTTAATTCCTGACGTAAGGGACAGACGTGAGAATAAATACAAATAATCTCGTCCTTGTATCGCAAATTACATTTTACATTATTCGTTGTCTTAAAAGCTGAAGGCAATCCTCTTTTTCAAAATCGCCTGGAAATGGCTTTTCTTCACATGGTGTTACCGTTCGGGGTTTACTTTTCCGCAGATAGGATCTGGAATTACCAACATTGCATGAAGAAACAAAATGATCAGATGGGTTGGTTTTATGTGATTTTTTGCAAACTTGCTTTTACGGTTTGTCAACATTTTCTGGCTTTGTCTCTCTATTCACACGAGCCGAAACGCTACGAGCTGCTTAGCTGTGAAAACTGTCATTCAAGTGGCTTCAGAGCACTGATGGAATGCGGGACCGAGCCTTTTGGTTTAATGTTGCTTCCTGGCTAGTTTTTAAGTGGTATGCTCTGACTTAAGGAGTGACGAATAACTTTAATGGTGCTAGCTAGCACCATTAGGGTAGCTGTGGCCGAAGAGTGTTTTGGCGCGAAGCATTTTTCTTCTCTACGCATGGTGAGGCCGAGCACCCATTTTCCATGCATTACACCCGAAAATAAGCAGAGCACAAGGCATGGGGAAGGCTTGTAGCCGGCGACACTGGGAACCGAACCCTGCGCCTCCAGCATAGGTATGGGATTCTCAAACCACTCAGGCACCGCTGCTGTTCATGCTCAGCTGAGGTTCAGTGCATGCCTTCTTTACTTAGACAAGGTGTATGACACCGTGGCTACTCATTTTTGCATATGCAGATCCCGTATGAAAAGAAAAGACGGGTGCAGCAGGCGAGACGCAAATCAACAGTACAGGAAGATGGAAAGATCACCGAGAGCCAACGGGACCAGCTGAAAATGTCACCATACTTTGACGCTCTCACCGTTCGATTCTCTGATGTGACGGCATCGTTACCTGAACAATAAAAGAAATCACGACCTGGGTTCGCAAATGTTCTGGAAGATTCGTGTGCTTGTGAAAAAGCTGGAAGAGGCCATCGCTTCAACTGTGTCTTTATTTCTGGCGTATACCTTGCATGCAAAGGTAACAGAGCTGATATCGCATTAGTTTCATCTAAAGGAAGTAAAGGAAGTCGAGCACCAGGCTAGGGTAAGACAGTCGACGGCTGGAAACCAGTGTAGTCAGACTACAGGCCTTGACTTTGTATCCATTATTCCATTATTAGAGCAGTAAGGACAGCATGGACATCTTGTACAACGCACGAATACTGTGTCCTGAGACATATATTTGAGAGGGCGCGAAAAAGAAAAAAGGTGCCCTGCCCGCACTGTGTGCAGTGAGACAGCGGCCTTTATCTGAACTTGTTGGAGACAGTTTTTCCTGTAGTACATAAAGCGACCGATAATGCGTACCACCCGAAACTTTGTGCTCGCGGTGCTAAATGTTTCCGGCTAGGCTTAAATTACCAGGA
The DNA here is from genome assembly GCF_052857255.1 of Amblyomma americanum. Taxonomy (NCBI): domain Eukaryota; kingdom Metazoa; phylum Arthropoda; class Arachnida; order Ixodida; family Ixodidae; genus Amblyomma; species Amblyomma americanum. The sequence goes on from NC_135504.1 coordinate 89,477,223, forward strand.
TACGATCACTAAATGCTTCGACTTGGATTTTATCGCTCATTGCATGCTAAATATTTATCGGCTCAAGGTAGCCTCAAAGACCCATTTCCGAAAAATTTCAAAGCAAAGAAGTCTAGCACCAGGCTAGGGTAAAGCTTGCACCCATTGTATTACCGGTGGGTACCTGACGCCACTAGAGATCGAACCTCGCCACTCCTGTCTGCGAAGCAAATGCAGCTGCGGCATTTTTAAATGCGACCGCATTATATGACCCATTAGGACAAAAGCCGTCCGCTGTCGTCTAGGAACACATGTAAGCGGAGGTGTATAGCCATGTTGAAACGTGAAGTACTATGACCAATGAAAACATCACTCGTATTTATAGTCATGGCGTATAGGCAGCGGCCTTTATGTCATTGTGCAGCCTATAATGACTCTGCACTTTACAGGAAACGCAATATAAGGTGCACAGAGGGAAGACGCGACAATTTTCGGAGCCCAGGCAGAGCGCCCTCTTCTTGGAGCCAGCAGTGCTGCCGCCGTGACTGTTCAAGCGAGCCGGTTAAATGCTCTATCTCGCCAAAGGCAGCTTTATGTAGCTACATGCTAAGGGGCGCCCAAAGCGGTCCAACGTGTGGCTATTGCACACAGAGCAGTCGGACACTCTGACGTGTCGAACAGCGCAGAACGGTGAGAACACCGCTTATCACGAAAAGAAGCGGCGGCTCAGCGACGCGGTATGTAAAGGTCTACAAATGGCGAAGGAGCTTAATCACGTTGTCTAGTTAAGAGAGAGGGAATAAATATGTTAATGACGACCGAAGCAGATTGTGGGTGGAGTCCTCGGTCCAGAATTCCAGTAGCTTCCTCCGATGCTTTGGGGATGGCGACTAGTGCCTCTTCTTCCTCCAGGGTGCCGCTGGCCAGTGTAACCTCCCACTGATACAGCGCCGCGTTCGGCGGCTCTAAGTGGTTGGATTTAGCGGTACATGTCCTTGTGATGTTTGTAAATGTAGCAATACCATCACACCAGGGGCATGTATCTGCATATACCAGTTCAGAAAAGCGGATGATGACGCAGGCTTCGCAAGCCGTGTACACAAGAAAGTAGGCCGCTTGCGCTGCCTAGCTCTAAGAAAAGAAGCGGGCGAAGACGGGGCCATGTTTTGCACCTGAAGACCCTAGGCTACCGCAACCTATGAGCCGTTCTAGCATGCGCAAGAACTATAGAGCAATGATTTTCACGCTTGCACAAATTCGCGACGATTCAATGGAACGTTTTGTGCTTCGGGGGCTAGGTTACGTTTCGTTCCTTAGTCCCGGAGTAACGTGGAAGGCATTGAACTTTGAATTATTTATTTCTTTAACTGTGCAGTCCGGGTTCGTGTTTTCGTTTTGTTTTCAGGAAGGAAGTAATCCATGCCTGAGAAATGATTCGATGGCGAACGACGTCCAAGTAACGTTAATTGTGCTTATGCGAACCCGATATCGTTTCCACTCATTTGTTTCAGTCAGAATTGCCGTTGACAGCGTTTTTTCTGCGTCTCTTCCGCGCTTCAGCCTTCCCGGAATATTTCAAGGGTATTCAGGTTATTCGCAACGGCGACGCCAACCGTAAGCCTGAGTACGCCGTCAAACACGCGACGCTTCTTTCACAGTCTGTCACACTTATCATTCTAGTGTTGAAACAATGTCTAAAGAGTAGAAGCCGCCGTTTGGCTGCGTGCTGCACAAAGTGAACAAGGAGAAGCATTCCATTCCAAAAACCTTTATTTCCATCAGAAGGGAGGCCCCCTACTCCCTATCCCCGGCACGCATGCCTAGGGGGTAGGGGCCCGGACCCCCGCGATTTAAGGCAGGCAAATAGTTGCTGGCTCTTCGTGGCTTGCTTTTGCTTGACAGGGTCCGTGCTCCGCAGAAGTGTCTCCCAGACTTCTCTACTATCAATTCCTTCGTTAGCCCCTGGGGAGTCTACACATTCCCAAATTACATGATCGAGGGTCCCCCTCTCTCCACATTTTTTGCGCTTATCATCTATGTCTTCGTCTTTGAGGACGTGCGATGCCCAGACCGAATTAATGTAATTTCCTGCCTGTAATCTGCGCCAGATCGTCGCCGCTTTGTTTCCGAGCTCTCTGTCCGGTGGAGGGACTAGTCTCCTTTGTAATCTGTAGTTTTCACTTATTTCGGTGTAATTCTGCAGTCTCTCGTCTAGTTCTTTGCGGTCGGGCGGTTCTGCTCCGGCTCGGAAGTAGAGATCTCGAGCCAGAGCGTAAGCCGCCTGGAACTGACGTGTGAGCTGGTGCCCATACGAGGCTAATTTTCCTGCCTATCTTTCCTCCTGTTAGTATCCGCACCGCTTCTGGTGCAATCTTACCTCAACCATAGTTATATATGGCCGTTTTGCTGTCGCTAACTATGAATTTTGCTTCTGTCCATACGCAAGCAAGCGCTATTGCAGCTTCTTCTGCTGACTCCGGATTGCGGCTGCGTATGGTTGCTGATGAGACTGCCTCACCCCGGCCATCCACCACCGAGGCTACCGCCGCTCCCAGCTTGCCACTCGCCGCGTCCGTGTATGCTACTGTTTTCTCGTTTGCCTCGCTGAAGCGCCCGACTAGCGCCTCAGCTCTCTTCTCCCTCCTTTCCTTGTGAAAGGTGGGGTGCATATTCCTAGAGAGAGGATCCACCCTAAGTTGTTCTCTAATTATTCTTGGGGTGTCCTGTTTCTTTGGCATACCCCTGTCTATTTGTAGTCCTACCATGTTTAGGATAGCCCTACCTGTGCTGGATTGGCTAAGTCTTTCCACCTGGGCTGTTTTAACAGCCTCGGCGATTTCCCTCCATGTGTTGTGAACTCCCATTCCTAAGAGTCTTTCGGTTGAAGTGCTTATTGGTATACCGAGTGCTCGCTTGTAGCATCTCCTGATTATCGAATATGAACTCCCATTCCTAAGAGTCTTTCGGTTGAAGTGCTTATGGGTATACCGAGTGATCGCTTGTAGCATCTCCTGATTATCGAATCTAGTTTGTCTCGTTCCGAGGCCCGTATATTAAGGTATGGCGTGGCGTAGCTCAGACGGCTAATAACGTAGGCCTGCACCAGCTTAATTAGGCTCCTCTCTTTAAGCCCTCTTCCCTTGAGGGCTATTCTAAAGATTCCTATGACTTGTGCCGCATAGCCTTCCAGCTTCTTTATAGTCGCATAATTATATCCATTGCTTTGGATATGGAGACCAAGAATCCTGATCTTGTCTACATTGGGGACCGGTTTACCTTCGACTGTGATGTTAAAGTCATTGCTTTGTTTAAGGCTCAGAGATTTAGGGTTGTACACCAGGAGCTCTGACTTCTCTGGTGAGCACGAGAGCCCCCTAGCTACAGCGTAGTCCACCACTATATTCGTGGCTTCCTGCAGCTTGCTCTCTATGTCAGCGTCGCTACCCTGGTTAACTTAAGCTTTTATATCGTCCGCATACATGTTGAAGTTTAGGTTTTCTATCTCTTTGAGTCTCGTGGGAAGGCCTCTCATTGCTACGCTAAAGAGGAGCGGGGATAGTACAGAGCCTTGTTGAGTACCTCTGCTTCCCAACGTGATTTCCTCTGATTCTATGTCCTGATATTTTATACGCGCTGTCCTATCAGACCGGAAGTCTTTTATGTAGTTGTAGGTTGTACAGCCTACACCTTCTTCTTGCAGTTCTGCTAGGATTGCCTCTTCCCTTGACATTATCAAAGGCTTTTTTAAAGTCTAATCCTAAGATTACCTTTGCGTCTCTCAACCGCGAATCTACGATGTCGTGCTGAAGTCTCAGCATTACATCTTGGGTGCTCAAGCTCGGTCAGAAGCCGACCATCTCGTTTGGTCATAGCTCGTTGACTTCCATAAATCGAGTAATTCTCGTTTGGTTCACGTCCTCCATTAACTTTCCTACGCAGGACGTAAGAGAGATCGGTCTAAGGTTTTCCAGCTTTGGTGGTTTGCCTGGTTTAGGAATTAGTATATTACTAGCTTCCTTCCACTGCTTGGGGAGCTCACCCTTTTCCCACACTTGCTGAATGTAGTTTGTAATTGCTGTGACCGACTTGTCGTCTAGATTCCGCAGCATTGCGTTTGTGATTCCGTCCGGGCACGGAGCGGATTTCGTTTTGAGCTTAATTATCTCTGCTCTCACCTCTGCCTCCGTTATATGCGCATCGAGTTCTTCTCTGGGAGGCCCCCTATACTTCGGTAGGCTAAAGCTAGTTACATCTCCTACGTATGTTTGTATGATTCCCTCCATAAAATCCTCGTCTGACCCATCATATACGTGTCGCACTTTGGCTAGCCTGATTTCTGCCTGAGATTTTGATTTTGTTGGATCTAGCAAGTGTCGCAGAATGTTCCACGTTTTTGCTAGGCTCATACCTCTTTCCATGTCGTCTCACCTGCTACACCAGTTCTGCTCCCAAAGTTGCATCGCATACTTCTCGATCTCCTGGTTGTGTCTGGCTATCCTTCTTTAGAGGTTTCGATTCCACCTTTCCTTTTTAAGTCTGCGTTCTAGGCCACATTTTGCTTCCCACATGTGGAGGAGCCTGCTGTCGGCTATTATTGGAGCGTCTGAACCCTCTAAAGATATCGTCGCCTCGGCGACGTGTCTCTTTAGTGTATTTGTTTAATCCCCAATGTCCGTGATGGTTCCGATCGAGATTTCCCCCCGTAATTTTCTAAATCTTTCCCATTCCGTGACTTTCGGCTGTTTTAGCCGGTTTTCTCTCACCCCTTTCGTTAATGTTGTGGCTATTATATAATGGTCACTTCCCAAGTCTTGCTCTGTATTCTCCCAAGTAACCGCTATTGCGTTCTTGGAGAGCGTCAGATCAAGCGTGGTGTCCGCCATCACACTATTGCCTCTTCTGGTCGGGCAGCCTGGGTCGGTGTGTAGTGTAAAACCTAGCTCCTGTATGTCCTCCCATAGCTGCCTGCCCTAGCCGTCTGTTCTTCTGTAGCCCCACTCCTCGTGTTGCGCATTTAAGTCGCCCACTATAATCAGGGGATTTCTCCCCGCCGCCTTCAGGGCCTTCCTAAAGATGGCCCTGAATCTGACTTTCCGTTGTTTTGGTCGCGAGCAGATGTTTAAGAGAAAGAGGCTCGGCTCTTTCTTTCGCCCCGTGGGCATCTTTACTAAAACCCCTTCTATGTCTTTAGAGTTAATTTCGTGGTCAATTGTCGCTATGTTTTTTTTTTCACTAGAGTCGTTACTTGTGATTTCTCTCCCCTATGACTGTGAAATGCCTGATATCCTGGGAGGGTTGCTAGTTTACCGGTTTCCTGCATCGCTATTGCCAGCGGCTTTTTTTCTAAGGTGTCTATGTATTGTTGCTGTAGCGCTCGCTTGCGTTGGAACCCTCGTCAGTTCCATTGGCAACTTACGGAATTATTTCGAGCGTTTCTGGCCATGTTGTAGCTGAGTTAGAATTCCTTCGACGTTTTTTTGCCGTTCCGCGTGGGCAAACAGCTCAGCTCTTTGCATTTGTAGCTCTGCTCTCGGCGCTTGCAGTTCTACTCTCTGCGCCCTTAGTTCTGCGACTAGGCTTTCGTGTTTTTGGTTTGCGTTCTCTTGCGCTTGATTGTGGGCAAGCATCACTTGTGCCATGAATTCTCTGAGTTCTGCCTGATTAGCCTTAGTTGCGGCCCAATTGGCTTCTCCCTCTTTCTTGAATGCTACCCATATGTCGGCCTCTTCCTCCCTCCTACGCTTTAGCGGGGGTCTCCTGATGGTTTCTGCCTCCTCCATCGCCTCGCCTGGTATTGCTTGCGGTTTGGGTGCTCGGGGGGTTACCTGTTGGACTATCGGTTTTGGCTGTGCTACTTGTGTGCGAGAGGGGGATTCCGTTTTTGCCTTTCTCTTATCCTCCTTCTGTTCTTTGATAAAATTGGCTAGAAGCCCTTAAAGCTCCTCTACCTTCCTTTTTAGCTGTTCGATCTCCCTATCCTTATCATCTTTAGCATGGGAGAGCCCTTCTACAAAGCTTACTTGTTTCGGGTCCCTGCTCGGGTCTCTCCGCTGTTTGCCCCAGGGGTTCTTGGGGTACCTGAACCTCGATCTTTTGTGCTCTTTGGGGGCCTCCTGGCTCCCGGGGGTCGCCTGGTCCTCCTTGTCTTCTCCCAACCTTGGGAAGCTGCCGTCCCTGCGGAACTCCTTAACTCTGTCCGCGGCCTGCTCCCGTTGCTGGGCTTGCCTTTGCAGCTCCTCCTGTTTCTCGATCTTCTTCTCCCATATTCTTTTCTTGACCTCGTACGGGGTTCTGTATATCTCTTTGCATTTCTTGTCGCCAAGTAAGTGCTCCTTGCCGCAGAGCTAGCACTTGGTCTTGCATTGGTGGTCTTCCTGCGGGTTGTTCTCTCCGCATTGTCTGCATTTCTTGTTGTTTGGGTCCGGGCACACGTCCGCTCTGTGGCCCATACGGCGACATGCGTAGCAAACTTCGTATCTCTTTTTGTAGAGTACGCACTTAGTCGGTGAGGGTGAGAGGTAGACCTGCCACGGAACCTTCCTTCCTCAAAGAGAATGGGTACAACTTTGGAGTATTTCCCTAGTCTTCTTACCCCTAGGATTGAGGGGTTCCTCGTTTTGAAGTATTCAGTCTCTCCATGATTTTTTACTCCGTCCAGAAGGATGGGACGTCGTAGATTACGCCTTTGCCGCTGTTCTCCGGTGCCGCCACGTAGGCTGTTATTGCCACATTCTCGTTTCCTATCGTGAGTTCTTTTATTGCTGCGTATTTGTCTCTTTTCGCTTCGTCCTCCGTAGCAATGAGGATGGATTGCTGTTTCGTATTGAATGCTATGATGTCGTTCATGCCTCTATCGTTGGTGCCGGCCGCTTTGGTGATTGCGTCAGCCAGGAAAGCGCCTCCGTGCTTCAGCAGTTTCTCGAGACCCCCCTGAGGTCTCATAACGATCTTCTCAAGACGCATGGAATTCTTGTGAATTGCCGTTCCACCGACTGCGCCGCTAGTCGTCTCCCTTCACGCCTCTCCACCGCTCGTCTCCGCTCTTCTTGGCCTTTGTCCACGTGGCCACCATTGTCCGTCTCCGCCGGGACTATCTTCCCGTTTCCTTTTGCCTTGAACCACTGTCCAGGGATTTTAAATTCGCTGGGATCAATATCCGTCCCCTCTACGACATCCATGTCGTACGGAGTCGCCTAGCGGGGCCGTTAGGCCTCGGTCTCCTCCTTTGTCTTCCGTCTTGCCCCTAGGCCTTAGTAGGCTTAGCGTCCCAAGTGGCATGTGGCGATTTCACGGGCATGAAATGTAGGAAAATACGGTCCCACCTTGTGAAATTCGGTGAATCCGCTGATCGGGCGTCCCCTGTCATTGATTCTAGCCAAGAAAGTTGGCACCCAGGGCCCTGAGTGCTTCGCAACCCCAGATGTCGACGGAGCTCGTCGAACGCACGTCCGGCTACCTCGACAGCCGGCGGAGGAATCAAGGAGAAGCAGGTTCTAACGGTGACGTCAAGAATAAGCGGAAGTTGACGAACAGGGTTCAACTCAAGGAAACCTCAGCGAGCTATGGGAAGAAAAATGGAAGGTGTAAGGTTAAGAGACAGGAAGCTGGCGGACGGGGTGAGGAAACAAACACAAGTTAATGACATCCTAGTCGAAATCAAGGGAGAGAAATGGACTTGGTCATGCAGGGCATGTAATGTGAAGGCAAGGTAAGGGTAACGGGGTGGATTCCAAAGAAGACGAGCGTAGCAGAGGGCGGCAGAAAGTTAGGTGGGTGGATGAAAAGATTACAGGTATGGGGTGGCCGCAACTGGCACAGGACAGGGTCAATTGAAGAGACATGGGAGAGGCCTTTGTCCTGCAGTGGGCGCAGTCCAGCTGATGATGAAGGAACAAACTGAATTATTACATATCGAAGGAAGAATAACGGCAACTGCTGCGCAGGTGAGATGACTTGAATGAGGCGCTCTGCAGGCGCCAAAGTTAAACGGAGTACCAAGAAAAAGTGGGGCTATAGCCCAGCACCGCTCAAGGCGCAGCTGTGCAAACTGTTATAATGAATAGGAAAAACTTTTGTACCACGGTGACAAAGGATTTACGTACACAGTCAAACGAATTGCCCGCTTTCGCGACAACATATGGCCAGGCTTTTCACCAAACATGTTGTTTACTGTTTCTTGTTCCTTTAACTCAGCTCATCAGTAAACGGCTGCAGCGGAGTCAAAGTGGCGTTGGTTTAGCCGGCCGCCAAAAGAAGAGTAATCGTTTTCAGAGCGCTTGTTTGCCTGCTTGCACTTAAGTGTTTTTTAGCGGCATTTTTTCTGTTTTCTGAGGTCAATCTTCGACCCCTGAGAGTAACCCAATAGCCTTCATCTGTTGGCAACTCGTTCTTGGAGGTGAGGTCTTCGATGGCAAAGCTTCAGCTCATAGTAAGCAAATATGAATACAAACGACTTGATGGTAACGGAGATGGCAAATAATGCGCGTTTTCCGGGTATGCACGCCAGCGCGTAATTATTTAAAACACTTTTCTAAATACTTTTACTTGACTGAAATACTGACAAAATAGAGCAGCACAATTGAGCACACATTTGATTATCGAGCTGACACAAATTTTCTGTTAGCCGCCACGGTGGCTCAGTGGCTACGACGCTCGGCTGCTGACACGAAAGACGCGGGTTCGATCTCTGATGCGACGGTCGAATTTCAATGGAGGCGAAATTCTAGAGGCCCGTGTGCTGTGCGATGTCAGTGCACGTTAAAGAACCCCAGGAGGTAGAAATTTCCGGAGCCCTTCACAACGGTGTCCCTCATAGCCTGAGTTGCTTTGGGACGTCAAAGCCCCATAAAACCAAACCAAAACATAATTTTCTGTTTTTCATTTTATATGTGTTACCGCAAAAGAACGAGCAAGACTTTACGTAGGATTCCGTTACAAAACAAAAAATCAAAAGCAGGAACTAAAATATTACAAAAGGCAGCAAATAAGCGATAAGGCAAAACTACTCGGCAATAGAAGATGGTTTAGGCTAGAGGCTTTAGAGATGACACTTGAGGCTGCAGTTTTTAAAGTGTAAATAAATATTCCACAGAAACAACAGTCACTAAAACTGTTTAACTTAAAAACACTCAACGCATTTTTATTTTTATTTTTACAAAACAAAATTGCGCCTTGAGTAGCGTTTGATCCCACGGCCTTGAAATAGGCATGCACGGAAGCCTATTGTCCCTACACATCAGAAACTAGAACACTGGGCCCAGAAAGAAATCATGTAAAAGATTCTATTTAATTTTGCGCAGCGCTGATCGAATTTCTAGGTTCCAGAGTTCAACATTTAATAAGTACCCAGAAAAACGACATTCACCATTTGGAGCGGTTTGAGTGTGTATGAGTCCTTACTTCACCTGATGAAAAAATTTCATTGAGCTGGAGATTGTGCTTGGAAAAAAATGGTACATGAACACAAAAAGTATCTTCTGAGAAAGACGTGCTCGATGCCTTCGAAAGCTGATTACCGCCTCCGAATACTGCTTAGTTTCGCACTCTCTCTGTGCAGCCAGTTTGTTCATTTTACATTTTCTGTGCTGGTTCGCTGAATCCGCGAGTTTAGAGCAGCTTTCTATGGATCCATCGTGGATCTAAATTTCTCAGTGTAGACGTAAAGAGCTGTCAAGGACTGTATATCGTTAAACACTTTGATTCTTCGCATATTTATATCATTAACTTTTGGAACTGCATCATCAGTAGCTCTCTGAATAGTCCATGTTTTGAAAAGTGGTTTGTGGGCTCCTCGACCGAACAATGTTGTTGAGTGCTCAGCTGGCATTTCCTGTAACGATGAACTCAAGCTGCTACAAGATGTCTGGCATCCGGAAAGCGTACAAGCCACAATGACAAAACTAGAAAACGAAAAGCGGAGTACCCCGTGAAAAGAAATGTTAAATGCGACGAAACAAAGTAACTTAGCGAAAATTATTTTTGTCTTGATTGGGCCCTTTCTCAATTCTTTCTCGCACTGTCTGAAAGAAAGCGGTAAAAACTATTTGGAGTGTATAACCCTAGCAGGCTATATATCAATTGAAAGCAACTAAAATGCGCACCGAAGTGAGTCTAAAACCAAGAAATCACTTTTTTTGCGCACGTAACTCCACGTCACCCTCTCTATTATGGGAACGAGGCAGGGAAGGCCATGTGACACATGCGCCACCAAGTGACGTGCGCTCCTCCGCGGTTCAAAATTCTTATAACTGGTATCACCACTACCAATAGCCGACTAGAAACCTGTTACTAAAAAGTTACGTACCAGAATTCGGCTGAAAAGCTAACTGGTTAGCATGATTCACCTGTTTTCGCGCGCGCGCGCGCACACACACACACACACACACACACACACACACACACACACACACACACACACACACACACACACACACACACACACACACACACACACACACACACACACACACACACACACACACACACACACACACACACACACACACACACACACACACACACACACACACACACACACACACACACACACACACACACACACACACACACACACACAGTTATACTGTGTACTGCAACTGAGCGCGTTTCAGTAGCGGATCCCTCGTAGCTCGTCAGGCTTCTCCCCTGCACGGCGGACATTGGGCCAATTCGTGCGCTCACCCTCCTCTTCGCGCCTCCGCTGTGGGTGAGTATCCTGTGGGCCTCCCATCGTCGCCCGTTACTCGTCCTCTGGCGGTCTTCGTGTGAACCTTCGCGTGTCTATAGCCCTGTCCGCGTCGCTGCCTATAAGCTACAGTGAGGTCACACCGGTGGTTCTTTTGTCCTTCATGCGGCTTTCTCGCTGCGCGGTGGATATCGCGCGTTCTTCCATTCGTGCCACCGCTACGCAGTGGTATCCAACGGACTCTATAGTCGCTGTTCGACCTCCCCGTCGTGCAGCGACCATCGAGGACACACTTCTCACCATCGCTGTGTAGTGCTTCCTCAGCTATCTTTTCCTGCTCGCGCCGCATTTCCACCGTGCTTCTTTCAGTCCGCGCCCCTCTATATGTATACCGACGTCCGACTTCATGTAGCTGCCGTCCGACTACAGTGAACTGTGGAAAGCTCTACGCGCGCCTTGATTGCCGCTCACATCACCTTTCCTGGAGCTGTTGCAGCTGCAGCGTCTTATTGGACTTGAGGTGCCCCTGCACTCTGCTGCTATTTGGGCGAAGCTGGTGGCGATGACTCTAGTGGTGGATCGTGTTTTCTGTAGCAGACGCCACTGAGTTTGGTGTGTGTGCCTGGAGGCCCCTCTGCTCTTGAGAGTGTCATTTGGACCTACCTGCCACTGCACGTCCCGCCACCCGTTGTCATTGTCCTGTAGCAGCTAGGGCACGCTGCGGTAAGTGTGGTCTCATTCGACCCATCTTTCCCATGTGTCCTGGATTGGCACTCAGAAACCAATTCCCTCCTACTCGCTCCGCGTCCCCCTCTGCCTCTGTGTCTCTACGCGCCCAATCTTCCCATAATCTTTCTTCATCGAGTTCCGAGCAGTGCTACTTATAAAGGGCTGCAGAATTGTTACTCTTTATGCCCCATTATTGCCACAGTACTCCTATTTTGTTCGCATGCATGGGTATGACTTTACTTGCTTGTTTTATCAATTTAGTATACAGAATGTGCTTTCCCTCCTTCAAAGATAATTGATTCGTCATGTTTATATGGTCTCCTCGTCTTCCACACAGGCGAAGAATGTGGGCACATATTATTTACACTGAACCAGAGCTGTACTAAAAGCGCCATTACTTTTTTTGTTCTCAGAGTCGAAGCCGGAATGTTCCCGCCAAGCACACAGCGCATTCAACATCTCAGTCGAAACAATATCAACTCATTTCCTTGCGCGCGTTTCGCTCAATTGTTCTGTTTTTGAGTTTCAGCCAAATGGTCAGTAAATTTACTGCTTATAGAAGCCATTGCAGGATGAAAGATCAATCGGTCTGCCGCGCAGTCCGTGCAAGGAGGCGGGAAAGTTCACGATATGTTTCCTCATTCATCAAGAGCCTGACTACACCCACGTGAGGGTAAAAGCCTCTCCCATGTCTCTCCAATTAGCCCTGTTCTTTGCCAGCTGCGCCCACCCTATGCTTGCAAACTTTTTAATCTCATCCACCCACCTAACCTTCTGCCTCGCACCCCTGCTACGCTTGCCTTCTCTTGGAATCAACTCCGTTACCCTGAAGGACCAGCGGTTATCTTGCCGTCGCATTACATGCTCTGCCCCAGCCCATTTCTTCTTGATTTCGACAAGGATGTAATTAACCCGCGTCTGTTCCCCCACCCACTCTGCCGGCTTTCGGTCTTTTTAATTTGCACCTATCATTTTTCTTTCCATGGCTCACTGTGCTGTCCTAAGCTGTACCCTTTTCGTTATCCTCCACGTTTCTGCCCCGTAGGTGAGTACTGATTGTATCCGGTTGTACACTTTTCTCTTGAGGGATATTGGTAAACTGTCATTCATGATATGGGAGAACCTGCCATATGCGCTTCACCCCATCCTTATCCTTCTAGTTAATTCCCTATCATGATCCGGACCAGCTGTCACTACCTGTCCTAAGTAGACCTTTACCACTTCCAGCACCTCGCTGCCAATTGTGAACTGCTGATCCCTTGCTAGAATGTTGAACATGAGAAATGGAAAATTGTTTGTTGGGGAAAGGAAATGGCTCAGTATCTGTCTCACATATCGACGGACACTTGAACCGAGCCGTATGGGAAGGGATAAAGGTGGGACTGAGAGAAGGAAGAAATAGGTGCCGTAGTGGACGGCTCCGGAATAATTTCGACCACCTGCGGATCTTTAATGTGCACTGACATCGCACAGCACACGGGCGCCTCCATTGAAATGCGGCCGCCGCGGTAGGGTTCGAACCCGGCAACTCGGGATCAGTAGCCGTGTGCCCTATAGCCACTGAGCCACCGGGGATCATTACTTTGGTTTTCTGATTGTTAATATTTAGACCCACCGTTGTGCTCTGCTTGTCTAAGTCAACTCAATGATCATGATTTACAGTTCACCCCCCTGAGTGACTCAGCAAGGCAACGCCATCAGCAAATCGCAGATTATTCAAGTATTCTCCATTAACTCTTATCCACAACTGTTCCCAATTCAGGCCTCGGAATACCTCCTGTAAACAGGCGGTGAATAGCATTGGCGAGATCGTGTCTCCTTTCCTGACGCCCTTCCTTATTGGAATTTTATTGCTGTCTTTATGAAGGACTATGGTAGCTGTGCAGTTGCTATATATATCTTCCAGTATTTTGACATAGCTCTTCTGCACCCCGATTCTGCAATGCCAGTATGACTGCTGACGTTTCCCCACAGTCGATTGCTTTCTCGTAATCAATGAAGGCTTTATATAGGGCTTGGTTATATTCGGCCAATTTATCAGCTGATTGATAGTGTGGATGTCTGTAATTTACGAAGTCCTTGGAATCTCGTTTCTTATCAATTAAGATAATGCTTGCGTTCTTCCAAGCTTCCAATAAGGCTGAGGTCACAAGGCAAGGCTTGTTTCGTCATTATTATCAAATTGTTTAGGCCGTAGCGCAAAGGCGGCGCAGTCAGGGAGGTTTTAATTTTTGGGGGGCTACTCGCCATAAAACGAATGTTTCGCGGCATAATAAGCCTTATCGTGCATGCGGATATCACCGCGGCTAAGTAGCTTTCCTCAGGAGCTTCCGAATGGGACCTTAGCTCTTTGTGTCCTAATGCTGCTTTTGTTTTGTCTTTCTGATGCACCAATCGTCAGAATCGGATGCTGTTGATTTAATTTATTCCAGGTACGCTCTTTTTCTCCGCTACCCATTTGGTACCATCAGCTGAGCTGCTGCTAGTGCCATTTGTTCTGGATAAGATCTTTTATTCCTCATACTAAAAAAAGTATTCACATTTTTCATCATTTACGCGAAACAGTAGCATTTGACGCCACCGTCACGCTTGCAGCGTACAGGATGCTGGTTGTGCAGTACACAGCGAATGCTTGACGGGGACCCACTGTGCTCTAGCTTCTCTTTAGCTGAACAAGATCAAAATTCGCGGGAACGAAATGGGGGCAACAAATCATATTGCAAACATATTCTAAACTACCTGCATTCGTAGACAAAAGGTCTTCCTGTTGCGCATTTCCTGAAGTTCCATTACGATGTTTAGAAGAGGTACTCTAAAGACTACATTTAAGCTTCTTGACTATGTCGAGAAGACGGATTCAGAAGACGTCTTTCAGCATAGTCGCATAGGACAGTCGTGTACGGAAACGCATATTCTAGGTTCACCTTTGTTCGCCAAGGAGCAAAGCGGTTTTGTTGGTGGGTTGCATGCTCGCTTTGCAGTCTGGAAATCTTCTGTTCAATTCCCGCACCTTCGGAAGAATTTTATTTTTCTCTGATACAGCTCTGACATGAACCAGGATTTCTGCGGCCACTGCTGCTGGTCAACGCCGACGCCGGGTTTCGTTGCCGATCAGACATATAATACTTTCACATTAGAATGAACAGTGAGCTGATAAATTCGTGCATAACTTCCGGCCGTGCCAACTCAATCCGGCAGTTCCCCATGTCACCCAACCCTTCCCACGCCCAATGGTAAGCAGTGCTGTCGAGCTCGGACCTGGATGACCAGCGCAAGCTGGTTGGCAGGGCCAGACTGACGGCAGCCACCGTAGAATACGTGGATTGAGGTCCCCTCCCGGACTGGGCATACTTCTGGTTTTAGAAGTAATATAAATGAAAAGATGCCTCAGGGCGAAAAAAAAACTTCTTTCGTTATGTAGGAGACAGGCCGATGAAGTCACCGGCGCCTTGGTTTCCTGCAGAAAATGAAAAGACATAGAGTCTGTTCACAATGGGAAGTAAATAAAAATGTTTATGTCACGGTATCCACCATTTTGCGGTGCTAGCCTCATTACGAGCATTAGATCCACGATATACAAGCATACACTGGCTCAAAGAGAAAGTGACCGCGGTTTGCAGGTTTCCGCGTTTGCAGCACGCGAGGTCCCACTCCATAGACACTTCTGCGTCCCACGCGCCTGGGCGCCCAGCGCCGCACCCGTACGCGCAAAAAAGGGCTGCCGCGAGTAGAGCGCGCGCAGAATATCTGGCACTGTCGGATCCGAGCGTCTGTGGATGCGCTCGGCGGCGTCCGACACATTGCACATGTGCCAACTTCCTCCGGCAGGCGCGTGGGCGCCCAAGCGCACAGCACGCGCGCTGAAAAGGGCCGATGGAGTTGGAGCTTTAGAGTCCTCCTTGAAGCAAGATATAAAAAATGACCAGCTTCTCGACAATCCTGCCTATTTCCCTTACCCTCCCCCTCCTTCCTGGAGTGCTTTGGCTTCACTCGCACTCGGCAGGTTATCAGCAGGCCTTGGCGGAGCAAGCGCTGTTCTTCCCTGGGCCTTAGTTCTGGCCTCAAATAACGTTTTTTTCCTCCTCCTCGGGCGGTTGCTGTGGCGACTACGCCAACCGTGTTACCATGGTCGTGTTCAAGCGCCGCTGTCAAGTCACGAGAATACCCCACATATCTGCGGAAACGACGCAGCCCTTGCTCATAGAGACTTTCGGAAGGGGAGGAGCCCATCGGCCAGGGGAATATGGGAAAATCAAGGCGCCAGTGCGCAGGCGCAGAGCAATAACCCCCTTCCGGTTATTGTCCTGCGCATGCTCACTGGTGACCCGCTATTCCACTATTCCCCTAACCTATACGGTCCCCCTATTAATAATGTATCTAATGTGGCCTAGGAGTCGCTGCCTCTAGGAGTCAAAGCAGCATTTTTTCCGGTGTTAATGTAAGCCCAGAAGACTCGACTGCTTCGAGTAGTGCGTGCGATCTCTTTAGATGTTCGTCATAGTTAGTCGTAAGACAACAATGTCATCTAGGTTGATGAAGCCGGTTTGACAAATGAAGCCTGCCAACAGCTTGTCCATAACCCGCTGAAATGTTGCTGGCACGAAGAGCCCGTCGGGCGTGATGAAGGGTGTCTTGCGGTCAGGAGTGGAAGTTTACAGAATAAGACGACAGCTTTCACTCATTTCCAACTTTCAAGCGTTAGTGAGTCGACCCCCCTTCGTTCCATCATGTAGAGGCCACCTCCTCGAGCTTCGGTTTTCGCTCCATAGTCAACATGTTTCCAGCATGCTTTCATGCCTCCAGCACGAAGGGGCATCGGTACGACAAAAGCAGGAACTCTAAAAAACGGCACTTGATTTGGATCTAAAAAGAAGCACTCCTAGCGGTATAGGCAGGTGCAGTATAAAGCCAGTACTCAGCATGTGAATATTATTTCTTGGTGTTTTCTTTTTAACTCCTAGCATGGGATTTGGGTCTCGCATTACGTGAGCATTACAGTAATTTAGAAGGCAGCCAAATTGTGTTTAACAGTTCAGGATTCATTATAACGTGGAATTCAAGCAGTGAACATTTATTGTCCCTTTATTTCCAGAAAACAGAAGTTGCGGCATAAGCACTTAAAATCGGCCGGCAGGCGCTACAGGCCCCTGCTGTCACTGCAGGCCGCGTGCCATAGATGCGTTGTGTGACCGGCGGGAACACGGCTCTGCTCAATCTAAATGGAAATAGTGTTCGAAGACCTTCTGGGAGCACCCGTTTTTTGCACCGGTATTCATTACCTTGCCAAGCGATAATAGGTTACATGACGACAAAATTCGCATTTGAGCTCGGATCATTTCGTAAAAAAGTGGCACGAGGCAAGGACCCTTTTCGATGCCACGTGAAAGTGATGGCGACAGCGCACCTCATTTCAGCTCCGCACAAGGCCAGCCGTGGTGGCAAATACATATGATACGCACCCGTGTTTCACGTTACTAACCGTCCGCTTACTGCCGTGTGGCTTCTGCATACAAACAGTCAATGCACGGCGATAGGGTTGCCGATCATGGAAGTATACAGATTCAGAATTAAAAGATAAGTCCTTAGTGCATGATACAGTGGAAACTATCAACTAATTGTTGTTCGCTTTCTGTCCCGGCTATATTCGGCGCATCCTCTTGCACACAGTGGGCCACGTTACACTTTAGGAGTAGTCAGTACAGCTAGCTTCAACTTCAACCAAACAATCATCGCTCGTATGAGAGACTGCGCTCCTTCGTTCAGCGAACCCTCACACATGTTCCAAGGAGATGAAATGCGCCCTTACCTTCCTCCTCCAGGCTCTATGTAGTTCTTTCCCACTGCGGCTTGCCGCAATAGCCGACCACTCAGAGTCTGTTGAATGTCTTGCTCGCCTGCAAAATCACACACAAACGCAGATGCCTCCCTGAATGAACGACAAATTGAAATTAATAGAAGCTGTGTGGGCTTCGCGCCCAAAAAGTCAATTCTCCAAAGATTAATATAAAAATCGGTTCCTGAGGAAAGGAAATAGCGCAGTAACTGTCTCACATAACTCGGTGGCCATCCGAAGCGGGCCATAAGCGAAGAGATAAAGGAGGGAGTGAGGGAAGGAAGGAATCAATGCCGTAGTGGAGGACTCCGGAATAGTTTCGACCACCTGGGGATCATTAACGTGCGCTGACATCGCACAGCACACGGATGCCTTTTTGTGTTCCGCCCGCGTCAAATCGCGGACGCCGCGGTCGGGTTCGAAACCGGGTACTTCGGCTCAGTGGAATACGATGATTGGTTGTGTTGCAATTCAAACTGTAAGACGTGACGGAGAGGTCTCCTGCCCTTTTTTAGCTGGCTTGCTATGTCGGAGCTGGATGCTTACGGTGCAGCTGGATAAAGTGAGCTTGCGTCACAGAGAACATTGTTCTCAGTTTGGCTTCTCAAGGAGACGCATCGAAACGACTCCTTCGTCACGTCTCCACAACGGATGCTACGCGACAGCCATCAACAAAGGTTGTAGAGATATGTCTGCAGAGCTCTACAAAAATTTATGTCCAAGACCTCAACTTCAGGTTGCTCTGGCAACAACAGTCAAGCTGTTCTCTCCCGTGAAACAATTTTTTGCTTTTTTATAGTGAACATTGCTAATCATACGTCAAGTAGTTGAAGAGATTACAAATAACCCTGTGTTACGCGTCTTGCCTTCTGGCTTTGCTACGGTCTTCGTAACGAAAATGAAACAAATGAATGAAATAAAAAATGAAAAATATTTTATTCACTCCATTTCGTTGCAAACTCAGAGCCAGGGACGGAGCGTGTGTATTGTTAGTGTACATTGGGATTAGCTACTCATACTGATGACCGCCTTGATCATACTGACAACCGCCTTCTGCTGCCTCGGGTGGTGTGGTAAAGGACAGGAACTCAGAAGAGACCACGGCACTCGGTGCCGCTTAGTGCTCCTTACTATGTGCTTCCAAGCCAAACACCGCGCCAAACGTACCACACTTTACGCTCGACCCTCCCCGATTTCTCAACCAAAATTTATGACCCTTTATCAGACGGTCGAAAATAATTTCCTCCAATATCTTGCGGAAACGAACTTGCAGTCACGTGACACTGCTCTGAATTTTCCAGAATAGTGTAAAACTAGGTGTTATTCAAAAATTCTTTTCTATATGTATACGGTCGAAATTTTTCGCGAACAATGTACACGCACTGTGCTTTTGTGTCAACCAAGAATAAACTGCCAGCAGAACATGTTGTATAAATTTTTAGTTCTTCATTTTAACGAAAAATGTACGACCTAAATTTTTTTTACAAAGCGTATGCGACACTCATGAGCTATCACAAAACCCTTCATCGACTTTCTAGGACGTGTACTACTTGGTAGAAATGTTTGAAGTCGAATAAAACAAAGTAAGTTAACGTAAAAAAGGTCCTAGGTTTCAAAAATGTCCGACTTGTAGCGTATTCGGCCTTAACTTCTATAGAGAGGCATTCTAAGTAAAAATAAAAAATACGGCTTTTCAAATAGCTATCCTCCTAGTTAGTACGTCTTAGGTGCATTTTGTTGTTCTACACCTCTGAAAATTGCTACGCCGAAAAAAAAGAACACCCTTCTAACTCAAAAAGCCCGTGCCCAGTGACTGCAAAGTCAGCGCGAGGCCCAATTATAGTTTGACTGCACTGGGCCGCCACCTGAAGTCCCGGCGCGCAGTACTCTGCGCATGTTGACATAGAGTGATGATCCATGCACTGTCACGGGGTCAGACGTTGGCGGGCGAAAATCTCTATCTACATGTCCAAGCAATAAATGTGGTCATGCGCACGAACGTTGACTACGATGACGCGGCACCGAAATGAAATCAGGTGCCGCGTCAAAACATGTTCCGACATCCTCAGAATTTTGTGCCATAGACAGCGGACGGCGACTTCTGGTCTAATGGGACATATAATGCTTTCGCATTAAAATCGAATTCACTGGTCAGTTAAGGGGGATGCATGTACAAGGAATTGCCATAAGGGATTTCCATAAATTCAGAATAATAGAATCAGCATGGGACCCACGATCTAGAATGCAATGCCAGTCATTTCTGAATAGGGCGCTCGGCTACTGATCCGGAGTTCCCGGGTTCGAACCCGACCGCGGCGGCTGCGTTTTTATGGTGGGAAAACGCTAAGTGCGCCCGTGTGCTGTGCGATGTCAGTGCACGTTAAAGATCCCCAAGTGGTCGAAATTATTCCGGAGCCCTCCACTACGGGCACCTCTTTCTTTGTTCTTTCACTCCCTCCTTTATCCCGCCCCTTATGGCGGTTCAGGTGTCCAACGATATATGAGAACGATACTGCACCATTTCCTTTCCCTAAAAACGAATTTTTTAACGTTATTATTATTATTAATATTATTGGCATTGACGGGCCTGAATCTCATTTGTACTGTATACAAAGTGGCAATTATTATTATTATTATTATTATTATTATTATTATTATTATTATTATTATTATTATTATTATTATTATTATTATTATTATTATTATTATTATTATTATTATTATTATTATTATACAACTGCCATTCCTGTCGATGCGTGCCAACTACCTACGTGAACTCGGTAAAATACCTGGGAGTATTCTTCGACAGTGATATGTCGTGGCACACTCAGCTATCACATGTTTGCGATAAGCTCAGGAGCGCTGCATGGTTGTTTTTCAACATCGTCTCTCGTACCGTTTCCAGTAAAAAAAATGATAGCACATGCTTTGGTCTACAGCACCCTTCGATATGGGATTACAGTCTTTGCCATTTGCCCTACCCGATGGCAAAACCGCGTGGATTCTTTGTTAACGAACATACTGAGAAATCTAGCCTACAATAATCCGTCACTCAAAAATCATAACATCTTCTCGGCGCTTGGCTTGCCCTGCTTCTGGTCTTTGTTTGTACAAACTGTGGTGCTACGGCACTTTTGATTCAGTGATTTTAAAACGTGCTGTACAGCCCCCCCCCCCCCCCCCCCCCCCGAGGCCTTCGTAATAGTGTTCGCTATGTAGTGCCGCGATCCTCAACAAGATATGGTGAAGCTAGACGCTGTGTTTACGTGCCGAAAATTCTGAACGATTTGCCAATTGGGGCATTCTCGATTCAGTCAAAAAAGGCATTAAAAAAGATTATTTGTTCATTGTAACGCGGTTGTTTCAATACTTCTAAAAAGTATTGGTCATCACCTCTGAAATATGTTCATCTTATCTTATGTGTATTGATTCTTGTCTCGTGATTTGCTCCTTGTTTGTGTTTAGCCTCTTAACTGTTAATACCCCTGCATTCACCCTGTTATGCGTCGAGTGAATATTGCACATTCGTCCACTGATTTTGCCGGGCCAAGTCCTTCAAGCCATTGGTGGCTTTGACAGGCCCGTTTCTTGTACTTTGAATTCTTTTGTGGAATAAAAATATTATTATTATTATTATTATTATTATTATTATTATTATTATTATTATTATTATTATTATTATTATTATTATTATTATTATTATTATTATTATATTATTATTATTATTATATTAGATTGGGCTACGCGCCGCTCAATAAATAGGGAGCCTAACAGTAATAGTTAAGAAAGTTAATGAATCAATTTTAGTTAACTAGCCTGCTAGTTAACACGCCTTAGCTGCATTGCATTGTTCTACACCTGTGACAGTGCTTTGCCGAAAAAAAAAGAACGCTCTTCTAACTCAAAGAGCCCATTTTTAAAAATTGTGGAAATTCTTAGGTGAAGCACCCTGTATAATTCCTTCGCATTCTCACACTTGTGTCTCTGCTCAATGTAGAACCACAGAAGGTAGATAAACAGATTAGCGTTACGCATGCTTCCGATGCTGCGGTGACCAGTGACGGCGAAGTCAGCGCGAGGCCCAGTTATAGCTTGAGTGCACAGTGCCGCCACCTGGAGTCCCGGCGCACAGTACTCTGCGCATGTTGACATAGAATGATGATGCATGCACTGTCAAGGGGTCGGACGTTGGCGGGCGAAAATCATGATACACATGTCCAACCAATGAATGTGGTCTTGCGCAGGAGCGGTGACTACGATGACGTGGCACCCAAATAAAATCAGGTGCCGCGTCAAAAGATGTTCTGACATCCTCAGAATTTTGTGCCATAGACAGCGGATGGCGGCTTCTGGTCTAATGCGACATATAATGCGTTCGCATTAAAATCTAATTGACTGGTCCGTTAAGGGGGGATGCATGTAGGGGTACAAGGGATTGCAATAAGGATTGCCATAAGGGATTGCCATAAATTCAGAATCATAGAATCAGCATGGGACCCACGATCTAGAAAGCAATGGCAGTCATTTCTGAATAGGGCGCTTGGCTACTGATCCGGAGTTCCCGGGTTCGAACCCGACCGCGGCGGCTGCGTTTTTATGGAGGCAAAACGCTAAGGCACCCGTGTGCTGTGCGATGTCAGTGCACGTGAAAGATCCCCAGGTGGTCGAAATTATTCCGGAGCCCTCCACTACGGCACCTCTTTCTTTCTTTCTTCTTTCAATCCCTACTTTATACCTTCCCTTACGGCGCGGTTCACGTGTCCAACGATATATGAGACAGATACTGGGCCAGTTCCTTTCACCAAAAACCAATTATTATTATTATTCTCGTCAAACATAGCAAACTGTATGGCATCCGGGATGAGTGATCGCCATTCAAGTAGCCGCCTGCCGACCTGCCCTTATTGCGTGCCCTTAAGGCTGCCTGCCCGTGCACGCTATCATAACGAACACCCGGAGAAAATAATTGGCAGTGTGCTTTTCGTAAATTTACGAGCAACATGCACTGCAGCAGCCTTCGCACGAACTGGTTCAAGTAACATGCACGAAATTAGTGTCTAGTCACGCTAGCAGGGAGGTGCAGAAAAGAAATTTTCGTGAATTTATAATGACTAGATTGAGGTAGTTTGAATTGTTTATTTTCGATACGTCCTGCAAACAAGAAGCTCAGATCTTGACCTTTTCTCCTTTTCAGTTTGTTCGTTCTTTTGGCTCACGAATAGAGAACTGTAGTTTTCTTTGCCGTTTTTGACTAAGCCTGTTGAGTCTTTTCGATTAAAACAGGGCGCCCCAAGATCTACTAAAGAAACATCGAAGCGGAACAAAAGGACAGACACCCCGCTTGTTTACATCAACAAACAGCTGTTTGTTTCGGTTGACCATGTATTTGTTGCCTATTGTGCTGACATGGAAATAAAGAAGTCTGGAAAATGCCAACATGCATGCTTGAAGAGCTGCCTGTCAGTGCACGACACTTATCGATTGACTTTTCGGCAACTTTCGCCTCTTCTGGGTTTTTGAGGGTACGTACTTGTCCAGTGGAAACAGGGTTGCTCGACACTGGTGTCGTGGGGATGCCAGGCGAGTCATAAGAGGCGTCTTGATCGCTGGAGGCCGACAGCCGCAACTGAGCGGGCCTGAGGTGCCCAGTTTTGGGCCCTATAGGCGACGGCAATGACACTGCAAGGGGGAGAAAAGAACGGACGCGCTGAAATTTCCTCAAGGGTATCTTCGCGAGACGACCATGTCATTACATATAGTTACTCTCACTGCATAGCGCTTGCCGTAATCACGATAGATGCACAGTGTTCTAACTCGCCATAGTTCAACGGCACGGGCTTGTGAATCAGGCGCAGCTGGTATCGCGCAACACCTGAACTTTGTTTATTGCCGTCATTCATCAACATTCGGCCTTTTCGGTTCATCCCAAGAGGTTTCCCGCTGCGGTGCACTCCGTTTGCAGTGTTAAAAATTAGTGTTTCGTTATTGCTTTAAAAAAACCCACGCGCAGGCGAAAACTATTTGGGCTTCAAACGTAACATTTTAACTTGCCGAAAAGAAGAGACAGTGCCTTCGATTCCAAAACAAAAGTATCCTTTAGTAACAAGGGACCGAAATTTGTCATGCAAGGAATACTGAGAGAAAAACGCATATCTAGGAGGGAGGGCTGTGATGCGAAAGAGACAAAATGCGAGCGTTGACATATTTTGTGCAAAAGGAACGAATACCACGATTTGACAGCCATGCCTACAGTTTGCTTAGCTTTACAATGATTTTGTAGAAACTGAACAGGTGCCAGATTCTCAGCTTTTATTAGGCTCTTTATATAAAGAGGTTAACACACGAGGCATTATTTGACAATCGAACGCATAATTTATTCCTTTATTTTATCCTCAAGTGTAACAGTTTCAGGACATTGCGCGAGGGGAGGTCATGAGTAAAGTCAGGCGCTCCATTAATACCCAAGAAGGGGCGACCACCTCCATAGCCCAGCGCTAGCTGACACTGTGACACTGGAGTGGCTTTCTTGGAAGTCTACGAATTTCGCTTTCGGTCATCGACCGATACCCATGGCTAGTTCCAAAACACTTAACCGTTCCCCTCAAGCCGAGCCCTTAGAGGTTACTCAGTATAACACTCGAAGTTTCCTCCGCGGTGGCCGTCGGGCTGCGTTTCTTGCCACTGTGGAGGCACCTCCGGCTGTTCTCACCCTTCAGGAAGCAGACCCTGATGTTCGTCTCACAGGAGATTGCACGTACAAGACACACCACCGAGCTTACATTCTCGAACACAAATCATATATGCACTTTCACACGACCTCGAGATCAATGACGACTACACCGAATGTTCAATGGTCCAAATCCTTCCTTTGCGACGCCGGGAGTTTTCCCTGCGAGTTCTGAACGTATATGTCCAGCCCATATGGACTAGGGTTGCCTTGGACGAGATCCTCTGCAAGGCGACCCGGGTGGTGGCAAGGCTCGAATTGTTGTCGTGGCCGATTTTAGCTCCCACAGTATCTAGTAGGGCTGCCGCGAAGACGACGCTAGAGGTCGACGTCTGTCCGAACTCATTTCCCGGCTCCAACTGACGCCCCTTACGGACCCCATCTTCACCACTTGGGTCGGTGCGTCCATAATACGCAACCTTACCCCCCTTAATCCACTGCACACAAAACTTAACAATACCCTTGGTAGGGACCACTGCATACTCCGTGTCACCATTCACACAAACGCGTCCCGCAAACGCTGAGGCCAAGCCCAACTCAAACAGTGGCACTAACTCCGCAAGGCTCCGATCCAAAACGTACTACTAACAGAGGGGCATGACGTTTGGGCCAGACATCACTGCACTGCAGCGCGAGCACACTCAAACACTTCCGCTGACGGAAGACAGGCCGGCGGTGGCCGACCACTTCCTCCAACTATGGGAGGCCCGCCGCGGTGTCATCCGTCGATGGAAGCGCACACACAACACGAACCGCCGTCGCAGGATACGCATAGCACAACTCACTACACAGGCCATGGAATATGCTGTGCGTTTGATTGACTCCAACTTGACCACACGCTGCAACCAAGCTGCAGGACACCTGAGTTCCAAAAGAACCTGGCACTTCTTTCGCGCCCTCCTCGACTCGTCCAACACGCCAGGTGAAACATAATGCAACCTAAAGGGGGCTCTACTCAATACTCGGGCATGAATGCACTGCTAGCTGAGGCTCTGTGTGAGCGCTTCCTAATGCTTACAGAGGACCCACAAGGTCCTGACTTCCAGTATGCAGGACGACCCAACACGCACCTGGGCGCTCCTTTCGCGCTCTATGACTTCAAAGTAGCCATAGAGAAAATGAGAAGGCGTCCGGCTCCCGGTCGCGATCGCATTAAAGTTACGCTGCTAGCGAAACTGCCCGATCAGACGTATATTCAACTCCTGGACTATATCAATTAGATTTGGCGCGGGCTTCCCCTTTCTAGTGAATGGGAAACCTTCCTCGTAACTTTAATTCCTATGCCTGGAAAGACAGTGCACTTTGGCAACTTGAGACCCATTGCGCTAAACTCACGCGTTGGGAAACTCTTGAGACGATGGTTCGAGACTGGTTATATTCCTATTTCGAACCCAATGGTGTGTTTGAGGACACCATGTACGTGTTCCGCTCGCACA
Source organism: Amblyomma americanum (assembly GCF_052857255.1). NCBI lineage: Eukaryota > Metazoa > Arthropoda > Arachnida > Ixodida > Ixodidae > Amblyomma > Amblyomma americanum. The sequence goes on from NC_135504.1 coordinate 89,502,611, forward strand.
TGTGGGCCCAAGACGCACTCTTACATTTCCGCGAGGATATCACCATTCCTCCAAAAACCATACGCAGAGATCACGCTATTCTCTCATTAGACCTTAAGGGCGGTTTCGATAACGTCAAACACGGCAGCATACTGTCCAACCTCAGCCACACCAATTGCGGAGCTGTGGCGTTCAGCTATGTCCGGGACTTCCTCTCCCAACGGCAGGCCCTGCTCTGGATGGATGACCAAAGAATGGACCTTGCCGCATGGGGACTAGGGGCACTCCTCATGGCGCTGTGCTCTTGCCTTTGCTGTTCAACATCGCAAAGATGGAGCTACCTTCGCTGCTAGAGTGGGTGGAGATAGCGTACCGCGCAATGTATGCTGACGACATAACACTATGGGCAACCAAGACAGCGCCGGTGAGATGGAGGGCAACCTCCAGCAAGCCACGACCATAGTCGATCGAGACTTACGTCAACTCATGCGGGCTTGTTCTTGCCCAGCCATATCCTAGCTGCTACACAATCGTACCTGCAAGACCGATTCTACCGCGATGTGCCTTACCCTCCGCGAGGGTTTTGTCTGCGAGGTTGACGAGATCAGATTCTTGGGCTTACACATTCATCGCTGGCTAAAATCAGACACCACCATCGCCAAACTCAAGCGCGTGTGGGAAATGGTAGGCCGTATGCTACGACGCGTGTCTAACCTACGCGGTGGCTTGCGCGGACGCGATGCGCTCCGTCTCGCTCAAGTTTGTGTTTCTAGTCGTATCCTGTTCTTGGCGCCTTACCTCCGCCTCTATGCAGCTAACAAAAAAAAAAACAGTTAGACGTCAGCATTCTCAAAGTCGTGAAACGAGCTCTGGGCCTCTCGATTACCACCTCCACGGCCCGCCTCACGGCCCTGGGGGTGCTCAATGCCTACCCGGAGCTGTGGGAGGCTCATCTCATTAGCCGATACACGAGGCTGCTGCAGACGGGGCCAGGAGGATGTATACTCACTCGCCTCAAAAAATAACATACCCTCTATCCTGGAGGAACCATTCCATATCCCAGAGCTGTGGTGGCAAAGGCTATGTGCCAACACCTTGCCACACACACAAACACACGAAGGCCGGATAACAGCGTGTGCTCGGCCGCTGGATGCACAACCTGGTTCTAATCCCGCCGTGTTCTATGTTGGCGTCGCAGGTCCGACTCTATTGGGCCACTAGACAGCAGTCGTAGTCCACCAGAACTTGAAATGGGCTCTCCTTGCAATTGGATCTACTTCGACGCCGAGAAGTCGCTATCGCCCTCGAGGTTGCAGACCTCCAATGCAAGGTTGCCATCACAGATTCGCGCTTCGCTTACGAGAACTATGTCAAGGGCGAGGTATGTCCTCTAGCATATTACATATGCTCTAGGACGCCGTTAGTAAACGTCTAACCCACGCCTAGGCGCATCGTGTGGGCGCCGGCCCAGCAGGGACTTCGTGGTAACGAAGCTGCGAATGCAGCTGCCTGAGCACTAATCCTCCAGGCACCTACTTCGACGCGGGGGATTTTTTTTAACCCGGTGGAGAATTGCGCGGCACCGTTATTCGAACCTCGGTAGTCTTGCACGCGAGGCGGATGCTCTATCTCTACGTGTCGCTGTATCTGCGTGAATATGTAGACATCGTCTATTCTATTTTTCTAACCACCTATGTATACGCCGTAAGCAGACGACAAGAAACGGCGAGGGACAGAGGAACACTTTTTATGGCGCTCTCCTGTTTGGCTGAAGAGGTCTTTATCTTCCACAGTGCCCCAAGGGAATTACGAGACGATGTACAGAGTTTTAGGAAGGAGCTGGAGTTTTACTTTTGCATTTTGCATGTTTACTTTGCTGCTCCAACCTGACTGAAAGCTCACCTTCATTCTGCATGGAGCTTGGCTTTATGGATGGCGGCCCAGTGGGGTCCCCTCCCATAGGGACAGCTCCCGCTGCCTGTCGCCGAATGTGCACCTTGTTGCGTCCATGATCTGGGCCCATCAAACCCATCATGCTCGTGGCCCGTTGCTGCTGCCTGTCGGCTGCCTTCTGGCTGCCTGCACCACCGTGTAGCAGAGGCGCTGAGGTTTGGAGGAAACCTCCCTGCTGCTGCAGTGGAACACTACCTACCTGGCAACTGGCCAGCTGGCAACAAAAGCCACCCTGGAGCTCCTGCTGTTGCACTCCTTGGCGTGGTGGGCCATCCGCTTCAGGTTGCTGGCCCTTGTAGACTGTAGAGAGCAATAGATTCGATAAAATGGATGGCGGACTACATCATGACGGAATCGAAGGATGCTGAGCAATTTACACCTTGCTTTTCCGAATTTGTTGTCCTGAATGCTTCCTTCACGCAGTGAATACAACTTATAGTTTGGCAGAATAATAATATTAAGTTATTCTACTCACTGAATAGGTTTTGATGGCTTAACTATTCACATGTGGGGCCAGTGCGCTTCCAACCACAGTACTCCTGTCACCGCCAAATCTTAAAACTATGAGGAGATTGGCGCGGCAGGAACTGGCAAGGACCAGAAGAGGACACACACAGAGAAATGCTTGTGTGTGTCGATGCAATGCGCCATTCTTCGTATAGCATGTCTCAACACTCGCTCAAGCATTTATTCTCCTAAAACTACCATGTATATGGTAATACCTGCGCGAGCCATGACGGAGTCCCATTCCTCGTTTTAATATTCATCGTAGTTTCTATGTCAGTCCTCCGTGTAGAAAACATCTTTCAGCATATTACCTCGTGCCGAATTCTGTCCGACGTGCACCTCAGCGACGCAGCATAATACGGCGAGGTGGGGCGAAAGGGTCGGACAAGTAAGTCAGTGATGCATTCGGAAATAGTAATGAGGAAGTCGTCAGAAAATATGCTCTACGCCCTTCTAGCATAAGGCAGATGCAATTTCTCAGCTGGCTGACATGAAATTTGTTCGTCGATTTCTTAGACAGCGGGCATATTGTAGGCGGATTGCGAAGATCTTATTTTGTCGATCAGCCGAGCGCCACTGACTGCTGAAAGTAGCAGAAGTGCGTTTGAGATGCTGAAAAAAGAAGCATAAACATGCAGTACCATCTACCCTTTTCTAAAATTATGTAAAGCGCACTTAGGACAACAGACCAGGGAGACCAAACACTTGTGTTGTTCGGTCTCCCTTGTCTGTTGTCCTAAGGGCGCTTTATATAATTTTTGAAAATGAAAAACCAACTAGCTCAAATATCAATTCTGCTTCAGTTTATTTCTAGTACCTTGAGCTCCTCTGTAAGTGATAAGCGCTTGTGTTGTTTGGTCTCCCTTGTCTGTGTCCTAAGTGCGCTTTATATAATTTTTGAAAATGAAAAACCAAACTCGAGATTTGATGTTTGATTTCAGAATAAGCTTGTATAAGATGTTTTTTGAATATTTTAAGCTCTTTAGGTGCACTGCTTATCAGAAACTGAAGAACACAAAATTTTGACATGTGCATTATCTCCTGGGAGCAGGAGGGGGTAGAAAATCTTGATTGCCAAACCTCCTGAATGTTTCTTTCCGGTTTCTCCAGCTTCGTACCCGATAGCATAATGTGGGTTATCCTGAGCTAATCTCGACGTCCTTCACACATCGATTTACTTTACCACGCAAGCTTAGGTTATATTCCGTTCCATACATCAGGTGCAACGCCGTCAAAGGTGTGGATGAAGTCCGCATGAAAAAAATAAAGGAAAAGGTGTTACTCGGCTTATTCCGTGGCCCATTGACCTACGGCACGATAAGGCGACAGCATGTCGTCAGCAGTAACAGTGCATTAAATCATGCTCATTACGAATGTATCATGTAATAAGCCTGCAGGCAAATCATTCACTATGTTTCGCTCGCCACAAGGAACGCACTACATCTTGATCGCTGATGTGGCCAGCTCAAACAAGAGCGCTAGATATGACAGCGTTGCACATGATGAATGAAACGTAGTATAGACCACATAGATGCGCCACTTTCACGTAGCACCAGTTGTCTAAAATGGTTGGCAGAGTGCCTGCAGTTTTATCTAGAGGCACAACAGGCATTTCAGACGTGCACTGCTGCTGCCGAAAGGCATCCTAAGACAGCCATGCAACAATGCCCGGTGCACCCCAGTTGAGCTTCCCGACTGAAACAGGTATCACTGATATTGACAATCGGCGACAGGTGAAGGAAACGCGCAGTAACAGTCCCCATCTCGGTGGACGTCAAAGCGCTTCATTAAGAAATGGAATTATGAATCAGTGAGAGTAGGAACGAGCATCGAAGACTTAATGGAGGGTTTCAATTCGTGTCGAATACCTGGGTTTTAGTTACACCCGAAGGGCTAACGGCTAACCTGAGTATATCGATAAGCAAATCCTAATAAAGAAGAAAAGATATACACGATCAATGCGGCAGAAATGCGTTAAGTTGGTTTTTCTAATAACTATGTCCGCCAAGCCTGGCAATACCATGCCAGAAAAGCCATATGTTTACCTCAAGAATTCTATTTTCGAACATTACTTAAAATCTTCCCTGTAACACCCGGTATAGGTTATGCGTAGGGTCGCGGGTGTGAGTATATGGGTATGCTAAGTTTGCCTCACACATGGCGGTGCCAGGCGAGTGTGACCGTACATCACACACAGCCACGCACGGTCACTCGTCCATCTACACAAGGCACGAGTTTGGTATTAAAGGGACAGGCTTCGCAGTGCTCCGCAAAATGCGACATGCCCACGCCTTCATGATACCCTCGAAGTTCAAACAGGTACGGGGATACGTAGGGAAGACCGTAAGAATTAAAGCACGATGCTTTGAATACAAAAACAAAATAAACCCCAGTAATTACTACTTCGCTGAGCATATGAAAACTTCACTCCTAAAAAAAAAACTCTATATCTCGGCTCTTGCAACAGCCATATTATGTTTACCCCTCGTTCACTTTCACTGACGACGAGTAAACACGTGGAGCAGTGACTTAACCCTTACAAAACTTTTTTAGATCATTTATAGACTGTGCATAGACTTCTGTCTATAATGTCTGTAGACTCTATAGAACACGTGGGGCAGTCACCCTTACAAAATTCTTTAGACAGTCTGTAGACTGTCCATACACTTCGGTCTATAAGGTCTATGGACTCAATAAACAAACCCTAGGGAGCAGTCTATAGGCAATACAAATCCCAGAGACGGTCTAAAGACAATCTATAGATATATTGCCATACAGCTACTGGTTGGAGGATACGTGTGTGTGTTGTGTTTAATGACACATAAGCCATAGGCTATGTTGCCCTAAACGCGAGATTTAATGTTCGATACACACTTAGTAGTATTTTGTCTATATACTACAAATAGACAAAAAGAAATCTCTTTAGGAAGGAAAGAGACTAAAAGAAGTCTATAGAAAGTGTATAGACCATCTCTGTAAGGGAAAAACTGATGCGTCGTCGTTCTCACCCATCCCCGCCGTAAGCGTGCTTGGACTTGGGCCGTTGCGGTGGCCTGCCTCGCACCCACGTGAAGAAGACACTTCCATGCATGTTTTGCACTCGAGGATACCGCCGCGGCTGCTCCTCGCAGGCCGTTGCCACTGGCGCTGCTGCTTCTGAAAAGAAAGGCAAAAGCGAAAGCTGACTCATCCCATCAGCACAGGAGCTATTAAAGCTATTCGGGCGCCTGTTCAGCCGAATCCTCCATTATGTGCATCATAATGAGAAACAGATAGAGAGTTTGGCAAACCTGCATATACACATCGCATGTCGGAGAGGGCTCTGGAGCCGTAGTACCCCAATCTGCTTGGTTTGGTTCGGACTATGGGGGTTTAACGTCCGAAATCGACTCAGGCCATGAGAGACGCCGTAGTGAAGGGCTCCGAAAATTTCGACCACTCGGAATTCTTTAATGTGCACTGAGATCGCACAGTACACGGGCCTCTAGAATTTCTCCTTCGCCGAAATTCGACCGCCGCGGCTGGGATAGAACCCGCATCTTTCGGGGCAGCAGCCGAGCAGAATAACCACTTAGCCACCGCGGTGGCTGTGTAATATTTAATGACAAATAATCCAAGGTATATCATGCGCCAACGCGAGATTTAATGTGTTTTCATTGTGAACAAGCGTGTATAAATCTTTTTTTGTATATATAGCCTGTTTAGATGCACTGCTTTTCAGAAAAAAAAAGATCACGAAATTAGTCAGGTGTGGTTTATTCTGAGCTCATCTCCACATTTTTCACACATCGATTTACGTTACCATGCAAGCTTGGGTGTAGCATCAATGCGCCACTCTCACGCAGCACCAGCTGCCCGATGCCTGCCATTTTTGTCTAGAGGCACATCAGGCATTTCATCCGTGCACTGCTCCCGCCCGTCGCATACGCCGAAAAGCATCCAAAGACAGCGACGCAACAGTGCACGGTGCACCCCTGTTAAGTTCCCGAGTGTACATAACAGGTATCAGCGATGTTTAAAATTGGTTACAGGTGAAGAAAAGGCGCAGTAACAGTCTCGGTGAACTCCTGAATAATATCGAGGTTTACACCTTAAGTGCTCCGTAAGGAAGCATGAAGCAGTGAAAGAAGCAGTGAAAATAGGCGCCATTGTGGAGGCTTTCCATTCGCTTCGACTGCCAGGGGTTTAGTTACACGCTCAGGGCTAAGAGGAAGCTTTATAGAAGGCAGGGGCTGAAGAACCTAAAGATATCGACAAGAAAATGCCATTAAACAAAAAAAATCAGACGACCAATGTGGAAGAAATGCGTTAGGCGAATTCTTTTAAGAGCGTTAGATCTTACTCTTCACGTTTCTCGATTGCTTGGGGTCTGCTACTACCTCACTTCGGCGTGAAAGTTTAAAATTCTAAGGAATACAAGATGGTGGCCCCCCTGGAGAATCGATACAGCAACCCAAATGGTGATTGATTAGTGAAGTCATTAGTATACAGAATTGGCGATTGATTGGTGACGTCACTGATAATGCACGACGTGAAATTCGTATTTCCATTGGTGTACCTCACTTTAATCAAATTCATATGAATTCCAGTAAACCAAGCCGCTAACGTTCTTTCTTCAACGTCTTGCAGACAGTGGGGGCAAATTTTTTTAATACGCTTTTAATTCTGTTTATATGTTTTTTCTGTGTAGCCAATGAGTGAGAGGCATTTATTGACGGCCTACCCCAACCGCTAAACGTTGCCTTTCTTCTCTTCGTCATTCCTATCCTTCTTTCTCTCCCTCCTCTCCCATGAAAAAAGAAAGCGGAATTTCTCTATTTATACCGCAAACTGTCGGAGGTGGATGCTTCGGAGAATCCCAGATCGATATTTTATTCCGAGCTGGGGCCTGCGATGCGGACACGCAAAAAAACAAGAGGGAAACGGGAACAAAATCCTTAAACGGGAATAAAAAAATGGAAGACAGAAAATGACCGCAACGAACTGTAGCGTGATATAAGCGCAGTTCATAGAAGAAGGCCTGAAACTGGTTTATGCTGCGTCTCCAAGTGCCCTGCGGAAATGATCGGTGTCTGTGATAGCATTTAGTGCTGCAGACAGGTGGTTCTGCTCGCGTCTAGTTATTGGTTAGATGGAATACGAATAGGTGGCTGTGCGCTGCCACAGTTATGAACCTCTGAAGCGGTATTAAGCATATGATGTCAACGAGCACGAGAAGTGACAGTCTATGATGTCGGGATCACAAATATTTATGGTAAGATATCGGATTTCTATAACCTTGAGTAACCTTCAATGACAATAAAGGAGGTGTAAATTGCCTGCAAAATTGAACAACTCGACTGTGCACTGTGCCGATGCAACCGCTAAACGTTGCCTTCCTTCTCTACGTCATTCCTATCCTTCTTTCTCTCCCTCCTCTCCCATGAAAAAAGAAAGCGGAATTTCCCCATTTACACAGCAAATCGTGGGAGGTGGATCCTTCGGAGAATCCCCGATGGATACTTTATTCCGAGCTGGGAACTGCGACGCTAACGCACCAAAAAAACAAGAGGGAAACGGGAACAAAATCCTCAAACGGGAAGAAATAAAAATGGAAGACCGAAAACGACAGCAATGAACTGTAACATGATATAAGCGCAGCTCATAGAAGGAGGCCTGAAACTGGTTTATGCTGCGTCTCCAAGTGCCCTGCGGAAATGATCGGTGTCTGTGATAGCAGGCAGTGCGGCAGACAGGTGGTTCCGCTCGCGTCAAGTTATTGGATAGATGGAATACGAATAGGTGGCTGTGCGCCTATGCTTCAAAGGTTATGAACCTTTGAAGCATAGGCGCACAGCCACCTATGCCACCTTCAAAGGTTATGAACCTTTGAAGCAAGTATTAAGCGTCTGAGGTCAAAGATGCACCAGAAATGACAGTTTATGATGTCGGGATCGGAAATATTTATGGTAAGATATCGGATTGCTATAAACTTGAGTTACCCTCATTGACAAGAAAAGCAGGTGTAAATATCCTGCAAAATTGAACAACTTGACTGTGCATTGTGCAGACAGCATAAAATGCCGGACTCGTGCGTGCTATTCGCTCAAAATAAGTGCAAAAAACTATGTTTACAAAGTTTTTTTGTCGATGACATTAATGATGCAAGGATCAGTTTATAGTGAATGTTATGAGTATTCAATTAAAGCATTCTTATGCAGAACCAGTCATATAAAGGGTGTGCATAGGGGTGCGGCTATATGCATATGCTAAGTGTGTTTCACACATGACGGTCCCAGGCGCGTGTGACCGTACATCGCATCACACACGGTCACGCAGTGTCACTCGTACACATGCACAAGGCAGAGAGTTTGGCGTTAAAGGAACAGGTGTCGCAATGCTCTGCTAAACGCGAAATGCGCACGCCTACACGATACCCTCGGAGTCCAGACAGGTTCAGTGAAACGTCGGGACGACTGTAAGAATTGAAAACACGATGCCTTGATTACAAAAACAAAACAAAGGCTCATTAATTACTACTTCGCTACTACCATATCTACTTACCATATCTGGGCTCTTGCAACACTGCCATTTTATATGTTTACCGCTCGTTTGCTTTCACTGACGACGACTAATCACGTGGGGCAGTCACTTAACCATTAAAATTTTCTTAGACAGTCTATAGACTGTCCATAGACTTCTGTCTATAAATTCTATAGACTCTATAGACAAACTTCAGAGAACAGTCTATGTATGGCCATACACTTTTTGTAGACTTTTGTCTACAGACAGTCTATAGACTACCAATAGACAAGAAGAAATATCTGCAGGAAGGAAACAGTCTATAAGAAGTCTATAGACTATATATAGACAAATTTTGTAAGGAAAAAACTGATGTGTCGGCGTGCTCACCCATCCCCGCCGTAAGCGCGCTTGGAGTCGGGTCGTTGCGGTAGGCCTGCCTCGCACCCACATGAAGAAGGCACTTAATGGTTTCCATTCCAGGGTACCGCCGCTGCTCCTCTCAGGCCATCGCCACTGGCGTTGGTGCCTCTGGACAAAAAGGCAAGAGAGAAAACTGACTCGTCTCATCAGCACAGGAGCTACAAAAGCTCTTCGTGCGCCTGCTTAGCCGAATGCACCATTATGCGCGCTATATTGACAAGCACGTAGAGAGTTCGGCAAACGTGCATATACATATCGCACGTAGGAGAGGGTTCTGAAATCGTAGAACCACCATTGGTTTGGTTTGGTTTACGGGGGTTCCACGTCCCAAAAAGACTCAGGTCACGAGGGACACCGTAGAGAAGGGCTCCGGAAATTTCCACCTCCTGGGGTTCTTAACATGCACTCACATCGCTCAGTACACGGGCGTCTGCAATTTCGCCGTCACCGAATTTCGACGGATGCGGCCGAGATCGAACAAGCGTCTTTCGGGTCAGCTGCCGAGCACCATAACCACTGAGACACCACTGCGGCGTACCACACTTTATAGTGACCTGCTAGGAGGGTAGGTAGCCATTGAAACTACAAAGTGTGAGACTATAGTTTCCAGAAGGAGGTAAAAAAATGCGCCTTCATTGGCGATTCAGACAGGCGAGTCACTATATGGTAGAGTGCGTAGGTTGTGTCAACCGTCTTTCCAGGTGTAACAATAAGTAAAAATATTTTTCCTGAAACACAAAAATAACGTGTTCGTTTGCGTTTAGGAGGCTATGTTTTGTGGGCATTCACTAAGAAACGGTGACATATAATAAACTATTGACATATAATGCTTACATAAGGCCAAAGCATCAATGTGCATCGATAGTATGACGAACGAGTTTTATGATCGCAATAACGTTAGTAGCAAATAAATGGAAGCTTACAGAGGGGAGATCTGTGGATATATCACAGTTATAGTGCAAACTTAAGGGTATGAGAAAAAAGCCGTGCTAAAAAGCAAAACACTTCTGGTTGAAAATTGTGCTTGTACAGAATTTGTGCGCATGTAGCCTCACGGTATATCTCGCAGTTAAGCAATCATGTTGAGCAAGCTGTCATGCTTGCATAGGAAACGTTTCTACAGTCGAAACTCTTTCCAAATCATCAGTTGTTTTCTGATAACAACTTGTAAACGTTTTTGAATGAATCGAGAGTTTTGGGAGTTTCACATGACGTGCGGTTAGAGCTTGGGCTGAAAATGAAAGGCCGTTAAAAGGAGTTAATTTTCCGGCTAACTGTGCTTGTACAGGAGCACACAGCGAGAGGGCCATCGTGTCGCTTATACTATCGCGATGGAAAGAAACGCGAACAATACGGCCTCCACGCATTCCAGTGCTCGAATTTCTTTTGATCGCCCTTTTACCTGGACAACCGCAGCGGTGGCATAGTGGTTGAGCATCCCCATTGCATGCGGGAGGTGCGGGGTTCGACCCCAGTGTCTCCGGGTGCCCACCAGTGACACAATGGGCATAAGCTTCCCGTTTGTCGGGTTTGTTCGGTTCTCGCGAGCAGGCCTCTTCATGCTGACGCAGTTTTGCAATGTGGGGCTTGTGTGTTAGTAATACGAAAACTAGAGAGGCACACCATCAGTGTTGAAGATGAGTGTGGCATCATCGGCAGACAAAAGCAATTTATGATAATGAATGCTTTGTGTAATGTCTGCCACATCGTATTGAACCGCGGTTCCCTCTCTTTTAGCCACTGTGGACTCTAGCACCTCTCGAAGCTGGCATTTGAGGTCCATGGCAAGGAAAAAGGAAGATTTGAGAAGACTCTCATGTGTGTGCATTAAATTACATTTAGGACATTAAATATCTTCTCCTGCCATCACCTCACTATGTACTGAGTACAAACAGCAGAGTAAAATTTTTTTTTGTATTGCTTTTCACAGGCAATAAAATGCCTAAATAAGGCATATTTCGATCCTGGGTATGCCAACCCTGAGGGAAAGTGGGCACCAATAAGTCGTACTAGGCTCTCTGTCGCCTCCTTGGAGCAGTCATGTCGCAAGTTATGAGCCATCATCATAAGCAAGCTTTCTGCTTGCGTTGTATTTGCTCCTGGAAAGAGCAAGTCATCCTAAAAAAAAAGAAAGAACAGTACACAACATTTGAAGTGCAATGCGGGGTGTTCTGAGCAAACGAGCAAGGTTTCATGAAAAACGCCGTGCGTGGAAGACGCTCTTGTAACTGTACATTACTGCATTACTAATCGTTTTCATGACATTCCAACTCATCTCGTTGCTACATCGCATGCGCCTTAGAGGACAAAAAATAAAATTGCACTCAGAATTACTAGAGATTAAATGACATCACTTTCAAGCATTTCAACCACTAGTTTGTCGAAAAAAGTGGTAGACATTTGTGGCAATGACTATGTGAATGGACCTCAAGTGTGCTCGTCAAGTGTGCTGTGCGCCCATACCGCAGCCCTCTCGACATAAAAAACACCTAATTAGGACTGCAAATTATGTCAGAAAGCATTGTAAGGCAACTTACTCATGGCAGAGGCTCAAAAGCTTTTGAATTTTATTTCTCTGTCTTAATGGGATATGACGAACGGTGCACCTGCACTTCAGATAACGAAGGGTGCCTATTAGTGACAGATAGAAACATGCTAAGTAATGTTTTGTTGTTTGGTAGTTTTCAGCATGCAAAAATGTGGTACTATCGAGACGCAACTTTGATGTATTGTTAATTGGTAGTTGTCAGCATGCAAAATGTACTATCGAGACGCAACTTTATGTGCAACAAGCAATCTAGTCACACAGGTGCCTCTTATGACTGCCATATCATTTAAATACTGCAAATGAGAGCACGTAAGCCAGACTTTAGCATCTAGAAGTGTGGCCTCAAGCAACCGGATAATAATTTTTCCAGTTTTGTTGTCACTCGCTGGTCCTGCCGACTTTTCTTCCCGACAGTACATAGGTGCACAGTTGTCCGTTTGCCGACACCTGAAGCAAGTGCAACACATGTTAAGCTCTCTTACAAAGGGATAAGAACTCTGTGGGCTCTTTATCTCTTAAACGAGGAACAGCATTTAAATTGAAAAATACTATATTCTCCTGTCAGCATTACATGGGGGCTCTTAAAAAGAAACAGCACTTGAACTGAAAATAACCAAACTATAATATTCTGCTATAAGCTCCTGTCAAGCAACATGTAATCCATTGTACCTTTTCATACTGCGGTACAGTATGGTCTACTGTTAAATTATCTGGTCTATAGTCTATGGGGGTATAACATCCCAAAATGACTCCGGCTATGAGGGACGCCGTAGTGAAGGGCTCCGCAAATTTCGACCACCTGGAGTCCTTTAATGTGCACTTACATCGCGCAGTAGAAGGGCCTCTAGAACTTCGCCTTCATCGAAATTCGACCTCCGCGGCTGGGATCTAACTCGTGTATTTTGGGTCAGGAGCCGAGCGTCATAACCACTGAGCCACCACGGCGGCTAAAGAATACATACGACTGCGTGGCCTCCACGCTTCGTGAAATTCTACAGCCGACTGACGGCGAAAGCAGCACCAGGCGCATGCCTGGTGCTGGCATGCCAGGCGCATGCCTGTAAAGCAACCAAGCGTACTAACGGCGCATGCTTCTTCTCCTGAAGTCTTTTCTCACCAGCTCTCGCGGCAGCGCTTCGCGAAACTCGGAGGCCACGCGATCGCTTGCTCCCTTCAGCAGTGCATCGCACACGCAGAAACAAATGGCAAGGGCTGTTACCAATTCACCAGTCCGCTCATCTGGTGAGGCCTCGTGAGCTTGACTTTCCGCGGCCTCATTTCCCTCGAGCCCCTCATGCCCAGGAGTCCAAGTGATTTGGTGCTTGCATGTGGAATTTTGACCTTTTGGGGTAGTCAGAATGGGAGCGATGGAATGTGGAAGTCTGCCAGAGAGGAAGAGCCGACACGCCGACTTGGAGTCGGTAACAATTTTTAGCTCATTTCCTGTGGTATCACCGTGCTGGATGGCGAGGCCAATTGCAGCAGTTTCTGCTACTGTGGGAGAGCAGTTTCGTAGGGAGGCGCTGGCGATTTCCTTGAAATTGGCGTTCAAGACGACCGCCACCGCGTTTGTAGAACCGGGGAACATGGCTACGTCGACATGTACAGCATTTCGTGCCTGTCGGTGTGCGCTGCGCAGGTAGTTCACTCCCGCCTTTCGTCGTCCCTGTTGTGAGGCTGAGGGCATGTTCTTCGGGAGTGGAGCTACATACACGCGAGTTCGCAGAGTTGAGGGTAGGTCTCGGTTGTCCTGGACGGCGCGTATGTCAGCCGGGGAACCCACTCTTTCCAAGATTGCGCGTCCAGCTTTGGTGGTGAGGAGGCGTTCCTTTTGCGATGCTTGGACGGCTTCTCGAATTTCTTCTATTGTGTTGGTCAATCCCAGGTCCTCGAGGTGGCAGCTGGCCGTGTACATCGGGAGGACTAACGCATGTTTGTAGGCGGTACGGATGACGCGTCGGCTTTGTCTCGCTCATTCCCCAGAAGTGGTAGGAATGGGAGACCGTATGACAGGCGGCTCATCACTAGAGCCTGTATCAGTAGAATTGTATCCTCCTCTCTAATGCCTTTTTGGTTGCGGGTGATGCGCCGAATCATGCGGGAGATCTGAAGGGCAGTAGTCCGGAGACGCTGTAATGTGTGGTTGGCTTTCCTGTCGTTCTGAAGCCAGAAGCCCAGGATGCGGATAAGAGGGACTTCTTTTATTCTCGTGCCTTCAAGGTAAACTTCGATGTCGCCGGGAGATTTGTAGGCATAGCCCTGAATGCGGATAATTTCGGATTTGTCGGGTGCGCAGCAAAGACAGCAATTTGCTGCTTGCATTGTACGCAAGTGAATGCCTCTTGTAGGGTGTTTTCTTTGTCGGCAAGGGAACCCCAGGTGGACCAGATGGTGATATCATCGGCGTAGATAGTATAGCCGATGCCTTCAATAGCCTCGAGTGCTTTTGCCATGCCGGTCATAGCTATATTGTTCGGAGGAAGACCTAGTGCGGTTTTGATCCCTTTTCTGATTATAATCTAAATGTTCTTCTTTTCTGCTTTGGCCAGTTTGAGATTGGGGGCAACGTATTGCACTCAGTTTATAACGAAAGCCTCAACGAATCTAAAAAGATTGGCCTCCTTCTTCCCCGCATGCTTGTTAGAGATACACTTGAGTAGCCGGCACGTCTGGCTGGTACTCGCTTCAAGTCTCATGATAGTTTCTGTGTATATGCCATTTGCTTGTATGCACAGCCCTACGACTCGAATACTGTCTACTGTCGGAATGGCATTGCCTTTCACTCGTAAATCAATATCACAGTCCTTGCAAAGGGGACCTGATTCTATTCCTTTTTTTCCTTTTCTATTCACTCGTAAAGCAATATCAAAGCCCTTGCAAGGGGGACTGTTTCTTTTCCTGTTCTGGAGTTGAGAGTCTCCCTGAATACGCGGGCTCGGAAAACCCGGAATTCTACAGTTCCATCACTGTCGGGAATTTGAGGTCCGTACTCAACCGCATCAGAATCAAAACGGCTGCCGGGCCGGACAAAATCATAAACAGGATGCTCAGGAATCTTGACGACGGTTCCTTTCGGAATCTTACAACCTATATGGAAGAATGCTTTCACAAGGGAGAGATACCGCAAGCATGAGAAGCTGCGAACTTGCTCTTCATTCCGAAGCCAGGGAAGAAGCTCAAATTTGAGCATGTTAGACTCTTTTCCATCACATCTTGCGTTGGAAAATTGATGGAGCATGTAATTCAAACAAGACCGAATAGATTCATGGAAGATCACTATGTTTATCCTGGCACCATGGTAGGCTTCAGATCAAACCTATCGGCATGCGATGTCATGCTACAGCTGAAAGAGCAGGTGATCTATAAATAAACTGTTTATACTAGGGTCAATGTGCAACTGGTGGTCTCCAAAGCTTTTGATAGTGTCAAACACGTGGCCATACTTGAGAGCCTTAGCGCGCTAAATGTTGGAGTCAAGGCATATAACTACGAAAGGGACTTCCTCTCAAATCGGACTGCCACTATCAGCCTGTACGGACAGTCACTCGGAAACATTAGATTGGGCAATAGAGGGACGCCGCAAGGGTCCGTTCTCTCTGCGACCGTGTTTAATGTAGCGAAGATTGGGCTTCCAGGGCATCTGGACGGAATCGCAAATCTCCTTCACACCATATATGCGGACGATTTGACGCTGTGGATGAACTGGGGTAGCGATGGACAGAGTGGAAGCACACTTCAGAGAACCATAGATGTAATAGAGAAATACCTGGAGCGGATTGGGTTAAAATGGCCGGCAGAAAAATCAGAGGCTCTTTTTCTGTCAACTCAAAAAAGGAAAACTTCGCAAAAACTCGGGAAACGAGCTCGCGATGCGATTTGTGAGCAACCGCACACTCGATCACAACATCAATCTCGTACGGGTTCCGGCTCACGCGGGTAACTCCAGAAACGAGGGGGTCGACCGCGTAGCTCGATTTTTAACCAACCGTCGGATAGGAGACCTCTTGGTAACGAACGCCCCCGCCGAGGTGCCTCGCTCGTACGCGGAGATTACAAACTTTTTGCGAGGTAAGATGCACGTATCCCACCCCTCACCCCGACCTGAACAGGGTGGAAGCCACGACACTCAGACGCCTAAAAATAAAGGCCATTCTTAGCTCCTACCGATTGTTTAATGACAAACGGTGAATACGACCCTGTATCCCCGCACTACGGTGACGAGACGCATGCCCCGCAACACCATACAATACGTGAATGCGCTAGAAAACTCATCGCGACGGCACTCTTGCCAGCTCCCTCTGCAGAGGAATGGGAATGGGACAAGATCTTGGCAAGTTCGAGAAAAACAACGCAGTTGGGCCTCCTCACGTGAGCTCAATTGGTCGCTTCCGACTGAGGACATCCTGGGCTCGCCCCAGCCCCAACTATACTCCGTTTCATACATAGCTGTCTACACAGCCAAAGGTACGGAAGTAGTCCGTCAAAAAAAAAAACTAACAAAATGTGTCACTCCGCCTCGCGTCGTGGCTGAGTGGTACGAAGCGCGGGCATGTTTGTTCATTTTGTGAGGGGGCCCAGGTTCGATCCTCAGCGTAGGTTTGTTCTTTTTTTTTATCTTTTTTTCGGCGAATCTCTAGATAGAAAGTCTAAATGCGAGCCATATGTAAGTGGCCTTTTTTGTTATCAAAATGAAATGACTTCTTTAATAAGAAGCGTGCTGTTAACTTTTTCCGCAGGGAAACGAAAGTGAAGTGAGAGTTGGCAACGGACGTGCTGAGAGGCGCTGTTTTTCGGTGTTCACGGATTTTTTCGCATGCTGCACACAATGAATCATTAATTGTGGGGTGATAGAATTCAGTGTGGCTTCAATTATTTTACTCCGCCAGAAAGACCTTCTTTCTTAAACCTCACAACTGTACGAGGGCTCACTCCGGTCATCTCGCCCACAATTGCGAGAACGTCACGCACAGTCTTCTCGGGGTGGAGCTTCCTTATGCTTGCGTGGACATTAACTATCACCGCCTTGCAGTCTTTAGAAATCTTTGGAGACTTCACCTTGGAAAAGAGGCGAACAGGAGATGTTTTCGAAGTCGAAGCGGGGGAAGAAAACAAGCGAGCAGGTGACAGCGACGCCATTTTCACAAACAGACCTGCCGGCTCAGCTGCGAAAACCTGACACAGCCGGCGCCTGAGAAAACGAAAAATCTGCGTCACTCGGTTGTGGAAAACATAAAAGAAAAATCAATCTATTTGCAAAATAAAACACTTCCATCGGTCTACTATAATATCAACTACTGTTCACTTTGCTTGTCAATTCATTTCTATTTTTATTTTTGACGCACTATATTATGATGCGGACGAGGATCGCAAACAGGCACCGTAGCCTTGGCTGCGTAGACAGCTAAGTATGAAACGGAGTATAGTCCCTTTTATTTCGTGGCAACAAAGTTGTAACCAGCACCCCCCATCCCCGCCACGATGTCTATTCTTCTTTTGTTGTTGCGTGTTGTGTTGTGTTTTGTTTTATGGCACATAGGCAGCTATTGTCATTATGCGCCAAGCTCAAGGTATATTATTGGTTGTCTGTAGAATGTTTAGGAATATGAAAAATCGTCGATGGTGTAGATGGCCGAAAAATATTGAACTGCCTAGAAATAACAGAGAAGAAGAAATCTGGAAGTAGCTAATGGTAAAAGCCCCAGATAACGGTAGGTAGCCTCAGCGGCTGTCCTTGGCTGGTCAAGGTTCCTGAGGCTCCCAACCAATGAAATAAAAAGCCTCATCCTTCTCACGAATGAGAAAGTGGCTGAGGTGTATCATGTTATAAAGCAAACCCGTGGTTTAAGATTTAGTTTTTCAAGTACCCCTGCTTCTTTTAAAAAGCTAAAAACAGAATGTATGTCAAAAAAAGGCATTATCATCTAAGATCAGTGCTGGATAAAAAGGAATGCATTCATTATAAAGTTGAGCAAAACACTTTTTGTTTAGGGTTTCCAGTTTCACACATGAAAATAAGATGTGATTAACCGTAAGATCATCTCCGCATTCGCGAATAGGTTTGTCTTCCTTTGTTAGCAGGAAGTTGTGCGTAAGGTGCGTGTGACCTATCCGGAGACGGCATAAAATCACTTCCTTAAAACATTCCTTGTGCACACAAGACTTAAATTCACCTAGAACCGGATTTAAAAAGTGTAGTTTATTATTCACTTCACCGTTTCATTTCGACTGCCATTTTTCTCTTAATTTACGCTGTACTAACTTTATGTAATCCTTAAAGGTATTTTTTTTTAAACAAGGGTTCCCTTGGTTAAAGAATGCACCAACTAGCCCAAAAAAAGTTTTACTGATTTAAAAGTTATATTTACTTTTTTTTATTTCCTTGCACGAGCTTTAGCAGCGCAGAAATCTGCCGTCTCGTTGCCTCTTATTCCGACACGACTGGGAACTCAGCAGAATTTTGTGTTTTGTCCTCGAGCTGTGGCTGTTACTATATTGTGTATGATGTCACCAAGAATCGGAGTGACTACATTTCTAGAGTGCAAAGCGGTAATTATACAGAGGGAGTCTGTGTAAATAATACTGTTGGTAAGGTTCTCGTTTTCTATTTTTTCTACGGCCACACAGACTGCGTAACATTCTGCAGTGAAGATGGATGAGCACTGTGGAAGTCGTACTGTTTTCTCCGACTTCCCTCGGACCAGGGCGCTTCCTACGTAAACGTCCGTTTTTGAACCGTATGTACAAAAATGCGTAAGACTACTGTCTTTTTCTTCGAGTGCAAGGAATTCTTGTACTATATGTTGTTGCGGAGTTTGTTTTTTGTGGAACTGTGTAAGAGTGAGATCGCAGATTGCAGGAAAATTGTACCATGGAGGCAGCGGATCTCGTCTTCGAGCAATATTAGGTAATGTATCTAGTACGCCGAGGTTTTGGCACATGTCTCCAAAACGCAGGAGGAGCGACCTGATAGCGAGCGGTTTGTTGTTAAGCTGTGTTCTAGATGGGCACTTTGTGACTATTGGGTAACATAGGTGTTTAGGCAGCGAACGGATTTTTAAAATGTATGAGCCTATGAGCATGGTTCTATCTGTAAGTGACGCTCCGTTGATTTATACATAAAAAAAACTATTTATGGGCGACGTTTTGTAAGCACTAGAGAAAAGACGCAAACCTGAATTATGTATTGAATCTAGTCGTTTCAGGTATGAAGGTCTCGCTGACCCGTAAACTATACATCCCTACTCTAAGGATGAGCGTACCATTGAACGATAAATTTGTAAACGACATGTCCTGTCAGCAGCCCAAAGTTTACGTGACAGTACTTTGAGTATATTTAGGGATTCGGAGGCTTTCTTTTTCAGTGTGTTTATATGAGGCAGGAAATTGAGGTTTTTGCCAAAAGTTATCCCTAGAAATTTGTGCCCATTTTTGACGGGTATCTGTGCTCCGTTCAGGTGTATAAAAGTGTCGGCTTGTATGCTTCGTTTAAGCGAGAAAAGGATGGCTACTGTTTTCTGTGTGGAAAACTGGAAAACGTTCTGATCTGCCCATGACATTAGTTTATTCATTGTCAACTATATTTGTCTTGCCCATGCTGCTACGTTTGAGGATGTGCAGGCTTTTTGAAAATCATCAACGTAAACTGAATCCAGGACAGACTTTGGGATTATTTTACTTATAGAATTCATTTTTATGATAAACAATGTCGTGCTTAAAATACATTCCTGAGGAGCCCTGTTCTCCTGAACGAAGCTCCTGAACAGGGTTGTTCCCAGGCGTACGTGAAATGAGCGGTAGGAAAGGAAGTCAGTGAGGCAGTTTAACATCCTACCGCGGATACCTAGGTCGCCAAGGTTGCGGAGGATCCCAAACCGTCAGGTTGTATCACACGCTTTCTCCATATTGAAGAAAACGCCAAGGCATAACTGTTTGTGTGTAAAAGCTTCTCTTATTGTATTTTCAGGGCGAACTAAATGGTCTGTAGTTGAGCAGCCCTTTTTATAACCGCTTTGATGGACATCCAAAAGTTCGCGGGATTCAAGGACAAATGTCAATCTCATATTAAGGACACTTTCAACAGACATCGCGTGACAGCTTGTGAAGGCTACCGGCCTATACCTAGTTGGGGAAGTCGGTGGTTTTCCAGGTTTCAGGAATGGCACTATGACGGCTTTCTTCCACTCCATAGGTATTTTGCCTTCTGTGAATATTTTGTTAAATAAATTCGAGAGTGCATCTATGGCAGGCTGGGAAAGATTGGCAAGAATTTGATTGTGTATCTGGTCGGGTCCTGGAGCAGTTTTTGTGCCGGCAGACAGTACATTATTGATTTCTTGGAGAGTGAATAAATTGTTGTATTGTTCGTTTGCACCTCCACTTGTCGAAAGTGTTTGTTTTTCGGCACTACTTTTGTATTTCAGGAATGAATGCGTACAGGGAGATGAACTAGAAACTGCAGTGAAGTGTTCCCCCAAAATGTCTGCCTGTTCCCCTGTGCTTGTTTGCATGCCAGCTGTTGTCAAAAGAGGAATCGTGAACAGTGTCGCCACCCACCAACGCTTGCAAGCCGCAGACGCCCCCCTGCGGGGATGTTGTGACTTTTGGAAGAATGGAAAGGAAAGTACACGGGACTGCCCAGTGGCTCATGCTGAGCCACAATGGCTGCCACGTGCAGACAGTAGGAGAGGTGAGATGTGAGAGCTCAGAACCAGCGCAATAAAGGATAACGGACAAGAAAGGAGGACGACTGGTTGGCGCTGGTTCTTCTGAGATCATGGCTGACCAACTAGCCCAAACACAAGTTTTGCTGATATGTGAGAGGAGATTGAAAGAAACGACGGGTGTCGCAACAACCGCGTCATCAGAAGCGACGACGAAGGTTTAGCAACAGATACCCCCGGGGACAAGGGACCCTTGCCACATGGCGGTAGCCTCCTGGCCTTAAGGGGCTGGGAGCTAAGGGCTCTCGCGGTGCCTACCTCTTGTTGTATTGCGACTGAAGGAAGAATGAAGAGGAAAGTGCATGAGACTGCCTACTAGCTCAAGCTAAGCCACAATTGCAGCCACGCGCAGACAGTAGGAGAGTAGGGCAGATAGGAGACGAAAAATTGAGAATACGCTCGTCGCAACAACCGCGTCTTCCAAAACGACGACGACGGTTTAGCAACAGGTACACCCGGTGACAAGGAACACCCGCAAGATTTCTCAACCCCTTACCGCACCCCAAAAAATAACTAAAACAATCACACTTTATGACAAAGGGGACTAAGCAAACATCAACAGTGAACTTGATGCGTTCCAAATCTGGTTTTTAACCGGTTTTCATGATCGCACTCCTAAAACTAATTGGCCACTGTTCAAAAACCAAATGCACGCTCTAATTGAAAAATTTATACCTACCATCACCGTAACTGAACGCCATGAATCAGCTTGGCTCAATTCCGTGCTGAAACGCATGAATAACAAAAAAGCAAAGACTTTTCCGAAACGGAAAAGAAACCAATAACCCAAACACGTGGCAAAATTATTACCAAGCAGAAAGATCCTATAACCTACAAGTATACAAAACTAAACACTCAATTTCTTCTTCTACTCTACCCGGCATGATTCGTACAAACCCACGTAAATTCTGGAAGCGTATCAATCCTAACCCCATCAGAAATGTAACATTGTGTGACGATGATAATAATCCAATTGAAGGTCATGACGTTGCGGAAGTTTTGAATTTATAATTCACCTCAGTTTTCACTCACGAACCGGATAACAAATTACCCGATTTTCCTCCCTTTAACTTTCCACTTATGCCGGACTTGAGCTTCGAGCCATATGGTATTGTCAAATCAATCGACTCTTTGAAATTAACCTCTTAAGCTGGTGTTGACAGAATTAATCCTCAAGTGTTCAAAAATACAAAACATGCCACTGGCGCATTATTGTCTCATATTTTTCAGCAATTCCTTTCATCAGCCATCATACTCAATGACTAGAAAGTAGGCAAGTTCATTCCAATTCCCAAAAAAGGGCCTTCATCTTCTCGCCATAAATATCGACCAATATCTATCATACGCATCACTTCTAAACTAATGGAACATAATTTTCTCTCAAACTATAAAATTTCTAGTATCCGTCAACTTTTTCCACCGTAACCAGAGTGGCTTTCTATAAGGTTTTTCTTGTGAAACACAATTAGCCCTCTTTATTAACGACCTTAGCTCTAGCATTGACCTTAACATTCCTATTGACGCCCTCTTCCTCGATTTTGAAAAAAGCTTTTGACAAAGTTCCTCACAAGCGACTATTCCTAAATCTTTCACGTCTCAATCTTAACCAACATGTTTTTAATTGGACATGCAGCTTACTCACCAATCGGCAGCAGTTTGTTTTTGTTGATAAATGATAATCTTCTTATTCCTCTGTTATATCTGGGGTACCTCAGGGCACCGTCTTGGGCCCCCTTCTTTTTCTCATCTATATTAATGATTTGCCTGCTAACATATGTTCTAACATTCGCATATTCGCTGATGATTGCGTTATCTACCGGCCTATTAATAATAGCGATGACATTTTGCTTCTTCAGTCTGACATTCAGCACGTACTAACTGGATTTAATACATGTCTAATATCCTTAAATGTGAAAAAACATCTCTGATATCATTCCACCGACGTCATTCACAACCATCTACAAGATATCTAATCGGGAATGCCGAAATCGCTTCAGTATTAACTTACAAGTATATAGGCGTTCATTTGACACCTGATCTAATTTGGTCTTTTCATGTATCTCAGATTACTAACGAGGCAAATCGCGTCCTTCGTAAACTTCGACGAACCCTGCGACTAGCACTCCGTCAGTGAAATCTCTTGCTTACTTAACACTTATCCGTCCCAAATTAGAATATGCATGCGCGATCTGGGACCCTCATCAAAATATCCTTTCCACTACACTCGAATCTGTACAGAATCGCTCAGCTCGTTTCATTTTCTCAGCGTATTCTTATCATGTAAGTGTAACTGAACTAAAACGCAATGCTCATCTCATTACTTTAGCGAACCGCCGAAGAACTTCCAGACTGTGTCTGTTTCATGAATTCTGTCATCATCCACATCACAACTCCATTATCAGCCCCGCACATCGCATCTCCAATCGCACAAACCGCGGGAAGGCCGTCTACCCTCCCCCTGCCCGCACTTCTGCGCATCTGTCATCATTTTTCGTTCATACAGCAAGGGACTGGAATGACCACCCAAACGCCATCGGTGATCAGATCGACTCATCGTCATTCAGATCATCCATAGAAGAAATGTACTGCTGAAATTCCACCCCCTCATTTAATACCCCTTTAATGGGGCCTTTGAGGTACTAAGAGATAAAATAAAAATTGGTGAGAGCTCCTACATATCCCATTCCCGTAGGGCCAGAAAGCCACCTAGCCTTCTGCGGTGTCTGATGTTGTTGTTGCGACTGAAGGAAGATTATAAATGAAAGTGCTGGCTTTACGGGCTCTCACACATGTGCTTGGGGGGTGCCTAGGCGTTGAGCTCTGGCCTTTAATCAGCAAGAGCGAATGACGTGGTTAGTCACGCGGCGCAACTTGTGGGAGCGAGCGGTCTGAACCGCGGTCAGCGCAGCGGTGGAACGAATGGTACCAGTGTGACAAGTCACGTGTTATGACGTCTCAGCCACACGTGCGGTGAACCAGAACTCAAATCAATGCGTCATTTGACCTTCAGCTTTGCTATCGAGAAGTGGAGCTTTTCGCCCCAAAAAGTTAGCTGTGGTTCAACCCGGCTGAACCTAGCAAGACGGACGAAAGCTCTGTTAAGGTAATCACACGAAGGTAAGCACACGCCACACATTTTTACATAGCGAATGACGCGTCACGCGATTTCCGGCAGCTGCGAGAGTGCTGTCGGCTCTGCAACGCAGCGTCACGTGATTGCATATCTGCTAGGCAAGCGAATGCCCTCGGCACAATGCGCGCAGCCGCGGCAAGGCGTGGATAGTCACGTGGCATAACGTCCCAGAGAACATATTAAGGCGAAAGCCTTTCTTGGCTCAAGATTGGCGTGGACGAAAGTTGTCCGCACGAACTGTCAATCATAAGTTGTGTGGTAATTACATCAAACATGTATTAGTTGATTTAGCTGTAGATCTGAAGAAAAGCATATGTAGAGAAATAAGCAAGAAATGTAAAAAAGTAAAAATAAATAAAACTAAAACAGGAACAATGAAAATAAAATATAAATAAGCAATAAATAAAAACAAAAAAGAAGAAAAAGATTACAGAAATAACAGAAAATGAAAAATTATTGTAGAATGAGGACAGGGAAAGGCTTGCGCATTTGCGCTCCTAGGCAGACTTATTTTTTCTTGCGGGAGAGTCACGGACGCCTGAACCAACCAGCGATTGCATCCTTTTTCCGCACTTGACGGGAAAAAAGGTATTGCTCCATTTTGTTTGGGGAAGCATCCATGTAAGCAATGGGGCGCTTTCTTTCGCATGTCAGGATGAAACAAACGGTTTATGTTATTTAGCCATCGGAGAAACGATGACCATCCGCGCAGATGTCAGATGCCTTTACCATGCAGTGTACCGTGCTGTGTACCATTACCCCGTGAGTCCGCGCGTCGCCAGTGCGCTTACGCAGACCGTTTGTAGTGCACCAGATGGCGAAAGTTAACCTGCAGTTCCGTCCGCGCCTGCCGCCGCATTGGGACCAATCGGGACCATTCAAAGGTGTCCAATAGTTTACCAGTCCCACTCTTGCTTGAACCGCTGCGAAGACGTCGAGTACCCCTATTACGCCGATAGCGCGAGAAAGACAAAATACCCAGGATTTGTCAGTCTAGTTGGCGTTTGCTGAAGTGTCTTAAGAGGACGCTTTATGGGGCTGACTTTCGACCACAGATTTCTGAACAACCAGGCGGCGTAGATAGCAAGAAATGTGTTGGGTAGACCGCGAAAAACCGGATTTGCTCTTCTCTCGGCCGCGGTGAACTTAAAGTTCGTCAAGAAACTACGATTGAGCCTCCAAGGTAATTGCGCAATCTCGAGAAATGAAAGTCTTTGAACGTGGCTGCAGTCATTCTAGATAACACTAGCCATCTCCCGCAGCACAAAATGTTAAAGCCGCGCACCGGCGGCTTTGAGCAAGAACAAAGATTAAGAGCCTTCGTGGCATAGCCTCTATTGAAGAAGAATGGATCACATACTTATCAACGAGAAAGAGGCGGGCAAAAAAAATCTCCACAGACACTTAAGACTGGTTACGAATACGAATTAGAGAGCTCTACAGCCCCGCCAGTGAAATTTCTGAACATTTGAGTGCAGTGGGGCCGTGCGGGGGCCCAAGAACCTGCGCGTCCTAAACTCCCCTGTGTCCATTAAAGTTTTCACCACCACCACCTACCAGCCCCTCCTGTTCGCGCCTCTGCCGCATTGCTTCCGCTTCATGTCTCCGCAACTCGACGTTGGCCGCACGCTTTAGTCGCCTTATGTCCGCGCCTCGCTGCGTACTTCAACGCCTCCATGTGGCTTCAACCGGTTGAGACTAGCTTCCCGCGCTCTTATCGTAGCGATGATCGTCGAAGTTGCAGCCCGCCTATGCAGCCGTCGTATAGCATTTATCTCCTCCCGTCCTTTGGAGCCGGTAGCGTACCTCTGTGGGCGCCCTAGTCTCCCTGTTCACGTAGACGTGGTCGCCTCGCAGGCCACAGACATTGATGTCGTCACCGTTCCAACGCACTGCATCTAGTGTTGTAGGCGCTACCGAAAAAATGACTAAATACGTAACTCTTTAAGCTAAAAAAAAGGAACGCATTACTGATCTACCTTAGCTACAAAAAATGTAACGCCTTACCGTTACCGTTACCAAAAAAAAGTACCGCATCTTATTTTTTCTTTACTGCATGGCCATAAATTTTAATCAGCACGTCTTCGCTGCAAGAAATCACGATAACAATTTTTTAAAGGTTATAGTTCACATAAAACTTCTAGCCAAAACAGCGATTTTACCCAAAATTTTGATTTAAGGAGAATACTTTACAAATATGTGCAGGCGCTCAGCTATGTTAGAGTGCCCTAAAGTTGCCTGCAGAGTTATATGTGATGGCTTCAGACACTGTGGCACATGTAGCAACCATTTTCTGAACTTGACATTGAACACAAAATGACACTTCATGATCAATTCTAAATTTCCACAGAAAACTTCGCTGAACTCTCAGCAAATTTACAGTAATTTTGAACAATGTGATCTTACAAAATGCCAGGCATGCGTCACCCGCGTGTCAATCGGCCGTAGAATTAGTAAACTTGGGCCCACCTGGCGAAATTTGGCGTCCACGTAGTCCAGATTGCTTGCTGCGTTGAAAGGCGTCGGTCTTGTAGGGGTGAAGAAGGTTTAGCCGTGGCTCCAGCCGAAAAACGACGGAGCCGACACCGTGCGTTTGTAGCCTGTTGGAGCGGGCGCTCCTCCGAAGCTTGTGGCTTGCTGCTCGTTCGTTCGGCGCGGAAGCTATGCTGGCGTTTGTGCAACGGGTTGGTCGAGAAATATGTGCCGATGAACAAAGACTGCTCACGCTAAGACATCTGCTCATTCGGCATTGTTGCTTCGCCAGAAATTTGAGGAACAAGATGCTTGCCTGCCTGAAGGATCCATTGTTGTCTACGTAGACGCAAAGCCACAACAGCTATCTACTGCCCGTGCAAACCTGCCCTGAATCAAACCTCTTGGTTTCAGCTTACGGATCCCGGCCCCTTAGTCATTTTGTGCGGAGTTCGTTGCAGTCCAAGAAGCACTCTGCTCCGTGCCCGACATAACTATACTCCCTGCGGCCCGCGTTGTCATTCGCACTGACGCCCTTCAAGTTGTCCGGTTGCTACGACGTGTTAGCCGCTGTCCAACAATATGTCAGTACATCCACCGGCTCACGGCACGCATCCCGCAGCGTATTGAGTGGGTCCCACGAGATCTGCTCACCTATCAAAGCCAGGCAGATTTAGCGACCCGCCTTGCGAATACAAACTCATCAACGCCTCGGCTCCTTCATTTGGACAATTTTACTCTAGTTTCATCAAGAAAGGAACTCCTCCGGCGCCGCACAGATGCACTCATCCCTCCGTGTGCGGTAACCCTCCCCAGAGGTCATACCCGTGCAGAGGAGGTTGCGCTTAGGAGGATAGGGTCGGGGTTGCCCTCACACCAGCCATCACTCGGAAGTGGCCTCAGTCCCGAGAATTGTTTCCTCGGCCAGGGTGTCCGATATGTAAACACGAGGACATGGAGGCCGACATTCATCACTTACTGTAGGACTGCCTTGCTCTCAAGCCTACAAGGATCCGGCACCTGATAGTAGCAGGTCTTTCACCGAGCAACCATGCTTCATACATTGCCTGGACGCAGGGACCGTACCATCGTTCTCTGCTGGACTTCATCAAATCAGCTAACCTTTTCCATTCATTCATTCATTCATTCATTCATTCATTCATTCATTCATTCATTCATTCATCACACCTTCACCCATCATTGATGCCCTGAGGCAATAAATTTCGCTTAAAAAAAACTACGACTGCAACTTGAGTCCCGCGCGTTTCGGCAAGCCACCTAGCAGCGCTTCTAACTGGTTTGCCGCTCCGCACGTCCGTTTCCCTTTACGTAGCAAAGCGATTTGTCTGACGGGAAAGGCGTCGCGCCCAACGGGCGATGGCGTTCCGTGGACTCACTGGCAGTGCTGCAACACGCTGTCGCGTTCCACTCTTAAAGGTGAAGCTTAAGCGTCCTAGAATTTTTTTTTGCAATGTGAATATGAGGCAATGGTGACGAAGGATTTTGCAGTCCACCAAGTCCACGAAGCTTCGGCCCTTCAATGATAAGGGCACTCGACTGCTGCGCCAGAGTACACGCGATCAATCCAGTCGGCTGAGCCAGCGTTTCGATAGAGCCGAACCGCAAAGGCGCCAGTGTGCTGTGGGATGTCAGTGGACGTTAGACCCACAGATGGTCGAAATTATTCCGGAGCCTTTCACTACGGCACCTTTTCCTATTTTATTTCCTCCTTTAACCCTTCCCTTACGGCGCAGTTCGGGTGTACACCCAGACATGTGAGACATTTACTGCGTTTTTTCCTTTCTTCAAAAATGTAAATTGTAAATTGGTTGTTGGGGAAAAGAAATGGCGCAGTATCATCTCAGCAGACAACTAAACCGCGCTGTAAGGGAAGGAATAAAGGAGGAACTGACAGAAGGAAGAAAGAGGTGCCATAGTGGAGGGCTCCGGAATAATTTCTAGCACCTGGGGATATTTAGCGTGCTCTGACCAATTTTTGTTATAATTTTTGCTGTGTTCTTGTAGAATAATTCCTATAGTAGTATATTTCCCATAGTTTATAGGAAATCCAAAGGCGCCCGTGTTCTGTGCTATAAAAAAATCTACATGTGGCCTCAGGTGGTCTAAATTATTCCGGAGCACTCTACTACGGCAACACTTTGTTCGTTCTTTCACGACCGCTTTCCTCCTTTGTCTTACAGTGTGATTGGGGTGTCCACCGAAATTAGACAACTGTTGCATCGTTTCCTTTCCTCGAACAACCCATTTTTAAAAGGACAATTTTTATTGTGCAGCACACGGCTGTTTATTTTTTTTCTTTCTTGTGCTTCGTCAAAAGGGTAAAGCAAAATGAAGAGTAACAATAATATCTCCGCTTCGCCTAAATCTGAAATTCTAATGTGACATTGATTAAAACTTCGATGAAACGCCGCCAGTACACAATCAGCGTTGAAAGAAAACAAGGGTTCCACATAGACGTTGAATTTGTTGAGCAGAAGCCTCTTACTGGACCGCTGATTTTTTGTGCGCTGAATGCATTCGCTAGTGGTACCTAATCAAGTAAGCTCCGGCTCCATTTGCAGACATTACGTGGAGGACATCCCACACACGAGCTTAAAAGCTCGCGTTGGCATTCGGCACCACTTAGTATTATAACTACTTGTCTCTGCCAGATATATTTTGTGTTCCCATGTACCCTTGTTTGTGCACATTTATTGCTGGTCTGGCGGTCAAATCTTCCCTTTTTGTATTTAATAAGCGTGTGTAGCTATGGCTAGGAAGCCCGTCTTCATAAGATTCATTCTCTATTGATGTTCACGTTGCATATATCGCGCGATAATCTTAGTGTCCGTGCGATAGCTTGGGGATTTCTTGGTGCACCATTACACAGATATCAGCTGCTTTTGGCGTAACATCGCATCTTTCCGTATTACACGTCATCGCACATAATGCGTGCCGCTAATTAGTTGCCCTTATAATAATAATTGGTTTTTTTGGGGAAAGGAAATGGCGCAGTATCTGTCTCATATATCATTGGACACCTGAACCGCGCCGTAAGGGAAGGTATAAAGGAGGGAGTGAAAGAAGAAAAGAAGAATAGGTGCCGTAGTGGAGGGCTCCGGCATAATTTCGACCACCTGGGGATCTTTAACGTGCACTGACATCGCACAGCACACGGGCGCCTTAGCGTTTTTCCTTTAAAACTAAGTTTTCCTTTTATGTCATTTGCGCTCACTGCTGTGCGACGTGCTTGTACAAATCCTTTTTTTATCCTGCTGAACGAACATCCTCATTGACAAAAGAAGTAGAAGGCCCGGCTCCCGACCGAAGGGTCTCCGGTTCACTTCCGCTTGACAACCTTTTAAAGCAAAAGCTTTACTATCCCGGCGGCTCCGATTTCACTGCGTCGGTACGAATGACCTTGAACAGGAGGAGCGGAGCGGCGTAAGTAACCACGTGACGTATCACGTGAATCGCAGCAGCTGCTGTCACGCGCTCCGCCGTCGTCGCGGCGGCTGCGCGCTGCCTATCCACCGTCTTACTATGGACGAAGCAAGTCAGCCGGAACCGACTTCCTCGAGAGTGGGTACTCGCAGACGTCGGGCCGAGTCTGATCACCCCGTCGACATTGCCAACTGTGTGAGGGATTTAGCAATCGATAGGGAGCGTAAACGCGCTACACGCCCAGCCGAAAGCAACGAAGGGCGGGAGCTTCGCCTGGCTCGACGGCGAGCGAAAGGTGCCGAATAAAGACAGCGAAGAGCCTTGTTAGCAGCCGCGGCGGAGACTGGCGGGCCGCTGGAAGTGATTTCTGGCAGTGCGGATCCCGCAACGACCCACGTGGCCCGTCTGTCTGTCAGACTGTGCTTCGGCACGAAGAACCTTAGCAAATGGTCTCAGGTGTAATCCGTTCTTTCGCTTGCATAGCCAGGGTTAGCTGAGCTAAGCCGCAGCCATTGTTTTTTCGTTATAGCAAACGTCTTTTTCTAAGTCACTACACCCATTCCACGAATCTGAATTTCCCAGTCGCACCGATGCCAGGTTTTCTGCCGAACGGGACCATTAAGGTTTTTGCTTTAAGGAGTATTGCGTTGTTAGTCAGCGCCTTGATGTGTTCTAAAATTGATATCGGTCATATTTATGACAGTTGAGAGCCGTAAATATATTTCGTTTATTTTCATAATGCTGCTTACTTGTACTAACAACGTTTGCAATCTACTCTTGTGAGATAACTTACGCTGACTCTATAAAACCCAATTAGACGGCTGTACCTCTCGCTTGCCGTAGACATCTCAATGGCACCGTGAAGGAGGAAAAGTGGAAAAGAACTGAATGAAAGTACACTCCGACTACGTTGACACAGAACACAGATCATTGGACGCGATCTTGCTTTACGTTCCCTTCGCCTACAAACCACAGTTAAGGAGGCAACCCCGTGGAACCCTTACCTTGTAAATGGCAGGGAGGCCACATGACAACGCTCGAAGCAATGTTGCAGCAGGTCACCAATGAGGAGAACCTCGACGTCGCCGCTTATCTGCACTCCACTCTAAGCACCAATACGCCTATATGAGAGGAAGAAAGGGAGTGTACTTTGCAGGAAACTAGGCAGAGGTAAAAGCCAGGTGTGTGCGTTAAGAGACAAGGAGGGCAGTGTCATTAGCAATATGGATAGGATCGTTAATGTAGCCGAATAGTCCTACACAAATCTATACAGTAGTCAATGTAATCAGAACGATAATAATAGAGACAGTAGAACACAACATTGCAGCATCCCGACAGTAACGAAAATTGAATTAAAGAGAGCATTACGAACAGCGCAAAGGGGATAAGCAGCTGGTGAGGATCAGGTAACAGCAGGTCTGTTGAACGATGGAGGGCAGATTCTGCTACAAAATCTAGCCAGCCTGTATAGGCAATGCCTTATGATTTTTACCGTACCATAAGCTTGCAAGAATGCAAACGTTATCTTAATTCTTAAGAAAGAAGACGCCAAGGACTTGAAAAATTACAGACCGATCAGCTTACTGTCCGTTGCCTACAAGGTATTTACTAAGGTAATCGCTAATACAGTCAGGACAACCTTAGACTTTAATCAACCAAATGATCAGGCACGCTTTCGTAAAGGAAATTCAACAATAGATCATTTTCACACTATAAATAAGGTTATCGAGGAATGCTCAGAATATAACCAACCCCTATATATAGCCTTCATTGAGTACGAGAATGCATTTGACAAAATGGAAACCTCAGCTGTCATACAGGCATCGCTTAATCAGGGTGTAGAAGAGCCTTGTGTCAAAATACTGGAAGATATATATAGGACCTGCACAGCTACCAAAGTCCTCCATAAATTCAGCAATAAAATTCCAATAAGGAAGGGCGTCAGGCAAGGAGACACGATCTCGCCAATGCTGTTCACCGCATGTTTGCAGGAGGTATTTCGAGGCCTGAATTGGGAACAGTTGGGAATAAGAATAAATGGAGAATACCTAAATAATCTGAGATTTGCTGATGACATTGCCTTGCTGAGTCACTCAGGAGATGACCTGCAAATCATGATCAATGCGTTAGACAGAGCTGTACGGTGGATCTAAAAATTAACATGCAGAAAACCAAAGTAATGTTCAACAGTTTAGCAAGGGAACAGCAGTTCACATTTGGCAGCGAGGTGCAGGAAGTGGTAAAGGAACATCTACATAGGGCAGGTAGTGGCAGCTGATCCGGATTACGATAGGGAAATAACTAGAAGGCACGCTGTAAGAGTAACATACTCAGGTGTTGACACTCTCCCCCTGTCGCGTGCGCGAGAGCGCCGTCTGTTCGCGGGCACAATATGTTCGGGGGTGGGGGGGAGGGGTGCCTTGGAAACCGGTTGCTAGCTTAGACGGCGCTGCGAAAGGGGGGCCCATGCTAGGCGGCTCGGTCCGGCGTGGCGCGGCACTGCTCAGGTGTTTTTCGACATTTTGGTGTATGCGGCTGCACGGCTGTGCTGTTTTAAACAAGTTCCTTTATTTTTCACCAACACCTTGTGTTTGGCTATCGTCGGCAGAGTAGCCCAATCTTCCAACCAACCAAGCCACCACGCCCACAGCTGGTGAGTGCGGCGCTGAGTGCCGCGGAATGGGACGAATGTGCTCCGTTGCCGAACTGCGACTCGGGCTACCGGACTTGTGCGGAGCGTGTGCCACTATTCAAAGCTCCGTCCGACAATGTTCGTTTGGAGAGGTGGCATCGTGCGATTCCGAGGGCAGACCGGACGTTAATGCCCACTGATCATGCCTGCGCCAAGCATTTTGCAGAGGACGCGATATCCCGAGCGTATTACGTGCAGCTCAATTGAAAAGTGCTACTTCACGCGGAAAAGAGGCCCGTGCTTTCCAGAGATGCAGTTCCTGCGTTATTTCCGAACGGTCTCAAGTATCTGACGCGGCCAGAGAGACATAGAAAGCCAACTCGGAAGAGGAAACCTCCTGCACAAGCATCTGCACAAGTACATGACAGTGTAAACTTCTGAGATGGTGACTTCCTCATATTTTTTCCCCTCATTATGAGTTTCCAAAGCGCACTTGGCTGAACGCTGACTCCTGCATACTTGAGTCCTTCAAGAGCAATTTAGCCTCCAGTGGGAAGCAGTTTCTGAAAATTATGCCCGTTCTATGATAATATGCATCGGAATAAAAATGCCGTTTCCTCAAGCTTTCGTTTTGGGTTATGGACCATGATCCGACGCGCCCTTTCATCCCGCCTGATGCATTTCCGGCGTGAGAAACGTTTTACCTAATACGCAGCCTCAAGCCATGCAAACATATGTCGCTGCACCAAGCCTTTTCAGAGAATCGCTACGGCGCCGCCGTTACGGCCTACCTCGGGCCCGAGGTAGCAAGGTCTGTTATGGTTCTGCCATCCTGTGAACAAAACCTCATTGTGATTCACACCCAGAACCGGCGGCGGCTGATCGGCTCCTCAGGGACATCTCCATTAACACCGAGCATGGGAATATTCCACTCCACGGATACCTTCGACAAAACGGAGGCGATGTATGCCACGGCGTCATCACCGTCAGCAACTCGGACACTACTGAATCGCTTCGGGAGCAGGTGCAGTGGAGGGCAGGCACCATCGCCGAGGTTAGAAAATTCGGCTCCTCTAACAAAGCTCGCATCACCTTCGCCGGGAGGGAAAAACCGCGTTTTGTGCACTACGAGAACATGCTCATCCTTGTGCAAAACTACTACCGTACGATCCCGGCCTGCGGCCTGTGTGGGGCTGTTGGCCACCGAGTGGATGCGTGTCCCAACACGCAGTCGAACACGTGCGGTCTGTGTGGGCAACAGGCCCCGCTTCAGGAGAGGATGCGGGCCCCTCACGAATGTGTGCCGCGGTGCTCGGTTTGTGCCGGTGCACACGCCACTAACTCGCGAAAGTGTGCGGCGAAATTCCTCAAGCACAAGATGACCACCACAAAGAAAATTGCTGCCAAGAAGAAGAGCCGCCATCTTGACTGCCCCGGTGAGTTACCAAGCCGGGACAACAACACCGAGAAGCCGGGGACCCCCACCGGAGGAGCTGGCAAGCGCCCGTCGACGCAGCCGCCACCACACGGCGACACTGGAAAGCAGTCGACAGCGCCACTACAGGATAAGACCAGGGCATGGGTCAACGCCGTGAAACATGGAACGCAGGTGAGCGGTACGGACAGGGCTGCCTCCTCCTCCCCTCCCTCCTGCCCCCCTGCGGCACGCAGTGCCGAGCAAACCAAAATAGCAGCTCTTGAGGGTAAAATTGAGATGCTGCTCGAGAAAATTGCGCTCCTAGAATCGCAATCAAAACAGCCTATCACTCCCCCCTCTCGCCCCGCTACCGAGGCAATGGAGAGTGAGCCGGCGGCACCGAACGCCGCACTGAACGCGGATGCTGCACTTGAGGCCCGTCTAGAGGCCCGCATGGACGGCCGTTTCAGGGCACTAGAAAGTCAAATTTCCGTGGCAGTCACCTCCGCTATCGCCAAAATGACCTAAATTGTGCCCACAATAGCCGCACAGGACATCGCAAAATCTTCGCGCGGCGTCCGACGAGTCGGTGATCTAATCAAAGGCGTGTCTGGCCACTATCCCAAAATGCGTCGCGCCATGGAAACTTTAGCAGCAGACGACGACAGCTGCTCGCTCTCCGGAATAGAGGATGGCCCCCTCACCGCGAGTGCTGGCTCCGGAGCAGCGTCCCTACAATCGACCTCTCACCTAACTGACCATGGCGGGCAGGCCTCAAATTAGGCGCTCTCTACATACCAATTCGGCCACCTCAATCCTAACCACCCAGTGGAACGGCCGCGGATTCCGTTCCCGTGGCAAGCGGGCGAACCTCCAGCTTTTCCTGTCAACATTCGATTCACTACCTGCGGTGGTTGCCCTCCAGGACCCAGGTAGCGGAGCAACCCTTACAAATTATGTTACGTTTCAGCAGGACCCCTCTTCCTGTATCTGCGTGCACCAAAATTATACAGCCAACTTGGTTGATTTGGACCTCAATGCTGCATATTCCTATGTGATGGTCACTCTTCTTTCGCTTAAGAAAAAAAATGCACCCTTTCGTATACTTAACATCTATTGTTCTCCCAAGATAAAAAATGTAACTTTCGCAGCCCTCTTCAGTCGCGCCCTGAAGGCTGCGGGCAGTGACCCCCTGGTGATCGTGGGCGACTTCAACGCTCACAGCACACTCTGGGAGCACGTGCGTGAAGAGAAGCGCGGCCGCAAGCTAGCGGAACTTGCGTCCACGCTGGGCCTGACCCTTCACACCGACCCTGCACATCCAACGCTGGTGGGTAACTCCGTGACTCGGGACACGTGTCCGCACCTTACCTTCACCAAAAACATAAGACACGCAGAATGGGCCAACACCGAGGAAACCGTCGGCGGTGACCACTGCATACTCAACACCAGCGTCAGAACCAAACCACTGGCAAGATCCCAGGCCCAAGCACGCCTACCCGACTGGACAAAGTTCCGGCAAACCTACACTAATTCGGCCTCTATTCACGAACAAGGCTACCACGCGTGGTCACAAGAATTGGTTACACACCTTCGTTCGGTAGAAACTCAAGTTCAAGTATCGGAGGCCACGCCGGAGGTGGACAACCACCTCCTGCACACCTGGGAGGCTCGGCGCAGCCTCGTCCGCAGATGGCGCCGCCAAAAACATAATCGGAAGCTCAAAATTCGCATCGCCGACCTCACCCAGCGAGCGGCTGATTACGCGGCACAGCTCGCAGACTCGAATTGGGGGAACGGTGCAACACGGCCGCTAGACATAAGTATAGCCGGAGCTAGCCGAACCACTTGGCGTCTCTTTCGCGCCTTGATCGATCCGACTAAAACCAGAGCCGAGACAAAAAAAAGCGTCTCCAACGGGCTATCCATAGCTTCGACGGAGATACCTCTAAATTAGCATGGAAACTACCCGATCAATACCTCTGCATCCAAAAGGACCCCCGAGGGCCAGCGTACTCATATGCAGGTTCTGAGAACGCGGAGCTGGATCAACCGTTCCGGCTCCACGACCTGAAGGCGGCCTTGAGTAAAATGAAACGAGGAGCGGCGCCGAGAAGAGACAAAACAACTGTGAAATTACTTGCCAACCTTCCCGACCCGGCTTACGAGACACTCCTCGCATATATAAACTCAATCTGGCAAGGTGAGGCACCCCTCCCAATCGAATGGAAGACCGCCCTGGTCACCTTCATTCCTAAAGCCGGCAAAACCATAAACACGGACAACCTCCTCTCTCTTCCGGTCCCCTCACCTCTTTCATTTCATTTCTCCATTCTGCCTGCTATCCTTTAGTTCCGCTGCCCCTGCTCAGGTGCTTCAGTATCGATGGCAGATGCCGGGGCTAACAAAAATCATTTCCTTCCTTTTTACTATTATTTTAATAAACAACCACTACCACCAATCACAACCTCCGCCCCATCTCCCTCACGTCTTGTGCGGGAAAGCTGATGGAGACTATGGTGCGAGACAGGCTGTCCGAGTTTTTGGAAAACCAAAATGTATTCGCACACACCATGTTCGGGTTCCGCCCGCACCGGTCCGCGCAGGATGTCCTGCTTCAACTAGACCGCGAAATTCTGAATCCCGTCGAATACCCCCTTAATGACAAGGTAGTACTCGCCCTCGATTTGAAGGGGGCTTTTGACAATGTAACACACGGCATAATTCTGACGCACCTCTCCCAAACCAACTGTGGACAAAACACGTTTCAGTACATTAGGCAATTTTTCTCCGACCGGCAATCGTATATCCGGATACAAGATAAAGAACACGGCCCCTACCAATTAGGTACGAGAGGTACTCCGCAGGGCGCGGTCTTCTCACCTCTACTATTCAATTTGGCAATGATGAAACTTCCGGCGCAGTTGGAAAGTGTTGAGGGCATACAGCACGCGCTGTATGCCGACGACATCACCATCTGGGCTAAGCACGGATCGATAGGAGACATTGAAGCCAACCTGCAGCAAGCGCGGAGATTGTGGACGCTTACGCCCGCCGCTGTGGCCTTGAATGCTCCCCGGCCAAATCGGAATTTGTGCACATCCGACCCTCGCCGAAGTGCACTACCAAAATCGAACTGTCCCTAGCGAGCGGACATATTCCAGAACACGCGATCAGAGTACTGGGTCTCTTTATCAATAAACACCGCAGTGTCGACACAACACCGGCCAAATTGCACAAGGTGGGGACCAAGTGGGCCGCATGATCCGCCGGGTTTCCAATAACGGCGGGGGGCTACGGTGCAAAGATGCCTTGCGGCTGGCGCACGCATTCGTAACCAGTCGAGTCTTGTACTCGACTCCTTACCTTCATCTTCGCAAATGTAACGAGAAAGTCCTTGAGGTGGTTCTCCGTAAGACATACAAACGTGCTCTCGACCTCCCGGTCGCCACGTCCAACCAGCGCCTCCTGGTCCTGGGGATGGTCAACACCTTCATGGAGCTCCGAGAAGCACACTTGACAAACCACTACACAAGACTCTCAAAGACGCCGTCGGGTCGCTGCCTGCTTGCCCGACTTCACATCCACCATCAAACACTGACGGAAGAGCGCGTGCGCATCCCCGAAATCTGGAGATAGGGCCTGCACGTACGCCCTCTTCCGGCCTACATGACGCGAGACGACCATAGTGGCCGGCGCCTCGCGCGGGCGGAAGCCTTGACACGCTACTATGGAAACAAACACGGAGTATTTTACGTGGACGCCACCGGCCCACATCATGGGGGTTGATACAAAGCCGCAGACGTCCACCAAAACCCCGCAGTGAACAGCCTTACGTTCAAAGCTCAAGACATTACTCATGCGGAAAGGTGGCAATCGCGCTCGCCGCCGCCGATCAGGACTCGCGTGTCATCGTTACCGACTCGCGGGGGGCCTGCAGGAACATCGAAAGGGGCTTTATTCCCTATTTTGCATACAAAATTCTTCAACATAGTAATTATCTCGGGGCTCCCGCGTCCCGCACAATAGTATGGACTCTCGCGCACACGGGTCTCGAGGCCAACGAAGCGGCCGACGCCGCTGCCCGCGCGCTCACTTTCCGGGCATCACCCTCGCCTCCCCCCGATGCGGACTCCGACCCTAATCCGGCTTTTGCCTTCAAGGAAATACCCGCCGCGGTGGCTCAGTGGTTAGGGCGCTCGACTACTGATCCGGAGTTCCCGGGTACGAACCCGACCGCGGCGGCTGCGTTTTTATGGAGGAAAAACGCTAAGGCGCCCGTGTGCTGTGCGATGTCAGTGCACGTTAAAGATCCCCAGGTGGTCGAAATTACTCCGGAGCCCTCCACTACGGCACCTCATTCTTCCTTTCTTCTTTCACTCCCTCCTTTATCCCTTCCCTTACGGCGCGGTTCAGGTGTCCAACGATATATGAGACAGATACTGCGCCATTTCCTTTCCACAAAAACCAATTATTATTATTATTATTCAAGGAAATCATCCAGTATTACCAATTCGGCCACGCAATCTTTTCTAAGCCCTGCAAGGGCCTCACGAAGGCGGAGGAACACTTACTCCTTCGCCTTTATACTAAAACACTTCTGTGCCCGGCAGTAATCAAACATTTCGACCCTGCGTGCACAGGGGCTTGCCCGCACTGCAGGGAAAAGTCTTCGGACATTTACCACATGGTGTGGGCATGCCAATCAACTCCGCATCTTCCCCCTATCCCCAACCCTGCCCGGGAGGACTGGGAGGCGGCCCTGCTCGGCTGCTCTGACCTGGCGAGCCAAAAGGCCCTGGTCGGGCGCGCCCGAGCAGCAGCTACCGACAATGGGCTGCTGTAATGAGCAGCCCACCTAGCATTTGTAAGGAACGGACCGTTAAGGACCGCTCCACTAGCTCCCTGTATATATTTTGAAAATAAAGTTTTTCAGTCAGTGGTGGTGGTAGTGGTTTTATTAAAAATAATAGTAAAAAGGAAGGGAAAGATTTTTGCTAGCCACAGCATCTGCCATCGATACTGAAGCACCTGAGCTGGGGCAGCGGAAATAAAGGACAGTCAGTCAGTCACAAGCTTCGTGGTGAACGCGCTTTGGATGTGCGCTGAGTTGTTCGCCGCTCATCGCGTGATTCCTGCGTGCCCGCACGGCCCCGCTGCTCCAAAAATAGATATATGTCAGATGCGTCACTTCCTTTCCTTAAAAATCAATTTTCATTTCATTTCCCGTCCCTTGCGGCGCCCTCCGGGTTGTCCACCGAAACATGTGAAAGGCGTCCTTTCCTTTACTTGTGCTGCCGTCGCGACCTATCATTGGGGCAGTGGCGTACATTGCAAGGAGGAGGGGGAGGGATTTTTCGCTCACGCCCGACGCCGACGACAGCGGCTTTTCTGCGACACGTGCTCTTAAACGCTGTCGCGTTAACGTTGTCTCTA
This sequence comes from Amblyomma americanum, assembly GCF_052857255.1. Classification (NCBI taxonomy): domain Eukaryota; kingdom Metazoa; phylum Arthropoda; class Arachnida; order Ixodida; family Ixodidae; genus Amblyomma; species Amblyomma americanum. The sequence continues at coordinate 89,541,776 of NC_135504.1, forward strand.
CCTCTGACATCCTCGCCATTAACTTTCGGTTTTATAAAGACATGTGGATTGCTGCTTAATACAAGTTGAATTAAGGAGCAATAAACCTATAGCGAAAATCATCAAGCGCTACGTCAGTGAAATAATCGTGAGCTTATCATGCGAAGGTTCCATTCATTCACTGAAACCTGCATTATGGCAAATCGGTGAACCTGAACGTCTACAATGCATGCAGCGAAGCGAGGTGGTTCACCACGAATGAAGAGAAAATTTCTTTAATTGAAACTTTTGCTGCCGAGCACAAGACGCGGGCTGCCATCTGTCCCTGTGTGCCTTGTGTTCATCCAAAAAAATGGCTCGAAACTTAATTTCTTTAAGCATGGCAAATTCAATGGTTTAGTGTCTGTATTCAGCTGTTTGAAGTGTTACTCCGCTGAAGCTGGTAGTTAGGCGATTCTAGAAATTACAGTGAAGACAATGCACCTCATTCACTCTTCATGCTTCAGAAATCAGTCTGATCTTGCCACGATAGGAATGCGTAAAGAAAAAAAATGCGTATTTGTTGCCGTACTTTCAGTCGAACAAAAGCTGTGAACAAAGTGCAGAAAAAGGAAATAAAGATGCACTCGGCACACGCAATGAAATTTTTGTGAACACTCCGAGCGATAAGTTCTCTTGGACATCCGGCGTTAGTGGCGTGGCAAGCTTTCGAGGAGCTGCCGAAGGTATGCCATCATTATCCGAGCGTTTAAGTATAGGCAAATGTTAAAATTATTTCAAATATGAATCAAATTATTTTTAACCGGGTTGTGGTTCTACTCACCATCATCAGTTTTTTTTGTTCAAAAGTTCACTGCAACGCCTCCCGTGCATTTAGAAGCGCGGAATTAGCGCTGAGTGCTGAAAATACTCTACAGGTAATAAAAGTGTTCAATATGGATTTCCTACACCGCAGACAGCGGGATAAGCGTAGCAAAAGAATTTATGGATACCAGAGAAGCACAGCTTGCATCAGCAAACATACTATGATCATGCAAGGTATTCACTAAGGTAATCGTTGAAAAGTTTGAGGAATATAGACTTTCGTTGACCAAAGAAGGTGGCTGGTCTTCCTAACGGCGAGTGGCTGTGGCCCACCTTTACACCTTGATGAAGGTGATAAAAATATACGCAGAATATAAGCAACCCCGATATTTTCCTGCGTATAATAGGACAAAACGTTTCACTTATTTGAATCCATATAAGTTCAGTGGGGATTGCCTTACCGGTCTTTAGAAGATAAATATGCAAAGCTGCTGAAAATGCAACTATAGCGGCCTTATAGGTACAAAATACATACGTAAGGAAAGTGATAAAATCCAAGTCAGAAAGGATGTCAGTACAGGGCGAGAATGCCTGTTCAGTACTATTCACCGCGCGTTAAAGTTATGTATTCAGGACCATGGACTGAGAGGAGTTAGCGGTGAAAGCTGATAGGTAATAGCCTGGCATTTAGTGATTCGGTGATCACACTGCCTTGATAAGTACCTTAGGAGACTAATAGCAAAACAAAATCAAGTACTGAGAAAGGCAAAGTATAACGATATTTCAAAGATTTAAGAGCGTTTACTGTTATTCATGACGTTTCTCGATTTCTTGGGGTCTGCTACCACCTCCTTTCGGTGTGAAAACGAGGAATTGAAGACGGCGGCCCCATAGTAAATCGATATAGCAACCCAGTGGGTGATTGACTTGGTGACGTCATTTGTATATCGGATTGGTGAATGAGTGGTAAGGTCACTGATTTTGTCACGTGATAATTACCTAGTCACGTGACTATGGTTACTCGCTTATACTAAGTAATTAATGAGGCCACCCTAAACCAATTTAAATATTTGGAATCGCCTAGATGAGTAGATCTCATTAGACACCAAATATAGCTAATGAAGTTAATATTTAGTTATAGTTAGGATTAAATTCATTGCTTTACTTATTTAACGAGTGGCGTCAGGATCTCACTAATGCCTTTTAATAACGTGCTCGATGAGTACAACATGTAAGACACCAGTATCGCCTAACAAGGCTAATATTTAGTTATGGTCAGGCTTAAAATGGCGGCCGGGACGTCAGCACTTAGTTGCTCACAATTTCGTACCGCATGGCGAATTGTGGTGAAAGGGGCACTTTTCATCACATAATTTTGGAATCCGCCGACTCGCCGGTCGCTGGCTTAAATAATCAACAGTACAGAGGCCTGACAAGTTTCGCTGCGGAGCGAGGGCCCCGCCATCCAGCAGCGAGCCACCCGCCTGGCGGCTGAGGCCGTAAAGAGGCAATGCATCTTCACTTTGCCTGCGGAGGATTCCCTACCCTCGTCGCAGGCCTGCATGGCGAGACCGCGGATTTGGGGGCTCCTTCTCGGTGAACAATAGTTTCCCTTCATTCATTCATTCATTCATTCATTCATTCATTCATTCATTCATTCATTTATTCATTCATTCATTCATTCATTCGGGCACCTAAATCCTTGAGGTAAGAAAAAATGGCCCTCCAAAGAGTCGAAAAACTTATTCACCCAATTTGGTCACAAAATAACGGACCTGAAGGCGGAAGGCGCCCGCTCGCCGTGAGGTTAGGAAAAGTACCCTAATCTCGTGGCAATACATCGCATGGGCAATAGATCGCGCTACCAAGCAACTAACGCTCGTTATTCCAACGTCTTCCAGATGGTGGCGGCATATTTTTTACACTTGTCTCGGAAGGGCAGAGTATTCCATTTTTGTATGCAAAACATGAATGCATCTACTAAGGGCAGATAGCCGCTCATTATGACCACGCGATGGGACTTACCAGGAAAATAAAAATTTTTAATTTTCTTTCGAGTACTTAGCAGCAACTCTCGTGTCATGAATAGCTGATTTCCAGAATAATTCATGACGAAACCGTTAAACATTTTTATCATGCCCGCGCTTACATATGAAGCAAAACATTGCCTATAATCACAGAAAGGCTTGTAATTAGGTTGCGGGCAAGAAACAGCGGATTATAGAAATAAACATGATAGATGCCACGTTGCGGCACAGGAAGAGAGGAGAATTGGCCAGAGAACAAACTCGGCTACATCTTAGCTTATTTGAAATCAAGAACAAACAGCGATTGCAAACACATGTGATTTGAAGGCCGATACCCGATGGTCATAAGTGGTAGGATCATAGGAGGAAGCAAGCGAAACAGGCGGCAGAAAATCAGATGGACAGAAGAGATTAAGTAGTCAAGGAGATAAGGGGGCCCGAACCTGTCAAAGGACACGATTAGTTTCAGGGATATGGGAGAAGCCGTTGTCCTCAACTGGGATTAGTCAGGCTGATTTACAAGAGGGTCATGATTAGAGAGAAAATATTTCGCACGGGACCTCATATGGGACTCGAAGAAAAGCTTGTCCCATTCAGGAAAACTTCAAAGGTTAGAAGGCCTGTTGGAATGCATTCGGTGTCACAACACGCTATAATTGCGACATTTCAAACAGGCAACAGCGTCAAAATGACGTCGGCAAGACTTCCACGCCGTTCTCAACAAATGCGTTTCCGGCGAACGATGAGTAGTCATCTGCATATGTGAACTGCGAAGTAACGAAATAGTCTCAGAATATCTTACCGATTCGTTACACACAACCATGAATTAAACCAAAGGGACATTAGCGTAAGCCTCCGATAACTATACGGATCAACGTTCACTGTTCCCATGCATCGACAAAATGACGAATTATAAATCGCTCTTTTTCGGCAATTCCGTATATACAGGTGGTCGCACATAACTTGAGGCAAGGTTTTAAAAATAAAAGCCACGTCGGACACGAATGAAACAGAGTGCATAATATTGGCACTATCATAGAGTTACTCAGGCTATATTTATTTTCCCCTTAACTAATTTATTTGCTTTGCTTAATTCAACTTTTTAAGTATTCGCTGCAGATCCCAAGTGTGATATGCAAATTGTAGATTACCTTCAGAAACCTCTCAAAAAATTGTTTCCTACACGATATGTCTCACATAGTCCTCTTTCCGCGTTCCGAAGGAAGCGCGCTAAATATGAAAAATATCACGTGAGAGGGCGCTTGCGCTGAAGCCTGAAATGTGCATAAATGGGCATAATGCAGACTTTTAGAGAGAATTTTGGTGGCCGCAAGGGCAAACGTAACGGTCCGCTATGGTCGCCGCATCCTGCAGGTTGGCCTCAATGTCTTCGAGGGAGCCCTGCGCGGCCCACAGTGTGATGTCATCGGCATACAGAGCATTCTGCACACTGCGACAGCGTCCAGCTGGGCCAGTATGTGCAACATGCCCAGTTAGAATAACAGGTAAGAGAGCACCCCGCCCAGGGCCGTACCCCTGGGTCCTAAATGAAAAGGACTATGTTCTTTATCCTGCGTTCGAATGTAAGATTGTCTGCGGGTCAAAGTTTGACGCATGTATTGAAATTGTTTTTTTTTTGGGGGGGGGGGGGGGCGGAGGAAATCGCAAATATCGGCATGCACCTGAACCGCGCCGTAAGGGAAAGAATAAAGGAGGGAGTGAAAGAAGAAGGGAAGAAAGAGGTGCCATAGTCTTAGGGCTCCGGACTAATTTCGACCTCCTGTGGATCTTTAACGTGCACTGACATCGCACAGCACACAGGCACCTAAGCGTTTCGCCTCCATCGAAACGCTGCCCGCCGTGGTCGGGTTCGAACCCGGTGAAGTCCGGATCAGTAGCCGAGCGCTCTAACCACTGAGCCACTGTGCCGCAGTTAGTTTGAAACAGGTGGATGAGAATGATCTTGTGGGTAACGTCGTCGGATGCTCCCTTCAAATCGAGGACAACCTGACTGAGCTGTAGCAGGACATCCTGGGCAGATCTCTGTAAGGTAAACCGAACATGGTGTCAGCGAAAAGGTGTTGGGATTGCACGAACTCGGAAAGCCTGTCGGTTATCATCATCTTCTCGAGTTTGTCCACACAGGAAGTCAGAGAGATGGGACGCAGATTGTCCGTGTTGATGGCCTTGCCAGCTTAAAAATAAATGTGAGCAGGGTGGCCTTCCAGTCGATGGAGAGTGGCACTTTCTGAAGCCAGACTCAGTTTACGTAATCCAAAAGGATAGGTATTGGTGCTCTGCCTATGCAGTGTGCGGAACGCAATAAAACAGGTTTCTGCAGTTGTGATTCAGCACACCAAGATCGAAACAGGACTTTTTTTTTCTTCAAACTTTACTGGTGCCGCTGAGAGTAGAACGAGAAGTTCATATTTGCCCTGTGTTGATCACGTAATATGCTGCTTCAAGTTATATAATTTTGTTTGAGTTTTTGTTTTCTAATGGTTTCAGGGCTGCCTTAGCAGGGATTATGCGTTGGTGAAAAAAAAAAACAAATTTTTGTGTTGGCACAATCATTATTGTTTAGCACGATGCTTGTTCACAACTCCCTCCTGGAACACACATAAGAATGAGCTGTTATATCAGCAAGCTTGCAGTTGGTCACAGAAAACTCGATCCCTGGCGGCAATCTGTTCAAACACTTACGATCTGTCCATTGCAGCATTGCCTTGCTCCTGCATGGCCTGCTGTTCTCACTGTTGTAGTAAAGTCTGTGATGCATTGCCAGCAGAGTTAATGCTCACATTTTAATTCATTGGTTTGAAGCAGTACTGCGAGTATAGAGGTATGTGCAGTTGAAAAATAACTGCTTGAGGCATTTTTCCAGCAACCTTATTTATGCAGTCATTCACATTGGTAACCGAATAACCAGCTGTATTTTGCGGTCATAATTGTATTTTCTGCAGTATTTCTTGCAGTGCTTTACCGTGTTGCTTTGATTCTTGAACTGATGTGTATTTGTCTTCATTTGTCGGTTTTCGCAGGCTACGTCTGTGCCTAGCACCCTACAACAAATGTGGCATATATTAAAAACAGCCTGTCCTCGCTCCTGGCCAGGGACCTAAGGCCTATCTAATCATAGTCTATTACCACCTGCAATAAAGGTAGCATCTGACCGCACACCACTTTGCTTGTTCTTCTCTAATATGTGCCTTATGCACATTAGTCACCATCTACAAAAAACGTTGAGTTTTGTTGTTCCGAATGCAGGCAGCGCAGTCAGTGGAAATGTTTTTTTCTTAGAAAGATAGATTTTTCTAAGAATAATCACTGCCTTCTACACACCCGCAACTGGCTCTTTAGTGCAAATCATTTGCAATTTTTTTAGCGAGCTCCAGTCGTTACTAGGACATTTATATGCATGTGCTATTGCTTCGAAGCGATTGTATAACCATTCCAAACCCATTTCAGGACGTACATGGTTTAAAGAACGCCCAATAGAATATAAGCAAAATTTTAATAACAAAATTTCAGTAAATTTCCAACGGTATTTCAGTAACAGTTCTCAATACAGCTCAAGAAAATATCAATGGTAAAACAACACAATATCAATAGAAAAACAACAAAATATTAATGATAAAACAATAAAATTTTCACTCAACAGTACTCATTGGAATTCCAACAATATTTCAGTGGCCAATATTCAAGACTTCTGAATGCATTCTCAGTGTTTCTTCAACGGAAAAACAATGAAATTCCAACGTTATTTCTCAACATTGACCAATGATTTTTCAACAATTTCTCAACAAAATTTTTTGTAAGGGATTGTGCCTAAACAAACACATATTCGAGAAGCCTGCAGGCAAAGAAACCCCTCGAGTTCACGTAACTCATCGAAAAAGCCGAAACTTGCTGGGCACGGCGGTAAAGGCACTTCCGAAATTATAAAAACTGATAAGAATATTACTTACGGGGGGCTACACACCTCTCGTAATTAAAGTCTTACGATAATAGGTCAAAAGTTATCCATTATTATTAGTTTACCAGCCTGCTTGTTTGCACCTCTCATCTGTATTCGGATGTAGTAAACCATTAAACAAACGTCTCCCTAAAAATGCCTCAAAAAGCGGTCTTCTAACTCAAAATGCATACCTTTAAAAATCTTGTGAAGCCGTAGGTCGAACACCTTGGACCTGTAAGGTGAGGGCAACCCTTAAGGCGGGGACACATGTCCGGCGAGCGCCGGATGCATCAAACCGCGTAGATATATCCACCGCGTCCGGCGTACCCGCTCCGTCTGGAAGCGGCAGCCAGTGCCACCGCGGAGAGCGCCAACGTCATGATGACGTAGGGGTGCTCTTCTCGGGACCGGCCGGCCTGCCAGCGTGCAATGCCGGCACCTGAAAATTGCGCTAATATTGTTTGTTCACGTTGATAACATGCCCTGGGAGAGAGGAATGTCAAAAATAAGCTACTTTTGACAATCATTGGTTAATGCCGAGGCTGGTGGAAGGGATGACAGCGATAGAAGCAAATTTCTTCTTATAGCCGCTTTGCTGTTGCGGCTCGCCTGGCCTACTGCTAGCTCCTTTGCTGAAGGCGGCGCGGAAATTGAGCATATCGTTATTTAATTATTAGACCGGATTCGCAATAAAGCGGTAATGATAGTAATGCCTTATAACACAGCGTTGACCATTTCCGAAACATCTTCAGGTGGTCGTGGCGGTGAGACGCCTTTATTGAAAGAAAGAGGTGAGGCTCTCTAAAGAGCCCCGCAATTGATGGAGTCCTTATTCCGGGACCGCATTGGTCGAAGCCGCTAGCTTAGCCCTCTTGACCAAAGCCTTTTGGGCCTGAAGGTCCGATCAGCCAAGCAGGGCCGCCTCCCATTCCTTTCTGGTAGGGTTGGGGTGGGGGGAGAGAGCTGAGTAGCGCTGGCAAGCCCAAACCATGTGGTAGGTGTCTGCCACCTGCCCACAGTTAGTCTCCTCGATTTGGCTACACTTTCTACACTAGTGTAGGGAGTGCTACACTCGCGTACTCGATTTGTTAGTGTAGCCACCGCCACCTGCACTTCGGCACTCGATTTGGCCAAGCGCTACACGAGTTCTTCTACACTTCTACACTACGAGTTCGGCGAGTGCACTTCGTGTAAAGCCATGGCCGTAGCAGACGTTTCCGCAGCCGTGCTCGTCTTGATCGACGGCGTCGAGACACGGGCATACGCCGTGCTTGACGAGCACGGCACGCACATGGAAAACGATGATGGATTTCTTTATGAGACGGAAGGTGAGTACTGTTATTTGTTAAGCACGTGGTCTATGTCGCCGTTTGTGACGTGCTGCAAGTTATTTTATACTTTCCTAGGTGGCCTTCGCATCAGTGTTCTTCGTGTGGAAGAACCTATTCGCAACACAACTCCATCGACGGTACCGGCTGTCGTTGAGGATGGCAGTCGGCTCGCGCCGTCGCCTCTTCGGCAGACCACGCCGCCGCCAGTCTGGCAGCCCACGCCGTCGCCAGGGCCGTCATGTTATTCGCCGCCACCGTCCGGCCACGGTGAACGCGATGCGTGGAACGACAGAAAATCAAAATTCCTGATTACAAAATATAAGGAAGCCAAGGATAACATTGGCAGAAAGGATGGCTTTAGGTAAGTCTCAGCGTGTGAAATGCCGCAATGACACGTGCTTATGCGCCAGATTGCGCATATGTCTGATTTCTGCAACGCATCATTGGCGCACATTGTGTCGTTAACCTTTCCGATTTTGTTGCTTAAGTTTAGAGCGCACAGTGTTTTCTTAGCCGTAAGCTATGGCTCGGCGTACTGGCAATGGATATGTTTACTATCTACTTCTAGAAGCACTTCATTCATTGTTTTTCATTGTTCATTGTTATTAAAAGTTACACAAAAGCACACAGGTCCATGGTATAAGCTTGGAACGTGCTGTAACTGATGCTACATCCTTTAAGCTTGGAACATGCTGTATCTGGTGCTATCCTTATGCAAAAACTTAACAGTAAGGTACTAACGCTTGGAAAAATCTTTTCTCAGGACAAAAAAGGCCATGTGGGAAAAGCTTACAGACCAAATCAACCGTGAATTTGGCTGCCACCTGACACCACTGCAGGTGGAAAATAAATGGAAAACAATGGAGAGGGCGTACAAGAAATCGAAAGTTAAAAATGGCTCGTCCGGACATTCGCGAGCAGCCTGCTTGTACGAACGGTATGGACAGCAGACATTTCATATGTTTGTTCAAGTAGCTATCCTCAGAAGATTATCTTTGACCTATGTGCATATTAGTATAAAATGCCTGTAATGTTTCAATGTCGTACTGACTGAGAGCGGGAAGAAGAAATTAGAATGGGAGGCGCTGCGTTTCTTGAAGAAAATTTTGCACAGCAGAGCGCACACTCCTGTCGCTTCGTCCAAGCAAATAAGTGCCAGTGGAAAGAACAACCGCGGAGGACACAGGCAAGCCCAGTTGATGAAATGGAATTTGCAAAAGACGCTTCCTCAAATGAGAGAAGCGGCGGCAGAACAGCAGGAAGTGATCTATTGTCTCAGGTTCGGAACAAAAAGGGCACAGTGGGGAAGCCGCCAGGCCAGATCTATGAAGGTAGAAATTTAGAAGGGGAACCCGGCAACGCAAGCGCGTGAAAGAGACCTCTGGTCTGCGTGAGCGCCAGTCTTTGCTACTCCAAGGATGCAGAAGATGCTGATATTCGGGAGATGATGGAAGAGCCGAGGCAGCAAATTCCTGAAATATTGTGTAGCTGCGAAACCTCACCGCAGCTGTATATGCACACGTTGGCAGGACAGCAACAATTGGGCCGCAGAGAGAGGCTCTTGCTGAGGAATCTGCAACCTCATTTAAGTGAAAGCCCATGTGACCTGGTACCCAAAGCAACCTTACCGAATTTAGATGGAGCGGAATCAGGAATTTAAAGAGGCATAAAAGGGTCCACCCAAGACATCGTAGCTTTTTCCTTGGATTGTTTATTTTTAACCACGATATTCGTTACGCGGACAGACTGTGCACTCTCCAATTAGACCGCAATCCTCGCACGGAGCTCTTCACTGCCTAACCCCAAGCGGTCATCTTGGCCGAATAAGTCCCTCAGTGCACTCGTGGTTTCCTCACCCCCTATAACGAAATTAAACTGCCTCCTGCTGTGGCGGACACCAGAAGTGCAGAAATATGTTTGTATGATTCACCACATAGTTTCAGTCTAGGTGGGCAGGGAAGTGCATAAGTACTTTTAGCAGAGCGCGAGTGTACTTTTAGCTTTAGCAAAGCGCGAGTTCCGCCCCTCAGTACCTACACGGTGGTTGGTCCCGACGCGGCATGCTTGCACGCGGTTGATGAAAACGTTGGCCCATGTAGCTTCCTAGGGCGTGCAGCGCGTGCGCTAGCTCTATGCTAAAGGTATCTAACAAAACCAAGGTGACTATCTCAAAGCCAAAGGAAGCAATCTACACTTTGCATTTTCAGAGAAATGAAAAAAAAGTACACGCTCTAAGAACACACCAGTCAGTGTCACTGAACCGTCGAGTAAGTCCATCGTCCAGCTGAGCATAAGTTGTGGCCACAAGGAGTTGGTTCGTGCCACACAATGGATGTGCGTGGCGTGAACAAGGGGATGGTGCCGACATGGAGGACGAGGTGCAGCTGAATGAGGGAGAATGCCAGCACACAGACGACGAATTTGGAGGTGGAAGTGGCGGCAGGGTCGAGGAGACACATCACGTGGCGGCCGCGTTTCGATAATTATCTGAACGCAAAAGGTGCCGGCATGCTGTGCGATGTGAGTGCACAGTCAAGATCACCAAAATAATGTCTGCCAGCGCCTCCTCTATATTTATAATGCCAGCCGTATCGCCCGCTTCGCAATGGGAGCCGCTGGTACGCCTCACTTCAGTTAGTCACCGCGCTGCGGCGCTACCCAAATGGTCGGACTGCTTGCATCATGCTTGTCAACGGTAGCACGGGGCTGGCGTTATCTGTTAAACTCCTATACTAAAGACCTACACCACGCGTCTCTCAGATTCCTGCTTTGTGCCCCTTCTTGCGTCGCTCTGGATTCATCCGCGGCGCAGCGCTTTTTCCAAAAAAAAAAAAAAATCGGCTGGAGCAGCAGCTTAGCTCGCCGTTTGCAGAGGTTGACTCAGGCGTTCGCTCCGCCTATCACTTGAGGATGCCGTTCCATGCCAGACGAATAGAGTGTTGTAAGTTAAGTTTGTTTCGTGGTACCAAGATTAAAGAAAATTGTTTTCTGCGGATAACTGGTGTGGTCCGCGACACTGACTGTATGTGTCCTCGCAGCAGCACTAAAATGGCACCAGTTAATTAAGGCAAGTACGGCTGCTGCTTTCAGTTTTGTGCGAAGTGTGGGAAATTTTAAGCTTCTTTGTAGAAAAAAGGGGACGTTCACGTGAATTTATTTAAATATATTTACAACTCTTTACAGCATTAGCATATACAATAGTTTGCATGTGTCTGCTGCTATAAACATTACAACTCTGTGTTTATAGCCATTTACATTTCTAGATTTATGTATTTCCTTCTGTTGACACTTATTTACAGACATAAGAAACATGCATTGTAGCGCAAGCACATTTGTGCGCTCGAGGAGGACAAAGCAACTCGTGCGCGAGCGGAGCATAACAACAGTAAACGAAACAAAACACTCCTAACGCCCGTCTGGACAACCAGTTCGTACGCGCTCGTGTGTTTGATCGCCCACTCCTGCGGCCTGAAGCGACATTGAAGGTAGAATAAACGCTGATGCTGCAGCGAAGGAACGTTGTCGTGTGGTTCGGCCTTTACGGTACTGCGCCTGAAGATGTACGCAAGCGGACTCGATTTTGATTTTCTCTGCCTCCTTTCCTTCAAGCGCTTTTTTTTAGTTGTGCATCGTAAGCGCAGAGTGCAAAGCACGTAATACCGCTGCCAGGAGCCTTGCCGAAACGTGCGGAGTTCAAGTTGCAGTCGTAGTTCGCCGGCACATAGTTCTCGACAAACCCGATGCCACGAACGGCAGCATAGCTTCCGCGCCGAACGAACGGGGCGCAAGCTTATATAATTGGTTTTTAGGGGGAAAGGAAATGGCACAGTATCTGTCTCATATATCTTTGGACACCTGAACCGCGCCGTAAGGGAAGGGATAAAGGAGGGAGTGAAAGAAGAAAGGAATAAAGAGGTGCCGTAGTGGAGGGCTCCGGAATAATTTCGACCACCTGGGGATCTTTAACGTGCACTGACATCGCACAGCACACGGGCGCCTTAGCGTTTTGCCTCCATAAAAACGCAGCCGCCGCGGTCGGGTTCGAACCCGGGAACTCCGGATCAGCAAGCTTCGTGGTGAACGCGTTTTGGATGTGCGCTGCGTTTTTCGCAAAGGAAATGACGCCCCTGACATATCTCCAGTTTGGGCGCATTGGGGCCCTGCAGGCACGCAGATATCACGTGGTGAGCGGCGAAAAAAAAAAGCGCAAGCTTCGTGGGGAACGCGCTTTGGATGTGCGCTGCGTTTTTCGCCGCTCACCGCGTGAGATCGGCGTGCCCGCAGAGCCCCAATGCGCCCAAACTGGAGATATGTCAGGGGCGTCATTTCTTTTCCCTAATAATAATTGGTTTTGGGGGAAAGGAAATGGCGCAGTATCTGTCTCATATATCGTTGCACACCTGAACCACGCCGTAAGGGAAGGGATAAAGGAGGGAGTGAAAGAAGAAAGGAAGAAGAGGTGCCGTAATGGAGGGCTCCGGAATAATTTCGACCACCTGGGGATCTTTAACGTGCACTGACATCGCACAGCACACGGGCGCCTAAGCGTTTTTCCTCCATAAAAACGCAGCCGCGCTTCCTTTGCTTAAAAACCAATTTTCATTTCATTTTCCTTTCATAACGACGCGGATCATGCGCCCAAAGAGAGACGTGATACAGGCCTCACTTCCTTTCCTTAAAAACAATTTTGATTTCATTTTTTTTCTCTTGCGGCGCGGTCCGGGTTGTCAACCGAAATATGTGACCGGCGTCCCTTCCTGTCCTTGCGCACTGTCGCGCGCTATCTGTTACGCAGTGGCGAACATTGCGAAGAGGAGGAGGAGAGATTTTTCGCTCACGGCCGACGACACCGGCTTTTCTGCGACACGAGCTCCTTAACGCGATCGGTTAACATTGTGTCTGCCTCTGACATCCTCACATTAACTTTCAGTTGTTTATTCATGTGGATTGCTGCCTAATACCAGTTGAATTAAGGAGCAATAAACCTACAGCTAAAATCATCAACCACTACGTGAGTGGAGGGCTCCGGAATAATTTCGACCACATGGGGATCTTTAACGTGCGGTGGGCGCCGTAGCTGGCTGGCCCGGTCTGTGTATTAAATGCAACTGTAATAAACAGAATATCAGTATTCACGCTTTGTCGTCCCTTCCTTTGTTCCCTCGAGCACGAATTCCTCCGCGGTTAACAGTGGGAACGCTGCATCCGCGGAGTGGGAGTGTGGGGCGGAAGGCTGCCCCCATATTTGCACAATATATGGAACAACAAGCATGGCGAAAACATGGTCATTTTTCTCATCCGGTTATATTTCTACGTGATCTGGGCGTAGAGTGCGCAATCTGGACTCTGCGCCCAATGACCTCGCCCCAGATGTCACGTGAGAACTACCAAGGAAAATAGAACTACGTGTGTATAAATTTTAAAAATCTTTGTATTGTTGTTATTGTTACTACTCGTCTTATAATTTTTCTTGCATTGAGTCTGTGTTGAGTATATATTTAACCCGCTCCACCATGGCCTCACTGCTTAATTGTAACTCAACTCTGATCAGGTATCTCTTCTTCCCGCCGTGTGCTTGAGTTTTACGCTTCTCCCGATGTAGCTTGGGGCTGAGTGTAGAAATTGTGTACCTACTAGCTGTAGGGCCTAGTTAAGGGGCCTGCAGGATTAAAAATAACTAAAAACAAGTTAGCAAAAACTTAAAGGACACCACCGGAAGCTGTCTGTACTGCTCATAATTGGCGCTACCTTCTGCCAACCTCCACGAAGTGGCCACGTGAGAAAACAAAGTTTCGAATCGAAATTCCGCAGTTGGTGTTGTTGAAAATATCTGCCTTCTATCATTTGTAAGGCGAAAACCTTTAATGGCTCATGTTGCGTCCGTCCGTTACTCTTGCGCCCATGGCCTCCGAGATCACCCGCGCGCTTCCGCATGAGGGTAATCTCAGGGGCCATGTTGCGACATTGGTATTTCATTGCGCATGCGCGAGGTGGCGCCACAAGCTCAAGCGCTGCGTCCTCGCCAGACGCCTCGCGGCTGCCGACCGAGCCGGGTGCCACGCAACCTCTCTCCTAGCCCTCGCTTCGATGGACTCTCAGAATGCGGACAAGCGCAAGTACTTAAGATCTTATCCACACATCAGTGATACAAGCAGCAATTCCGCCCTAAAGGTTTTCGCATCACCGCACTTTAGGTCAACAAAGTGCCCCCTGAATTTTTTCTCTGTGTGAAACGACAAAGATTTATCTTCCAACAGCTGCAGTGAGTGCAAATGGATACACCAAACAGGGAATAATTGAATGTTTATTCAAAAGTTTACTGTTAAAATTTAAAATCGCATTACAGCCGTCGCAAAGATGAGAACTGATTCACTGCTGTAGGATTTGGAGTCCAATCGCAGCATTGGCAGCAACGACACAGGCATTGTCAGAAATATGATCTGTACATGTGCTCCAATGACAAAGAATTTACAGTGCATGTCAACAAAAAATGCCTTAAGGATTGAATGAAAACAAAAGCTTCCTAAATCGTGGGTTGTGCAACTAAAACAGCGGTTACAATGACAGTAACAAAAGCAGAGAAAGAAAAATCTAGAGATGTTCAAGCACTAAGTAAGTGCAGCCGTTCCCGTGTGTGCCTTTTCAATGGGAGACGCAGTCCGATTCAGCTGAACCTTCGTTTTCCTCCGACGCGGGTCTCCGCTCGGTTGAGTCCTGGGCGGTACCGAGTGCCTCCATGTGAGGCAGGCAGGTGTAGAGGAAGCAGCCCTGGAAGGAGAGGGCGAAAAGCATTCAGGGGTTGTGTGGAGATATCAATGCCAAAAACTAGGCGGGGTGATTAGCACTTCTGGGAAAAAGATGTCGAGGACCTGTCGCGATCCGCAAGTTGGTGCTCGCACTCAAAGAAGAGAACGACGTAAGCAACAGGTACGAGTATAAGCAAAAATAAAGAAAGCTTAGGAATATGTGCGCTTGTAGAACAGTCTTCCACGCGACCAAATAGCTGATGCTTCTCAACAATGAGTTCTGTTCTACAGGGCCAAGTGCAAAGAAGTTGCACACGTGCCTGAAATGCCACATCGATGTAAAACGAGTCGTAGTAGAATTCACGAAACTTTTTCTGATATGCAACTCAGCTGGCCCCATTCTAAACCGTTTAAAATCCGCCTGTATCAGGAATCTATGTTGAACACATCGCGAGATTCCAGTAACGGCGCGGCGCGTCTTACAAATAGTAACATTCAATATATGCAGGCCGTCTGCACTGAGGCTTAGTTATGTAATTAACGTTAACCCGTGCAAAAGCCGTTTTTTGATGTTGCCACTCAGAATGTATTTCGCTTTTTTGTTTCCAACGGTTAGAGGCATACGTTCTGCCTTCGTGGACATTATTAGTTCTGCGTGCCGCTAATATGCACAGCAGTTTTTCCCAACGTGAACTATATCACGGACATAGAAGAAGGACTCAGTTTTTTGCGAACATTTTGTTCTTGCGATTCAAAGCCGTAAAATTTTGTTCAGTGAATAAAAATTGCTGCATCAGCCTGCAACAAACTTTCTTATTATCGCAGAAATTTTCATATCAACAGTATTTTATCCACTATGAGTGGCTTCCATGTAGCCGCGATCGAGCAACCACGTTTCTGCTAAAGCAAAAGGAAAAGCTGCAGAGAATATTGAATACATTCCAGGCAGTGCGAAAGCACAATTCGTGCTACGTGGAAGACAACGATGAGCGGGCACGGCCGAGAGACGCAGCGCTCGCGCTAGGCCAGCAGGGAACAGAAAAGGCAACAGGGAACGGAGGATTTTGCTCGGGGCGGGTACCCCTCGGATTAGGGCTTAAGCGGGAAAACAGAAATTTGTAGCTCTGACAATGGCGCGTAGGAAGCCACAATGTTTCGTTTTGACACGAACTAGTGGAGTGAGCAAAATAATTTCCTGTTCTTGCGAATTCGCTTACACAAGAGTAAAGAATGATCGGTGCGTAATGTTACACTAAGACGTAGAGTCAGGTGCCCGAGGCATAAGCACGTGAGAGCCTCCGCACGTACACAGAAACAAGAAAGCTGGGGAGGAATTCAGTTTACTCATTAAACCTGTGCCCACAAAGAAGCGACTCATTGGTGCTGATTCATCAGATGCGCCATAGTCGCATACACCTCAAGACCGAAGTGGCAAATGACCCTCAAAGGAGCTCCGTTCCAGCCCATGGCGTCGGCCGATTCTCCACCTTCACCGACTATCCCCCTCTGGACCTTGACCCATGCCTATGGACCTCCTATAGTTGAATAAAAGTGAACAAAACAGCGGCTTTTTACCGTCAAAGGACCCTCTTCCAACCAGTGGAGTAGGTCGATTCTCATAACCCTCTATGTGAGACAATGCCGGGAGCGGCGCTTCAATGCAGAAGCGACTATCCATTGACCATGGAGCTGTAGGAACTGGACTGTTCTCTTTCATCTGCCACTGACTCCAGAGATTTTCGCACTAGCAGGGTGATGAGAATCGGCCGACACCAACTAGTACGCTGGGTTTTCCTCCGAACAGCCACCTTAACGCTGTCGCATTGAAAAGATTTGGAGTTCCTGACCAACCATTGAGAATAAGGACATGACAACGCTAAAGGTCTCTTCCATAAGTGTAGGAAAGTTCCTTTGCTTTCGGTTTCAGCTACTACAGCACACCTGGTGACTGAAGGAGCCTTGATGTAAAAAACAAACAAACAAAACAAATTATGGACATCCACGCAGCGTGACAAGTTAATGTCGGTGGCTGAATTGTCTGAGCCACCGGGGAACGAAGCTGCTTTCTTAGCGCCAGCGCGGGTTCGAGTCGTTCTCGGGCATAAAGTTATTTCAGCAGCATTCCGTTGCCATGACAACACTACTGTGCACCAGTTGGATTTCCGACGCACACTACCGGAGGAATTTGCGCTGACGTCAGCATTGCCTGGACTATGTAGAGCAAGTTTCTTGCCCCCAATTTACCCTCCTTCGCAATTCTACAAGAACCAATTCTGTACGCATGCATTTATCTCGGAGCCTTTTTCTTAGGAAGTGCTGCTTTCCTGCTCCTCTGCCTCCACAGCCATGTGATTGCACTCTGTCACGTGACTCGACGCGCCAACCACAGAGCAGAAGAAACTGTCCACACGTTCTGAGTGCTGCGCAGTTGACACCCCTCCAAACCCGTGTCCGACTTCATGAGTTACTCTCATTGCTTGACTATGGTCTGACGTCACGACATCTGCCGAACAGTAACGAATTAGACGTGGCAACGAGCACGCCTTTTTCTCCGAACGTCAGATATAGCGCTCTTGCGTTCAAAAGAAAAAAAAAGATTGAAGCAGTACAGCACACAGTCACACAGCTGCAGAGTTGCAAGTTGAAGCCTACCTCTTGTCATGAACTCGTGGTGCATGATGGCTCCGATGTTCGGCCGCATAGTAGGCTCCGGTTGTAGAATCCACCGGATGAGGGCGCTCGCCGCGGGGGACACAGTCGGGGGAATCTCGAATTCGTTCCTCTTGATTCTGGCCAAAGTCTTTTCAATCGTCGGTGACTTGAAGGGGGCACGCCTCACTAGCATCTTGTACCTGCGGAAAGCAGTTTGCGGCCTTTCAGTGTCCGTGGGAATCCGCACACTCTGTGGTGGCCAACATCTCAGCTCGGCACAGCTTGAAGAAGTGCGGGCACAGGCATGCTACGACACCCCTACCGGCCAATCACCACGAAATGGTAACGTAAGTTCGGACAAACGACTCTCGTGATGCACGGAAGCGCCTGGTTTTCAACGTGAAGAGTATGATCTGATTATTTTAAGATGAAGAGGAAGATTATAGCTATTTTTGTCGATAATATTTTCTCTGCAGCAATCGTTACTTCCTTCCTGGAAGATACGTATGGACCTCCTTCACTCTGCGACGTCACGAAGATGCGGTGGCGCTGCCGTCGATAGTGACTTTCGCGTGGTAGGCAAAACAACGCCTCACTCCCTTGCCTACCGCAGTTAGTGTATGGTTCGGGGTGCTCGGAAAAAAACAAAATCACCATGGCGACTAGCTGTGTTGCCGTGGCGTGCACTGAAAGACACATAAAGGGAAGTTCAGTAAGCTTCCACAGGTTTCCAGTCCAAGAAAGTCGCCGTAAGCAGTGGGTGGCCGCGGGGAAGCGCGAAGGATGGATACCGATGTCGGCTCATCGAATATGCGGAAAACACTTCGTCACAGGTAAGCTGAAGCTGATGCAACTTTACATCACTGTGATGTGCCTGCGCAAGAGTCACCATTAACTCTAATTTGACTTTCTTCGCGACATGTAAGTGCATCTAGCGCTGTGTTTGTATGTAGGGTGCGATTCCGAATGTAGTACGTACGTACATACGTGCACGCAGACAAAAGCATTTGTGTGATGCGAAGGCATTTTATTTGTTGTCGCAGGCTTAGGATGTGTTAACCTGTGCAAACAATTGCTAGAACAAGCTGTGTCACATACACAACTGTAGATATGCGTAGTCAGCGGCTGCGCGAACGAACAAAGTTGCACTCGGCGATGGTTTTGTTGCCGCGGCTAATCTAGCAATTTTAACCCGTACCAAAGGGATCGCTAACAAGTTTAGCCGTGTACACCCCGAACTGCTTTCCTTGGTTTCATGAAGAGAGTGCACGTGTTAACTGATAACCATTTGCTCGATCCCATCCAATTTTTTCTTTACCACGTGCATGAAGTCTATTCACAGCTAAGTAGCCGAGCGCCTTAACCACCGAGCGTTCGCGGCGGGTACAGCTCGTAACTGTATAACGCACTCTAAAAGCGCAGAATGTAATTTCATCCTTGGTACACAGGAGAGCCATCAGACGATCCTCACCACCCCGATTATGTGCCGACAATATTCGCGCACAAGAAGAACAAAAGGACTGCAGCAGCTGCCCGCCTGCAGCGCGCCAAGGCCCGAGCCCTCGCTCGAGAAGTGCAGGAACCACTGAACACTTGTAAGTAGATTATAAGCCTGAACTTAAATGTATCATGTATTTTTACTGCCTTTTCCCCGGTTGCAATCTTTAGCACTCAAGCTTCGTACACTTGCTGATGCTTTTGCATTTCATTTTATTTTGTCAGCACCCTCATCAGATGATCAAGTTATGGAAGCTGACGAAGCCATCAGTGATGTTGGTGAGCTGGTTGTGGTTCAGTTCTAATTAAGACAGCACTTTATTAACACAGCAGGTCATCTTTTATTATTGTATGCGTCATGCTAGTTACATTATTTCAGATTCTCAGGCTGAGACCTCTCAGCTTGACATGGGAGCTACTTATTCACAGCATGCCGCTGCTGAAGGTAAGAAAGTAAAAACACGAGTATCTCAATGAACCACTCAGCTCATTCATATGCAGGCCTCGCAGCTGCACATGCATCATGGAGGGATGAAGAGATGCCATCTGCTACATCAAGCATGGGTGACGAGCTGCTCGTAGCAGTACCATGCTACATTTGCAGTAAGTGTTTTGCAGTTACGTGTGGCGCGCATCATTTATAGCCAATGCTCTTGTTTCAGAGCCAGCATATCAAGCTTTGGAAAGAAGAGCTGCTACTCTTGAAAAAGAAAACAAAAAGCAGGAGCGAGATATTGATGTCCTAAAAAAAAGCACTGCATTATTCCAAAGAGAGGGCTGCAGAAGCAGAGCAGAATGTGCAGCAGGGACGCTTCTCTGCAAACTGTATCACGGAGCAGTGTGTGAGTGTGTACACAGGACTGCCAAGCAAAGCGCTTTTCCTCTTTTTTGTTTCACTTTTTAAAAATGTGGCTCTTTATATTCCAAATCGCTGCACTGTAGCAGATGCTGTTCTAGTTGTGCTAATGAAACTAAGGCTTGCGCTGCTGAACATTGACATCAGTCATCGTTTCGGGCTCTCAGAAACAACAGTGGCAAGGATAATGGTAAAGAACATACCAATCATAACTTCTGAACTGAAGCGTTTCATTATTTGGCCTTCACGGGAGGACGCATGCAGAACAATGCCCATGATGGTGCGCAGGAAGTATCCGACATGCATGGCCATAATTGACTGCACCGAAGTACGAATTCAAAAACCATTAGGGTATTCTGCTAGGTCTAAAACCTATTCCCATTATAAAAGTTCCAATACTATCAAATTCATGGTCAGCATCACGCCATGCGGTGCTATTAGCTTTGTCACGAAATGCTGGGGAAGGCGGGCATCAGACAAGGAGATCATATTGAAGTCGGGCTTCTTGGACAAACTTCAGGAAGGAGACATTGTTTTGGCTGACAGAGGGTTTTTAATCAGAGAAGATGTTGCCCATCGAGGTGCCAGGTTAGAAGTGCCAGCCTTGACAAGAGGCAAAAGGCAACTTTCAGCTAAGAAAGTGGAAGATGCCCGGCACATCTCTAGAGTGCGTATTCATGTGGAGCGAGCCATTGGCCGCATTGAAGTGTTCCACATTCTCAGGGACCGACTGTCCATCACTATGCTGCGGCATGCAACAGACATTGTTGTAATTTGTGCTGCTATCACAAACATGAAACCTCGACTTGCATGAATATGAAGCAGAGCATGGCACAGCATCTTTTCGCTATATCGAATAAAAAGGAGCAGCAAATTGAGGCGTGTCAACATGCGAAGATTTTGCTGTGTCTTTGCTTGTGTTGTTTTAGATGTGTGTGCCGAGTGAATTGCTCTGGGACAAATTAAACATGCTATTGCGTCGCAATGACCAACGTACCTGCATCTATAAACTAATGATTGATGGCAAAGTTTTGTACGAGGCGGAACTGGCTGATGCTTTCAATAATTTTTTTACAAATATTAGTATGCCAGGAAGCTCCTCAAATGCATGTCAATATATCAGCATGCGGAATGCAAAATCAATATTTCTACAGCCAGTGAATGTACAGGAAGTAATTTCAACAATAAAAAATTAAACAACAGCAGCAGTAGGGATATCAACGAAATTCAAATAAAACCAGTCAAGTATGTCGCAGATGTCATTGCACCAGTCTTAACGCATGTTTTTAATAAATGTCTGATGACATCGACATTTCCAGTGCAAATGCAAACCGCAAAAGTAGTAGTGCTTTTTCAAAAGGGAAGCCGAAATGAATTGGGCAATTACCATCCGGTGTCTATCTTACCTATATTTTCTAAGCCCCTTGAAAAAATAATACACTGTAGGCTTGTAAACTTTGTTCATCACTGTGAGATAATAACAAAACACCAGTTTGGGTTTAGGAAGAATACGTCTACAGAATTAGCTCTGCTTCACCAAAAAGGGTATATTTTAACACAGTTTGAATGCAAGGCAATAGTATTCAGCCTATTTGTCGATTTTTCCAAGGCATTCGACCTCGTGAATCATGATGTTCTGCTGAAGCTGGACTTTCACGGTATACGAGGGTGTGGATTACAGTTATTGCAATCATATTTATCTCATCGATGTCAAGTAGTCCAAATAAGCAACTCGCGATCACGAGTGCTGCCACTGCCTTGTGGTGTTTCACAAGGCAGCATATTGGGCCCCTTGCTATTTAACCTGTGTATAAATGACATTGTTAACATTAATCAGAAAGCCAAATTTATTATTTTCGCAGATAATACCAGCATATTTTTTTCTGGTAATAACATCGATAAACTTATCACTGATTGCAATGATACCATAGTCAAACTGCAGCAATGGTCCTTATCCAATTACATGAAGATTAACGAAAATAAAACAAAAGCAGTTCTCTCCCGGCCAAAAAATAAACCTGTTCCTCCTCATGCTGATATTGTTTTAAACTCTCATCCTGTTGACATTGTTGACCAGTTTAAATGTCTAGGCGTTATATTCACTGCCAATCTGCCCTGGGAATCGCATGTGAATTTTGTATTAGCCAAACTTGCTCGAATAACCGGTGTAGTCGGTCGTCTCCGATACATGCTTTCTACTAAAACCAAAATAATGCTTTATAATTTTTTTCTATCCACATGTCAAGTATTGCCAACTTGTCTGGGGCACTACTACTTTCTCTAACACACAAAAAATATTCCATATGCAAAAACGGTATCTACGCCACGTGTACAATGCTGGTTATAATGCAACCACTGCAGAATTCTTTCACAGGGCACATGTTATTACAGCTCACAAGCTATACCGCTACCGTTTGAGTGCTGGGTTTAAATATGAATTGAAAAAAAAAGGATTCATAGCCTGGGTGCCTTGGCACATTTAGAAAGAAATGAGAAATGTTATAATACTAGACGTGGAGAAAACTGGAAGGTTGCTGTACCATGCTTGAATTCTGGTATGGAGCGTTTGTGTTTTTCTCTGCCATCTCTTTTAAACTATCATCAGTCACTGAATTTTGATTTATTTAGTTGTTCCACTGTTACACTTCGAGACCTGTTTGCTCATTGACTAACGTGACTTCATCTATTCTGGTGTTTGTTTTATCTAGCTCAGGACTTTTTCTTTTCTTCTGCAATTATCAAGTGTCTTGATATGCTTATCGCTTGTTCATTCTTTTGTGCTGATGGTGTTTGATTGGTCGGGCTCAGGACTTTTTCTTTTATTTTGCTCTGATCAAGTGCCTTGGTTTGTTTATCGCTTGTTTATGCTCTGGTGCTGTCTAGACGCTGCCTTATATATGGATCTGCGGACTCGTCAAGCTGCCAAGTGGCAGCTTTTTTTCCGTAGCCCCTCCATCTGTAGCACCTGATAGAAAATAAAGATTTGATTTGTATGACTTCAAGGTTGTATGCTTTTTTTTTACAAAACTCCTGTAAGAGCCTGTCAAGGCCTTCAGTATTTATAAATAAAAAATAGTACAACTTCTGGTTTCTGCTTCTGAAATATACTGCAAGTATGGCAGAAGACTGCGACTGCTTTCTGGCAGGCACATTTCTGTGACCATCTGCACAGCCTGAGCCACGCAGTAACGAATGCCAGGCAATTAAGACTGGGAAAGTGGAAAAACTTTATGCCGTGAGGCCACATAAAAAACAGCCAGGCTGCTATATTTCGGCCTCATGACTGCAAAGGGGCAGTTATGTGCTAACTTGGTGTGCTCGAAAAACCATGCTAATATACAGCTATCGTTAACTCAATGCAGCAAAAAGGAACCCAGGCACTTACTGAATTTTTAACGGCTCAAGAGGCAAAATCTGGCTGGTCACCCTTGTTTGCAACTGCTTTGTTGTAAGAGATGCAATACTGAGTAGATTTCTGAGAATGTTCCTTATCAACGAACAAAGTTCTTGCAATGTGAAAAGCAGCAGAAATTATGGTGGGTCTTCTGGATATGCTAGTCACTAAAGCAGCAAAGATAAAACAAAAATAAAGAACTCTACATCCCAGACTGGAGCTAAAGCAGTAACATAATCACTCATTTTGTGGTGCACGCACAAGCCACGTTCCTGGCCCTCTTCCACTTGCTCACACAAATATTCCTGCTACAAGAAATACAGGCATTTTCTAAGTACATGTAGGCAAACTCAGTGAGGCAACAGTTAGTACAACCGGGCTCCTTGATTTTCAGAACAAGCTCTTCCTGCACAGTCTCAACATAAACACTGCTCAACAGTCGCAACAGTCTGAAGGTCACAGTAGCAACATGAGCTTTGACGTGAACATAGAACACATACATGAAATTTGCTAATGGACCTGAAACCACTGCATGCATCTGTAACGCACCACAGTCAGGAGCTTCCTTTCCCATTGAAGCTGAATGTCAAATACCATGCCCAAGTGAGCAAAGGTTGTGTACAGTGAAGTTCTTAGTTGCCAACCGGCCACTGAACGCTATCCTGGGTTACTACGTGGGAAAAGCATTGAAATTTGTTGAAAAAAATCTGGATGCAGTAAATTACTAGATGTATGCATAGCAACTGAGGTTAAACAAAATGCTCAGCTTCTAGCCGGAGAGGTCTTCCAAGGTTACCATGTTGTAATTATTTTATACCACAGATTTGTTTCTGGTTCATGATTACATCCATCAAGTTTGGCAGGCATGTGAAGTTTCACTCCAGCGCCAATCTATAACATTTGCAGTTTCTGTGGCCTTAGCTCAGGCAATTTCAGTTGGCAACTCTAACGCAGCAGCGGCCTAGTCGTTTGAGCATCCGCTTGCGGGAGACATGGGGTTCGATCCCCAGTGCCGCCTGATACCCACCGGTGATACAATGGGTACAAGCTTCCCCTGCCTGGTGCTCGGCTTCTTTAGCATGAAATGCTTTAGAAATAGGTCTTTGACCCCACCTTGAGAAAAAGAAAAACCTTGTGGCATGGCACTTTTTGGCCAGACATGCCGTTGCGC
Source organism: Amblyomma americanum (assembly GCF_052857255.1). Classification (NCBI taxonomy): domain Eukaryota; kingdom Metazoa; phylum Arthropoda; class Arachnida; order Ixodida; family Ixodidae; genus Amblyomma; species Amblyomma americanum. Next base: position 89,566,191 of record NC_135504.1, read on the forward strand.
CATAAAAATTCATCATTATTACAGTTGGAAACTCTGGCTTTTCGACGTTACAAACATCCTCTGCACACAGTCATTAACAAAATTTTGAAGCTTCATTTTGGCTGTCGGACATCTTATGCAAGAATTTGTCTATTGGTACTTCAGCCTTGCAGCACAGCCTGCTAAGTGATAAGAATGAATGAACTGCATGCATGAAAATAAAACATGAGCAGTAGTATTTGCAGGCCAGCTTACAACAGAGCAGGAAGCACATGCTCGGCCCAAACAGCACGAGCTTTTTCTAAAAGAGGCTTGAAGAAGTGGCTGCTATATGGACCTCCACAATTCCAAATTGGTGCGGCAACCACACCACAAAATGGCACACAGCTTTTCTACAAACGTGCAGCTGCGTCTGCACTTGTGTAAAATACGTGTGGGTCTCCAAAAGGGTCCCACTGGCACTCAAGTATGAGGCTTCCAATACTTGGTGGTGGGGCTCCTTAAGAGACCAGGGACATTTGATCTCCAGTAGGCCCACACCACGGCAACCGCAGTGCCACAGACCGTCAGGGGTTGCACCAAGGAAGGAAGCCTGGGAAAAAATATTGTTGAGGTAAATTCATGCACCACATAAAATGAACAAGACCATGATCAAGTTCCTTACAAAGCCGCTAACTGAATGTGAATTGAACAGAAACATACATCTGTATCAATCACAAAGCCAATTTCATGGAGCTCGAAGTTGGCATGATGTGCTTTCATGAACTCCAGGTACTGCTCCTTGGCCACCTTCTCTTTGTCTGCACCCCATCTGACAGCCTCAATGTTGAGTGGGGGCCACCGCTGCAGGACGCTGTCCAGAAGGCCCTGGACATTTGTGTCTGCCTTCAGTGTTCGGATCTCAAAAAAAAAAGATGCAGCTATTTTAATTCACTTACTCCTATGCTCTCACTACAAGCAAATAGTTACAAGTACAAAATGATTTCTCACCCTGTGCATAGTGGTGCCAGTGAGCCTTCCGTACCTAGCTTCATGCCACAACGGTGATTTGCTTGTTAGCCTCGTGGCTTTTTCTATTCGCTTAAATTTCACTGAGCGGAAAAAACATATCCTCAAGGAAGTCTTCCTTTGTGCTTCGTGCTTTTCTAGCATTCCTGGGTGAAAAATTAAGCATAATTTTTTTCCACCCAAAGCATGCTGACTATATTTTGAAGTTGGACATCTCATTTCACCTCAATCAAATATTTTGCAAAAATTATCAAAGGTGCAGCACTCATTAAGCATGTCGATGGAACACTAAGTGACGTATAATTAGCCATGTCATTTACCAACTACCTTTCATGCACCAGCCGATAATCTCAGGGCTAGACATGCAGGCCTAACAAAGTGCCTACTCTGCCATGGCAAGAAAACTTCACTGCCATTTCTTTTTGCACTGTTTGCAGCTAAGTGCATGTACATTTATTTCACTTGTTTCAAATGTCCACCTTCTAGCATTGCAGTGTGTTCTGCTATTGTTACTGCTTTTAATAGATACTCCTATTCATGTTTCTTTTCTTGTACAGCTTGCGTTGCAAATGAATGTGCTAGAGTTTGAGATCTAGAGTCATGCACTCACTTCTCGCATGATCACAAAAGGCAGCAGAAATTATGGGATGCATTGTTTTTCCGAAAGAGTAGATACAGGGTTGTCCATTCCTAGCTTGAACATGCGAGAGGTGCAGCAGTGCTTTTCGGATTGCCAGTGCGTCCAACATGGCTATGCATCAAAGCAAAGTGGAAAAAGAGTAAAAGGTTCTAGAGCTGGTGCTTCTAATCGTATACCACTTTGCTTTGATGCACACGTGGAATGTACAGACTAGCGTTCTTAAGAGCGCAGCCATGACATGCCGCTCGCGCGTTCAATCTTGAAATGGACGCCCCTGTACGTTGGTTTAAAAATTCTGCTGCTAGCATTAGCTGCCTGATGCAGCACAGAAACTCACGTATCAAGAAAGAGGTCTATATAAAATAAAAGCGAGCAATAGCAGAACATGGACAGCCTGGGTTGATACTGACCTATTACTGAATTGTGCATGACAGTGGCAACAAGAATTTGCAAATGAGCAAACATATAACAAAACATACTAATGCATGCAAGCTCCTGTTTTTGGGCAAATGTGCTTTCATGAAGACACTTGATGGCACTGAAACATGAGAAATGTACCTTAAAAGCGTGTACATTTCTTCATCCTCTGAAGCAGAGTCTGTGTCCTCTGAATCTGTCTTCGGAATGCTTCTCAGAACTACAGCACTTGAGCTTGCCTTCCTCAAGCGCTGAAATATTTCTGTGTCTCTCGCGTCATAGGTCTCAGAAGTGTGATTGGCTTCCGCAGCAAGTTTTCGTGCCTTCCTGCCGGGCTTGCTCAAGTTGAGCTGGTCAATTGGGACCATGGTGGCCTAAAATGTAACACAATTATGTACAATAATAACATGATGCAGGCATTAGTTGTTTCAAGAAAGCTTTCTCATGCCAATGTTAAATTTACCTTTTTGGACACAACTGCACGGCAAGCACATGGCTGCGAGGTGCATGAGACATCTGCACGCTTCCGAGCCGCTGCCTCGAGCACAAACAGTAGTGCAGCAACATGGCTGCACACTTCACCTAGCCTGCATAACAAAGCACTCGATGATCACACCCTGACATAAGAAGGATTTAGTGGAAGAAGTCAACTTACCCAGCTTTGCACTGGCAGTGGCCTGCCAGTATTTGTCCTGATGTGTCGTTAACACACGCCCATGTATCGTGGCCTTTTGCAGCCGCGGTTTGCGAGGGCATGACCTCGGCGCGCACAAAACTTATTTGCACATCACCTGGCCTCCACAGGCGACACATTCGGACCAGTCCTGCAGACGGAGGATAGTGAAGAACACCAGGAGATTAAAAAATGTACTTGTAACCCCAATGTTCCCCTCCAAAGGCACAGCGAGGGAAAAAAATTAAAATGCATAAAATGTACAGCCTTAAAGGAGAACGGTAGTTTCTGACTTATGAAGCTGTACCTACATCAGATATAGACTTATCTGATAACCGGTTGGTCTGCAGAGTTTAGCGTCTAGGAGGTGTCCCGCAGTACGCAAGCTACCGTGGAAGGCGCCAGATTAAATTCGTGCACGCGCAATTTTTAACGTGTCCACACATCACGCAGCACACGATGTGTGCGTTGCCGCCGCTGCTCGCGCAGGCTGAAGGCATCCCGCTACTGCGCTACCGCAGCGAGTCAAGTAGAAGAAACAGTTGACAAGTATTCTTGCGGGTATATGATAATTTTCTTTTTGTTCTTTGAAATGCGGTAGGTAACACCGACAGCGATGCCACAAACGCACAAAACGGATACAAACGCCACACAATTAACGTGGCGATTTCAACCGTCTAAAACGAGGGACTACATAGCCATACGGTCCCTACGGCGCGTTGGCGCTGCTACCGTTGCCGTGCTTACCTACACTTATCTGCCGTCCAGTCGTAAGTGACATGCGATGGTGCTATAACCAATGAAGTACTGTGCGGAATGCTTGGTTCGCGCCATGCTGAGCTGTCTGCGCGCCCTGCTTGTTTACGTACGAGAAGACACATCGGCCACTTACCTGACTCAAAGTAGTTGTAAGCCTCCAGAGCTTTGTAGTTCTCAACGTTTTCCGCAGTGAATTTGCTCGGTGAAAACAGCAGATATACAACAACGTTGCTCATCTTCACCGGCGGACACCGACGCTTCCCTTCTGCGCCTTGTACCCACTCGCTTTCCGGTACGGTGTACGGGTCCGGACGCTGCGCACCGTATACATGGAGCTTCTCCATGTATTGCTTTTGGTCCGCACCGCTCAGGCTCACGACATAATCGCTCGCGGACAGCATGGTCGATCAAGCAGACAAAAAAAAGCACATACAGCTCACTCTCGCTAGCTTGGTCGCACTGTAACTGAATGTAGCTTCGCAGCATTTTGCCTACCACGAGGTCGCTAACGACTGCAGCGCCACCTCCACCAACTCGTTTGTTTGTAAACATGAAGGAGGTCCATACCCGGTTCCGCGCCTGAGAATCACGCCAACAGGTTTTCAACCGAACTTTCTTCACTTTCCGTCTGGTGACAGCCGTCGGCGGAATCCAACATATAAGAGGCCTGTCAGCGGAAGGACTTTGCAGACGGCTGCCAGCCAGGTTGTTGGCAATGAGGGTTTCAAAGAATAGATTGGGCTTGTGGAGTAATTTGATCATTGTGAGAAACAGCCTGAACTGGATGAGACAGCAAAGAAGGAAGAAGCACATTTGCCGTCTTTTTTAATTCGTTGTCTGGTCAAGTCTGCGCTTTTTTATGGAACAATGATAATGAGCGCCCAATTTATTGATTCTTAGGTTTTCTCGGAACTGAGAATTAAAGCACCATGAATGTTCAAAAACAGTAAAAAATAAGGGTCATGATATCTATCACAAATATCCACAAGTGCTTTGTCCCGATAAAAGCGCGCCTGTCAACATAGTGGAATGAACAAGCACACTTCATACCTGCGGGGTACTGTGACTAGATAAAATACGAGAAATTATGGGGCGTGCAATTTGCTTCAACTAAATTAACCATGTGTAAATGGCGCCCAGTTCATTCGTAAAATTCACATCTATTTGACTATACGTCTGGCCCGACTTGCTTCACCGGCTCAAAATACAAATAAATGCCACGGCCATGATTTCTTCCGTTGTTATTGTTACCACAAGGCACGACAGGCAAGGTTTTGCCAGTTTTATATCCACATTTCGAAAAGTACACTCCTCCTTTATTACATTTACGGGCGGATGTACCTACACGATAGGAAATGCAAGCTGTCGTTGCAAGCATTAACGTTGCAACCAGTTGCAAACAGTTCCGCGTAATCAGCTGAGACTCACATGATGCACCCGACGGCCCAGATGTCCGCTTCGTAGCTGTAGCCATTCAGGGTCAGCATCTCGGGGGCCATGTAGTTGGTGGTGCCGCAGATGGACCTCTTGAGTTGCCCCTCGTAGTGGACGCGGGTGGCGAGTCCGAAGTCGGCCACCTTGAGTTGCGAGCCTGTGGTGAGGAGCAGGTTTCCGAGCTTCAGGTCTCGGTGTATGACCTTCTCTTCCACCAGGTACTCGCAGGCGATGAGCAGCTGTCGCATGAAGTACCGCACCTCTGGCTCGGTCAGCGTTTCACGGCATTTGTGCACCTCCTCAAGAGATTGCGAAATAAATGCGCTAATGAAGCCTGGGGAAGACCCTTGAAGGTTAGGCGCGCTCAAGAACATGATAACGAAAATGGTGTCCCTTAGGATTTGGCCAGGCTCATGTAGCACACTTGTTCAAATCCCGCCAGTCTAGAGAAAGCTTCATTGAAGTAACTGCTACACGTTGTACAAAATACAGTGCCCGCAACACAATACAAAAATCATAGTTTTCGAAACAACGAAGGCAGTTTTCATTTCTTGGCTGCGCCCTTAAGTATGATTCACGAACACAATGTGGCCAATCTCGCAAAAATTGCCGAAAAAATAAATAACCAAATACATATTCGCGTAACCTAATTTCATAGAAGCAGTTTGGAACATAGCCAACCTTAAATATCCTCTCATCGGGCCTTGAAAAATAGATAAGTGAAGTGCCGTCAGTTGCGTAAGAGACAAAACGTCTCTTACGCAAAAGTGGGCCCGGCGGTCGCATTTCAGTGGAGGCAAAATACAAGAGGCCCGTGTATTGTGCGAAGTCAGTGACCGTTAGAGACTCCAAGGTGGCCTAAATTATTCCAAAAAATGCACTACAGCGTCCCGTACAGCCTGAGTTGTTTTGAGAAGCTAAAGGGACCCAGAAAGGGGGTCTCAATAAAGGTGCGTTCTGTCTGGGATGTTAAAAGACGACGGTTCATAATTATCCCCCAGCAAGAATTATTTTAATGCGTTATGTGGAAGCCGAGTTATATGCAGACTAAATTTGAACTTCCGCTTCTTCGCGGCTTTCCCTCTCCTCTCGCAAGCCAGAACGGCGGCGCTCCTACGCCGGCCCCACACGCTCGGCCCCTCCCCAACCTCCGCCGGATGCTGAGCGCGCCGAGTGGCCGCGGTAGCGCGTGGCATCTGAGAGAGAGAGAGAGAGAGAAAGAAAGAAAAACTTTATTGAGGTCTCATAACAGATTGGCGATTCGGTCTTCGTCTTCATCACTGTAGACGCTTGACCTCTTTCAGCAAGGTGGGGCCCCTATTCCAGGGCTCCACTGAGCCTAGCTGCTTCGCTTGCGTGCTGCACTGCTGCCCTTTGGGCAGTGAGCTCGCAGCTGGTGAGCCGGCTCTCCCATTGCTCCGCACTCGGGGTTCTGTGTTGGGGCAATTCGTAGTTGCGTTCGCACTCCCAGGTGATATGGTATAGCGTGGGGGTCGCCCCGCACCACGGGCATGTGTCCCTGAATTGTGTAGGATACATTTTGTGTAGGATGTGCAAGTTAAAGAAAGATCCCGTTTGCAGCCTCCGCCAACTAGCTGCTTCTTGCTGCGTTAGAGACTTATGCGGAGGAGAGTAATCCTCTTTCATCTGTGAAAATTCAATATCTCCGAATATCCGATCTCAACGGCATAGTGGTGACCCAGGGTCTGTGGCTGCTCAGCTCGGTACGTGATCTCGCTAGTTAAGCTATCCGCCTTTTCGTTACCCTCTATTCCTGTGTGTGCTGGAATCCAGATTATCCTGTGGGTTGTGTTGACATCAAAAAAAATTTGGCGCTTGGAACTAATGATTACTCCCGGCTGCTGACGTCATTTGCAAGACGTGACGTCGTCTGCCAGGTTTTCGCGCAATAGCTCGGCAGCACGTTGCCGCGAGGTACGAAAGCGGGAATTTTTAAAAAAATATTGTAAATTTCCCGCTCGCTTTTGAGGTATCGTGCGTGGCATGTACGCTCGGGGCCTGTACTCTACATAATGCAAACATTTTAAAGCTAAGCTCAAACACCCCTTTCTGTGGCCTTTAAGCACCATTAAGCGAAATGAAAACGAACCTTGATGGCATTTGCAAAATTTTCGAATGAACGCAAAGAAATTAAGTGGAAATATATACCACCGGAAGGAGGAATGTTAACACACCTGTCTTGTGCATAGCTCCAAGATGATGTACACGTTCTGGGCATCCTCAAAGTGGCTGTGGAAGCGAACGACGTGCTTGTGGAACAGGGTTCGGTGGATGTTGATTTCGTCTTCGAGCTGTAGGCAACAAATGAGCAAGATCGCAAAAGGTTGTACTAAGCGTGAAGAAAATAAGGTAAAGTGGTGGACTAAGACGCTGGTACTTATGATTAGTAAACACGTACGCTGAGATGACAAAAGCCATGATGATGGCAAGGGTAACCGGTCACTAGAGTGGAGTCTAAAATATCATATCATATGGGACCGGATCTGACCGTATCACACCAATGGTTTGTTTGCTTCCCACTGACGCTTGAAACCCGCAGAGCATGACTAAAGAACAGTGATTCGCATGCAAGAGGACTAAGCGGGTTCGATATCTAAAGTGTATTGTGTAGCATAATAGAATACGGCCGCAGGGCCCAAATCCACGAAACGTTTGTGTTTGGAACCGGCAGGCTTTGACGTCTCGTTATTTTAATGTATGCGTGGGTAGCGCGAACATTCTAGGAGGACGAGGGAGAGGCAACAGCTGATCCGCGATCACACAGTCTTTCTTTTGCATTCGCTAGAGGGCGCCACTCATTTTGCACTTGCGCACGAATCCTATGCCATAGGTCAACCTTCGTTACTTTCGTTCTCATATTATTCGGTGCGTCTGCACGCCTCGGTGCGCCGGCGTCGCCAGAAAATATGGCTCGGGTTGAAAGTGGTTTGAACCTTGTTATAAGAGCGAAAGCTCTCATAAACATGGTCTCCAATGTCTCAAATCAAGCGTCAGGGTCAAGGTGATGTACCCAATAGCCATACTCATATGATACCGTAGTCATACTACCATAGTTTGGGGCACACCACCGCGGAGATAAGTTCGGTTTGACCGTGTGAGGGATTGAAAGTCATTTCCTGATACACATCAAAATCGGAAGCTGTACCCCCCAAGAGCAGAGTTCTCACTTTAAAAGCCACAAAAGCAAATTTTTGTGCGTCCATTTAAGAAAATTTCTTCAAATAGAGAAAAGACAGAGTGATATAGCAACTCACACATTGCCGATGCATCTCCAATTTAAGATAAATCTTGGAGACGATCTTGCCTGCGTACACCACGTTCGTTTTTTTTATCCACGAACTGGTAGTAGTGCGCATATCCGCCCTGGAAAAGTAATGACAGCCTTGTTGCAAGAACATCCAAATGACGGGCGAATGCTTTCGCAATGTGTAACTGAAACACTCAGGCAGTGGATTCCTTCACTCGAATCCGAAATCGGCTTGATGCCTAAGTGCTAAAATAGACCGCAGCACGAAATTCAAAACAGCTGGGACTAATACAAGCTTAACGAGGTATGTTTCAAAAGTATGATTCAGTACAGGAAGCATAGCATAAAGGAATAATTTGGAGGCAGCCCTTACAAATTCACGGGAAAAGGGCAAAAGTAAAGTGTTTCAGCGGAATTCTCCAGTAGTTGTTCACAATATTCTTTCTGAGGCGTTAAGATGCCTTTTATTGGCACAGTAATGCCTGTATAGTAGAGGACGTCGGAAAACAGGAGAATCGCATTAACTAATAAACTGAGTAATATTATTACGCGTTTAGTTCAGCAGGAGAAACGGTACGCCGTACACAGAAGACAAACCACGAAACGGGTCACACAAGCACTTCTTTTTGTTCACCTTAGTAAGCACACAAGCACTAGCGGCAGCGTTTTCATCTTCGTCGACTACTCAGCGACAGAACAACGTCGTTTTCGCTTGGCGACTGCGTACCGTAACAATAATTCCCCCCCCCCCCCCCCCCACCCCCCGCGGGAGAAGGCACAGACCCGGGGAGACCTAGGGGGGTGGGTGAGTGTGGTAGGGTTTAAGACGGGCCACGTGCACAAGCTGTGTGGAGGGGCCACGGAAGGAGAGTGGGGGTGCAACGGCGTGAGTTCATAGGTCACATCGCCCAGTTGCCTCAAGACGCGGTAAGGACCGACGTAACGAGGCAGGAGCTTCTCACACAGTCCCACACGGCATGCAGGGAGCCAGAGGAGTACCAGGGAGCCGGGAGGGTAATGGACGTCACGATGATGAAGGTCGTAACGACGTTTTTGAGCGGTCTGAGAAGCGTGGAGACGATCCCTAGCGATTTGGCGGGCGGCGTCAGCACGGGAAATGGCATCACAAGCATAACTGCTAGTAGAAGGGTCAGAAGGCAGTTAGCTCTCAAAGGGTAGCAAGGGGTCGCGGCCAAAAAGCAGGTAGAAGGGGGAGTATCCAGTGGTATCATGGCGTGAGGAATTGTATGCAAACGTCACGAAAGGTAAACTGACGTCCCAGTCACGATGGTGGCTGGAGGCATAGATGGACAGCATGTCCGTCAGGGTGTGGTTAAGTCGCTTAATAAGGCCGTTAGTTTGGGGATGCTAGACCGTGGTGATTTTGTGACGGGTGGAGCAGGAGAGGAGAAGGTCGTGGACCAATTTAGAAACAAAGCAGGGGCCTCTATCTGTAAGCAGATGACGTGGAGCGCCATGAAGCAAGACGACGTCAAGGTGGAGAAAGTCGGTGACATTGGAGGCACAGCTGGTCGTGATAGCGCGCGTGATAGCGTACCGGGTAGTGTAATCAGTCGCAACGGCAATCCACTTGTTCCCGGAAGTTGATGTGGGAAAAGGCCCGAGCAGATCGAGACCAACCCGGAAAAATGGCTCAGTCGGAATGTCGATGGGCTGAAGCGGGCCACTAGGCGGGAGCGGGGGCGTTTTCCGGCGCTGACATTGATCGCAGGCAGCAAGGTAACCGCGGACAGAGCGGTAAAGGCCAGGCCAGAAGAACCGCAGGCGCACGCTGTCGTACGTGCGGGACACGCCGAGGTGCCCTGCAGTAGGGGCGTCATGAAGCTGGGCAAAGACCGTGTGGCGGAGATGCGTCGGGACGACGAGCAAGAGGTCGGCGCCATCAGGGTGCATATTTTGACGGTACAGAATATCGTGATGCAGTACGAGCAGGTTCAGGTCAGGATCGGAAGTGCCGCTTCGGAGGCGGTCGATTATAGAGCGCAGAGATGGATCACGGCGCTGCTCGTCGTCTATGAGTAGAAAGTCCGAGATGGACGAAACACAATCGTCGGTATCGTGGTTGTGGGAATCAGGAGGATCGACAGAATGGCGGGACAAACTGTCAGCGTCTTGGTGCAAGTGGCCAGACTTGTAAACGACAGTAAACGTGCATTCCTGCAAGCGCAAGGCCCAGCGATCCAGTCGGCCTGTGGGGTCTTTGAGAGGAGAGCCAAAACAAGGCATGGTGTTCCGTAACGACACAGAAGGGCCGCCCAAACAAATAAGGGCGGAATTTTGTTAACGCCCAAACAAGTGCAAGGCACTCCCGCTCAGTGATGAATAAGTTATGTTCAGAGGGAGATAGGAGGCGGCTGGCGTAAGCAATGACACGATAGTGGTCGCGCTGGAGCTGCGCAAGGATGGCCCCAATACCATGGCCACTGGCGTCGGTGCGAAGTTCCGTAGGCGCAGAAGGGTGGAAATCGGCCAGCACAGGTGGAGCAGTGAGGGCCGCAACAAGTGCGGTGAAGGCGCAAGCTTGGTCAAGGCCCCAGGAGAAGGGCACATCTTTCTTCAGAAGGGAAGTAAGGGGACGGGCCGTGTCGGCGAAGTTCGGGATAAACCGGCGGAAATACGAGCAGAGCCCGAGGAAACTGCGCACATCGCTCCAGGAACGAGGTGTGGGGAACTCGCGGACGGAACAAACTTTGTCAGGGTCGGGCTTGACACAGGAAGCATCGACCAAGTGGCCGAAGACCTTGATTTGGCGCTGGCCGTAGCTGCACTTCTTGGAGTTGAGTTGGAGGCCCGCGCGGCGGAAGACGGAAAGGATAGTAGAAAGATGGTGTAGGCGGCTTTCGAAAGTGGGGGAGAAAACGACGGCGTCATCCAGGTAGCACAAGCACGTCGTCCATTTGAATCCACGCAGAAGCGAGTCCATCATACGCTCAAAGGTGGCAGGAGCGCTGCAGAGGCCAATAAGCATGACCTTGAATTGGTACAGGCCATCGGGGGTGACAAAGGCTGTCTTCTCACGATCCCGTTTGTCAACAGCAATTTCCCAGTAGCCGGAGCGGAGATCAATAGAAGAAAAATAGCTGGCGCTGTGTAGGTAGTCGAGGGCGTCATCAATTCTCGGAAGAGGACAGACGCCTTTCTTTGTTATTTGATTAAGATGGTGATAGTCGACACAGAAGCCCCAACTGCCATATTTATTTTTAACCAACACAACAGGGGATGCCCACGGACTGCTAGAAGGCTCGATAATGTTGTTCGCCAGCATCTTGTCCACCTTCGTCTGAATGTCATGGCGCTCAGGAAGGGAGACACGATAGGGCCTTCTGTGTATGGGGCTGGCATCGCCCGTATTTATGTGATGGGTCACGACAGTAGGTTGGCCGAGAGGACGAGTCCCAAAATCGAAGACGTCACTGTAGGAAGCTAGCAGGGTAGAGAGCGCACTGGCATGGTCAAATATCAAATCCGCCGCGATGAATGCAGAAATAAGGTCCGGGCGTGAAGATTCCGAGCGGGGATTAGGGAGCCTAGACTGAGGCTCAGCTGCGAGAGCAGAAACTGTGCATTCGGCCAAAGGAAATAGTTCAGCGAGTGCGATTCCACAGGGTAAAACTTGAGTAGAGAGGCTGAAGTTGAGAATCGGAAGGTAGGTGCGGTTACCGATGACGCTCAGGACGGTGTTTGGAAGGATGACATTTCGCTGAAGGACAACGTCCTTGATTGGGCAAGTGACATAGGAACCATCAGGAACGAGGAGAACCGACGACATTGGAACATAGACTGCAGAATCGCGCGGCAGGCGAATAAATTAAGCGGCACGCGAGCGGGACGGCTTGGAATCGGCGCTTTCAGAGGAGAGCGGCAGGTACAAACGAAGAAGGCCAGTGGAGCAATCAATTAGCGCCGCGTGGGTTGTTAAAAGGTCGATGCCGAGGATCACATCGGGGGTGGGGGGGCAGTGGTCGGGCACAGTGAACAGGACGGCTGTAGTACGCCCGGCAATGCAAACACGCGCAGTGCACATTCCAAAGACGGCAGCAGCACCGCCGTCGGCGACACGAACAGCTGAGGAAACGGCGGGTGTCACAACCTTCTTCAAACGACGGCGAAAGGAAGAGCTCAAGACAGAAATTTGAGCACCAGTGTCAATCAGAGCCTTAACTGGTGCACCGTCCACGCAGATATCGAGAAGGTTGCGGCGAGGAGCGGGGGTCAGGAGAGGATTTTCGGGCCGGGTCGTCAATGCAGCGTCACCTCCGAGAGCTGCATTGGTTAGTTTTCCGAATGAGAGCCAGGTAATGGCGGAGTGGACGGGCGTTGAAGTTCCGGCGAACGGGAGCGACGGATCTGAGGTGAAGGCGAGCGGCTGTACCTGAGCGGGGTCGGAGTGTCGTTGGCGTGTGAAAACTCGGGACGGGGAGACATCTTGTGCGGTCCGTAGACAGCACGACGACCGTATTCAGAGCGAGGTTCGTAGTCCATACGACGGTCATAATTATAGTGAGGTGGGGAAAACCAACGGCTGCGGCAGTGGCGGGAAATGTGGCCGACACGCGGTCGTCTGAGGTTCTCCAGTCCCCAGGATTCCGGCAGCGATAACGCGGTGGGATGGCCGGAGTCGGTGAAGAAGCGGAAATCAATGGAGCGCTGGTTGGTGTACAGGGCGACGCAGAGGGTAGGCCAGAATTGAGACCCACGTTCGCGAACTCCTGGCGAACAACGGCCTGGATCAGAGCACTCGTAACGTCAGGCGGCTGAGGGGTGAAGGCGATGGGAGCCACAGCCTCCAGTTCCCTCCGTACAATTCGGGTTAGTTAAACTGGCCGGATGGGACGGCTGTTGCAGTTTTGGCAGGTCTTCGCAGGAGGATGTCGCTGCCGTGTTCGGAAGGCAGTCGAAACGGGGAGCAATGCGGCGGTGTTTTGCTTGCTCAAACTGCCGGCATACCTGAATGACAGAGTCGACCATTGCGCAGTCTTTGCAGAGTAGCAAGTTAAAAGCGTCGTCGCCGATCCCCTTGAGGATGTGGCCCACCTTGTCGGTCTCAGACATGGCGCTGTCTACCTTACGGCAAAGAGCGAGGACGTCCTGGATGTAAGAGATGTAAGACGTCGATGACTGAGCTCTAGAAGCGAGGTCTTTTTTAGCGGCGAGCTTGCATCCAATTGGCTTGCCAAATAAGTCGCGGAGCTTCTGCTTGCAGGTGTCCCAAGAGGTAAGTTGTTCCTCAAGCGTCTCGAACCAGACGCGCGCCGTGCCCGCCAAGTAGACGATGACGTTTGCAAGCATGAGGGTCGCATCCCATCGGTTGTGCTTACACGCTCATACATGGCTAGCCAGTCTTCAACATCGACGTCATCGGTGCCACAAAAGGTGCCCGGGTCGCGAGGCTGTGCCAAGACAACGGTCGGCGCTAGGGTTGACGCTGTGGCCGGAGGTGGGTTGGACGGCATAGCGATGGATTCAACGTGACGACCGCTGTGGAGGTCCAGGGCGTGGTGTAGTGCGCAGCACAACCTCCACCACATATTACGAGGTTAGTTCAGCAGCAGAAACGGTACGCCGTACACAGAAGAGACATCACGAAACGGGTCATACAAGCACTTCTTCTTTTCCTTAGTAAGCACAAAAGCACTTCTTCTTCTTCTTCTCCTAGCGGCAGCGTCTTCGTCTTCGCCGACTACTCAGCGATACAACAACATCGTCTTCGCTTGGCGACTGTGTACCGTAACAATATGACTTTCAAATGATAACTCTTCACAAAATCACCATGTCTCTAAGCGAGTTCTTCCGGTTTTGCACAGTCGCGGTCGTCCGGTCCACATGACAAGCAACTCTCCGTCCGCCTCTCAAACGAGGAACCCGCCGCGGTGGCTCAGTGCATGGTTATAGCGCCCCGCTGCTAAGATGGAGTGCGCGGGTTCGAATACGGCTGCGGCAGCGGCTGCGTTTTTATGGAGGAAAAACGCTAAGGCGCCCGTGTGCTGTGCGATGTCAGTGCACGTTAAAGATCCCCAGGTGGTCGAAATTATTCCGGAGCCCTCCACTACGGCACCTCTCTCTTCCTTCCTTATTTCACTCCCTCCTTTACCTTTCCCTTACGGCGCGGTTCAGGTGTCCAACGATATATGAGACAGATACTGCGCCATTTCCTTTCCCCCAAAACCAATTATTACTAGCCGCGTTTCAATCGAGGCGAAACGCAAACAGCGAACGTGTGCTCAGCGATGTCGTCGGTGCCTGTTAAAGACCCCCACGTTGACTAATTCATTAATTAGGTGGTTTAAATTTCTGGAGCACTGTTCAATGTTACCTCTATCTTTTCCTTCCTTCACTCCTGCCTTCCATTATTGCGCGGTTGAGGTCTCCACCGGGATGTCAGAGTAATCTTCCTCGTTTGGGATAACTAACCTTCCGAAACGAGGAGGGAGATGGCCATATAGAGAGTACAGGCACCTGCGCGCACACACAACAGTTCTTAAGAGGCAGCTCTCCTCTCCCGTGTTGTGTAGTATTCCTGTATACGCTATATAGAGACACTAAATTCGAGGAAGAAGTGGCGTATTTTTACCACAGGAGGCCCTCCAGCGACGAACACATCGCCACTTCGCTTTCTTTCGAGCAACATATATACCCCAAGACAGGATTATATATGGATTGGCCACTTGGACAGAATGACTTGCGGCATTCTTTTGAAAGAGCTCTTCACCTTCTTTGTGGAGAATCCTTAACCCCCTTGCTTTTAAGAATAGAGTTACTCAGAATAAGGCGAACCTATCCCCATAACCGATACGGGTCCCACGTGATCGAAATTAATCCGGTGCCCTTTTACACCCTCTCCCTCACGGCACGGTTGAGGCGAGCCGGTTTTTTTCCACAAATCGCTCCTTTGCATAAACATACATTGTCAAGCTGTATTTTGATCGTTTGATTGAAGAGTGGCACTAAAGTATTTCTTGATAACAGCCACCCGCAGTCAGGAGTCCTAACGGAATACCAACCGTATTCTGACCACTACAAGAGCCGTGTGACGTTCCTTGTGTGTGCTACGAGGGTCCGCGTTCGACGGCGCGGCGTAGACGGAGCCCCCAGTGGCGGCGAAAGCACTCAAGGGAAAACAATTCAGCTGGAAGAGAGGAGATCGGCGACAGCCGGCCTCGTTTTGGAAGCAGCCAGCACACAAGTTTCTACTGTATATGGCTCCAAGCAACTTGAGTGGGATTTCTTTCGGGCCTGCCGCCATGGACCGCACGGAAATGACCCAGGTGACAGCGGCATCATCAATTACCGAGCCATACTCGTTGAGAGTGAACGACCAAAACGAAGGGGTTTAAGCACAACCGGATCCCCTTTCCATAGTGTCGGCACGTGTCGAACGCCGCCGCCGCCGCCGCGGGGAGATGGGCGTTATCTTCCCCAATTGCCGTAATCATGCCGGGGACAAAGGGCCTCGTTTCGGCGGGCCTGGCCCCGTGACAAGGCGGCGGGCATCATCAATTAACCCTCCCGAGCACATCCCAGGACAAGGGACCACTTTCCCGGCCTTTTAGTGACCTCGCGTTCCGGCCTTGAGTGGCGAGTGTCATTTGATGGAGAACGGAGGTCGGTGACCCGCGGGAACCGTCAGCGGGCCATAGACCGTCTACCACAGCCGACGCTACCTCGACGACAACCTTCTTTCCCTCGGACTCAACACGTGAGGGGGGCGAGACCATAAGTGCGGTGGTGTGTTTGTGTGCCCAAGTGAAAGCCCTAGGCCCCTCCCACTCCGGCGTGGGCGTCCTCACCCTAGGGAGTGTGGGGATAAGAGGATATAAAAATCGACGAGGAGTACGGAAGAAAACGCTCAGGACGACATCGTTCGCCAAGGGGGCCTTCTGCGCCGAAGCCCGACGGCGTGCAGCTTCTGCCAGGAACCGTTCGAGCTCAACTCCGGAGCCCCTCCATCGTCTCCATGAAGTCGTCGGCACGTAAGCTCGGACGCCCCAGCCTCTGATGTATAATCATAATCATGTGTAATTATTGAATATATCTGTTTGTTTAAACTGAGCCATACGGTGTCTCTGCCTCTCCGTCCCGTGTGGACCTGCCCATTATGGGGGTCGTCACACTGGTGCCAGAAGTGGGGTCTCAAAAGCAAATGTCCTCTGAATGCTGCGACATTCATGACTTCAAAATTGTAATCAAAAGGGAATCACGGGAGTGATTGTGGGACTTTTACCCCCAATTGAGAGGCTTGAGGCACCGGAGGGCTTGAGCGAAAAAAAAATGTCTGTATCTGAGGGAGCTCCCACTCCACAGCCGTTGCTCGGAGCAAGCATGCTGGCATTAGGAAGCGTCATTCCGACGTTTACGGGAGATAAGACAGGGGTTCCAATCTGCGATTTCTTTTCCATGCTAGAAGATGATTGGGAAAATGGGGGGATTGTCCGATGCTCAAATGCTGGGAATGGCGAGGTGTAAGATGGCAGGAGCTGCTCATGATTTTGCATGGCGAGACGAAAAGGTAAAATCCACAAAATCATTTGCGGAATTTAAGAAGCTCGCGTTTGAGCATTTCGACACTGAACCACGTCACGTGCGGGTACAGATGTTCCGTAACGCCGGACAGATGGTAGGGGAGGACGTGCGAACGTTTGCGTCGCGGCTTCAGCGCCTAGCACGCGATACGTTAAGCAGGGAGGAGGTAGGAGACCAGCTAAAGAAGAAATACGCGGAGGATTTACTTAAAGAGGAAATGACCGCTTTGTTCGTGGCTGGTCTGCAAGACCCCGTGCGCCGGTTCGTGCTCTCGCGCAAGCCGAGCAATTTCGACCAAGCCGTGGAGGCCGCATTGGATGAGGAACGAAATGAGGCGTTAACGACAGCCGCAGCGAGAGTACGCGTCATAGAGAGAGCGGTGCTCAACCGTGAGGTTGCTCTCATGACAGGGCGGTTAGATCGCTTAGAACAGCTGCTATCTCAGCAGGTGGAACGCCAGGTTGAAGCGCGCGCTCAACAGCGCCCATTCGCTGGAAACCGGAGACCGCCACAAAGCTACAGGCGCGGTATGCGAGATTTTGAAGAAATCGTATGCTTCGCTTGCCAGGGTCGCGGACACATCGCCAGGTTCTGCCAAAACGTGCGCCGTGGGGAGCCACAAAGAGAAGCAGGCGAGACACGCCCTAAGCAAGCCTGGCTCCAGATACCGAGACAAAAACTAGATAGTCCTCCCCATCCTGAGGAACGTGGGGAGGGAGCAGTGGATGATGAGGTGGTGGTGGTTTGTGTGGCAGACGAGGCATGCCCTGTTGTGCGCTGTAAGTTAAATGGTTGTTGCATGGAATTGTTGATAGGTACGGGTTCAAAGGTGGCCTTGCTTAAGGAGAGCAGTTTTAACACGCTTCGAAGGAAGGGGGACAGCGAGGTGTTGGAAGCGTCTGGTGGTATGGCAACCAATTTTGTAGGCATAACGGTGGATCCTCTTGGCATAAGTGGACTCTACCGGTTACACTTCTCTCTCGGCGGAATTGCATTGGAGCACACCTGCTACGTATGCCCGGACACGGTGTCTCTGCCAAACGGAGTGTCAGGTATATTAGGGCAGGATTTTTTGAGAAAAGGGAAGGTAGTAGTCACATTCTCTGAGGAAGAGGTTAATGCGGGCGGCTCGAAAGTTCCGTTTTTGAACAGTAGAGGGGCTGAGATTCGCAGTACCGATATTGACACCCGTCAAACAGTGGGATCATTGGAGAAGGTATATTCGCGGGTTGCCGTCAGGCTGGTCGATGAGGTGGTCGTCCTTCCTTGGTCGGAGCACATTTTGTACGCGTGTGTGCCTTCAGATGTAGAGAGCGGCGCCGTGGGAGTGCTTGAGCCGGTCGACTCTCTCAGCAATGGCCTGAAGGCAGCCGCGTGCCTCGTGACAGTTAATGACGCCCACAGAGTGCCCCTACGGGTGGTTAACTGTAGCCAGCAGCCACTGAGCCTTCCCAAGAACAAAACATTGGCTTTTTTCACCTCTGCGATAGAGAAACGTGAGCCCACCGATACGGTACTCGCAACTGTAGAGCATGCTAGTCCTTCGGCTGCTCCAAAGGCGTCGTTCGATCTTTCTCACGTAAAATCCAGGGAGAGGGAGTCTCTGGCTGGTTTGCTGAACGACTCCTCGGAGGTATTCGCCGCGTCCAACCTGGCTTTGGGCCGCTGTGGCGTTATAAAGCACAGGATAGAAACCGGCGCTTCATCGCCCGTTTACCAGCGTGCGTACAGGATTCCTTACTCCCAATGTGAGGAGATGGAGCGGCAGGTGCAGGGCCTGATTGATCGCGGCACTGTCGAACACTCAAAGTCACCCTGGGGAGCACCAGCACTATTGGTGAAAAAGCCAGATGGCTCGTATCGATTGGTAGTGGACTACCGCAAACTAAATGCCGTAACTCGCATCGATCCATACCCCATCCCCAATATACAGGAGACGCTTTCTCAGCTGGGCTCTGCCAGGTACTTCACGGTAGTGGACATGGCGGCGGGATTCTGGCAGATAGCAATGGATCCGGCAGATGCCGAGAAAACGGCATTCAACACGCCCTCAGGGCACTATGAATGGAAAAGAATGCCGATGGGCCTGGCCAACAGCCCTGCTGTCTGGCAGAGAACCGCTGATGTTATCCTGGCAGGTCTTCTAGGGAGGCTGTGCTTCGTGTATATGGATGACATAATCATATACAGTGACAGTTTTGAGAACCATTTGCGCGATATTGAGCAGGTTTTGGTGCGACTAAGAGGAGCGGGTCTCAAGCTGAAGCCCTCTAAGTGCCAATTCCTCAAAAACGAGGTGAAATACCTCGGGCACGTTGTTTCAGCTGACGGCGTGCGTCCGGACCCTGAGAAACTAAGGTGTGTCTCGGATTTTCCATCCCCGACTAGCGTCCGCCAGGTCCGGCAGTTTCTCGGCCTGATCGGTTACTACCGAAGGCACATAGAGGAGTTCGCCAAGCTCGCTAAGCCGCTCACCGCCTTAACCGCCAAAAATGTCGCCTTTCGTTGGGACGAAAACGCGGAGAATGCTTTTGGGGCCCTGAAAAGGAAGCTAATGAGTGCACCGCTGTTACGCCACCCGGATTTTAGTTTGCCCTTCGTTATGGCCACAGATGCGTCAAAGTTCGCAGTTGGTGCCGTGCTATCTCAGGTTATCGAGGGCAAAGAACATCCCGTTGCTTTTGCTAGCCGACAGCTGAGCCCCACAGAGCAAAAGTACGGAGCTACGGAAAGGGAGTGCCTCGCCGTTGTCTGGGCAGTAAAGCACTTCAGATGCTACCTTTACGGCCGCAAATTCAAGCTAGTCACAGACTGCCATCCTCTGAAATGGGTGATGAGTGTCAGGGACCCTAGCTCGCGACTCGCTAGATGGAATCTACACCTGCAGGAATACTGCTTTGAAGTGGAGCACAAGTCAGGAAAGACACATCTGAATGCTGATGCACTCAGCCGCACAGCTGCCGTGGCAGCTATAGATGAGTTTGTCCCCGTAGTCGACCCCGCCGAATTACGCACAGAGCAGTGCAAAGATCCTGACCTGAAGCGAATAATCGAAAGCTTAGAGGGCTCACCGTCTCACCCCGAACAGCTAGGTTATTTCATTGGTAAAGACGGCACCCTGTGTCGGCGCACGAGGCCAACCAGGAAAGGGAGACCAGAGAAAACCGCTTGGGAGAGAGTCGTCATACCTCGGTCATGGACAGAAAGGGTTCTTCGCGCGTTTCACGATGCGCCATGCGCCGGTCATTTTGGCGTAGCGAAGACACGCAGGCGTGTGGAGCGTTTGTACTTTTGGAGTGGCATGCGACAGGATGTTAGAGACTACTGTGCGAAGTGTCATTCCTGTCTCGAAAGAAAAACACCCAAGGGACGAAGACCAGCTCCAATTCAGCCGTTCCCTGAGGTTTCGGCTCCCTTCGAGCGGGCAGGTATGGACATAATGGGCCCGTTGCCCACGACCACTTCCGGAAACAGGTACATTTTAGTATTTGTCGATCACCTTTCAAAATACGCGAAAGCGGTAGCACTCCCAGATCAGAAGGCAGACACGGTTGCAAGAGCATTTGTCGAACAGATCGTGCTCCGACATGGACCCCCGAGGCAACTCTTGACAGATCGGGGAACGAACTTCGTGTCGCAGCTAATGAGGAGAGTTTGCGAGCTGCTTAAGATCGCTAAGAAGCAGAAAACACCGTACCATCCGGCTTGCAACGGCGCGGTGGAGCGACTGAACCAAACCGTGGCCGGGTTCCTGTCGCATTTTGTTTCGCGCGACCAGCGGGACTGGGACTTGTGGCTCGCGTATGCAATGTTTGCCTACAATTCCGCAGCACACGAGAGCACGGGCGAATCGCCATTCTTTCTTCTCTACGGCCGAGACCCGGACCAGCCTAGTGAAGTGCCAGAGGGCCCCCGTCGTGTCCCATACGCTTCACTGGACGACTATAAGGTTGAGCTAGAATCGCGCTTGCAAGTGGCGAGGGACGTCGCAAAGGAGGCCTTAAAAAAGTGGCGAAGCGCAGGAAGGAGGTGCACGATCGCAGTGCTAGAGACGCGCCGTTTGATGTGGGGGACAGCGTGTACATTGAAAACTGCCAAAGGCAGATTGGGCTAGCTCGTAAGTTCCAGACGAAGTGGAGAGGACCGTGCGAGGTTGTCGAGAAGCTTTCTCCGGTAAACTTCAGAGTCCGAGACGTGAACCGGCGCTTGATAAGGATACACGCAAATCGCCTCAAGTCAGCACCGGTTCAGTATTCACGAAATGAGGAAAGGGAAAGCGCGGATTTTGATGACACAGAAGTGAGGCGGAGCGCGCAGATAGTTCGCAAGAAACGCCCTCTCCTGCATTTGTTCGGCAGGCGCCAGAGGTGACGGCCGGAATGCCACCGGATTTGCTTCATGCATTGCTAGAAGAAAAAGAAGCGCGCGAGGTTGCCGCGCAAATAACGCCAGGAGAGGCTCCTGCAACGAGCCCTCGCGAGTCTCAAAGCAGACAAAGGGTCACAGACTTACTTGGTATGACTCATGAAGGCCGATATCTGCTGCGAAATCGGAAACCTAAGTCGTACTAATGGCGTAAACAGAGCGGAGTTGTGAACTGGTTAGAATCGTGTAATGCCGCAGCTGATAACATTGCTATGTGCTTATGTGTTAAGATATCGGAGTTGGTAGTTAAACCTTTCTGTCATTAAGTAACACCTTCACAGGAGAGCATGCGGAGCGCATTCAGAACCTGCCCTACTTCCTTTCGTTATCTATATTTTTGTCTGTGCCGTGATCGTGCTAGAAGTGGGAGCTCCTTTGTAACTGTGGTAAATTTATTTCGTCCAGTTTGGACTAGAAAGGAGTGGCTTGGGTGCTGAGTTTCATGTTTATCTGTAAAAGAAGATCAGTGCTGCCCCTGGAGACGCCAGTTATGACAGCTGAGGCATATGGTGTTGTGCAGTGATATTGAGTGCAGCGAAAAGTGTTTTGTCGGACGCACTGTGCGAGGCGATTCAGAAAGCGAAGGGGAGCTGCATGGACTCAAATGTTCGGAGAACATTCTTCTGGAGGGTGAGGGAGTGTGACGTTCCTTGTGTGTGCTACGAGGGTCCGCGTTCGACGGCGCGGCGTAGACGGAGCCCCCAGTGGCGGCGAAAGCACTCAAGGGAAAACAATTCAGCTGGAAGAGAGGAGATCGGCGACAGCCAGTCTCGTTTTGGAAGCAGCCAGCACACAAGTGTCTACTGCATATGGCTGCAAGACACTTGAGTGGGATTGCTTTCGGGCCTGCCGCCATGGACCCCACGGAAATGACGCAGGTGACAGCGGCATCATCAATTACCGAGCCATTCTCGTTGAGAGTGAACGATCAAAACGAAGGGGTTTAAGCACAACCGGATCCCCTTTCCATAGTGTCGGCACGTGTCGAACGCCGCCGCCGCCGCCGCGGGGAGACGGGCGTTATCTTCCCCAATTGCCGTAACCATTCCGGGGACAAAGGGCCTCGTTTCGGCGGGCCTGGCCCCGTGACAAGACGGCGGGCATCATCAATCAACCCTCCCGAGCACATCCCGGGACAAGGGACCACTTTCCCGGCCTTTTAGTGACCTCGCGTTCCGGCCTTGAGTGGCGAGTGTCATTTGATGGAGAACGGAGGTCGGTGACCCGCGGGAACCGTCAGCGGGCCATAGACCGTCTACCACAGCCGACGCTACCTCGACGACAACCTTCTATCCTTCCGACTCAACACGTGAGGGGGGCGAGACCATAAGTGCGGTGGTGTGTTTGTGCGCCCAAGTGAAAGCCTTAGGCCCCTCCCACTCCGGCGTGGGCGTCCTCACCCTAGGGAATGTGGGGATAAGAGGATATAAAAATCGACGAGGAGTACGGAAGAAAAACGCTCAGGACGACATCGTTCGCCAAGGGGGCCTTCAGCGCCGAAGCCCGACGGCGTGCAGCTTCTGCCAGCAACCGTTCGAGCTCAACTCCGGAGCCCCTCCATCGTCTCCATGAAGTCGTCGGCACGTAAGCTCGGACGCCCGAGCCTCTGATGTATAATTATAATCATGTGTAATTATTGAATATATCTGTTTGTTTAAACTGAGCCATACGGTGTCTCTTTGCCTCTCCGTCCCGTGTGGACCTGCGCATTATGGGGGGTCGTCACAGCCGTGTGTGCCAAAAGTAAATTAAACAACGGGATTTGAGTCTCAGCTCTAGAGTGGAGACAATACTGTACCACTAAAGTCTACACCATCTCGAACGGTCAGCCTTAATCAGGGGACACATGACTGGCGAGCCGCTCTGGTCACCGCTTCCGAACTGCCGCCCCCCTTCAAGCAGGCACACACAGAACAGCGAGCGCCGCCGCGCCGCTTCTCTCAAGCTCCGCCCACAGCCGGTGTCTGCTTGCCATCGCACAGCAGTGCCTCGGTGTATAGGCTTCTCGTCCGCCCAGGAAAGATAAAACAGGCCTGCTTTCAGAAAGACTGCTGTATTCGAGCAGCGACAAATCATGCCTGCGCAAGTAGCGAGGTTCCGGCAAAGGCGCCGCCCGCGGGGTCGTCGAGGAAAAAACGGCGCTGCTGCCTGCTTGCCCTGGTCGTCGCTAGGCCTATAGCCTAATTCGCGTCGAAGCCGCACAGGACGGCGCTTTGGGAGTCGCCTGTGCTACAATAAACGGCTTACTCGTGACATCGCTTTAGCTCTTCGCAGCATTATCGCATAATAAAATTCAAATATGGTCGGTATGAGTAGCGAACCTCGCGAACGCTAGGCGAGCCGCACCGCAATGGCGGGCAGCGGCCGCTGCAAAGCTGTTGTGGCACCAAAATTGCTTGAATCGCAGTCATGGAGGAAGGAAATCACAAGAACTGCCAACTATGTTCTAGCAACGGCGGCATGCCTTGCACAAGAGCCGAGGTTTCGGCAACGACCCCTCTCGCGGGAGACAAACTTGTCTGCTGCCTGGTCGTCGCTAAAGTTTAGCCATTTCACATCGATGCCGCCGCTGAAGATGTTTCGGAAATGGCTAGCGCGGTATTATAAAGGCATTACTATCTTCACCGCTTTATTGTGAACCCGGTCTAATAATTAAATAACGATATGCTCAATTTCCGCGCCACCTTCAGCAGAGGAGCTAGCAGTAGGCCAGGCGAGCCGCAACAGGAAAGCGGCTATAGGAAGAAATTTGCTTGTATCGCTGTCATCACTTTCACCAGCCTCGGCATTAACCAATGATTGCCAAAAGTAACTTATTTTTGACATTCCTCTCTCCCTGGGCGTGTTATGCACGTGAACAAACAATACTAGCGCAATTTTCAGGTGCCGGCATTGCACGCTGGCAGGCCAGCCGGTCCCGAGAAGAGCACCCCTACGTCATCATGAGGTTGGCGCTCTCCGCGGTGGCATTGGCTGCCGCTTCCAGCCGGAGCGGGCACGCCGGACGCGGTGGATATATCTACGCGGTTTGATGCATCCGGCGCTCGCCAGACATGTGTCCCAGCCTTAATGGTTGCCCTCATCTTACACGTCCAAGGTGTTCGACCTACGACTTCACAAGATTTCTAAAAGTATGCATTTTGAGTTAGAAGACCGCTTTTTGAGGCATTTTTAGGAAGACGTTTTTTTTAATGGTTTACTGCCTCCGAATACAGCTGAGAGGTGCAAACAAGCAGGCTGGATAAATAATAAGAACGGTTAACTTTTTACCTATTATCTTAAGACTCTTTAATTACGAGAGTAGTGTAGCCCACCGTAATATTTTTATCAGTTTCTATAATTTTGGAAATGCCTTTACTGCCGTGCCCAGCAAATTTCGGCTTTTTCGATGAGTTAAGTGAACTCGATGGGTTGCATTGCCTGCAGGCTTCTCGAAAATGTGTTTGTTTAGGCACGATGTATCCAAAATTTGTTCGGCCGGAGCGCAAACGGTAACCACAATTTCCAAATTCTAAAAACTGTGATGGATATTCTTAACGGTGGGCTACACGTCTCTCAATAATTATAGAGCCCTTCACAGTGATAGCCAAAAAGTAAACTATCAGGTATTGGTTAGCCAGCCTGCTAATTGGCACATTTTAGCTGTATTCTGGCGTACTCCGGCGCTCGCAATGCTATGCCGCAAAAGCGGTCTTCTAAATGAAAAAGACTATTTAAAAATAATGTGTGAAATCTTAGGTGAAACACCCTGTATATAGAGGTTATGGGGCGCCATTCTTGCTGCGCACTGATAACTTCCGTGGCATGGTTACGTTTGGCAAAAGCTGTACACTAACCTACTAGCACAGCGTATGAGCCCTCAAGCCTTATTTGCGTTTTACACAACGCACGAAGCGAAAACAGCAATTAATATTCTGGTTTCTTTCACGGGTTGCTGTTATAATCAGGGTATGGTAAAAGGGTACCTGCACCTTCTGCGGTGTAGAAAGTACCGTGCCCGTTTTCATAAGGCGACATACCTTGCCGAGGAACTTTCCGCGGGTGTATTCCGTCTGGGAATTCGTGTCGATGACGACGTCGGGAAATTCGTCGTTGGTCGTCGCAGTGCTAGTCAAAAATCTCTCCGCCAGCAGCCATCATCAAGAAGATGAAACGCTATCTCGATTCCACGCTTTCCAAAGCTGCAATGCACACTACCACACAAGCACCAGCGACTGGTCTCGGCAGTGCCGTTCCTGACCTGTGCGCGACGGTTTTGAAAAGATAGGTTCTTAGCACCACGTGCATGAGAAGAAGGCACGCTATTGGTTGGCCCCACTGGTCGCGGAGATGCAGGCAGTGGCCGCATCTAGTCGGGCGTGGCCATCCTTTGTAGACGCCCTATTGTAGTCTATCGTAGACGGCCTAGAAATCCCTTCCCTTATCTTGCTAAGGGAGTAAACTTTCTAGATGCCTCGGGTCATCCAGGTTGCTGGGTTTTCGTGGGAATCGAGCTGTTTTGGGTGATCTCATCACACCTTAAGAGGGCTCAGCAGCTAGGAGGCAACTCAAATTTGAACTTTTTCTGTGGATAGATGGCAGCACTTAAGTACCACAAAAGGAGGGAACTTCCGTTTCCCCTCCAGGTGTGTAAATTTTACCGCGACACCTCCTTGACTGCGACAAGACAGTATTAGTTCTTCCGCGAACAAACAGTAGGGCCGAGAACTTTCTGTGTATATCCTGCCAAAGCTGGAAGACCAAAGCACAAAGAATAACTGGTTTCAATGGGTGGTGGTCACAGAATTGACCTTTTTCCAGTAACCCACCACACAGCCGCCACAAGAAAAAGTAAGTTTTCCTGTTCGTGTCCCTCTGAGCTGCCTTGCATCTTTTCTGCGAAAATACATTTAAAATGGGAGGGTGGGTTATACAGCCTGTAGTTATAAGCCATGTTGGGTTCGCCTAACCAGAACAGGCAAGTGTGAGTCATCTTTTGGCACACACTGGGAACACCTCCCCTTCGGCACTTCGGCCGGCTATTCCGTATTCCGCGTATTCCTCCGTCGCCACACGCAATATAAGCCTGGCGACCGTGTACTAGTGTGGACGCCGATTCGACAACGCGGCCTCAGTGAAAAGTTTTTGCGCTCTCATTGTTTGGGCTGCCAGCGTTTATTTGGCATTGTCTTTGCTGCTTTTGACCTATGCTCCTTTGACAAAATGAGTGCCGGGAAACTGTTGTACTACTTGTTTGTTCGAGTTCAAATTCGTTGGCACCCCTGAATAGCACTTTGTTATCCGAGATGCGATCAGCGTTATCTGGAAGGATTGCAGCCATGCGCAACTGTTTCAGCATTATTCTGTGTTCTTGTAGTGGTTTTTGTGCCTTATCTTGAAGATTCCTCTTCGATGACCACCGAGCGCGTTTGTTGCTGTCGGCGTCGCCCAAATCTTCAGTCTATTTAAGGGCGATAGTCACTTCAGTAACTAAATTACTGCTGAAATACTTGTTTCATGTCTCCTTCACTGCTTATGATTTCACAACGGAACAAATAAATCTTGAGTAAAAGGGTGAGATGTGTGGTTTGCAAAAGCACTGAAAAGGTCCTGTTGCTCTTCGTGGTGACTTTGAACACAAATTTCGTCATTGCACAAGCAACTTCCAACTGTTCTGGACGAAGTTTCTATTAGTGGTTTCTTTTAAAAATAATAAAAATTGCAGTTTAACAGAAGAAAGGAAGGGCGCTGCAGCCACGCCAGCCGCGTGTGCTCTTTCTGTACACAAAACGGCAGCGCACCTGAATTGTCATGACGTCACGGGTTTGAAATGGAAAATTCCACTACTAAATATAGTTTCCGGGAAAGTCTCATTATGCGGCCTGCTTTTTGTGTTTTTTATATATTTTATATATTATATTGAAGCAACCCACGCGGCCGGGACTAGCGAAATGTCGAGGAGGCCGAAGTTTTCCCAGCACGCGCTGGGGAGAACAGTGGGGACCTTGGCCGGACGCCACCGCCGCCGCTCCACGCTATCTTATCTCCGGCAGCCCTCAATAAATGAGACCGCGGTCGCTTTCATCGGCGACCTCCACAATATATCTTATATATGTATTTATATTGCGCCCCTTCCGAGCGTTCCTCTGATTGAAATATGCGACTCTTGGAAGCACAGTGCAGGAGGTGCGACTAGGTGTGGCGCATGCCGAGGCGTATCTAATTGAGAGAATAAAGACCGTTGGGCAAACCTTGACACATGCGGAAACAGTTCAGAAGCAAAACTGGATGATTTTGCCCGCCAAGTCATGAACGTTTGACATCACGTTATTTACATCACGGAGATGTCTATCATGGAGTAGGGGGCTCGGAAATCCGCGAGCTCCTTTATGCAGTCAAGGTGCACCCACGTTCACTCGCGTACAGCGGACAGTACCTGCACTGATAACGCGAACATTCTGGCAGAGATATGCCTGGTGGGGAGGATAATTAGGGAGAACGAGCGACACTTGACCAAAGATTCGTTAGAGAACCGATGTTTTGATGCCGATCCGACACATTCTGGTTTCACTACCTTGGATCCAGAGGCGAACGTTGGCATCGACCGGTTCTCATGACGTTGCAGTGCAGCAGAGGCTGAGCAGGAAAAGGAAGGAGACGGTCCTTTCTCCCCTAACACTTGATGTGGGCTGTTGCACTGCCACACATAGTTGTCCGCGAGTATAGCGTGAAATCGCAGGAGATTGGCAAGTGCCTCAGTCATCATCATCATCATCATCATCAGCATCATCATCATCATCATCATCATCATCATCATCAGCCTTACTACACCCACTGCAGGGCAAAGGCCTCTCCTATGTCTCTCCAATTAACCCTATCCTTTGCCAGCTGCATCCACCCTTTGCCTGCAAACTTCTTAATCTCATCCGCCCACCTAACCTTCTGCCGCCCCCTGCTACGCTTACTTTCTCTTGGAATCCACTCCGCTACCCTTAAGGACCAGCGGTTATAGTGCCTTCGCATTACATGCCCTGCCCAAGCCCATTTCTTTCTCTTGATTTCGACTAGGATGCCATTAACCCGTGTTTGTTCCCTCACCCACTCTGCCCGCTTCCGGTCTCTTAACGTTACACCTATCATTTTTCTTTCCATGGCTCGCTGCGTTGTCCTTAACTTAAGCTGAGCTCTTTTTGTTAGCCTCCACGTTTCTGCCCCGTAGGTGAGTACCGGTAAGATACAGCTGTTGTACACTTTCCTCTTGAGGGAAATTGGTAAACTGCCACTCATGATCTGCGAGAATTTTCCATAAGCGCTCCACCCCATTCTTATCCTTCTAGTTATCTCCCTCTCATGATCCGGATCAGCTGTCACTACCTGCCCTAAGTAGACGTATTCCGTCACAATTTCTAGGCTCTCGCTGCCAATTGTGAACTGTTGTTCCCTTGCTAGGCTGTTGAAAATTACCTTGGTTTTCTGCATGTTAATTTTTAGACCCATCGATCTGCTCTGCCTGTCTAACTCATTGATAATGATTTGCAGTTCACCTCCTGAGTGACTCAGCAAGGCAATGTCATCAGCCAATCGCAGATTATTTAGGTATTCTCCATTTATTCTTATTCCCAACTGTTCCCAATTCAGGCCTCGAAATACCTCCTGTAAACATGCAGTGAACAGCATTGGCGAGATCGTGTCTCCTTGCCTGACGCCCTTCCTTAATGAAATTTTATTGCTGACTTTATGGAGGACTATAGTAGCTGTGCAGTTGCCATATATATATTCCAGTATTTTGACATAAGGCTCTTCTACCCCCTGATTACGCCATACCTGTATGACTGCTGAGGTTTCCACTGAGTCGAATGCTTTCTCGTAATCAATGAAAGCTATATATAGAGGTTGGTTATATTCTGCGCATTTCTCTATCACCTGATTGATAGTGTGAATATGATCTATTGTGGAATATCCTTTGCAAAAGCCTGCCTGAACATTTGGTTGATTAAAGTCTAACGTTGCCCTGACTCTATTAGCGATTACCTTAGTAAATACTTTGTAGGCAACGGATAGTAAGCTGATCGGCCTGTAATTTTTCAAGTCCTTGGCGTCTCCCTTCTTATGAATTAAGATAATGTTTGCATTCTTCCAAGCTTCTGGTACAGTCGAGGTCATAAGGCTTTGCGTATATAGGGTGGCTAGTTTTTCTAGCACAATGTCCCCTCCATCCTTCAACAGATCTGCTGTTACCTGATCCTCCCCAGCTGCTTTTCCCCTTTTCATTGCTTCTAAGGCTTTCTTAACTTCATCTTTCGTTACTGGTGGGATGACGCATTGCTGTGCACTGCTATCTTTCTTATTAACGCTCTGATTACATTGGCTACTGTACAGGTCTGTGTAGAACTCTTCGGCTACGTTAACTATCTTATCCATATTGCTAATGACATTGCCTTGCTTGTCTCTTAATGCATACATCTGGTTTTTACCAATGCCTAGTTTCCTCTTCACTGTTTTTAGGCTACCTACATTCTTTATAGCATGCTCGATTCTCTCCATATTAAACTTCCTTATGTAGGCTACCTTGCGCTTATTTATTAACTTTGATAGCTCCGTTAGTTCTATTCTATCGGTAGGGTTAGATGCCCTCATGTTTTGGCGCTTCTTAATCAGATCTTTCGTCACCTGAGATAGCTTCCCGGTATCCTTTCGAACTGTCCTACCGCCTACTTCTACTGCGCACTCCGTAATTATTGATGTCAGATTATCGTGCATTGAATGAACATCAAGATCATCTTCCTCAGTTAAAGCCGAATACCTGTTTTGTAGCGCTATCCTAAACTCCTGTGCTTTCCCTCTTACTGCTAATTCGTTAATGGCCTTCTTTTTCACTAGCTTTTGTCGTTCCCTCTTCAAGTCTAAGCTAATTCTAGACCTTACCATTCTATGGTCGCTACAACGCACCTTTCCGAGGACGGCCACATCCTGAATTATGCCAGGTTTAGCGCATAGTATGAAGTCGATTTCATATTTAATCTCACCATTGGGGCTCTTCCAGGTCCACTTCCTGTTTTCTCGTTTGCGGAAGAAGGTATTCATGATCCGTAAATTATTTCTATCCGCGAATTCGACTAATAACTCTCCCCTGCTATTTCTAGAGCCTATCCCATAGTCACCTACCGCGTTGGTCGTCAGCCTGCTTCTTGCCCACCTTCGCATTGAAGTCATTGCCGATTCTACGTCCTCATAGAAACTTTCAACGGTCTGGTCATCATGGCTGGATGTGGGTGCGTAGGCCTGCACCACTTTCAGCGTGCACCTCCTATTCAGCCTAATTACTATAGCTGCTACCCTCTCGTTAATCCTTATTAATGAGGAATCCCACACCTAGGTCTCGTCTATCCTCTAACCCGCGATAGGACAGTATGTGTCCGTCCTTTATTACTGTATACGCCTCACCTGTCCTCCTAACTTCGCTAAGCCCTATCACATCCCATTTAATTCCCTCTAGTTCCTCAAACAGCACTGCTAGGCTAGCCTCACTAGCTAAAGTTCTAGCGTTAAACGTTGCCAGGTTCACATTCCAATGGCGGCCTGTCCGGACAATGGCGGCCTGTCCGGAGTGCCTCAGTAAATGAGGTTAATCGCTACGTCTTGACAATCAGACTACGTCATTAGCCCTGTTTACATGAGCTTGATAGCGTCAGGTTGAGCATGGTCAATGCAATTCAATCGGTACTTGTTTACATGAACTCAATTTTAGTGATTCTAGACCGACTCAACTGTAGCGACACACAGCGTCGAGCAAGCAGTAGCAGCCTCCAAGATTGAGGCACGCCATCGCTGTACCGGAGGAGCGATGGCGTGAAAAGCAAGTTCGCATTTATGCCCTTCCCTCCCAATAGTCCTACTTTTCGACTCGACAGCGTTTACAAGCACATCGGGTCAGGGTCGAGTTGAGTCAGCTGCGACTTGCAGCGGACTTGACTGGACCCGACCCGTCGACTCCCGACTCGACACTTATTTACATGAACCCAGTACCGATTTTCGGCCCGATAACTCAACAACCAGGCGCGTTGGGTTCATGAACATCTCCTACGTCTCCTGTGAGGAGTATTAGCAGCTGCATTCTTGAATTGTAATGACACCTGGGTTACTGCGCCCCCGCGCTGGGCAAGGAACAATGCTGTTATTCCACACTGTCCTGAATAGGGAGCCCCCTTCCGGTGTTTCGGCATTAAGAATGTCTTATTGTGTGGCTGCCGGGAACGGAAGCGGGGGGGGGGGGGGCGCTTTTGGGATTGGCCTTTCATCCCATTTCCTTTCCGCACCGGGAGCACGAGCAAAAAAGAAAGGCACAATTTTTTTCGGAACACAACCCAAGCAAGAAAAAAAGGAAAGAAAGAGCTCAAGTCCGCCCAAGTTCTGAGTAAAATCCTGCGCGCACGAACACAGACAACTAACAGGTTGGTGGTAGATTGTAGTAGCGACAAAATATTCTTACTCTAGATGGAGCCACGTCAGGCTAGTTAAATGCGGCGCGATTTTCAAATCACCACAAAAAATACATACACAACTTTCAGAGCCTGTAAAACGCTAACACTAAGCTCGATATGGATGGAAACTGCGGTTTGACAACAAGAAAGAAAAAGGGAGAATATGTTGCGGACGAAATTCTAATATTTGGCCTAGTTTTTTCGCGAGGTGACATGAAGGACCGACATATCTAAAAGAGCAATTTTTCAGGATATTTACCTCTGGTTTGTAAAAAAAAACGAAAATTAAAAAATAATATCTGTCCACAACATTTCCTCCATTCTCTAAAGAAGACAACGCTGCCACAAACCTCATGAAAATCGAGCCATTTTTAGACACGCTACAGCTTCTTAAATTTCCTATTAATTTACTATGGACACTGTCACTGGTGAACCTGCATAAGCCTTTAAATCGGGAGGCGGTTCAAGCCACCTAGCCATGACTTGTGAACTTTTACTCTTGTCTTCATTTTAGCCACCAATCAGATAACCTCCGCTTGGATACTTGTACCCCCTTAAAATTTACTTTTCCTTCACTGTCCTTAAAGCGCAATGCTTTGGAAAAATCAGCCCCTCTGCTTTCTACTGTAGGGTGAAGTCCTTCACAGAAAAGTATCAGGTGTTCAGCCGTTTCCTCCTCCTCTCCGCACGCAACGCACAACGCGTCTATCTCGTGGTACCTGACTCTATATGTCTCTGTCCGCAGAACTCCCGCCCTGGCCTCAAACAACAAGTAGCTTCCCCAACAATTATCATAGATATTTTCTTGGGCAATTTCCTGCTTATATATCCTCTCTGTTCCCAGAGCCGATTCCGTCAGGATCCCTGTTTTCCGCAGAGCTCTCTCTGTTTCTTTAACTTTTTTCTTAAGCGATAAATGCTGATTTACGCCCTACTGCTATCTAGATATCTGCTTGTCAGTTTTCTAGTTCGCTTTCTTCATTTCTTGTCAACATTCCTTATGTACATGTATCTGAAAACTTTCCTGGCCCACTGCTTTCCTAGCCCACAAGCAGCGCCATCTCCCTGATGGATTTCGAACTATTGCGATTTACAGCCACCTTCAATATATCCGGCATATTTCCTCGTTATATAAGTTAAAAATTTCTTAACAACTACTTATCACAGCACGACGAATCGTTTCACACCATCCGATATCCCCTGCGACCAACGATTAGGCTGCAGTGGTACGAATACCCCACATCCGACGGTGCGAATTCCACACATATTTTGGGGCTCATCTCAATTAGTAATTTTTATATTCATCAACATGCCAAGTCATTTGACACCAGTTCGAACATTCTGCATCAAGCGGGTGGATCTCTAAATTTTGCGTAAATAGAAATCCAGAGAGAGGTAAATGAAGTACAGGTGTCAACTCAGGTGCTACGCGGCCTCTCTTGATATGTGATGCAGTGAAGTCACGTCATAAATCTTTGGGTCAGTTTTACCTTCATTGCAGACAGACGAGCCCTGGCAAACGAAACTGGTAACTTAAAACTATCATAACTATCATAAACACGTAGCTTAAAAATTATCATAAAGTACGAGAAAACATGGTCAAGAGAAAAAAAAACAGCGAAAGAAGACGCAGGACCAGGAGAAGACACGCACAGAATGTCGCGAAAAAACATGGGGACGAGTCCACAGAAAGCATGCGAGGAAGTAGGGGGAAAGGGGGGGATGGAAAGGAATGCGGAAGACGTGTTCCGGAGAAGTGGTTGCAAGAGAAGTAGGACAGAAGGTAAAGCTAAATTTCAATAAAGAGGAGAGAAAAAAATTCATTCGGGGGTAAGGGATGGGCTGGGGCGGAAGTGTAGGGTGAAAGAAACAATTAGGCGAAGGTGTGAGGAGCTGGTGAATGCTCTGACCATGAGCAAGACCTGCCTAAAGAATTACGCCAGTGCAAAAATGTACCTGGGAGATTCGCAGTTTCCTCTGGATAAGTTCATTCCTGCTGGTTGTAAGCATTAAAATTAATTAGGAATGCTTCTTTGTGTTTCCTGTCTTTTGCAGATTTGAAACTTGGTTGAAGAAAGGAGAGATTAAGTTCATCGGAGTTGTGACCGCGTTGATTGAAATGTTCCGCCCCCGCCGTCTGTAGGTTGACTGCTGTGTTAGCTCGATGACCATTTAGTCTGGTGTCCATTGATTGCCCGGTTTTTCAGATATATTTTTTCCGACAGTAGGAGCATTGAACCATGCAGGTAATATCAGACGACGCGCAGTTAATGCTAGTCTTTATACGGAAGCAGAAATCGCTTGTTGTGCTTCTAAAACTATTTTTGCCTTGTAAATGCTTGCTTGCCTTGCCTCTAGGTCGAGAGTATGCAGTTACTGTCGGCGGGGGTTCATTATCAGCCCGACTGTACTATGTCTCTCAGATATGTGGTGCGTCGGGAATTGTTTTTGGTGAGACGATCGTTGCCAGTTATAATAGGGTTGCATTTCCGCAAAATGTTGCTTATGTTAAGAAGGGCGTTCGAGCATTTTGTTATATGAGCAGGAGGCCGCCACTGTTAGCTTTTGTTCGTTTTCTTAAGCCCCTTGACTAGTTTTAGAGTCGTCGCTCGTTGGAAAACATTAATAAAGGAGTTCTGAGGATGGTTTCCACCAATTAGGGTTCTTTTTAGCGATGGAAGCTGTTTAAAGTGGTCGTCGTTAGTGCATATTCTTCTCAGGTGCGTTGCCTGTCCTAAAATTATGCCTTGCTTACAATGTCTTCGATGATGGCCATTGAAATCCGAGTATTGCTGTCGGTCTGCAGAGTCTGGCTTTCACCTCGCTATTTTATAAATAGACGGTATTGTCGAGAAAATCAAATAGCGTTGTACAATAATGGACGGCAAATTTAACTCTGGAGTGGAACGAATTAAGGTGCGAGACGAATGCTTTTTGGGTCTCAGATCCACGTATCTATATGATACAAGAATGTCGTCTATGTAACGCAGGTATATAAGCGGTTTTCTAGAAATTGAATTTAGATGATTAGACCGGTAGCTCAATAAAAATATTTGCATAATTCGGTTTTAAGAGAGTGACCATACTTGTTGCCAATACTTGAAGGTAATAAGAAGAATGGATCTGAAAACAGTTGAGTGTGAGTAGCTATTGAAGCAGCGAGATATACGCTTCAGTTTTATGTGGGTGTAGATTTTGAGCTATAGCGTAGAGGAGCGCATTGATCCCTTCCTTTATAAAAATATTTATTCAATTTTCCCCTTTCTTCTTTGGTCAATTTTATCTTTAGCTTGTGCCCTGATTGTTTTGCCCCCATTCTTCAGGTACAACTCCTTGCATTCCTTTCCACCCCACACACACTTCCCGTCATGCATTCACTGAACTCGCCCGTATGTTTTCTCTGTTTCATTTATTATTTGCTTTTTTTCGGTATTTCGTTCTGCCATGCTGACTAATCCCGTGTCAGAGTTTTCCAGGTCAACACAGCCCGTCATACCAAGCCACCCGTCACATGGACACACAACCTTTCAAGGTCACGCTCGCTATCTCTCCACGGTCCACACACCCGGATTCCTTTCTGCTGTATTGGCCTGTTTCCTTTGACAGTTTTGGAGGTCAACCGGCTAATCAACTCTAGCAGCCACCATGCCTGGTCAAGATTCACCCTCTCCATCCTAACGCCATTCCCACTTCACACGCTCCTCTCCCTAAGCGGACCTTCCTCCTCGAAGGGATGACCCATTTTAAACTCCGCCAGTGATGAACGCTCTGCCCAGACGAAAACAAGTCCCCTTGACTTAACGCTGCCAAGAGCCCTGAAGTTTCCCTTCTTTTGTTCCCTTTGACTGTACGTATGCAGGAAGCGACGGGGAGAAATAAAGAGCTTGAAACGGCTCTTAAAAGTCGTAGACGATTAAAACAGGATCAGTTCAAAGGCAAAAAGAATAATGTAGAACTGTATAGAAGCTGGAAAAAGCAGATCCTTAAGGAATACATTTCAATGGTTGCTCAAGAGTCAGTGCCCTACACTTTAAAGCTAGGTCAGGGTGTCTAAGAAAGCGAAGATACAAAACTAAACTTAGCCAACAAGATGACACGTGAGCAATGTTCGTTACATATAGAAAGAATTGAGCATCTTATACAAGAATGTGGCGCTATGTTGGGGATGTCGATGAAGACACAGTCACTCTTTCAGAAGCCCTAGGGTTTAGAGGCCACAGCGATCATGTGAATGAATCTGCGCTATGAAGATAGCAAAGAGCTATTCTAAGCTTGGAAGAAGAGCAGGATTAGGATTTGTATTTGAAAAAATGGTGAATTAAGAGAATAATTTGTTCCACCGTTAAAAAAATTACCACGCAAAAACAAAAAGCCGAGCATGGTGGCAACAGCTACCACCCCGTTTCAAGGAAAGCGGACACTGCTACCGTCCATCCATCCACACTGGGCAAGACGGTGAATCAGTGGAGGTCCACGCATAGCTCATCACTATATATTCTCGATCTTATCACATTTTTTTATGAACACGATATCGCGGGTTAAAATTCAGCTGTGCAGGCCAAGCTTCAAGGAGACGGAAAACAAAAGCTCCAGTTAATTGCGTAGGATCTGTTAAAAGTTTCGAAGTGGCCTAATACATCTTGTTCTTCCCCAACGTTTTCCACTGCGTACATATGTGTTTTTGGAAGATGTCAACACACAATGAAAGGCAATCTTGGAACAGACAACCACCCATGAAAAATCGAATGACGGTCTCTGTTCATCGATTTCTTTGACATCAGATATCCAGTCACGACGGTAAATGTAAAATGATCAGATGCGAAGCGCCTTTTGGCAGGGCAGACCGCCTGTCCTCGCTAACAGCTGAAAAAGCCCGCTCCAGCTGGTTTTATTTATTTATTTATTTATTTATTTATTTATTTATTTATTTTACCCTCAGGGCAAAGCATTACAGAGGGGAGTGGGTAATACAAAATAACACTGAAAATACAAACAACAGCAGAGAACAATAAATTATCACAACATAGATAAGTTAGAACAAGTGATCAACACAATATATCATTAAATAGAAACGGTAACAGCAGACCTAAACAATACAGGGTCAGGAATTGTGGCAACTGAGGAAGGAAGGTGGTTCCAGTCATATAACGTGCGAAGAATAAAAGAATCCGATAATGTTTTAGTTTTTCAAATAGAAATGCCTACCTTATGTATGTGATCAGTGCGGCGTGAAATATATGAACGGGGAAGAAGTAACGCGTAGCGAATAGACTCATGATGAATTATTTTGTGAAAAAGGCACAGGCGTGCAATTTTGCGTCGTGATGAAAGTGAAGATAGGCCCAGGGTAGTTTTCATAGCGGTTACGCTGGATGTACGCCGAAAGTCAGAGAGAATAAACCGCGCTGATTTGTGTTGTACCATTTCCAGTGGGTCGCTCAAATTCTTAACACCAGGGTCCCAGATTGATGAAGCATATTCTAGTTGTGAACATATGAGTGTCGTATAGAGTAGAAGTTTGATGTTAGTTGGAGCTGCGTGAAAGTTACGCCTCAGATATCCGAGCATGCGATTAGCTTTGTTAGTGATGTCCTCAATGTGCGCATGCCAGCTAAGGTCAGACGTAATATGAATTCCGAGGTACTTATATCTTGTAACTGGATCAAGCAACACATAATTAGGTGTATATACGGGCGATTCACTATTAACGCGAGAAATGCGCATTAGTTTGCACTTTTCAGCATTTAAAGTCATATTCCAAGTTTTACACCATGTTGAGGTAGCGTTAAGGTCAGACTGAATCATGTGCTTGTCACTATCATTTGTTATTTCCCGAAAAAGGACGCAGTCATCGGCAAAAAGATGTACAGAAGAAGAAAGGTTACTGGGTAAGTCGTTGATAAATATAAGAAAAGGCAGGGGCCCCAAGACGGTGCCTTGGGGCACACCGGTAAGGACAGGGTGAACGGCGGAATTAACTTTGATAACGGCAACAAATCGCTGACGATGGGTAAGAAAAACTTCGAGCCATTTTAGAATGTTAGTGTCTAATCTCACCATGCTCAGTTTTAGTAACAAAAGATGATGGGAAACCTTATAAAATGCCTTCGCGAAATCTAGGAAGATGCAGTCGGCGATCGAGCGACAATCTAAAATTGCGTGGAGTTTGTGCGTGAATAAGAGTAACTGTGTTTCGCATGAATAGGATTTCCTAAAACCGTGCTGAGAAGGATGAAAAAACGAGTTTGATTCAAGGAAAGTGACAATATGTGAAAAGAGTATGTGCTCTAAGATTTTGCGTGGGATGCTGGGAATAGATATTGGCCGGTAGTTAAAAGGCGAATGTTTATTACCAGATTTATGCCCAGGAACCACCTTACCTATCTTCCAATCGGCCGGTAGTTCACCGTTTTCCAAAGATTGCTGAAATATTTTAGTTAAGGCAAGCGATGAATACATTTTAGTACTTTTCAAGAACTTTGCAGTAATGCAATCAACACCAGCACTGGAGGAAATCTTAAGATTATCAATTATTTTAACTAGACCGTCAGGATGAATGACGACAGGGTACATTGGGAGGAAGTTATTATGAGACAGTTGAGGGAAATCCGTAGTTTCACCACTTGAAAAAAAGCTCGAAAATACATCATTCAGTACATTTGCACAGGCAGTGTCAGATATAGGTTCGTCACTTGAATTCGTTAGTATTATTCTAGACGTTTCAGAGGGGTTAATGACGCTCCAAAATTTTCTTGGGTTATTGAGCAACATACACGGTAGAGTGCTATTCTGGTAATTGGCTTTAGCGTTCTTGACCGCAGAATTGTAAGTGTAAGCTGCAGAGCGATAACGGGACCAATTATGTTCAGTGCATGGTCCTTTAGCTGAACGGAAGAAGCGTTTCTTACGGTTAGACAAGCGCTTAAGATACGCGTTTTACCATGGCGCATGCTGCTGATAAGATATTACGCGAGTGGGTATGAAACGGCTGGTGAGATATAAGATTTTGTTCTTGAATAAGAGCGAGTTTGCGTTCACCGATCGCGAGTCGAATTCGTCGAAAAAAGTGGCGAGGAAAGAACCTAGTTCATTATTAACTTTGTTGAAATCAGCGCGATGATACATGCGTATTATTTTAGTGTGACTAGCCGACTTTTGTATGGGAATGTTGACAGAAAAATTGAGCAAAGAATGGTCGCTTAACTGGGGCATGTAGGTTATTTCTGAGCACAGTTCTGGGCATGTTGTTAGTACGAGGTCTAATGTACTTGTTGTAAATTCAGTAATTCTTGTAGGCTGAGTAACAATTTGGGTAAGATTAAACAGTGAACATAAATTAGTGAATTTCTTGCATAGTGTCGAAGAGGAGGATGGTTGCACCGAGGACCAATCGATGCCCGGAAAGTTAAAATCACCCAATAGAAAGATCGATGAAGAAGGGTAACGCGTTACTATAACATTAATGGTATCATGAAGCTCTGCAACAAATGTAGGAGATGCATTAGGCGGTCGATAGCATGCGCCTGGGATTATTCTCTGGTATCCTAGTTGAAGAGATACCCATATAATTTCGATGCTTGATGTTATGTGAAAAGAACATGACTCTATTCTTTTACTGACTGCTATTAGTACGCCACCACCTTGCCGATCTTTCCTGTCACAACGATAGAAGCGGAAATGATTTGGTGAATCGAATATTTCAGAATCACGTATGTATTCATGCAGCCAAGTTTCAGTTAGGACGACGATGTCAGCGGAGCACGCACTTATGGCAGAGGAGAGTTCTGTACGTCTTTTGATGACGCTTCGGATATTAGTAAATAAAACTGATGTTTGAGCTGCGCTTAGACAACGATCACTGCCCCTCGGTAACCGTTAGGCAGATTTACAAGTGCTAGATGTAGTGGAGAGAGACGAAGGCGCGTGCTGGGCTATCGGCTTGGCGCGTTCTGTGGTAATCTGAAATGTCTTATCGTTTACAGGGTCATACATGTAGGATCTGTCATTCACGACCAACTTAATGTATTTTAGCTTAAAAGATGGGGAGCCGGGCAGTGATTTGGCGAACCCAATCAGTTTTTTGCGTGCAGCATACGAGTAATCTTCTGTCACTTTAACGTCTTCTTCTTTTAAGTCTTTTTTACACTTCAGAATTTTTTCTCTGGTTTTGAAGTTGTTGAACTTCACAATCACCGGACGGCATCCAGAATCAGACAACCGCCCTAATCGATGGGCCATATCTATGTCATTTGGCGAGAGTTCAGGGTCAACATATTTTGAGAGGACGTTTAAAAGTTTTTTTTTTCCGTTTCATTCCATGTTTCATGGTCATTCTCATCGGCGATACCATGAAAAACTAGATTATTTCTACGACTCTGGTCTTCTAATTCATGAATTCGTGCCTGAAGCAGTTGATTTTGTTTGCGAATATCAAGAGCAGTGCATTCGAAATCCTGTTTTACTTCGTCAATTGCTTCAAGTGAGTGTTCAACTGTCGTAAGTCTGGAATTCATACTGGCGAGGGTTGAATTAATACTTTGCTGTCCGCTCCGCAGTTCTTCCATGGTTTTCTTTATATCTTCGTTACTGGCTGAAAGCGCGATTGACTGTGCCTGCAATTCCTTCAAGATACGAAGTATTTCCATGTTTTGCTCCGATTGTGTTAATACGACATTAGCGGCAGGGTTACTCTCCTCGATCGATGTGTCTGCACTCGAATCACCGCTGATTATTTTAGTGCGCGTGTGAAAAGGACCAGGATTTACTTCCACATCTCCCAACAATAGCAAAAGAAGGCAGCTATTGAAGCATTCAGTCAACACGTTCAAAAACACCCGTGGGCACGGGAGCAGCAGTAAGAATCGATTGTCACTTTTCTTAGCATACAAAGGAATGTATTTACGCACCTGCATGGCAAACAAAGGCGGCCTTTTAGCCATTGTCGCTGCAACGCTGCTCTCGTGCCCACTGAAACGGTCCCACGGACACCAGCGCTTAAATACTGGCGTTGAACTTGCTGTCGATGACCATGCCGCAGCCTTGAAGTGATAAGGACTGTTCGCAAATCTTGAGGGCGCCGCCTGATGAACGAACGGAGGCACATGATAGGAAGCAAACTGCGTCACTTGGTGCAGAGAAGCACTGTCACGGGCAGGATGGCAGATGTAGATGCTGTGCGCCACAAGTGGAAGCAGCACTTGCATGGCAAACAAAGGCGGCCTTTTAGCCATTGTCGCTGCAACGCTGCTCTCGTGCCCACTGGAGCGGTCCCACGGACACCAGCGCTTAAATACTGGCGTTGAACTTGCTGTCGATGACCATGCCGCAGCCTTGGAGTGATAAGGACTGTTAGCAAATCTTGACGGCGCCGCCTGATGAACGAACGGAGGCACATGATAGGAAGCAAACTGCGTCATTTGGTGCAGAGAAGCACTGTCACGGGCAGGATGGCAGATGTAGATGCTGTGCGCCACAAGTGGAAGCAGCACCTGCGTGGCAAACAAAGGCGGGCTTTTAGCCATTGTCGCTGCAACGCTGCTCTCGTGCCCACTGAAGCGGTCCCACGGACACCAGCGCTTAAATACTGGCGTTGAACTTGCTGTCGATGACCATGCCGCAGCCTTGGAGTAATAAGGACTGTTCGCAAATCTTGAGGACGCCGCCTGATGAACGAACGGAGGCACATGATAGGAAGCAAACTGCGTCACTTGGTGCAGAGTAGCACTGTCACGGGCAGGATGGCAGATGTAGACGCTGTGCGCCACAAGTGGAAGCAGCACCTGCATGGCAAACAAAGGCGGCCTTTTAGCCATTGTCGCTGCAGCGCTGCTCTCGTGCCCACTGGAGCGGTCCCACGGACACCAGCGCTTAAATACTGGCGTTGAACTTGCTGTCGATGACCATGCCGCAGCCTTGGAGTGATAAGGACGGCTCGCAAATCTTGAGGGCGCCGCCTGATGAACGAACGGAGGCACATGATAGGAAGCAAACTGCGTCACTTGGTGCAGAGAAGCACTGTCATGGGCAGGATGGCAGATGTAGACGCTGTGCGCCAGAAGTGGAAGCAGCACCTGCATGGCAAACAAAGGCGGCCTTTTAGCCATTGTCGCTGCAACGCTGCTCTCGTGCCCACTGAAACGGTCCCACGGACACCAGCGCTTAAATACTGGCGTTGAACTTGGTGTCGATGACCATGCCGCAGCCTTGGAGTGATGAGGACTGTTCGCAAATCTTGAGGGCGCCGCCTGATGAACGCACGGAGGCACATGATAGGAAGCAAACTGCGTCACTTGGTGCAGAGAAGCACTGTCACGGGCAGGATGGCAGATGTAGACGCTGTGCGCCACAAGTGGAAGCAGCACCTGCATGGCAAACAAAGGCGGCCTTTTAGCCATTGTCGCTGCAACGCTGCTCTCGTGCCCACTGGAGCGGTCCCACGGACATCAGCGCTTAAATACTGGCGTTGAACATGCTGTCGATGACCATGCCGCAGCCTTGGTGTGATAAGGACTGCTCGCAAATCTTGAGGGCGCCGCCTGATGAACGAACGGAGGCACATGATAGGAAGCAAACTGCGTCACTTGGTGCAGAGAAGCATTGTCACGGGCAGGATGGCAGATGTAGATGCTGTGCGCCACAAGTGGAAGCAGCACCT
This sequence comes from Amblyomma americanum, assembly GCF_052857255.1. Classification (NCBI taxonomy): domain Eukaryota; kingdom Metazoa; phylum Arthropoda; class Arachnida; order Ixodida; family Ixodidae; genus Amblyomma; species Amblyomma americanum. The sequence goes on from NC_135504.1 coordinate 89,608,449, forward strand.
GCATGGCAAACAAAGGCGGCCTTTTAGCCATTGTCGCTGCAACGCTGCTCTCGTACCCACTGAAACGGTCCCACGGACACCAGCGCTTAAATACTGGCGTTGAACTTGCTGTCGATGACCATGCCGCAGCCTTGGAGTAATAAGGACTGTTCGCAAATCTTGAGGGCGCCGCCTGATGAACGAACGGAGGCACATGATAGGAAGCAAACTGCGTCACTTGGTGCAGAGAAGCACTGTCACGGGCAGGATGGCAGATGTAGATGCTGTGCGCCACAAATGGAAGCAGCACCTGCATGGCAAACAAAGGCGGCCTTTTAGCCATTGTCGCTGCAACGCTGCTCTCGTGCCCACTGAAACGGTCCCACGGACACCAGCGCTTAAATACTGGCGTTGAACTTGCTGTCGATGACCATGCCGCAGCCTTGGAGTGATAAGGACTGTTCGCAAATCTTGAGGGCGCCGCCTGATGAACGAACGGAGGCACATGATAGGAAGCAAACTGCGTCACTTGGTGCAGAGTAGCACTGTCACGGGCAGGATGGCAGATGTAGACGCTGTGCGCCACAAGTGGAAGCAGCACCTGCATGGCAAACAAAGGCGGCCTTTTAGCCATTGTCGCTGCAACGCTGCTCTCGTGCCCACTGGAGCGGTCCCACGGACATCAGCGCTTAAATACTGGCGTTGAACATGCTGTCGATGACCATGCCGCAGCCTTGGTGTGATAAGGACTGCTCGCAAATCTTGAGGGCGCCGCCTGATGAACGAACGGAGGCACATGATAGGAAGCAAACTGCGTCACTTGGTGCAGAGAAGCATTGTCACGGGCAGGATGGCAGATGTAGATGCTGTGCGCCACAAGTGGAAGCAGCACCTGCATGGCAAACAAAGGCGGCCTTTTAGCCATTGTCGCTGCAACGCTGCTCTCGTACCCACTGAAACGGTCCCACGGACACCAGCGCTTAAATACTGGCGTTGAACTTGCTGTCGATGACCATGCCGCAGCCTTGGAGTAATAAGGACTGTTCGCAAATCTTGAGGGCGCCGCCTGATGAACGAACGGAGGCACATGATAGGAAGCAAACTGCGTCACTTGGTGCAGAGAAGCACTGTCACGGGCAGGATGGCAGATGTAGATGCTGTGCGCCACAAATGGAAGCAGCACCTGCATGGCAAACAAAGGCGGCCTTTTAGCCATTGTCGCTGCAACGCTGCTCTCGTGCCCACTGAAACGGTCCCACGGACACCAGCGCTTAAATACTGGCGTTGAACTTGCTGTCGATGACCATGCCGCAGCCTTGGAGTGATAAGGACTGTTCGCAAATCTTGAGGGCGCCGCCTGATGAACGAACGGAGGCACATGATAGGAAGCAAACTGCGTCACTTGGTGCAGAGTAGCACTGTCACGGGCAGGATGGCAGATGTAGACGCTGTGCGCCACAAGTGGAAGCAGCACCTGCATGGCAAACAAAGGCGGCCTTTTAGCCATTGTCGCTGCAGCGCTGCTCTCGTGCCCACTGGAGCGGTCCCACGGACACCAGCGCTTAAATACTGGCGTTGAACTTGCTGTCGATGACCATGCCGCAGCCTTGGAGTGATAAGGACGGTTCGCAAATCTTGAGGGCGCCGCGTGATGAACGAACGGAGGCACATGATAGGAAGCAAACTGCGTCACTTGGTGCAGAGAAGCACTGTCATGGGCAGGATGGCAGATGTAGACGCTGTGCGCCACAAGTGGAAGCAGCACCTGCATGGCAAACAAAGGCGGCCTTTTAGCCATTGTCGCTGCAACGCTGCTCTCGTGCCCACTGAAACGGTCCCACGGACACCAGCGCCTAAATACTGGCGTTGAACTTGGTGTCGATGACCATGCCGCAGCCTTGGAGTGATGAGGACTGTTCGCAAATCTTGAGGGCGCCGCCTGATGAACGCACGGAGGCACATGATAGGAAGCAAACTGCGTCACTTGGTGCAGAGAAGCACTGTCACGGGCAGGATGGCAGATGTAGACGCTGTGCGCCACAAGTGGAAGCAGCACCTGCATGGCAAACAAAGGCGGCCTTTTAGCCATTGTCGCTGCAACGCTGCTCTCGTGCCCACTGGAGCGGTCCCACGGACATCAGCGCTTAAATACTGGCGTTGAACATGCTGTCGATGACCATGCCGCAGCCTTGGTGTGATAAGGACTGCTCGCAAATCTTGAGGGCGCCGCCTGATGAACGAACGGAGGCACATGATAGGAAGCAAACTGCGTCACTTGGTGCAGAGAAGCATTGTCACGGGCAGGATGGCAGATGTAGATGCTGTGCGCCACAAGTGGAAGCAGCACCTGCATGGCAAACAAAGGCGGCCTTTTAGCCATTGTCGCTGCAACGCTGCTCTCGTACCCACTGAAACGGTCCCACCGACACCAGCGCTTAAATACTGGCGTTGAACTTGCTGTCGATGACCATGCCGCAGCCTTGGAGTGATAAGGACTGTTCGCAATACTTGAGGTCGCCGCCTGATGAACGAACGGAGGCACATGATAGGAAGCAAACTGCGTCACTTGGTGCAGAGAAGCACTGTCACGGGCAGGATGGCAGATGTAGATGCTGTGCGCCACAAGTGGAAGCAGCACCTGCATGGCAAACAAAGGCGGCCTTTTAGCCATTGTCGCTGCAACGCTGCTCTCGTACCCACTGAAACGGTCCCACGGACACCAGCGCTTAAATACTGGCGTTGAACTTGCTGTCGATGACCATGCCGCAGCCTTGGAGTGATAAGGACTGTTCGCAAATCTTGAGGGCGCCACCTGATGAACGAACGGAGGCACATGATAGGAAGCAAACTGCGTCACTTGGTGCAGAGAAGCACTGTCACGGGCAGGATGGCAGATGTAGATGCTGTGCGCCACAAGTGGAAGCAGTACCTGCATGGCAAACAAAGGCGGCCTTTTAGCCATTGTCGCTGCAACGCTGCTCTCGTGCCCACTTAGTGGGCGACTACAGTTACGCAAATTGCTCGCGTGTGAGAAGCGTTACAACGTTCCACTAAGGACGCCAGAGCACTGCAGCCGCTGCCGGACTTGAGCGCTAAAGCCTGCGAGAGCGGTCCTCGATCACCGCCGTCGCCGCCAGACGATACTGGCGTCCCAGTGCCCGAAGTCTCCGTCACCGCGCAGACGGTTCTGTTGACGCCTGTTGAATAGGCCTCAAGATGGCAGTGCGTAATTAGAGTGTAATTAGTGCAAGTATGGAGGTAATAAGGGACAAAACAACGTACAATATAATTACGTGCTACAGACTTCCTGCAAATTTCGCAGTCAGTGGTGGACTGCGTTCCAAAATACCATGCGATTTTTCCTTCACATTTAGGTCCTCTTTTTGCAATAACCTGCTAAAAGTGTTATAGTAATAAGGTCCGGCTACTATTTGTGCAACCGTCTATATACTTCGTGATCCCTTTGATTCTTCCCGGACATAATCATATCGACATCGTCTCTCAACTGTTCTATGCATTCATCGAGACATTTTACGAGATCCTTTTCTTGCCTGCAATTTTCCGCCGTCCATAAACAAGCTACCTATAGCCACGGCCTTTTCCCGCCCATCGCTCCGGTTACCCAGGTACGATCCTTGGAATTTTATTTTATTCCCTGCCTTTTTTTTTTCGACGTACCAACTTACCAGAGGCTGAGCCCTTCACTCCGCTGTTTAACTTTTGCACTCCTCCAAATTGTATAGCCATCGATAAATGCTGGGTCACCTACATCCCTGAAACTCAGATAGAACGAATACACCTATTCCGCCTTCCTTTAAATGGTAATCCAGTTTTTACCTTTTCGCTCTTCCTCTCCCTTACATATGTTTGAGTAACTGATCCGGTGCTAAATTTATTTTATATATTTCCTTCCTGATGTTACTAGTGGCCATTTTGTTGGCCCTAGCCTTCATTATTGCATTTCCTTCTTCGCTGATACGTAATCTGAAGACCGGAGTTCCCGTCGACCCCATAAATAAAGCTACTGCACGGCAAACCCGGCCTCTGTGAATCACTGCACCCCCACCTACACTAAAATGGATGTCATCTCGTTCATAACCTCGGAAAACGCCTACTCCATGCACTAACCTGTCAAGTAGGTTTTTCTCAGCGGTTTCTTCGGCGGGCCGCGATGCTGTGGGCACTCTCTGGCAACTGGGTGTAGGAAAGAACGTGCCCGGATGACTGGTGCCCGGAAAATACGTCCCCCGAAAAAAAGTCCCCTGAGGAAGCGCCCACTTTGAGAAAGAGTACCCAAGCAAAATTTTACCCGAACAATGAATTCTTCAGGAGCCCACCTAAAGAAAGATTGTTCTCTTTATTGGAATCTTTCTTGGCTGAGAATAGATGTAAGCATGGAGTATTTGGAGCACTAGATCACACTATGGTTGTGTAGTGCAGGTCAAGCCAACGTTTCTCTTCCCAATGTTTTGAAAGGGTGGATAGTGCTATTAATGTCTCTTTCATTGTGACCGATTTCCATGAAGCCCCGGTTACTCCGATTAAGTTCTAGTTATTCCCCATTCTACTGCTGCCCCCCGCGATTTCACGATAGCCACCAAAAGACGACCGATCAGGGGGAGAGGGAGAGAATCAGGAGATGCAATCCGCTCGAGGGCCTCATTTGAGGTGGTGTTTGCTGATTGATTCTTGTGTTGTATGCGACTGCAGTTAGTTCATTGTTCGGGATAGACATGCAGAGATGTGGAGGGGAGATATCGGAGAGAGGGGGTCTGTAGGGCGCGGACAAAAGGACGTCATCATAACTTTCCTGCTCCCCAGCGTTGCAGCAACTTTCGTCCGCCCACTGCGTTGTCTGTTTTTCTGCTCCGCAGTGTCCGCTTGCCAGCATCGGACTACAGATCAGTTTGTAGAGACATGTGAACACTTGGTGCGCGGGCCGCCGACCAACCGTCCGTCGTCTGAATTGCCCCTTATACCACCTGACGCCTTATAACATTCTGTCTCACACGGCCAGTCAGCTCATGTTCGCCTCTCCACTGATTAAAATCAAGCCACCACCATCTTCAGCGCATGAGCAAACGACAGATGACAGCAGCTGTAAAGCAAGCACGTAGCACTTGGAAGGCAGAGTACACATCTAGTGGAACCGGGTCTCACGTATACGTCACCCTCATGCGTTTGCTTTTAACCAGCTTTCTTGGTAGCAGACGGGTTTTCCTTCATTTCTCAAAGCACACATCGTCTTGGGAAAATCGGGGATTTTCGTCTCTCGTAGGCTGTGGTAGCACCGCCTTTCTTGTCTTCTCGGGGAAAATCCCGGCTGCCAATCGCATATCTCCCTTACCCCCTCCAGTATAGTCACCGGCGATATGCGCGTGCGTACTCCCTCACTCTCTGGGACTTTCGTCCAATCTTTTGCTGTTACCACCGCCATTATGGCTTCGTACCTTCCCAGACTCTCGGCTCTTACCTCATCTCTCGTTTTTTCACCGCTAATCTCCCAGCTATCACTCCCTTCCCTATGAGTCACTTTTTCACAGCTGCTCTTGATTCATGCTTCCTGACCTATTTTCTCTGTTTTCCAAGCTACCAAAGCCAATGCCCATTCCGTGCTCATGTTCTGCACTGGCATGTCCGCCATTTTTATTCACAATGTCGGTGGCGGCCACGCTTTCCTCCATTTTCGGCCACCTTTCCCTGAGCGTTAGGTTTTCACCAGTCTCCCTATTCCAGCTACCTTTCCAGGGCATCCACCTACGGCTCTATAGTGGGGTTTTCACGGTCGATCCTGATAAGCTGAGCACACAATACCTGCACACGAATACTTCGCAGTTTTGAACCAACTGATTATTGCTACCAGAAAAATAATTAGAATGCGCACAGGCTCTAAACACCGCGTGAAAGCACATGGTCAGATAAACTTTGAAAACTACGTTCTTGTGAAGTGAAAGAAAGCACAAAATACATACGACACAAGAGCGTACTTTTCAAACTATGAACAAACTTGCCCAAACGAAATTAATAATAGATAAATTTTGTCATGTTCAAACGCCTACACCCGCCTGAAAAACGATTAACTATTATTCGGGCATGCAAGTGTCTGTTGTAACTCCCATGCAGGAAAGCGTGATTCAAGAGCTAGGGGAAAGCCTGACACTGGCGAAGATAGTACATGCTGGTCATGGTACCCATTCCGGCTTATCACGAACCTCGTTACGTGTCAGTCTTCGCAGCTGCAAGACGTTCTAGTCAAGGTGCAATGAGATCACCCAAATCAGCTCAATTCCCAGGAAAGCCCAGCAGCCTGGATGACCTGAGGCATCTAGGACGTTTACTCCCGAAGCAAGATAAGCGAAGGGATTTCTAGGGTGTCTACAATTCACTTCAATAGGGCGTCTAAAATAGGAGAGCCTCGCCCGACTAGGTGCGGCCACTGCCTGCATCTCCGCGACCAGTGGCGCCAACGAATATCATGGCTTCGTTTTGTGCACGTGGTTGTATGAACCTACCTTTTCAAAACCGTCGCGCACCGGTCAGCAACAGCAGTGTCGAGACCAATCGCTGGTGCTTGTGTGGTAGTGTGCATTGCAGATGGGGAAAGCGTGGAATCGCGATCGCGTTCTCTCTTGTTCGGGATGAATCCTGCAACGACCAGCGACGAATTCCCCGACGTCGTCATCGACACGAATTCCCAAACGGAATACATCTGCGACAAGTTTCTGGGCAAGGTATGTCGCCTTATGACAACGGACGTGATAATTTCTATACCGCAGAACGCACAGGTACCCTTTTAGCATAGCCTGATTATAACAGCACCCCGTCAAAGAAACCAGAATATTAATTGCTGCTTGCGCTTCATGCGTTGGGTAAAACGCAAATATGGCTTTAGGGCTCATACGCTGTGAGAGTAGGTTAAGACTTAAGATGGTTCACCACTGACAGTGTCCTTAGGAAATGCGTAGGAACTTTCAGAAGCTGTAGGGTGTCTAAATATTGATCGATATTCATGAGGTCTCCAGCAGCGTTTTCTTCTTTACTGAATATAGGAAATGTTGCGGACAGATATCATTTCTTGATTTTAATTTTTTTTTACAAATCGGAGGTAAATATTCATAAAAATTGCACTTTTAGATACGTCTGTCTTTCATGTCATCTCATAAAAATCTAGGCCAAATATCCGAGTTTCATCCGCAATATTTACCCCCTTTTTCTTTCTTGATTGTCAAGCCGCAATTTTTATTCATAACGAGCGTAGTATTTGCGTTCTACAGGCTCCGAGAGTTGTGCATGTTTTTTCTTCGGAGATTTGAAATTCGCGCCAAATTTAACTAGCGCGACGTGGCTTCATCTAGCGTCCGAATATTTTATCTCTACTGCACTCTACCGCCAACCTCTTGGTTGTCTGTGCTCGTGCGGCCATGTTTATGCTCCGAACTTGGACGAACTTGACCTCTTTCTTTCCTTTTTTTTTGCTTGGGCTGTATTCAGAAGGGATTTCAGCTTTTCTTTTTTGCTGGAACTTTTTGGTGAGGAAAGGAAGTAGGATGCAAGGCCACACCCAAAATCGCATCTCCCTTTCTCCCCTCGAAGCCACACAATTAGGCATTGTTAATGCCAAAACCCAGGAAGGAGGCTCCCTATTCAGAACAGTGTGGGGGAACAGCATTGTTCCTTGCCCAGCGCAGTTGCACAGTAACCCAAATGGCGATACAAGTCAACAATGGAGCTGCAAACATTCCTCATAGGAGGCTGTCGAGCCAATAGCGGCACTTACCCAACACTGCCTGGTTGTTGAGTTATTGGGCCGAAAACCGGTACTGGGTTCAGGTAAACGCGCCCCGAGTCGGTAGTCGACGGGTCGGGTCCAGTCAACTCCGCCGCAAAGGGTGGGCTGACTCAACTTTACCCTGACCCGATATGCTTGTAAACGCTGTCGAGTCGAAAAGTAGGGCTATTGGGAGGGGAGAGCATAAATGCGAACTTGCTTTTCACGTTCGCAGTCGCGCCTCCGATACAGCGATGGCGTGCCTCAATCTTGGAGGCTGCTACTGCTTGCTCGACGCTTGGTGTCGCTACAGTTGAGTCGGTCTGGAATCACTAAAATCGAGTTCATGTAAAGAAGCACTGGTTGAATTAGATTGACATTGCTACTCGACGCTATCGAGTTCTTGTAAACAGGGCTAATGGCGTAGTATGATCGTCAAGACGTAGCGATTGACCTCCTTTCACTGAGGCACTTGCCAATCACCAGCGATTTCACGCTATATACTCCCGGACAACTACCTATGGCAGTGCAACAGCCCACATCAAAGGGAAAAAGGACCGGAAAGGACCACTTTACTTTTCCTGCTCAGCTTCTGCTGCACTTCAACTGCGACCTTCCGAGAACCGGTCGAAGCCAACGTTCGCCTCTGGCTCCAAGCTAGTGAAACCAAAACGTGTTCAAACATCAGTTCTCAAATTAATATTCGGTCGAGTATTGCTCTGTTTCCTCTAATTATCCTCCCCACCAGGCATATCTCTGCCACAATGTTCGCGTTATCAGTGCAGGTGCTGTCCACTGCACGCGGCCAAGCGTGAGGGCACCTTGTCTGCAGAAAGCAGCTCGAGGATTTCCGAGCCCCTGCTGCAGAATAGACATCTCCGTGGTGTAATTAACGTGATGTCAAACGTTCATGGCCTGGCTGGGAAAATAATCCTTTTTTTGCTTCTGAACCGGTTTAACATGTGTCAAGAGTTCCCCCGACCATTTTTCTTCTCCCAATAATATACGGATCGGTATGCGCCACACCTAGTCGCACTTCCTGCACTAAACTGACAACAGTCGCATATTTCAATCAGGAAAACGCTAGGAAGCGGCGCTATATAAATAGATATATAGAATATATACTACATAAAAGTATATAATATGTAAAACGTATAAAAAACATAGGAAAGCTGGCCGCATAATGCAACTTTCTCGGAAACCATAGTAGGCATGAAATTTTCGCTTTCAAACCCGTGATGTAAGGAAAATTAAGGTGTGTTTCCGTTTTCACGTACAGAAAGAGCACCCGTGGTCGGCGTGGTAAGCGCATATATTTTCTTCTATTAAATTGCAATTTTTATTATTTCTTTAAAATGAACCACTAATAGGAAATTTGTCCAAAACAGTTGGAATTCTCTTTTGCAGTGACGAAACTTGTGTTCAAAGTCACCACGAATATCAACAAGACGATCTCAGCGCTTTTACAAAGCACACTTATAAGCCTTTTTGCCAAGTCTGATTTGTTCCGTTGTGAAATTATAAGCAGTGGAGACATAAAACAAAATATTTTAGCAGTATTTTGGTTACTGAAGTGACTATCGCCGATAAATAAATGAAAGAATTCGGCGACGCCGATAGCAACAAACGTGCTCGGTGGTCATGGAAGAGGAACCTTCAAGATAAGGCGCTAAAACAAACTACAAGAACCCAGAATAATGTCGAAATAGTTGCGCCTGGCTGCAATCCATCCAGATAACACTGATCGCCTCTGGGGTAACAAAGTGGTATTCGCGCGCGGCAACGGCTTTGAACTCGAACAAATATGTAGTACAACACATTCGCGGCATTACTTCTCTCAAAAAAGCATCATCGGGATGCTTAAACGAAAAGTCAGATTAACAAACATAGCAAAGACAATGCAAAATAAACACTGACAGCGCATGAAGCTTTTCACTGAGGCCGCGTCCTCGAATCGGCGTCCACACCCGTACACGGTCACAAGGCTTCTATTGCGTGTGGCGACGGAGGCATACGCGGATTACGGAACAGCCGGCCGAAGTGCCGAAGTTAAGGCGTTCCCAGGGTGCATCAAAAGATGACTCAAAGTTGTCCCTTCTGGCTAGACGAAACCAACACCGCTTCTAACTACATGCTACTTAGCCCACCCTACCATTGTAAATGAAGTTTCGCAGAAAAGATGCCAGGTAGCTTAGGCGGACCCAAACCTGAAAACGTAGTTTTCTTTGTTGCAACTGAGTGGCGGTTTACAGCAAAAAGGTCAATTCTCTAACCACCACCCCCTCAGAAGGGTTATTCAGAGAGTTCTCGGATCTACTTTTTGTTCGCGGAAGAACTAATACTTTCGTGTCGCGGTCAAGGAGGTGTCGCTGTAGGATTTACACACCTGGAAGGGAATTAGAAGTTCCTTCCTTCTTGTGGTACATAAGTGCTGCCACCTATCGACAGAACAAGTTCAAATCTGAGCTGCCTCGCAGCTGGTGAACCCTCTTAATGTACAGCTTTTGACAAACGTAACCATGCCACGGAAGTTAGCGGTATAGGCATTTTGTGTTAGAAGGGCGCTTTTTTAGGCATAGCATTGTGAGCTTTGTAGTGCGCCAAAATACAGCCAAAATGTGCGATCTAGAAGGCTGGTTAACCAATACAGAATAGTTTACTTTTGAACTTTTGCTGTTAGGTTCTGTAATTATTGAAAGGCGGTTAGCCCACCTTTACCATTATCTATATTAGTTTTTAGAATTTCGAATACGCGGTAAGTTTTAGCGCTCTGGCCGAACAAAGCTAACCGCCGTATTCAAGAATGATACTTAAGGTGTGACTTAAGTTCGTGACTTAAGTTCTGAGTAAAGTATGAGTGGCGAAGGAAGTTTCAAAAACGGCACTTAAGCAGCACTTACGAAAGTAGCGCTTTTAGATGTAAGTAGGCGCCATGGGAACGAGGCTAAGCAAACATTTCTGTATATCTAATAAATTCATGAACAAATAAAGAACAGAAGCGCCAAAACAGCGCTGCTAATACATAGTACAAGTCTCAATTAACGTTTTAACAACAACAAAAAGTTTTTTTCGGCTAGCTTTGGAGAACTAATATTACTTGTCTGGCCACAAACAAAGACGTCACTATAGTAGCACGCGTAGTACTGCTCCTCTCGACGTCGTAGTCTTTCCGCTCGCGCGCGTCCATCGGTTGCATCATCGCCAGCTCTTTGTCTCTGCTTTATATTGTTAACGCGCATTTTAATTGTAAATTCACTGCTTGTATCGTATATATTTTGGTCTTATATTTATTGATAGTGTGTAGTCATTTGTAGTGTGTTTTGTTTTCTGTACTGCGTTATTCTTTGGTGCTGTGTTGCGACGCGCGCGTGATGGAGAAAACGGAGAAGGGCAAAATTAACTTCTCCAGAGTAGAGCGAGATCTTCTCCTCGACCTCGTCGACAAGCACAAGGCCGTACTAGAGAACAAGAGAACTGATGCAGTGTCAGTTGCACGGAAAAGGAAAGAGTGGGAGCTTATAGAAACCCAGTTCAACTCCAGTCACAACGTGAGCCCACGGACATGGCTCCAGCTGAAGAAATGCTGGGAGAACTGGAAAAATAAGTGGCGAAAGGCGAAAGCGGACGACAACCGGGAGATATTTAAGACCGGTAAGTCCTGTTTTCTTTCATCTTTGATTCTTTTTTGCTGACGAATTCAGAGGTTCTCTCCCAGATTACAGAACTGTTCCGATTGCTTGCTGCCTGCATTTTATGACTAGATTCCCCCTCCGCCCCTCACAAAAAAAAAAAAAAATAGAGAATGTTTACGACATTCGAATCTGAGCGAAAGCATGAATTTGTGCTACGTTGAAGACGACGGTGAGCAGGCAGTGCCGCGGGACGGAGCAAATAAAAGTCGAAGACGACGCTAATTCACGGCGCGAGAATGTGGAGCAGTTTAACAAGAGGTGTGTTCGCTCCGACGGTAGCGTAGTGGTCTCACCCAACAGCCGTTAAAGATCTGTTCGCGCAGCCGCGGGTTCGATTCCCGTTCGTTGATATTGATCGAATTTCCTTTTTCATAATTTGACCTCAGCTATATATATACCTCCGCACATGAGGAGTGATCGACTGCATTAAAAAAAGTTTATCCATACTATTTCAATTCTAGTAATCATGGTCATGAACAAAGCTCAGTTAACAGTTTCTGTTGGGACATGATGGATTTTAGTTACTTAAATTAAGCATTTTAAAGACTGTCTATGAAGCCAGTGAGCCCAGCTCCACTGTGCTGTACATTAATAACGCCCTAAAATTGAAAAGAAGTTGCCTGCTTCTGGTCTTTTGACGTTACACCTACCATTTTGCTTTCCGTCGCTCGCTGTGTTGTCCTTAACTTAAGCTGAACCCTTTTCGTTAGCCTCCACTTTTCTCTTGAGGAACAGTGGTACACTGACATTCATGATCTAAGAAAACCTGCCATATGCACTCCATTCCATTCTTATCCTTCTATTATTTCCGTTGATGATTCGGATCAGCTGTCACTAGTTGCCCTAAGTGACCTGTTCCTCTGCCACTTCCAGCACCTCGCTACCCATTGTGAACTGTGAGGTGCTGGAACTTGTGCTGCCAATTTTCTTGCTGTGCGTTTTCACTGCCACAGTTAGTATCTAGCTTTCACGCACCCGCAGTTTGGAGTCAGCATGTTTAAGGTTGTTTCACCCGGAGAGTATTACTAAATAAATGCAAATATCGTGCTTCTGTCAGAGAAAAAGGCTCCTGCTTGCGCGAATAAACATGCATGTTTTCGTTGCTTCGTAGCGCTTAAATTCTGAAAGATACTTTGGCGTTCATGTCGAATGTGCTTAGTGTTTGTGAATATTCATCGAGGGATTTTTCGAGTGGTTGTAACAGCGCTTTCTGTGAATACCTAGGCGGCGGCTCAGCGGCCCCCAGCCAGCTCACTGAAGACCTGCAAAGAGTTGGCAGTGTCGCATCCCACATGGGGGTTCGCTTGGCGAACCCCTTCGACAGTGATCGCCACCAAGCAGACCCTGGCGGCGAGTCCCAACCCACACCATCGGTGGCCGCCCTGCTTTCGCGCACTCAAGATGGTTCTATTCCAGGAGCCAGTGGTATGACTTATTTTATATGTATATATATATATATGTATATATATTGTACAAGCTCCAAAAAATATATATGAAATTATTTTTCTTGGAATACATATTCTGTGTATGTACTGCTTTTCTGTTTTTATGCCTAGAGGATTAGATGAAATACTCCAGCAAAATGAATTGCAGCATCCCTGCCTGGCGCTTTTGTGTGACCATTTTTGCTGTTGTAGGCTGCTTCTGTGCTTATTATTTTGTTTTTTTTTTCTGAGCATATGAGCTCTTCTGTCATTAAAAGTGTGCATAACAGCTGTAGCCATGTCCAATTTTCTGTGGCATCTGTGTTGTCTTGACCTGTCATAAAAATATTGGCCTGTGGGACCAGTGTTATCAAAGCTACAGCTAAGAGGTGCGAATGCACTGGCCGAACATATTTTCCAAGGTGGTCATCCAAGGAGCATGATTGGCAGTGTATGTGACGAATGTATTCCGGAAATGTTTCCCTTCGAAGCAGGCTAAGTGCATGTTTTATGCCTCCTGTTTTGTTACATAAACGAACTCTAACGGAAGCATTGATTGAGTTACTGCACGACCAAAAATGGTAAAATGTCACCTGAAGGGCATTGAAAGCAACGAATACAAGCGTACAAAATAGCGCAGAATGCGTTTAAAGTACCCACTTCATTGTAAACCATTCAAAGGCTAAGGTAGCCTACAGTACTAGCAAAGATTGAAGTGTTTCTTGATCTAAAGCGACATTGCATTGGATTTGCCCTCATTTCAAGGTCTAATAGCAAGCACTTCCTCCGCATTAGGTGATGCAGAGGACCCGCAGTGGTCCTGGCACTATGAAGAGGGTAGCCCGCAGCAAGATGAGCAAATGGAAGAGGAGCCAGTGGCCATGGCAGCCTCCTTAACATCAGCCACAACGGCAACCGCAGCACCCTCGGTGCTTCCTGCTGCCTCTACAGCAAGGGCAGCAGGTACCAGCCGCATGAGCTCACAGAGGCAGTCGCCTGCTGTGCCACCTGCGCCAAGCGGTTTTTTTGTTCCGGCAACACCGGCAGCCGCAGCACCCTCACCCTCAGTGCTTCCTGCTGCCTCTGCAGAAAGCGCAGCAGGTACCAGCCGCAATGCGGGCATGCATAGGCAGTCGCTGGTCGAGCAAGAGCTAGCAGCTCGCCTTAACGATATTTCTACCGAGAGGGCACAAAAGTGTAAAGAGCACCGGCTGCGGATGCGACTCTTACGAGCAGACCACCGCGACAAGCTCGCAAAGCGAGCGGCAGTCCATCAGCTCGAGATGGAAAATCTTAAGCTTAAGAATGACTTGAAACGGTCGAAAAAGATCCTTTTGGAGCTGCAGATAAAAGCAGTAAAGGGGGAACTGTGAGGAGGGTGATGTTGGAGGTGGGGCAGGGGGACATAATCTGAAAAATGAAAGCACTGCAACTATGGCCAAGTCGCCTGAGAGAAGGGATGAAGTGGGGGGGGTATACAAATAAGGAGCCAGATGAAGTCGATATAATGCCAGACGGTGTTCTTTAATGTGCACTGACATCGCATAGAACACAGGAGTCTGCAATTTGCCCCCTAACGAATGCAGCTGCCACCGCCAAGAGGCTAGTACCATAGCCCCTGAGCCATCGCAGCAGGTGAAAAATTTGTAACCTCTTATAGGAGCTCTGAAAGGGGCTCTAGTAAAGTTACAATATGCCTGGGACGTTAAAGCATGCCAGTTCACGAATATTGTGTAGCAAGAATTTTTTTAATGCGCTTTGTAGCGGCTGAGCTCTCTGCAGTCAAAATTTTAATTCTCTCCTCTCATCACACTTTGCACGCTGGAAGGTCGGCGCTCCTCTGCCGGCCCCACCTCCGGGGTGCGAAGCTTCCTGACCCACCAGAGCTACGCGGCTTACTGGCCGTGGCCATAGTAGCTGCCCGACGTCTGAAAGAATGCAACCAGTAGCCATCTCTCAACTTATATACGCATTTGTGAGCGATGGAGAAGGGCGCGAGCATGTAAGTCTCCGGGAAGTGCTGGCCAACTTTGGCGCGTGATTGTGGGTTCTCTGCAGGTGTAGAGGTGTATTATTTGGCTCGGATGTTCATGACAAGCAAATGCAGTGATTGAGAGAGTTGATGTGCTCTCCTCGGAAGATGTTTCACAGCGCCTTTAAGTCTTGCTTGAATTTCAACCTCATCAAGCTTCTTTTAGTTGCTTTTTACTACAGAATGTCTGTAGTGTTTAGGATAGTCAAGCTGCCGCATTGCCTCGGTGGTTATGGCGCTCGGCTGCTGACGCAAAAGCCGTAGGTTCGATCCCAGCTGCTGCGATTGAATTTTGGTGGAGGCAAAATTCTAGAGGTTTGTGTACCGTGTGATGTCAGTGCACGTTAACGAACCCCAAGGAGTTTATATTTACGGAGCCATTCACTACTGCGTTCCTCGTAACCCGACTCAGTTTGGGACATTAAACCCCCTTAAAGATAGCCAGTTGCTATATCCAGTTTGTAGTATGGTTTTATGCAGGGTAAAAGCATGCAGATTCTGTTTTTAGCTGCCACATGGTTGTGCAGTATGGTTTTAGTAATGTGTTCTGTTTGAGCCAAATGTTTTGTCGTTCTTATTAATCAGTAGAGGAAAAGAGCGCGGCACTCCTGCCGTGAGTTATTTCATGAGGACGTAACTGCCACTTTGAGGCCGACTTGGCACTTTCTACGGGGTTGGTTGACTGCACTTTTTAGACATTCTTGTGGTCCAGCCACTTCTTTCCCGGAACCACGGCAGTAGACTAAAAGCTGGTTTAAAAAGCGCCTCTGCTACATTTCCTGTTTGATGTTTTGAAGTGTACGTAGTGCTATTTTTTGCTAATTCCCAGGTTTCCTGCATATGTAAGTGAATGCTGTTTTGAAATCTACTTTTCTTCCTTTGTTTGGTACAGTCGTTTTCCAGCAATGTTTTTTTTCTCATTATTTCTTTTGCATAGCGCATAGGTTTCTTTACAGCTTTGTACCATGTATGATCATCTGCTGAATCTAATGTACAGTCATGCCATGTTAATTTTACCCCTATTGAAAGGGGCAGGTTTTCTGGGACCAAATTTTCGGATTGTATTTATGCCTCATTCAAATCCAATGTCTATGTCGAGACAATGGACAGAGTGAAAATGCATATAGCCTATTGGGACATATGCATTTTTGTCTTGTTATTATGGACAGCGATGACAACCAAATCCCAAGTGCCTCTACCAGATGTTGTACCCCTTGTATATTGATATTGATTGTTTTAAAGCTCCTCGCGATTACTATAACGCTCCCGTGTTTCCCTATTTCCATGTGCCACTATAGCAGGCTGCAGCCATAAAGCTTTATTTAAAGAATATTTGCTTCTTTTTCTTCACAATTCATTATTACGGCCAACTTACTTTATGGGCACTTTTGCTGGGGAACACTGTCAAGTTTTTTGCTTGTGTGTGATGTTCCTGCCCCAGTGTTGGCCACTGTGGGTATGGCATAAATAAGCAAATAAAATGCAGCACCAAGTGCACTCAGGGTTTTTTCTTCATTTTGTAACAGTGCAATTTACAAAACTTCCTTGAGTTGTGGAAAACACTGTTCACCAAACCATGGCATATGCGGAACAAATTTTAAGAGAACCTATAAACTCTCAAACTACACATGAGAGAAATGGGTGGGATGGTTTTCTCAGGAGGAGGAGGAGGAAAGGCAGGGAGGTTAACCAGTGAATAATCGGTTTGCTACCCTGCACGGGGGGAAAGTAGTGAGGAGAGAAAAAGATGAAGGAGAAAAGACAGTTGCAGGAAATTCAAGTCACTATGTAAAGTCACAGCATTCAGCAAAATCAGCCTATCGTGCAGGCCAGAAGTCTTCAATAAGCGGAGCAGTGCCTTGCAGGCCTTCACCGCCGTGGCCAGTGACCGAGAATCTTCGTTTCCGTCAGTGGGTGCAGGTCTAGATTCTCCAGTGCACGGCAGCGAGACTGTCTTTCGGCGCTGTAGGCAGGGCATTCACAAAGAATGTGGGCTATAGTCTCATCTCACCCGCAGATGGCACAGCAGGGCTGTCACACATACCTATTAAGAAGGAGTAGTGCTTGGTGAAAGCTACACCAAGCCACAGGCGACGCAACAAAGTTGCTTCACATCGCGGTAGGCCAGATGGAAGCCAAAGCTTTAGATCTGGGTCTAAGGTTTTTAAAGGCAAATGCGAGAATTGGCCTGAATTCCACGCGGCAAGCGTGATGTCCCGCAACAGTGCTGCGTCGGGTCTCGTGATGGGGATGGACACACAATCACCCTCGTGGTGAGCAGTTCGCGCGGTCTCGTCCGCATGGTGGTTGCCTGTGATGCCGCTGTGTCCTTGCAGCCAATGGTTAAGAATATCGTGCCCTTTGTTGGTGGCTGTGTGGTGGAGCTCTCGGATTTCGGCAACAAGTTGTTCATGGAACCCATGACGAGCAGACTGTAGCGCTTGGAGGGCTGCTTTTGAATCAGTGAAAACAGACCATTGCTGGGCTGTTTCTTCACTGATATGCCACTTGAGAGGTTCATTGATTACCATTGCCAACATTACTGGACCCATATTGCCAGCCTTCACCGAGGACAACCGCGTCATTTCCCCATTCTTATTTCCAAGTTGACCAGTTCAGTCTTGCACTGGCATCTGCTAGCCCTCCTGATTAGCTTGGTTTCTAGAGCAACTGCCCCAACGGGCAGTAGTCATAGGCTTGGGCCATGTACCGGGATGAATTTATGTTTCAGTTGGCGGTTAGAAAGATAGAACAATGTCCTTTTCACACTTTGGTACCTTTGGCCGCAACGAATGCAATTTTGTGTGATACAAAGCTTTGCACTGGCATTTTCTCATATCCATAACATAGAAGCTGTATGTCCGGGAGGTCACTTGAAATTAGGGGCTTGAGCTAGTGGCTTGCAAAAACCGCTTGTGTCTAACCTCCTAATTTTCCGGCATCACTCATGGATGTGCACAGTGAGTAGGTTTTTCTAAGTGCTGGCACAGGTGTTTTTAAACAACAAAATCTAGGCTCCAACTGCCCGTTCTTCCAAGTGACATTGAAACTTGAAGGTTTCTTGGAGGCAGCTGTGTGCACAGTGAGTTGCATGATTCACCATATCTTCGTCATAACTTATCCGTGCTTTGTTCAACAATTTACATACTCAAGAGTTCAACAAAGCTTTCTGTGGTCAGGTATTGCAATCGAAGTGAAGGAATGTAGTCACTGACCATAATGTTTTGTAGCTGTGTGGCATGGTGTAGGTGCATGCTAATCAGCGATTCCTGCCTTGCTTGAAATCTATATGTCCTTAGAGGGTTTCGCTAAGCAATTTGGATGAAATTAGCATTTATTAGAAGCAGGAAGAATTATGGTGCATACGTAATCATATGCCGCCGAGGCTGTAAAAGTCTGAAGGCTTGAACCGGACGCTCGGTGGATCATTTACAAATGTACAACAAGCAAGTAAGTAATTAAGTGGTTTATTAAAATAATAATAATAAAAAAGAAAGGAAAATATTTTTGCTAGCTTACCATCGATACTGAAGCACCTGAGTTGGGCCAGCAGAAATAAACGATAGCAGGCAGAATGGAGAAATGAAATGAAAGAGGTGAGGGGACAGGAAGAGGGGATAGGGGGGGAGAGGTAATGTACACAAAAACTATTTACACAATAATAAATATGTACAGGTTGCGCACGTGATTAGTTCATGGTGAAGCAATAAAAACGCGCACAGCACAATGTTCACTACAGCTGCAGGGGACGCCCAGCTGTTAGTCGGCCAAGGTAGCACTCGCTGAGCATTTGGTCACTGCGCGTAACTACCTGGCGGACACAACAACAAATAAGGAAATAAAAACTGGTGTAGTGCAACAGTGCATGAAAAAATCAGTGAAATATGATACAGTACAATATGATACATTATGATACAGAAAATGATACAGTACAGTCTCAGTACAACACTACTAATATTGTGAAAGCAGAAATACACAGGTGCAAGAGAAACAGTTTTTTCGCAGGTAATAAGGGCGGAAATGCAAGAACCAGAGAAGTGCACAATGCGTATGTCGTGCTATTCCATGTCGGCGCATGTTAAACGACTCCAGTTGTTCTAAATTATTCCCAAGCCTTCCATTAGAGCCTCTTTTATAACTCATGTAATATCAGGGCATTAAACACCACAATTTAAAATTTTTATACCAATTTTAAGAAATATTTGAAACATGTGCAATGCAACAAGAAACAATATTTCATGGGTAATAGTGAACTCTTGAAGGGAAGGCTAGGATGTAGATTTTTATGTAGAAACAAGGCAAGAAAAAAGATAGTTGTCCTTCACACATTACTTCTGCAAGTTGTATGTCCAGCATGATGATGCCCCTCAGTGAAAGTACTGGGCAATGATCCTGTCTCTAGTTCTAAAACCACTTGCCGAATCCACTAGTGGCACTGTGGCTGGCGGCTGGGCTGCTCTAGAGACAGGAACAGGCGCAGTACAATCACGAGTGGCATCGTACAGTAGAGCGGGTGGGACGGGGTCCTTGAGCAGCCGGCCCAAGTTGTGCAGCGCCGCACATGCCGTAATCACGATAGGCACCGTGGCCGTCTTGATTTGTAGTGTCATGTCGAGGCATGGAAACCTTCTCTTCCACACCCCGAAGGTTCGCTCGATGCTGCATCGCGTTCTTATTTGTGACTTGTTATACCTGTAGAAAATAAACGTTTTCTTTATTGAGAGCTGCCTTTACCTTTGTTAAAACTACAGCTTGAACTTACTTGTATTGTGGACTTCCTGGTAGAACATCATCTCTCAAAGGAGTCATCAGGTATGGCCTGCATGCATAGCCCATGTCACCAAGGAGGATGGCGGGAATGTCCCCCTGTTCGTACTGCACCCTGGCCCGACTGTTATCAAAAATGCGGCTGTCATGAGCCGAACCGGGCCAGCTGGCAACGAGGTCCAGAAACTGAAGTTTGGGACCTGTGATTGCCTGCAAAATAAATAAATTAGCACCAGTAAGATCGACTTGACCTGCACTGCGACGAGAATGTTATTCTGGAATATGGAAGGAAATAGTGTAGGGCAGCTGAATAAAAATGTGTGCTTGTGTAAACCACTTGCATATAACATCAACACTGCTTGTTTTGAGCAATTTATATTCGTGGACACTGCATAAAAAAGTTGCAGCAACAATGCACACTTGTCTCGTACTGTTATGTTATTTTCATGCCGGTCATTACTGAAGGCATGTGCTACATATGCAAAACAACTCACTACTGTAATAGGTTACCTCTGCATTGGAAACATTTAAAACGAAGGCTTATTTGTGATGAAATAGGACCAGGTAATTATTGTCAAAGCTTGCTCTACTCAAAAATAAGAATTAAGTTTGCATACAACACAATATTCCTACGGCCTGTACTCAGCTGCAAATCCAGGAAAAATCGCCGATTTAAGCATTTTTCACAGAACTGTTTGTTAGTAGCAACATATTCTTTTGTTATACTGTTATTGTTGTGATTATCAGCAGCAACAACGTAACGATGGTGAAATTACGAATTTATGTTATCAATACTAATATAACGCGAGGAGAAGAGAAAATTAAAAATACAATTACGGTAGTAAGGCTGCCTCGACCCCTGTTTGCGCCAGGGCAACTGAAATGCTGGCTTCTCCAAGTATGGTATCGAAGGGTGGCTGACATGCAGTCATTAGCTCAATACTTCAATAGCTTGGAACCGATTATAGTGCGAAGGGCATTCCGAAGCATTAAATGGTGCCTCCCGCCGAATACTGAACATTATTTTTTCTCAGTTCGCCGAACATAATTTTTTTTTGTCGCAGAACTTACCTGAACATTGATGGAGAAGTATCCTTTCCTGTTGCGGAAGACTTCTGCATCATTTCCTCCCGGACTCTTTATGGGGATGTGGGTGCAGTCGATGCAGCCGGTCACGCCAGGGAACTTCGCCACTGCGTAAAATTCCTCCATAACTCCCGGGGCTTCGGCGGCGCTCGGGAACTTCACGAGCTCCGCGAACAATGTCTCGGCTATCATGTGCGATATGCGCGCGATGATCCGCGACACTGTCGGTTGAGACACGTTCACAAGATCACCGGTGACGATCTGGAAGGTCCCCGCGCCGTAGAACCGCAAGGCCACGAGCAGCTGAAGCAGCGGCGGCACCGGGAGACCGCGTTCGTCGGTGTTGGCGCGCAACGGAAGCCTCCCAAGCAGCTCCAGCACCGCTTGCTTCGAGAAGCGGTACCTGCTCAAGAATTCGGCATCGTTGTATATGTCCATGGGGTTTTGCCGATCCCTGAGCACTGGCCGCGGAGCGCGCGCGTACCTGTACGCTCTGTCCTCGGCGATTTCGGCGGCGCGAGCACAGAAGTTGACGAAGTCCGAAAAACTGCGGTAGGACTCGGCCATGTCGAAATGCGGAAAGTGTCACTTAAGCTAGCAGAGAGCCTAGCTTAAGTTGTCGGGTCGATAAGTGCGCCTTTGATCGTGACTTAAGTGAAAGTGCTGTTTATGAAATGCTTTAAGCACCGGAGAGTCACTTAAGTCGTACTTACAGCTTAAGTGTCGTTCTTGAATACGGCGGTAAGTATACATCGCGCCAAAATACAGACGTTTTCGAGAAGCTTGTAGGCAAAGCAACCTCTCCACTGCACGTAACTCATCGATGTAGCCAAAATTTGTTAGGCCACAGCGCCGACGGTAACGGTATTGTCGAAATTCCAAGAACTGTTACGGATATTAGTTATGGAGGGCTACACTCCTCTCAATAACTAAAAAGCTTTATGATAATAGATAAAACGTTATTCATTCAATATTAGTTAACCAGACCGCTAGTCAGCTCTTCTTTGCTCTGTTCGGGAGTAAGAGACTGCTCACAGTGTTATGCCTACAAAAACGCTCTCCTAACCCAAAACGCCTATTTTTTAAATTGTGTAAAGTCTGAGGTCAAACACCCTGGGCGTGTAACCCTTTGGCTGACCTTTCGGAACTTTGAAGGTATTAGTGGTACGATAATGTCTCCAATCTACAGCTGAGAAACAAATCTCGTTGTTTGATTACTTTTGGGAAAGACTGCTCTTGTAGTGGTCAGAATACGGTTGCTTTTCCGTGAGGACTCCTGACTACAGTGTGCTGATATCAACGAAATTCTTTAGTTCGACTCTTATATCAAACGATCATAAAATAGTTGGACAATGAATCTTTATGCACAGGAGCGTTTTGTACTAAGAGACCGGCTCACCTCAACCGCGCTGTGAGAGAGAGAGAGAGGATGTAAAAGGCAACCGGAAAAAGTTCGACCACGTGGAACCCGTATCGGTTAGGGAGATAGGTTCGCCTTATTCTGTACCTACCTATTCTTGAAGGCGAGCGGATTAAGGATTCCCCCCAAAGAAGGTTAACGGCTCCTTCAGGAGAATACCCCAAGTCGTTCAGCACAAGTTGTCAACCTATATATAATCCTGCCTGGGGTGTATACTTTGCCGGAAAGAGGGCGTAGTGGCGGTGTGTTCGCCGCTGGAGGGACTCCTGTGAGGGAAATACGCTGCTTCTTCCTCGAGTTTAGTGTCTCTCTGTAACATATAGAGGAACACTACACAACATGGGAGCGGAGAGCCGCCTCTTAAGAGCTGTTGTGTGGGCACGCAGGCGCCTGTACTCTATACTCGGCCTTCTACCTCCTCGATTGTGGAGATAGTTATCCCAAACGATGAAGATTGATCAAACATCTCGGTGGACACCTCAACCGCGCAATAAGGGAAGGCAGGAGTGAAAGAAGGAAAATATAAAGAGATGCCCTTCAATAGTGCTGCGGATATTTCCACCGCCAAATTAATTATTTCTTCCACGTGGGGATCATTAACAGGCATCGACGTCACTCAACACACTTGCGGCTTTTGCGCTTCGCCTCGATCGTTGCGCGGCTGCCGCAGCCGGATCCGAACCCGCGCACCCCGGCTCAGCAGCAGGGTGCTATAAACACTGAGCCACTGCAGCGAGTTTCTCGTTTGGGAGGCGGACGGAGGGTAGCACGTCATGTGCACCGGACGACCGCAACTGTGCAAAACCAGGAGGACTCGGTTACAGATACGGTGCTTTTGTAATAATTTGGCAGACATGTTACTAGTTTAATAGTTTACGCGACCCTCCTGTCTTCTGACATGCTCCACTGTATACAGACATTACTGTGCCGATGAAAGAACGACTACTCGAGAATTCCGCTGAAACACAATGTTTTTGCTATTGTCCTTTGAATTCGTACGGACTGCCTCCATATTCCTGTCTACTATGCTCTGTGAACTGAATTATACCTTTGAAACATACCTACGTTGAGCTTGTGTTCGTGCCAGATGTCTTTAATTTCATGCTGTGGTCTATTTTTAGCACTTTGGCACCAAGCCGATTTAGCCTTCGAGTGAAGGAATCCACTGCCTGAGTTTTTCGGTCACACATTGCGACAGCATTCGCCCGTCATTTGGGTGTCCATGCAACAAGGTTGTCATTACTTTTTCAGGGCGGATGTGCGCACTGCTACCAGTGCGTGGAAAAAAAGGCGAACGTGGTGAACGTAGACAAAATCGTCTCCAAGAGCCACCTTCAATCAAACAACCTCCGGCAATATGAGAGTTCCAATATCACTTGACTTGTTGCTTTCATTTTTGTAGAAATTTTGTTAATTGGACACTGAGGTCATAAAAATTGCTTTTGTGGCTTTTAGACAGAGCGCTCTACTCCTCGGGGTAAAACTTCCGGTTTCGATGTGGATGAGGCAATGAAATTCAATGCCTCACAAGGTCCATACACACGCACCTGCTACATACTCACAAGGTACCATACAAGCTGCGCTGTGCTATGCCCCAACCTCTGGTAGTATGACCAGGGGATCATATGCATATTGGGTACTTCACCTTTGATTTAAGACAGTGCAGACCATATATAAAAGTGCTTTCGCATGTATAACAAAGTACAAGCCACGTTGATTCCCAGCCATTTTTTCTGGCCATGCTGGCGCAGCGAAGTGGGCAGACGCACAGAATCTTATAAAAACGAAAGTAACGAAGGTTGTGCTGCAGCAAAGGATTCTCGCGCAAGGTGAAAATGAGTGGCGCCCGCTCGCTCACGCAAACGAAAACTCGCATGATCGCTGATTGGCTGTTGTCTGCCCCTCGTCCTCTCACAATGTTCCCCTGCGCACGCTTACATCAAAATGACGAGCCGTCAAAGCCAGCCAGTTCCAAACCCAAACGTTTCGCGGATTTGGGCCCTGCGGTAGTATTCCGTTGTCATACATTATTCACTTTAGATTTCGTATCCGCTTAGTCCTCTCGCATATAGCTGGCTGTTCTCTGCGGCTTTCAAGCGTCAGAGGGAAGCAACCAAACCATTGGCTGTGATACGGTGAGATCCGGTTCCATGTGAGCCAATGGTGACGTCGATTCCGAGGGACGTTTTAAAAACGCGGAAAACATCACAGAAGAACAGTGCCTGTCGCGATAGGACCAAATAGATTCGATATCGATAGTGGATCCTTATAGAATACGGCCCCTGTGTGTCGTTTTCTGGCATTTTCTAATGCTTATCTAACCTCCCTTTTCGTTGGAAGTAACACCTTTCACAAAGTAACTTATCGAGACAGGCAAACTTCAGTCTCTCCTTGTCCTTTTACTGCTATCATAAATTTTCCTGTAACCTTTTTTTCTGCAGAAGAGGGTAACAAGCAGGGGACAAATCGTACACCTCGTTGTTGCAACACAAATAGAAGCGCAGACACATATGTCAAGATTGCACTCTAGTGACCGATTACCTTTGCCATCATCACAGCTTTTGTCATTTCAGCATAGGTCTTTATTAATCATAAGTACCAGCATCTTAGTCCACCACTTTGCATTCTTTTCTTCAAGCTTATTACAAACTTTTGCAAAATTACAAATTTTTTGTCTACGGCTCTAAGAGGAAATCGACATCCACCGAACCCTGTGCCACAAGCACGTCGTTCGCTTCCACAGCCATTTTGAGGACACCAAGAACGAGTACATAACCTTGGAGTTGTGCACAAGACAGGTGTGTTAACGTTCCTCCTTTAGGTGGTATATATCTCCACATATGTTCTTTGCATTCATTCGGAAATGTGGGTAATGTCATCAAGGTTCGTTTTTATTTCGTTTAATGATGCTTAACGACCCAGAACAACTCAGGCTGGAGGGACGCTGTAGTGAGGATTCAAAATCTGCCCTTCAGATTTTAGATCGCGGCTTCCTTACTGATGCCTTGTCTATAAGCTATCTACGCTTGGTGCATAATCTACACAGCAGAGGCTTCTATAAAACTCGGTTGTGCCAGTATCTATATGGGCCTTTATTTGTTGCGGTAATTTTTTTTAGACAGGCCACATTGCGTTCTTGAATCGTAGTTTAACGCGCAGTAAAGAGCTGAGAACTGCCTTCGTTGTTTCGAAACCATTCCTGTAATATTGTGGTGCCCTCGTATGAGAACTGTGTTTTCAATCACGAAAAACAATTACTTCAGGCAAGCTTTCCCCAGAATTGAGTGATTTGAACAAGTGCACTACATGTGCCTAGCTAAATCCTAAGGGACCTTATTTTCTTTATCATGTTCTTAAGCGCGTCTGACGTCCAAGGGTCTTCCCCAGGCTTCATTAGTGCGTTTATTCCGCAGTCTCTTAAGACTCTTTCCTGGGGAACGCGGACGTGCTCTGCATGGGCTCCGTGAATCGTCAGTGTTTTTGACCGGAAAACCCGAGTTTAATGCAAAGTGTTTATTGGATGTGTTCCGTGAAGTTACGAGGACCATCTGAACACCAATTTTATCTCTGTGAGTAGAATCTATTTCCACTTACAGGACATTGAAATCTTGAGGCGGCGAGAGTCACGCTAACCCTAACGCCGACGTAGCGTCGGCCGTGGCCGAAGCAGGAGACGCATGGGCTTCGCTGGCCCTACCGGGGCTGAGAAGCCTCGACGGCGGCATGGCATCAGCATCGACTGCGGCACACATTACGGCCCCGGTTATTGAAAATAGCCCGGGTACGGACCAGCCCCAAGCCATGGAGCTTGCAAGCATCAGCAACGCCGGAGGTACGAGGGGACCGCAAGAACAACCAAGAATCTACCCAGTCAACGAGACCCCGTGGCGAGTGATGAAGGAATTAGTGGAGCGCAGAGCCCAGAAGGATAGGAAAGCTACCGGTCAAGCAAGTACACCTTCCGAGGCAAACAAGACTCCAGTGAGTACGAGCGATCCGCAGCAGCAGAAACCTGGGACGCTGGGACCGAACGCCATGGTCCCGAACGCGCCACCGGCGTCCGCTGTAAACAAACAACTGAAGACGCTCGCTGGTAACAGGCGAGATTTCGTACAGCTCCCGAAAGGAGGATACAAAATCGTATTCCGACCGAAGAGCCACAACCTAAGAGTGGGAGATTTCAAGCCCAGCGATTACATACAAGCCCTGGTGAAGGAATGCAACCTGGTCTACATCGGCGACATGCTTGTCGCGGTGAAAGCCATCTCAAACATAATAATAGTCCGGACGCCAGATGGTGCGAAGGCAGAAGCTCTGCAAAAGACGAGGAAGTTGTGCCTCGGAGACAAAGAATTCGAGTTCAATGCCTACTGCTCCACAGCGGAGGGAACTGTCCGGGGTGTGGTGCATGGAGTGATGGCCGGCACCACGCAAGAAATCCTAATGAACCACATCCAAGTAGCAACGCCGGGAATTCGTGCAGTCTACGCCAGAATGCTCGGGAAGTCAGAGTCAGCGCTCATCGCTTTCGATGGACCGAGGTTGCCCAAGACAGTCGCAGTGATGGAAGGACTGTACAGAGTTTACCCTTACCAACCTACGAAGCAGGTGTGCTTCAGATGCCACCTGCAGGGGCACCGATCAGACGTCTGCCCGGAACCACAACCCATTCCGCAGTGTCCTAGATGCAAACGTGCCAACGTCGACGGACACGAGTGTGGGGAGCCCAGGTGTGAGTGGTGCGGCGACGCTCACGCCACGGGCGATATAGGATGCAAGAGACGCCTCAAGCAGAAAGGCCAGCAGAACAAGCAAGGCAAGAAAAAAGAAAGTAATTACCACGGTGGCCACAGGCCGCGGTGGTTCGACAGCGAGGAAGCCGAAACGAGAGGAAAGAACGGATCTTCGAGATCTGCGTCTCGGAACAGGCGCGGCGGCAGCAGAAGCCGAACGCCGTTCTTCAAAGATGGAGACTTTCCGGGGCTAGCAGACGCGAGATCCACCGACCACGGTGGCGGCAACGCCTGGGTTCCAGGGAACGCTCATGACGCTTCCGCAACCAAACAGAAGACCAAGAAGTCCAAGAAGGTGAGTCAGTCTAGGAGCGAGTCTCCAGTCTATCCCACTGCTCTAGACTATTCCATACAGGCTCGATTCGAAGCTCTAGAAAAAACAAACAGGGAACTTAGAGAGGAAAATGAACGACTAAAAAGGAGGCTTTCGTTTATAGAACAGCGACAACAAAGAGAACAAACAAACCAAGGAAAAGTACACGGAGTACAATCGCCCTCGACGACAACAAGCACGCAGGGGCCAGCAGCCGTACAACCGCAAGTAACGGAAGCAATAGATGCTACTAAACCACTACACCAAATACAGGAACAACAGAAAACAGTCTTGACGACGCTGGAACAAATCATGACCAGACTGAACGCGACCGATCAGAGACTGGCAGAACTGTTCAGGAGACAAAACAAGAGAGCACCAGAACAGGTCGACCTAAACGAAAGCGCGAAGATCTTCGCGGCGCAGCAGTAGTGTCACATCATGGCTAACGCAGAAGAAAAATTTACAATATGGCAATGGAACTGTAGAGGATTTAGAAACAAAAACGATTTCAACGTACATGTAATGCAGCATAAACACCCACCTGCTGTAATAGCGCTGCAAGAAACTAACACTTCGCCGAAGATAGTCGGCTACGACACCATAGTAGATGAAAGATATAAAAAAGTGGCCATTTTATGTCAGAAGGGGGTCACTACGCACAAGCACACGACGCCAGAAGAAGATATAGAACATCTTTTAATAGAGGTAATACCTAAGAAGCGCGGGGAGAAGAGCCTGTTCGTACTTAACATTTATTCCCCACCGCGCAAGAGGAGACATGACTTCAGAGAAATCATTAGAGCGGTGATCGGCCTGGTAAAACAAAACCACCTTGTGATTGTAGGAGATTTCAATGCTCCGCACAAAGAGTGGGGCTACAAGATGAATACAAAGAAAGGAAAAACCATCCTAGATGGAGTGGACACGCACGGGCTGGAAATCGTTACCGATAGCAGATACCCTACTAGGGTCGGAAACAGCGTTTCAAGAGACACTAGCCCTGATTTGACCATCATAGGAAATATCCTAGACTACGAATGGTCTAACACCGGGGAGCAGTTCGGAAGCGACCACTACGTAATTCAAACGCAAATTAAACTTACAAGGTTCAGCACAATCCAGAGGAAGACAAAAATCACAGATTGGAAAAAATTCCGCCAACAGTTGGAGAATGAAGGCGGAAGAAATGCGATAACGGACATCGAAAAGTGGACCAAACGACTACGGGAGGTCCACAGAGACAATACTATGACGCTAGAGGTTACCGATGAATTTCCACGTGCGGATAAACGATTGCTACATCTTTGGGAGGCTCGTAGGGGGCTGACGAAAAGATGGAAGAAACAAAAACATAACAGAAAATTGAGACTCAGAATAGCTCAAATCAATAAGGAGATAGAAGACCACACCGCAAACTTACTTAGAGATAATTGGCACCAAATTTGCGATGAACTAAACGGCAACTTGGGTAGCGCTAAAACATGGGCGCTGCTCAGGCACCTCATAGACCCGACAAAATCGAAGAGAGAAAACAGCAAAACGATAGAACGTATCACGCACAATTTTCAGGGCACGGACGCCCAGATTACAGATTTTCTTTGGTCCAGGTACGTCGGAAGCACGCAGGTGCCACCCTGCACCATGGTATATTCAGGGACAAGGAACTCGAAGCTGGATGACCCGATAAAAGAATACGAGGTATACGCGGCTGCCAGGTCATTCACGAGGAACACAACACCGGGAAAAGATCAAGTAACCAATGCAATGATCAGAAACCTCAGTGATGACCAAATGGAAAGCCTGACCGGACTAATCAACGAGCACTGGGAAAGGGGCACGGTCCCGGCGGAGTGGAAACACGCTGAGATTATCGTGATACCTAAACCAGGGAAAACACCCAGTTTAGAGAACCTTAGGCCGATATCGCTAACTTCATGCCTTGATAAACTATACGAGAAAGTGGTCAAGACTAGACTGAGCAACTACATGGAGGACAACGGTCTGTTTCCGGATACTATGTTCGGGTTCAGAACGGGACTCTCCACGCAAGACGTGATGCTCCAGTTAAGAGACATGGTACTAAAACAAATATCGGGGACTCGAGAAGGCGTAATCTTGGCTGTAGACCTCAAGGGGGCCTTCGACAACATCAGCCACAACGCCATTCTCGCAGAACTCTCGACAACAAACTGTGGGGAGAGGATCTTCGCATACGTAAAGGCCTTCCTGTCTAACAGAACAGCAACGATCGGCATCAACAACATTAGGTCAGAAAAGAAGACGACGCCAAACAGAGGGACACCACAAGGATCCATCATCTCACCTTTGCTCTTTAACATAGCAATGATTGGATTAACTAGGAGACTGAAAAACATCAAAGATGTAGAACATTCAATTTATGCGGACGACATAACAGTGTGGACGACAAAAGGATCGACAGGACACAAGCAAGAAATACTGCAAAGAGCGGCGGATGAGATCG
Source organism: Amblyomma americanum (assembly GCF_052857255.1). NCBI lineage: Eukaryota > Metazoa > Arthropoda > Arachnida > Ixodida > Ixodidae > Amblyomma > Amblyomma americanum. The sequence continues at coordinate 89,638,208 of NC_135504.1, forward strand.
GTCAATTTGCTTTATTTAGCGGGATGCAGTGCTCTCCAGAAAAATCAGAATTTATTAGACTTCACAAAAACAAAGAGGACAGGGGATCGATAGAGTTAGAGATCGATGGACAACCCGTAAGAAGGACACATAAGCTTCGCATCTTGGGAATGTGGCTGCAGGAGAAAGGCAAACGAGACCATACCATCCAGCTCTTGGAACACTCCACGAAACAGATATGCAGGATGTTAAGCCGGATTACGAACAAGAGAAAAGGGGTGAAGGAGCGAGATGCGTTACGGATCACTTCTGCGCTCATCATACCGAGGATGACGTACGCGCTTCCGTACCTACAACCTAATAAAGGGGAAAAGAACAAAATGGAAACATGCATCAGAAAGGCGTATAAGCAAGCCTTAGGCGTCATGACCTGCGCCTCGACAGAAAAGTTAATGAACATGGGTGTGTACGGCACCTATGAGGAGCACAGTGAAACTATGCTCAGATTTCAACTCGAAAGACTTAAAAGAACAGCCACTGGCCGCGCACTACTGCTAAAGCTAGGATACCCGGCAGAAGGCGAGGGCGAAGACAAGACAGACATTGACAGCCAAATTAGGAGCACTTTCTTGGTTAAACCAGTGCCCAGAAACATGGACCCGAAGAACCACGAAGGAAGACGGGCGGCGAGATCATTGGAGTTGGACAGGTTCCTAAAGAAGAAACAGATGGTTCTGTATGTTGACGCGTCCAAGTACAGAACGAAGGAAAACGCTAGGGCGGTAGCAGTAGTGAACGCCAATGGGAAGATAATTACTGGTGCATCAGTGCGCACAAGGACAACACAAGCAGCGGAAGAGATCGCCATAGCTCTAGCCCTGACTGAAGCCCATCGGCAGGGACTGAGTTACTGGATAGCGACGGATTCTCAGGCTGCAGCGAGGGCATACAGAGATGGCAGGATCGGCCAAAAAGCCGCGAGGATTCTCTTCGCACAAAACCAACACAGACATGGATCAAACAACACACACATTCAACACACCATCATTTGGGTCCCTGACACTGGGGTTGAGGGAAATCTCATGGCAGACACCGTTGTCCGAGGGTTCACGAACCGGAGGGCGGGTTTGCCGGTCGAACCCTTCAGCACGCCAGAATCGTACGGGGAGGCAATGAAGGCGTTGTTGGGAGCGCGCAAGAAGTACTCGGCTCCGGCGGATATCCTCAACAGAGAGCAGGCCACCACGCTCAGAAGACTACAAACAGACACCTACCCAAGCAGAGCCATGTATCATAAAATGTGGCCGAACAGATATGCGAAAGAGTGCGTGTGGTGTGGGGGCTACGCCACAACGTACCACGCCACCTGGGGCTGTGAAAAAAGCCCTTTACTACCAAAGATAAATAGCCCTAGTCTAGAGCAGTGGGAGGCCCTCCTGGCTGACTCCGACCCGAGCACACAGCTTATGCTGGTGACGAGGGCCAGGGCAGCGGCGGAGGCCAACGGGATCCTGGACTAGGGAATACCGACCACTGCAGCTCCACTTCTATCTATCCCCAACACCCTACTCCCTTACTCTTCCTTCTGTGAAAATAAATGTTTTTACTACTACTACTACTTAAGGTGATGCCAAAGTGCCGTGGGACACTGACGGAGCCAGAGGTGCGGTAATTCCTGCGCCAGCTGCTCCTCGCCTGCGAGTACCTGGTGCAGGAGCAGGTCATCCACCGAGACCTGGAGCTCGGAAACCTGCTCCTCACCATAGGCTCGCAACTCAAGGTGGCCGACTTCGGACTTGCCACCCGCGTCCACTACGATGGGCAACTCAAGAGGTGCATCTGCGGCACCACCAACTACATGGCCCCCGAGATGCTGACCCTGAAGGGCTACAGCTACGAAGCGCACATCTGGGCCGACGGGTGCATCATGTGAGTCTCACCTGATGACTGTGCAGAAGTTGGTGCAACTGTTTACTACTTGATGCTTGCAAAGACAGCTCGGTGCACATCGTACAGTTACACCCGTCCGTAAATGTACAAGATGGAGCGTCTAATTTCTGAAATGTGAATAAAAAAACTGAAGAATGCTTGCCAATCTTGCCTTATCGTGACAATAACGAGAGAAGAAATTATGGCGGTGGTATTAATATTTCAAACGGGCAAAGCAAATCGGGCCAGAGTTGAAGGTGGTGATGGTTTGTGTTCAAACTTTGTAGCTCTGCTCGCAGTTGGGTTATGTCGAGACAAACAGATGTGAATTTTACGAATGAACTAGGAGTTATACAGATTGATAATTTAGTTACAGTAAGTTTCAGGCGCCATAATTTTTTGTATTTCATCTAGTCACCGTATCCCGCAGAGTTGAATCGGGTTTGTTCATTCGACTTTGTTGACAGGCGCGCTTTCATAGGGACAAAGCACTTGCGGATATCTGTGGTAGATATCGTGACCCTTATTTTTTTATTGTTTTTGAAACTTCTTGGTGCTACAATAGAAAACCTAAGAATCAGTAAATTGAGCGCTCATTATCCTAGTGGCGTAGAACAGAGGAGATTGGACGAGACAAAGGATTAAAAAGACGTCAAATGTGCTTCTTCCTTCTTTCCTTTCTCATCCAGTTCAGGCTGTTTTTCACGACTATAAAATTACGCCGCTAGCCCAAAGTATTCTTTTAAACCCTCATTTTCACCAACTTGCCGGGCCGTCTGCAAAGTCCTTCCGCTCACATGCCTCTTATGTTGGCATTCGCAGATTCCGGCCACCAGACGGGAAGTGCCGTTAATTCATTTGTCGAGAAAGTCGTCTGCAAAGCCCTTTGACTGACATGCCCATTATGTTGGGATTCGGAGATTCCGGCCACCAGACAGGAGGTGCATATATTCATTTGTCGAGAAAGTTGTCTCCAAAGTATTTTCGCTGACATGCCTCTTATCGTGGGATTCGTAGATTCCGGCCACCAGACGGGAAGTGGCATTAATTCTTTTGACGAGAAAGTGGTCTGCAAAGTTCTTTCGCTGACATGCCCATTCTGTTGGAATTCGCAGATTCCGGCCGCCAGACGGGAAGTGGCGTTAATTCATTTGACGAGAAAGTCGTGTGCAAAGTCCTTTCGCTGACATGCCCATAATGTTGGGATTCGCAGATTGCGGCCACCAGACGGGAAGTGGCGTTAAGTCATTTGTTCAGAAAGTTCGGTTGAAAACCTGTTGGTGTGATTATCAGGTACGCAACCGGGTATACGTATCTTCCCGCAAGGAAGTATCGATTGCTGCAGAAAAAATATTATTAAAAAATTCGCTCTAAATTAGGTTCCTCTTCATCTTAAAATAATAAGATCATGCTGTTCGCGTTGAAAACAGGGCACTTCCGTGCATCACGAGCGTCGTTTGCCCGCACATACGTCGCCATTTCGTGGTGATTGGCCGGCGGTAGGGGTGTCGTAGCATTGCTCTGCCGGCACTCCTTCAAGCTGTGCCGGGCTGAGATGCTGGCCACCACAGAGTGTGCGGATTCCCGCGGAAAGTGACAGGCCGCAAACTGCTTTGCGCAGGAGCAAGCTGCTAGTGGGGCGTGCTCCCTTCAAGTCACAGATGAGGGAAAAGACTTTGGCCAGAATTAAGAGGGACGAATTCTATATCCCCTCGACAGTCTCCCCCGAAGCGAGCGCCTTCATCCGGTGGATTCTCCAACCGGAGCCTGCAAATCGGCCGACCATCGAGGCCATCATGCACCACGAGTTCATGACGAAATTTAGGCTTCATCTTGCGCCTCTGCTGTGTCTCTGTGGGCTGTACTGCCTGAATCATGGTTCATTTGTTTACTGCCTCAATCATGGTTTATGGTTCGGCTGGAAATTTGGTATATATACGATAGCCGAGAAAATCCAGACGTCAGCGTCAATTGCTCCTGTAGTAGGTATAAGGAAAGCCAACTGGAGCGTCGTAGTTTTGTCAGGGAAACGGTATGTAGCCGAAAAAATTTTATCGAACGACTCGAACCCGCACCGGCGGTAAGAAAGCAGCTTCGTTCCCCCGATGTCTCAGATTATTCACCCACCGTCATTAACTTGTCACGCTGCGTGCATCTCCACGATTTGTTTTTTTCTTCTATCAGGTCTCCATCAGACACCAGGTGCGCTCACGTGGTTGAAATCGAAACAAAATAGAGTTTTCTACACATGGCGAAGTGACTTAGGTGTTCGCCTTCGCAAGGGTTGGTTGGGAGCTGGCAATCTTTTTAACCCGACAGCGTAAGGATGCTGTTCGGGGGAAAACCCAGCGTACTAGTTGGTGTGGGCCGATTCTCATCACCCTGCTAGTTTGACAATGCTTGGATGGGCAGATGAAAGAGGACAGTCCACTCTCTGCATGGTCGAGGATATTCCCCTCTGCATTGTGGCGCCGCTCTCTGCATTGTCTCGCATGCAGGGTGATGAGAATCGACCGGCGCCACTAGATGGACAGGTATCCTTTGACGGGGAAAAGCCGCTTTTGTGTTGACTTGTATGCGACTAAAGCAGGTCCAGAGGGATGAGTCAAGGGCCAGATGGGGATAGTCTGTGAAGGGGGAGAATCGGTCGATACCATTGCCTGGAATGGGGCTCCTTTGAGGGGCATTTGCCACTTCCTTCTTGAGTTGTATCCGACAATAGCACATCTGAAGAATCAGCGCAATGAGTCGCTTTTTGTGGGAACAGGTTTAATGAGTAAATTAAATTTTTCCTGGCTTTTTTGTTTCTGTTTACGTGCGGAGGCTTGTGCGTGCTTATGCCTTGGGCACCTGGCACTACGTCTAAGCATAACTTTATACGCACCGATAATTCTTTACTCTTGTGCAAGCAAGTTCGCAGGAACACGAAATTATTTTGCTGACCGCACTAGTTCGTGTCAAAACGAAACATTGTGTCTTCCTACAGGCCGTTGCCAGAGCCACAAATTTCTGTTTTCCCGCGTAAGCACTAATTCGACGGGTAGCAACCCCGGTCAAAATCGTCCGTTGTCTATTGCCTTGTCTCTTCCCAGGAACAGTTAAGGATAAGAGTCATGGAGAGCACCTAAATATTCTGCTATTCGCTGATAACATTGCCTTGCTGCGTCAATCAGGAAATTCATTGAAAAGCATGATCAATGAGTTATACAGGCAGTGCGGAACGGTGGGTCTAAAAATTGACATGCAGAAAACCAAAGTAATGTCCGACAGTGTAGCAAGAGAGCAGCGGTTCGCAATTGGTAGCGAGGTGCTGGAAGTGATAAGGGAATACGCCTACTTCGGGCACGTAATGACCGCTGATTCTGATCATGAGAGGGAAATACCTAGAATAAAAATGAGGTGGAGCGCATATGGCAGGTTCTCTCAGATCTTGAATGGCAGTTTACCGATATCCCTTAAGCGAACAGCTGTATCTTACTGGTACTCACCTACGGGGCAGAAATGTAGAGGACAACGCACAAGCCATGGAAAGAAAAATGACGGGTGCAACCTTAAGAGATCGGCAGCGGGAAGAGTGGGTTATGGAACAAACGCGGGTTAATGACATCCTAGTCGAATCAATAGGAAAAAATCGGCTTGGGCAAGGCACGTAATGCTAAGGCAAGATAACCACTGGTCCTCAAGGGTAACGGAATGGATTGCAAGAGAAGGAAACCGCAGCGGGGGGCGGCTGAAAGTTAGGTGAGTGAATGAGATTATGAAGTCTGCGGGTAAACGGTGGACTCAGCTGGCAAAGAACAGGGTTAATTGGAAAGAGATGGGAGAGGCCTTGTCCTACAGTCGGCAATGTCCAGCTGATGATGATAATAATCACGGAAGCCAACAGCCACTGCAACCAATGTGTATAGGGGATGTCTATCTTTTTTAATTTGTAATGTTTTGTTATGTTATTTATCAAAGAAATTTCGATTTCAGGTTAGCAGGTGCAAACGAATCTGTCAAGGGGGAGGAAACTGAGAATCGGTCGACGCGGCTGGTTTTAGAGTCTGCTTTGAGCTGAATTTTCCCCTTCGTTCAAGAACAAAGCGGCCTATCTCCGTCAAAGAACGCCCTGCCAGCCAATGCCCTCGGCAGATTCTCATAATCGGGCTAGCGTCATAATACAAGGCCATAGGACCGAAGAGAGGAAATTGCTATCTACACAGTATACCCATGAATTAAATGACGTCAAAGCTGCCGCCATATATGAGACCAGAAAGCGCTACGGAAACCTAATCGTTTTTCTGATCCGCTTATATTTCCACGTGATCCCCGCTTAGAGTGCGGAATCTGGACTCTGCGCCCAAAGATGTCGCGCGAACACTACCTAAGAAAATAAAAATAAGTTTGCACAACTTTAAAGTTATTTGTACTTTTGATATTGTTAATACTCGCATTAGAGTTCACTTGCAATGACTCTTTGTGTTAAGTGTATACTTACCCCTCTGCACAATGGCCTCACTGTTTCTTAATTTTAACTCAACTCTGATCATGAATCTCTACTTGCCGCTGTGTTATTGATGATGATGTCCTAAGGTTAAATGGCAAGTACTCACAGCGGGGGATTGGCCAGGGTGCAATGCTGATACAAACGCAACATGGGCAAGGAGTGGAGTACATGAATAATTTGTGACAAAGGCCCGAATTTTGATTAAAAAAGGCGATAAAAAAATGGAAATGAAAAAGCTATGAATTCACATTCTAGCATAAAAATCTACCTGGTGCAATTATATATCCGGGATAAAATCCCACACTGGTTTCAAGGCATATGCCTTGGCAGTTGCCCAAAGAGAGGAGGATCGGAATAGACAGAGGTCGCCGCAGTCGAGCGAGGGGGATCTCCAAGTGTGTTCTACGGAGAGAACGAACCGCCGGCAAAAGGGGAAAAAGTGATCTATTGACTCAATTTCGCCGCAAGACTCACAGAGGTTGGTCAGTGATAACCCTGATCGACATAAATAGAGATTTAGTCGCGGTATTCTGCAGCGCAAGAGGGCCATGGACACCTCACATTTCCTCGAAACGCACATCCGGCCACTCCAAGGAAATGCGAGGTGTTGAAAATCCGCTACAGCAAGGAGAGGCTCGTGGCTCAAGTTGTGGAGGCGCAGGAACCATTGGAAGCGTGCTGCAGTCAAGAAGATGGTATTAGGGACCAACGGGACTATAGGTCCCCGAAGGGCGGACTTGGCTAAAAAATCAGCCCTCTCATTAGAAGCAATGCCACAGTGCACAGGGACCCACCGGAAACGTACTTCTGTTGTATGTGGCGGAATAAAAAATCGAAGGGAATGGCTCATAGGAGTATCTCACGATGCCTCGAGCGCTGTCCAGACGGAAAGGCTGCCTGAAAGTATAATAACCTGATAGATCGTGCAGAGAATCCTTATTAAGGCCAACTGAATGGCCAGAAACTCGGCGACAAAAATAGGGGTATAGTCAGGGGCCCGAAATGAATAACTCCAATCACGAGCCGTTGAGTAAATGCCATTGGCTGCCTTTTCATTTTGCTTAGAGGCGTCTGTAGAAACGGCAATATGGTTAGAAAAATTATCCAGATACTCCTCAATAACCCCATTTAATACACAAAGAGGCAGATTTTTAGCATTCCCTTAGGATGTCACCAAAAAGAAGACGACAGTATCGCGCGGCGGTGGAAAACTGGTACTACCGAATTTACTGAAACATATATTTTTGACAGCAGAGAATTAGTGAACACAACCTGAAGAGATCTATACCTAGGCCAAAAAGTAGAAAATAATAGAGATGGGTTCTTGTAAATATGGAGTTAGCCAATCCCGGAGCAGGCTCCAAAGACCTTAAAAACGTCCGCACAGTAAGAAGCTGTAACCGCAAATTTAGATCAGGTATCCGCGCCTCCAAGTACAGCACAGCATTCGCCACTGATTTAGGCAGACCTAAGCAAAGGCGGAGAGCACGACGCTCTATCACAAACAGCGTTCAAGCTTACACTTTGGGCACCCAGAACAGAAAGCAGAGCCAAAATAAAGTATTGCCCGCACATAGGCTTTATAAAGAAAGAGCAAAGGGTTGCGACGCATACCAAATTTTTTTTTGCTCATCGTAACCAACGAGCCAAGGGCACGCTCATCTTTAAGCACAATGCTACTAATATGGGGCCGCCAGTCTAACTGCGGGTCATATAGTACACCCAAGTATTTAACCGAATCAACTTGCGGGATTATAATAGAGTGATACGCCAAAGAAATGTAAAGAGGGGATGACTTTGGAAAAACAAGGACGGCACACATGTCGACATTTCAAGTTAACCGTGTAATTGCGTTTTACGCTTCTTCATTCGATGTAGCTTGGGACTTAGTTCATAGATTGAGCATGCCGACCAGCTGCCGGGCCTAGTAAAGGGGCCTGCTGGATTAAAAATGACAAAAACAAGTTAAACAAAAAGTTATTGGACACCACCGGAAGCTGGCTGCCCTGCCCAGAATCGGAGGTATACCATCTGGTAATCTCCACGGAGTGGCCACGTGACATAGCAAAGTTTCGAATCGAGATTCCGCAGCTTGTTGGTAGAAAAACTGCCTCCTACGATTGTGTTTCCCTCGGTCAGACGACAAATTGTTTCCTTACAACAGCTGCAGTATGTGCAAATAAATACACTAAGCTTAGTAGAAATAAATGTTCAAAGGTTCACTTTATAAAAATTGGAATCGCATTCCAGCCGTCGCATACATGAGAAATGATTCACTGCATTTGCATTTGGTGCCCAATCGCACCTTTGGCAGTAACGACTCCGGCATTGTCAAAAATATGTTCTGTACGTGTGCTCTAATGGCAAAGGATTGACAGTGCAAGTCAGCAAGAAAAAACAATGCCTCACAGCTTGAATAAAAACAAAACCTTCCTAAAACTTGAGTTGTGCAAATAAAACAGCGGTTAGAATACCGGTAACAGAAAGAGGAAAAGAAAAATCTGGAGCTGCTCAAGTAGTAAATAAGTGCCGCCGTTTACGTGTGGGCCTTTTCAATGGGAGACGCAGTCCGATTCAGCTCAACCGTCATTTTTCTCCGACGCGTGTCTCCGGTCGATTGAGTCCTGGGCGGTGCGAGTGCCTCTGTGTGAGGCAGGCAGGTGTGGAGGAAGCAGCCCTGGAAGGCGAGGGCGAAAAGCATTCAGGGGCTGCGGGGATATATCCATGCCATAAACTAGGCGGGGTGATTAGCACTTCTGGAAAAAAGGTGTCGAGGACGTGTCGCGATCCGCAAGTTGCTGCTCGTACTCAATGAAGAAAACCTCGAAAATGTGAACATAAAGAACAGCTGCTAGCATAAAAAATTAAAAAATCTCGGGCATGTGTGCACTTGTAAAACATTCTTCCAAGCAAACCATGAGCTGATGCTTCTGAACATTGAGAGTTGCGTTCCACAGGGCCAAGTGCAAAGAAGTTGTACCCAAGCCTGAACGACCAGATCGATGCATAACCAGTCGTAGTAAAGTTCACGGAAATGTTTCTGATATGCAGCTCACCTGGCCCTATTCTAAACCCTTTAAAATCTGCCTGTATCAAGAATCCATGTTGAGCACAGTGCAGAGCCCGCATCGCAGGATGCCATTACAGGCGCCATGCGACACACAAATCGTAATATTTAAGATATACAGGCCGGCTGCACTCAGGCTTAGTTGTAACGTACTTAACGTTAACCCGTGCAGAAACCGTTTTTTTGATGTTGGCACTCAGACACCATTTAGCTTTTTTCGATTTCGACGGTTACAGGTATACGCCCTGCCTTCGCTGACATTATTAGTTCTGTGCGCCGGTAATATGCACAGCAGTTTTTCTCAACGCTTACCTGCCGTTGAGACAACCTCGTTTCTCCTAGAGCAAAAGGAAAAACTACAGAGAATGTTTAGTACAGGAATCAGTGCGAAAGCACAATTCGTGCTGCGTGGTTACGCGGGAAAACAGAAATTTGTCACTCTGGCAACGTGTACGAAGACACAACGTTTCGTTTGACACGGAACATTGTAGTCAGCGAAATAATTTCGTGTTCCTGCGAGTTTGCTAGCACAAGAGTAAAGAATGATCGGTGCGTAAAAGTACGCTTACACCTGGTGTCATGTGCCCGAGGCATAAGCACGCACAAGCCTCCGCACGTAAACAGAAACAAAAAAAGCCAGGGAAGAATTCAATTTACTCATTAAACCTGTGCCCACATAAAAGCGACTCATTGGGCTGATTCATCAGATGTGCTATTGTCGGATAGAACTCAAGACAGAAGTGGCAAATGCCCCTCAAAGAGCCCCATTCCAGGCAATGGTGTCGACCGATTCTCCACCTTCACAGATTATCCCCATCTGGCCCTTGACCCATCCCTCTGGACCTGCTTTAGTCGCATACAAATCAACACAAAAGCGGCTTTTCCCCGTCAAAGGATCCCTGTCCATCTAGTGGTGCCGGTCGATTCTCATCAGCCTGGATGTGAGACAATGCAGGGAGCGGCGCCACAATGCAGAGGCGACTATCCCTGACCATGCAGGGACTGGACTATCCTCTTTCGTCTGCCACTGATTCCACGGATTGTTGCCCCAGCAGGGTGATGAGAATCGGCCGACACCAACTAGTACGCTGGGGTTTCCTCCGAACAGCGCCCTTAACGCTGTCGCGTTAAAATGTTTTTGAGCTCCTAACCAACCATTGAGAAGAAGGACACGACAACGCTAAATGTCACTCCGCCAAGTGTAGGACACTTCGTTTGGTTCCGGTTTCAAATACTTCCGCGAACCTGGTGACTGAAGGAGACGTGGTGTCAAAAAAAAAAAACCGTGGACATCCAAGCAGCGTAACAATAAAATGTGAGAGGCTGAATTCTATGAGCCATTAGGGAACGAAGCTGCTTTCTTACCGCCGGCGCGGGTTCGAGTCGTTTTCGGTGATAAAGTTACTTCAGCTGCATACCGTCGCCATGACAACACTACGACGCTTTAATTGGCTTCCCGCCTCCCGCTACAGGAGTAATTGGTGATGACGTCTGTTTTGCTTGGACTATGGTATGTAGGGCAAGTTTCTTGCCCCTGAATTAGCCCTCCTTCGCAATTATACAAGAACCATTACTGTACGCACGCATTTATCTCGGAGCCTTTTCTTCTAGGAAGTGCTGCTTTGCTGCTTCTCTGCCTCCACAGCCATGTGGTTGCACTCTGTCACGTGACTCGACGCACCAACCACAGGTCAGCGGAAACTGTCAACATGCTCTGACTGCTGCGCAGTTGACACCTCATTCAAACCCCTTTCTTCTCCGTATCCGACTTCATGCCTCACTCTCATTGGTTAACTATGGTGGGACGTCACGACCTCCGCCGAACAGTAACAAATTAGTGTGACAACAATTAAGCACGGCTTTTCTGGCGAACGTCAGCTATAGCACTTTTGCGTTGAACAAAAAAGAAAGGAACGATGATTGAAGCAGTACAGCACAAAGACGCACAGCAGAGATACAAGATGAAGCCTACCGATTGTTATGAACTCGTGGTGCATGATGGCTCGGATGCTCGGCCGCATAGCGGGCTCCGGTTGTACAATCCACCGGATGAGGGCGCGCGCGGCGGGGAACACAGTCGGGGGAAACTCGACTTCGTTCCTCTTGATTCTGGCCAAAGTCTTTGCCTTCGTCGATGCACTGAAATGGGGTCGCCCCACTAGCAGCTTGCACCTGCGGAAAGCATGTTGCAGTCTGTCAGTGTCAGCGGGAATCCGCCCTCTGCGGTGGCCGACATCGCAGGAAGTCACAGCTTGAATGAGTGCGGGCACAGCCATTTTACGACACCCCTACCTTCCAATCACCGCGAAATGGTAGGGTAAGTGCGGGCAATCGACGCTCGTGATGCACGGAAGTGCCCGGTTTTGAATGTGAAGAGCATGATCTGATTATTTTAACATGAAGAGGAACCTTATAGCGATTTTTGTGGATTATTTTCTGTAGCAATCGTTATTTCCTTGCGGGAAGATACGTATACCCAGTTGCGTACCTGAGAATCACGCCAACAGGTTTTTAACATTACTTTCTCGACATATGAATTAACGCCACTTCCCGTCTAGTGGCCGGCGGCTCCGAATCCCAACATAAGAGGCGTGCCAGCGGAAGGACTTTGCAGACGACTGCCAGCAAGGTTTGTGGCAATGACGGTTGAAAAAATACTTTGGGCTAGTGGCGTAATTTGATAGTTGTGAGAAACAGGCTGAACTGGACGAGACAGGAAAGAAGGAAGAAGCACATTTGATGTCTTTTTAATTAATTATCTCATCCAGTCTGTGCTCTTTTACGGCACAAGGATAATGAGCGCCATATTTACTGAGCATTAGGTTTTCTCGCAACCGAAAATTGAAGCACCACGAAGGTGCAAAAAGAATAAAAAATAAGGGTAATGATATCTATTACTGATATCCGCAAGTGCTTTGTCCCGATAAAACCATGCCTGTCAACATAGCGGAATGAACAAGCACAATTCATTGCTGCAGGATACGGTGACTAGTTGAAATACGAAAACTTATGGCGCCAGCAATTTGCTGTAACTAAATTAACCATTTGTATATAGCGGCTAGTTTATCAGTAAAATTCACATCCATCTGACTTGTGGGGACCTGCCCTGCAGCCCCCTGAGTTTGCTTTCCCGCGAGGCACCATGCAGCGGCGGTCTCACCTCGAGGCTGAGCGCGTTCCCTTCGTTTTTATAGAGGAAAAACGTTAAGGCGCCCGTGTGCTGTGCGATGTCAGTGCACGTTAAAGATCCCCAGGTGGTCGAAATTATTCCGGAGCCCTCCACTACTGCACCTCCTTCTTCCTTTCTTCTTTCACTCCCTCCCTTATCCCTTCCCTAACGGCGCGGTTCAGGCGTCCAACGATATATGAGACAGATACTGCGCCATTTGCTTTCCCCAAAAAAACCAACCAACCAATCCCTTGTGAGTTACATTAACTGGCAAGAGAGGGCGCCAGCATCGCTGCGCGGAGACTGCCAAAGCCCGCGCGCGGGACAGGGGCTTCGGCTGGGATCGTCTGGCGCGGGCGGACGTATCGCTCGCGGCTCCGCTTTTCGCCGGCGGGGCGAAGAAGCGACGGGGAGACAGGCTCCCGTACTCGTCCCGTCCGGCCTGCGGAGTTATATCCCTTGCCCTAGCGCGGGCGAACATTCGCTCGGAACCTTGCTGGTGAGTCAGACGTCCTCGATTCATTACCGTACCTTGTTGCTAGCTGGCGTTATTGTTTCTGTTGCAATAAATTCCTGTTTGTGTCAGCCAACGTGTCGTTCCTTTGTTCCCTCAGAGCAAGGCCCGCCGTGGTCGGCGAGCGCTCGGTAGCGTACGCGATCACGGGGTGGGGTCCGGGCGGCTTTGAACCGTGTCAGCCGCGATTGAGTGGGGAGAACGTACTTATCTCCCCAATTCAAACCCCACAGACTAGACGTAACCCCACTGCGAGCACAACTACAAAGTTAGATCGCGACCCATCACCACCGTCAACTCTGGCCCATTTTACCCTCCGTTCATCAAAAATGGAACTCCTGCTGCGCCGCACAGGTGCTCTCACCCCTCAGTGTGCGGTAATCCTCCTACGCGGTCTTAACCGTGCAGAGAAGGTTGCGATTAGGAGGATCCGGGTCGGGGTTGCCCTCCCACCAGCCGTCACTCGGAATTGTCCTCAGTACCGAGATTTGTCTCCTCGGACAGGGTGTCCGATATGTAAACACGAGGACATTGAAGCCGACACTCATCACTTACTGTACGACTGCCCAGCTCTCAAGCCTACAAGGATCCGGCACGTCTTTCACCAAGCAACCCTGCTTCATACATTGCCTGGACGCAGGGACCGTACCATCGTTCTCTACTGGACTTCATCAAATCAGCTAGCCTTTTTTCCATTCATTTAATCTCTACTACATCATTCATCACACCTTCACCCATCATTGATGTCCTGGGGCAATAAATTTCACTTAAAAAAAAACTCTGGCCCGACTTGCTTCACCAGCTCAAAATACAAATAAATGCCACGGCCATGATTTCTTCCGTCATTATTGTCACCACAAAGCAAGAGAGGCAAGGTTCTGCCAGTTTTTATATGCGCATTTTGAAGTTTTCTCTTCCTTTAATACATTTACGGGCGGGTAAAACTACACGATAGGTATTGCGAGCTGTCGTTGCAAGCATTAACGTTGTAAGCAGTTGCAAACAGTTCTGTGCAATCAGGTGAGACTCACATGATGCAGCCGACGGCCGAGATGTCCGATTCGTAGCTGTAGCCCTTCAGGGTCAGCATCTCGGGGGCCATGTAGTTGGTGGTGCCACAGATGGACCTCTTGAGTTGTCCCGGGTAGTGGACGCGTGTGGCGAGTCCGAAGTCGGCCACCTTGAGTTGGGAGCCTGTTGTGAGGAGCTGGTTTCCGAGCTTCAGGTCTCGGTGTATGACCTTCTCTTCCACCAGGTACTCGCAGGCGAGGAGCAGCTGGCGTAGGAGGTGCCGCACCTCTGGCTCCGTCAGCGTCTAACGGCATTTGTGCAGCTCCTCAAGAGACTGCGGAATAAATGCGCTAATGAAGCCTGGAGAAGGCCCTTGAAGGCTAGACGCACTAGAACATGATAAAAAAAATGGGTCCCCTTAGGATTTGGCCAGGCTCATGTAGCACACTTGTTCAAATCACGCCAGTCTAGAGAAAACTTCATTGAAGTAACTGCTTTCCGTTGTACAAAATACAGTGCCCGCCACACAATATGAAATGACAGTTCTCGAAACAACGAAGGCAGTTTTGTGGCACAGGGTTCGGCGGATGTTGATTTCCTCTTCGAGCTGTAGACAACAAATTAATTAGTAATCTCGCAAAACGTTGTTTTAAGCATTGAAGAAAACAAGGTCAAGTGGTCGATTAAGATGCTGGTACTTATGATTAGTAATTTACGTAGGCTGAAACGAAAAAAGCCATGATAATGGCCAAGGTAATCGGTCACTAGAGTGCAATCTTGACATACTATATCTTATGGGAGCGGATCTCACCGTATCACAGGCAAAGGTTCGGTTGCTTCCCACTGACGCTTGAAAGCCGCACAGCATGTCTGAAGAACAGTGACCTATACCGGAGAGGTCTAAGCGGATACGAAATCTAAAGTGGGTAATGTATGATTACAGAATACGGGCGCAGGGCCGAAATCCACGAAACGGTTGGGTTTGAAACCGGCGGGCTTTAACGTCTCGTCATTTTGAGCAGCGTGGGCAGGGCGAACATTCTGGGAGGACGAATGGGAGACAATAGGCAATCCTGATCACACCTGCTCTCTTTTGCATTCGCTAGAGGGCGCCACTCATTTTGAAATTGCGCGCAAATGCTATGCCGTAGCTCAACCTTCGTTACTTTCGTTTTCATATGATTCGGTGCGTCTTCCCTTCTCGCTGCGCCGGTGTTGCCAGAAAATATGGCTGGGGTTGAACGTGGTTTGAACCTTGTTATAAGAGCGAAAGCTCTTACAAACATGGTCTCTAATGTTTAAAATCAAACGTCATGGTCAAGGTGATGTACCCAATAGCCATACTCATATGATACCGTAGTCATACTACCATAGTTTGGGGCACACCACCGCGGAGATAAGTTCGGTTTGACCGTGTGAGAGATTGAAAGTCATTTCCTGATGCACATTAAAATCTGAAGTTTTTGTCCCAGGAGCAGATCTCTTACTTTAAAAGCTACAAAAGCAATTTTTTGTCTTCAGTGTCTAATTAAGAAAATTTCTTCAAATATATAAGAGAGAGTGATATAGGAACTCACATATTGCCGGGGGATATCCGCTTTCAGTCGACTCTTGGAGACGATTTTGCCTGCGTACACCACGTTCGCCTTTTTGTCCACGACAGTGCGCATATCCGCCCTGAAAAAGTTATGACAGCCTTCTTGCAAGGACTTCCAAATGACGGGTGAATGCTGTCGCACTGTGTTTCTGAACCACTCACGCGCTGGATTCCTTCACTCGAAGGCAAAATGCGCTTCGCGCCTAAATGCACAATTAGGCCACTGCACGAAAATCAAGACGGATTGGAACAACGGAAGCACATTGTAGGCGTGGAGCCCAAAATATTTTTCAAAGGAATGATTCAATTCACGAAGCATAGTGGACAGGAATAATTTGAAGGCAGCGCTTACAAATTCACAGGAAAAGTGCAAAAAATATATTGTTTCAGCGGAATTCTCCAGTAGTTGTTAACAATAGGCTTTTTGAGGCGTTATGATGCTTTTATTGGCAGAGTAATGACATGTATAGTAAAGGACGTTAGAAAACAGAAGGATCTCATTAAAAAATAAACTGATTAATATGACTTTCAAATGACAACTTTTGACAAATTTAACATGTCTGTAACCGAGTTTCCCCGCTTTTGTACAGTCGCGGTCCTCCGGTCCACATGACGAGCTGTCCGGCTCCCAAACGAGGAACCCGCCGCGGTGGCTCAGTGCATGGTTATAGCGCCCTGCTGCTGATTCAGAGTACGCGCGTTCGAATCCGGCTGCGGTTGCCGCGTTTCAATCGAGGCGAAACACAAAAAGCGAATGTGGGCTGAGTGACGTTGGGGCCTGTTAGAGATCCCCACGTTGGCTAAATCACTACTTAGGTGGTGGAAAGTTCTGGAGCACTCTTGTATAGCACCTCTTTATGTTTTCCTTCCTTCACTCCTGCCTTCCCTTATTGTGAGGTTGAGGTATCCACTGAGATGTCAGAGCAATCTTCTTCGTTTGGAATAACCAATCTTCCCAATCGAGGAGGGGGAAGGCCGAGTAGAGAGTACAGGCGCCTGCGTGCCCACACAACAGTTCTCAAGAGGCGGCTCTCCGCTCCCGTGTTGTGTAGTGTTCCTGTATATGCTATATAGAGACACTAAACTCGAGCACAACTCGAGGAAGAAGCAGCGCATTTCCCTCACAGGAGTCCCTCCAGCGGCGAAAACACCACCACTTCACTTTCTTTTGTGCAACATATATACGCCAGGGAGGATTTTATATAGGTTGGCCACTTTGGCAGAACGACTTGCGGCATTTTCCTGAAGGAGCCGTTCACCTTCTTTGTGGAGAATCCTTGACCCCCTTGCTTTTATGAATAGGGAGATTCAGAATAAGGCGAACCTATCCCCCTTACAGATACGGGTCCCACGTGGTCGAAATTATTCCGGTGCCCTTTTACACCCTCTCCCTCACGGCGCGGTTGAGGCGAGCCGGTCTCTTAGTACAAAATGCTCCTTTGCATATAGATGCATTGTCCAATTGTTTTATGATCGTTCGATATAAGAGTCGAAGTAACGAATTTCGTTGATAACAGCAACCCGTAGTGAGGACTTCTAACGGAAAAGCAACCATATTCTGACCACTGCAAGAGCCGTCCGTGCCAAAAGTGATCAAACAACGGGATTTGATTCTCAGCTGTTGACTGGAGGCATTGCTGTGCAGCTAAAGTCTACAGCGTCTCGAAAGGTCAGCCTAAACTAGGGGACACATGTCCAGCGCGTCGCTCCGGTCGCCGCTTCCGAACTGCCGCCCCGCTTCAAGCAGGGATACACGGAACGGCGAGCGCCGGCGCGCCGCTTCTCTCAAGCTCCGCCCACAGCCGGTGCCAGCTTTTCATCGCACAGCAGTGCCTCGGTGTATAGGCTTCACGGCCGCCCAGGAAAGACAAAACAGCTCTCCTATCAGAAAGACTGCTGTGTTCGAGCAGCGACAAATCATGTCTGCGAATGTAGCGAGGTTTCGGCAAACGCGCCGTCCGCGGGGTCGTCGGGCAACGAACGGCGCTGCAGCCTGGCTGCCCTGGTCGTCGCTAGGCCTATAGCCTATGTCGCATCGAAACCGCACCAGACGGCGCTTCGGGAGCAGCCTTTGCTACAATAAACGGCTTAGTCTATGACATCGCTTTAGCTGTTCGCAGCATTATCTCACAATACAGTTAAAATATAGTCGGTTTCAGTAGCGGAGCTAGCGAACGCTAGGCGAGCCGCACCGCCACGGCAGGCAGCGGCCGCTCAAAGGCCTTGTGTCAGCAAAATTGCTTGAATCGTAGTCATTGAAGAAAGAAATCACAAGGATTGCCAAATATGTTCTAGCAACGCCAGCATGCTTTGGACAAGAGCCTAGCTTTCGGCACTGACGCCTCCCACGGGCGACAACTTGTCTGCTGCCTGAATGCCCTAGTCGTCTCTAATCCTAGCCAGATTCGCATCGATGCCGCCGCTGAGGGCGCTTCGGAAATGGCCAGCGCTGTATTATAAAGGCATTACTATCTTCACCGCTTTATTGCGATCCCAGTCTCATAATGAAATAAAGATACGCTCGATTTCCTGGCCGCCTTCAGCCGAGGAGCCAGCAGACGCAAGGCGAGCAGCAACATCAAAGCGGCTAGAGGAAGAAATCTGCTTGTATCGCAGTTATCCCTTCCACCAGCCTCGGTATTAACCAATGATCGTCAAAAATAACTTGTTTTTTTTGGCATTTCTCTATCCGAGACCTTGTTATGAACGTGAACAAACAATACTAGCGCATTTTTCAGGGGCCGGCTCCGAGAAGAGCACCCCAGCGTCATCATGACGTTGGCGCTGTCCGCGCTGGCATTGGCTGCCGCTTCCAGCCAGAGCGGCACGCTGGCCTTCGCCGGACACATCGCGTTTTGATGCATCCGTCGCTCGCTGGCTGGCCGGAACGGCGCCGCCAGACCGGATTCGGAGCGCTCGACGGACATGTGTCCCCGTCTTAAGGGTGGTCCTCAACTTACACGTCCAAGGTGTTCGACATACGACTTCACACAATTTTTAAGAATATGCATTTTGAGTTAGAAGACCGCTTTCTTAGGCATTTTTAGGTACACGTTTCTTTAGTGGCCTACTACATTCGAATACGGCTAAGAGGTTCTGACAAACAGGCTGGTTAAATAATATTGAATGGTTAACTTTTCACCTATTATCGTAAGGCTCTAATTATTGAGAGGTGTGTAGTCCATCGTAAGTAACATTCTTATCGGTTTTTAGAATTGCTAAAATGCTGTTACCTCCGGCGCTGTGGCCGAACAAATTTTGGCTATTTCGATGAGTTACGTGAAGTGGAGATGTTGCTTTGCCTGCAAGCTTCTCGAAAACGTATTTGTTTAGGCACGATGTATCCAAAGTTTGTTCCACCAGAGCGCAGACGGAACCCGCCGCGGTGGCCAGTGGTTAGGGCGCTCGGCTACTGATCCGTAGTTCCCGAGTTCGAACGCGACTGCGGCGGCTACGTTTTTATGGTGGCAAAACGCTAAGGCGTCCGTGTGCTGTGCGATGTCAGTGCTCGTGAAAGATCCCAGGTGGTCGAAATTATTCCGGAGCCCTGCACTACGAAACCTCGTTCTTTTTTCACTCCCTCCTTTATCCCTTTTCTTACGGCGCGGTTCAGGTGTCCAACGATATATGAGACAGATACTGCGCCATTTCCTTTACCCAAAACTAATTATTATTATTATTATCATTATTAGCGCTAAAGGTAACCGCGTTTTCGAAATTCTAGGAACTAGTATCGATATTGCCAAAGGTGGGCTACAAGTCTCTGAATAATTATATAACCCTACAGCAATAGCTAAAAAGTAAACTATTCGGAATTTGTTAACCAGCCTACTAATTCGCACATCTTAGCTGTATTCTGGCGTACTGCGGCGCTCACAATGCTATGCTGGAAAAACGTTCTTCTAAATGAAAAAGGCTATTTAAAAAAAATGTCTAAAGTCTTAGGTTAAACACCCAGTATATAGAGCTTACGGGGCGCCATTCTTGTTGCGCACTGATAACTTCCGGGGCATCGTTACGTTTGCCAAAAGCTGCACATTAGCCAACTCGAGCAGCGTATGAGGCCTCAAGCCTTATAAACGTTTTACCCGACGCACGAAGCGACAGCAGCAGTTAATATTCTGGTTTCTTTCACGGGGTGCTGTTATAATCAGGCTATGCTAAAACGGCACCTGCGCGTTCTGCGGTGTAGAAGGTACCGTGCCCGTTGTCATAAGGCAACATACCTTGCCGAGGAACCTGCCGCGAGTGTATTCCGCCCGGGAATTCGTGTCGATGACGACGTCGGGGAAGTCGTCACTCATCGTCTCAGGAGCCATCACGAACAAGAGAAAACGCGAACTAGATTCCACGCTTTCCAAAGCTGCAATGCACACTACCACACAAGCACCAGCGACTGGTCTCGACACTGCCGTTTCCGACAGGTGCGCGACGGTTTTGGAAAGGTAGGCTCATAGCACCACGCGGACGAAAAGAAGCTACGGTATTGGTTGGCGCCACTCGTCGGGGAGATGCAGGCAGTGGCTACACTTAGTCGCCCGTGGCCCTCCTTTGTAGACGCCTTATTGTAGTCTATCGTAGACGGCCTAGAAATCCCCTCCCTTATCTTGCTTAAGAAGTAAGCCTTCTAGCTGCCTCAGATCATCCAGGCTGCTGGGCTTTCCTGGGAATTCAGCTGTCTTCAGTGATCTTATCACACCTTCACTAAAACACCTTGCAGCTGGGAAGGCAGACACGTCATGCGGTTCGTGATAAGCCGGAATGGGTACCGTGAACAGCCTGTTGTCACGGATTGGTAGCGCGTCCCCGACTTTTCGAAGGGGAACGCTATCGCGTGCAGGTTCGAACAAGATAACAAAGAGATCAAACAAAACAAAACGAAGCCGTATTTATGATTTAAACGAAAGGGCCCAATAAGAAACGCTCACGTCAGCAAGGAAAACACACCCTCAACAAGCGTACAACACTACAGAATAAAAGGAAAAAGTTCACTAGATGTGGAGCGTTCCACGTGAAGCGGGGATGCCTTGCAGAAAGGGCGAACGCGGGTCGATGTTGTGCGACGCGTTGCTGGCGATGCCTCGAAGGAAGCAGCGGAAGGGAGCCATGTGGTAGTAGAAGCGCATAGGAATAGAAGGAGATGCCGGTGAACTCCCGTAGAATCCCGAGGAACTTGGCATCCGCAGAAAGAACATGCGTATCCAGGTCCCGTCGACAGCGGCACGAAATGCCTGAGTCTTAAAGCGGGCTATCCAAGAGTGCCTTACAGCAGCACGGACCCTCATTGCATCGGAAGCCGCCTGCACACTTGCAGAGAACGCTGGAGGATTGCGTCGGTAATCCAAGGGGGGGTCCACGGCAGCACCGGCCTAACGTTCGACGGCTGCCACCTTCACGACGCTTGAATGACAGGATCTCCGCTGCCCTGTCTTCCTTTACACATCGGTCTTCTGACACCTCAGCTCTCCGCTCCTCGTGCTTGCCACGCTCTTTGTCACCGTCGCCTCGCACACACCATTCGCACGTGCACACGCGCAGCGCTCGGCTGTCCGACGCACCACTGTCGACGCACCACGTTCGAAAATCCTTCGATGATTTGTTGTTCACCTCACACCTGTACTATCTCTGCCAGTGTCCGGTTTCCTCCATGTCCATTAATCACGTTTTCCTGCTGCGAAGTTATAACCGACCGAAAATGGCATACCCGAATATTAGTTATTCGTTTGTCAGGCGGGAGTCAGCATTTGCCCATGACAAAATTTATTGATTAATTTTGTTTGGGCAAGTTGGTTCATAGTTTGAAAAGTACGTTCTTGCGTCGTATGCGTTTCGTGCTTTGTCTTACTTCACAAGAACGTACTTTTCAAAATTTATCTGACCACGTGTTTTCACGAGGTGTGTCAGCGCCTGTACACATGCTAATGATTTTTCTCGTAGCAATAATCACGTGGTGGTAAACTGTGAAGTATTCGTGAGCAAATGTCGAGTGCTCAACTTATGAGGATAGACAGTGAAAACCCCACACTAGAATCATGTGTGGATGCCCTGGAAAGGTAATTGGAATCGGGAGACTGGAGAGAGGCGAATACTCAGGGAAAGGTGGCCAGAAATGGAGGAAAGCGTGGCCTCTACCGACATTGTACATTAAAATGGGCGACATGCCAGTGCAGAAGATGAGCACGGAATTGAAAATAACTTGGGTAGCTTGGACAACTTAGAGAAAATAGGTCAGGAAGCATGAATCAAGAGCGGCTGTGAAATAAGTCATAAAGAAGGGAATGATAGCTAGGAGATTAACAGTGAAAAGCACACAGATGAGGTCAGAGCCAAGGGTCTGGGAAGGGACAAAGCCATGATGGCGGTGGTAACAGCAAGAAGGTGGACGAAAGTGAGATGGAGGAAGGGAGTACACACGTGCTTATCGCCAATGACTCCAACCTGAGACACAGCTCCTGAACTAAACTGAAGCGGGTAAGGGTGATAGGTGAGTGCCAGCGGGGATTTTCTCGAAGAGGACAATGAACGCGGTGCTACCAGAGACGAAAATCCGCTCTTTTCCCAAGATGACGTGCGTTTGGAGGAATGAGGGAAGACTCTTCTGCTGTCTAGAAAACTCGTTCAACGCAAACGCATGTGGGTGACGCAGCCGAGACCCGGTTCCACGTGATCAGTACTCCGCCATCTCCGTGCTACGCGCTTGCTTGACAGCTGTTGTTATCTGTCTTTTGCGCATGCGCTGAAGAAGGTGGTGGTTTGATTTCAACCAGTTGAGGGGCGGTTATGAGCAGACCGGCCGTACGAAAGATAATTTTTGGAGGGCGTCAACTGGTATAAAGGCCCATTCACACGACGGTCGATTGGACGGCGGCCCATGCATTACGTGTTCACACCTCTGTATAAACTGTTCTGCAGGAAAGTGATGAAAACGAGCTCTTGTCCGCGCCTGCCGACCCAATGTTACTAGAGCGAGCTCTAGTAACCCCCGTTTTTTTAGTTTCTCACGTTCCATTTTCAGCACCTTTAGCACTAACAAAAAACTAACTGCAGTCGCATAAAACGCAAGAATCAATGGGCAAATGTCTTAAAAGGAGGCCTTCCAGCCTACGGTGTCTAATAATTTTCCCCCTTGGCTCATTCTCACCTTCTCTCCGCTTACCGGTCACATTACACCGGCTAGGGTTGTCGCAAGGGGTGGCAGTAGAATCAGGAATAACTAGGACTTAATCGGATTAATCATGGCGTCATAGAAATCGGTCACAATGAGAGAGAAATTTACAGCAGCCGGAAGTATTCTTGCCATCCTACCAAAACGTTGGGAAGAGTGGGCTGGTTGCCAGACCTAGCGGGCACACCTTGGCGTTACGCCGCTGAATACCGCTGGGACGAGGCCCCTTGACATTTCTCGCTCACTGGTACGCTGTAGGGAGCGTTTATGAACCGCCTTGCTTAGAGTGGGGACATCCTTTGATGTACCCCTTGCTGATGCCCCCTAAACTTCAGTGTTGCCATTTCTGCTGCTTTCGTAGAAACCGTGCCATGCTGGCCCCCAATTAGAATAGCACAGTGAGCTGCTTTTGTACAGGTACTGCCACTTTTGTGTGCCCTGGGGATATGGCGCAGGAGAAGGAGGGGCTGATCGCTGGTTAGCTGCCAGCAGCTTTTGACATCGTGCTATGCTGTGCTACTCTTAGAAAAGGCGCAATGCCGCCTTTCAAGCTCCCCTAGCTGCAGCATCCTTTTCTTCCAAATTCGCTCCCCTCGTACAAACTCGCGGGGGGTGGGGGGGGGGGTGATGGAGGTGGGGCGGAGAGTGGAGATATGGCAACACCCTCTAAAGAACTAAAGGCCTGCTGGCTCATCCTTCCTTCCCTGAGCTATGTCACGCAAAAGAGGCCTACATAGAAGTTCCGTGCCGCACGTTTCGAAGCTAAGAGCGATGTAGGGGTGTTGCAGATGAGGCCAGGAAGGTATGCAATGGTTAACCCCACCTATTCCGAGAAGTCGGAGTGGGGGATGACGGCGACGACAATGCGATCGGTTTCGCAAGCACGTGACACTGATTTGATTGCCTGGGAGAAAGCAAAGTCGTGGCACGTCTCGACATGCTTCCGAACGCACTTTTTTTTCTGTACGCTGACCGTGCATGCAGAGTCTAGGCCTTGTGCTGCGCTTGCGGTTGTGTGTCCGTCGAGGTGATGTTCTAGTGCATTAATTGGAGCGAAATGTGGATTACCCTCCTGCCAGGCTATGCCTAACAAGTGCTACGTGCCCAATTGCCGGATTAATTCAAATCGGGGCCCATAAACCAGGCTTTCAAGTCTCCCCGGGGGGAAGAAGAGAACGCCTGGATTAGGGCTATACCACGAGCAAATTTCGTTCCGTCACCGCAAAGGTAAGATGTTTGAAACGTCTCCACATAATACTATGTTCTGAAAAATAGGATAGGCAGCGCTGCATTGTAGAAAAGTGTCTGTAAATCACAATGATTTTCTTACAGTTG
Organism: Amblyomma americanum; assembly: GCF_052857255.1. Taxonomy (NCBI): domain Eukaryota; kingdom Metazoa; phylum Arthropoda; class Arachnida; order Ixodida; family Ixodidae; genus Amblyomma; species Amblyomma americanum. Next base: position 89,662,463 of record NC_135504.1, read on the forward strand.
TAAGCAGCGAATCCAGCATTTCATGAGATAACTCTCTTGCTAAGTTACCGCTGCTTTTTAAACAAAACTGAACTTCTCTCTACGTTTGCGAACTTTACTTTTCCGAGACGGCCACCACATCGACGAGCTTACAGAGAGCACCACAACAGCGCCGCTTTCGCACAGCCACAATCCCAACAAAGCTTCCAGAATGCCCGTATGATCCTTCTAAGCCATGCACCTCAAGGGATGTCCTTGACTCGAAGCGAACGCGTCTTGAGGCTGCTGCTTTGAAAAAAGCGCTTGAAGAGTCCGCCGAAGCATTGCGCAAAGGGCAAGAAGTGGATAAGATTATAATCTTGACAGAATATGTAACCAGCAAGATACATTTTGGCATATTATCTGAGGAAATGAACGTCTAATTTACTGCACTTACTGAAGACTAAGCTCCAGGCGTCAAATATGCAGTTGCAGGAAAATCGCACTTTATCCTGACACTTTACTTTGTAAAGACGCCGATAATGAAAATGGGCACCAATTTCTCCATTCCATCTGTAGCAAAACAGCAAAAAATCGGCGGTGGAGCTACTTATGAGCATTGAGAACAGCTGCTATGTTGTAATTAGGTGGACGGCAAAAGTTTATATATTTGTGTTGAGAGCAAAATTATAATAAATACAAGTGTCCCCACTAAAACTACATACGCAGCTGTGAAGCGAATCGAGTGTGTTTCATTTCTCAGTATAGCTGCGCTCCATAAAATTGAAGGTATAGATACAAGGAAGGAAAATGTTTTAAAACAGAGGTAAATTTATTTAAATGAATGTACAAAGATAAATATTTACTGATAAAGCCGAGAACGCGACAGAGTTGCTGACATTAGTATCTATAAACAACCTTTACAAGGCTGGTTAACGGCTATTGCCTCTAATTATATGTTTCGTAAAGTGCCAGATCTTTATTATAGCGTTTAGCAGAAGTAAAATTGTCGATTGATTAATGAATGCTTATTTCTGCTAGGTGATCCCAGCCGCGATTCCACAAACTCCACCATAAGTGGCGGCGACTGCAGGCCTCTTTTCGTGAGGTTCACGGGAGGAGTGCTCAGGCCTCAAATTCTCTAGATAATAATAATTGTTTTTTTGGGGGGAAAGGAAATGGCGCAATATCTGTCTCATATATCGTTAGACACCTGAACCGCGCCGTAAGGGAAGGGATAAGAGAGTGAGTGAAAGAAGAAAGGAAGAATTAGGTGCCGTAGTGGAGGGCTCCGGAATAATTTCGACCACCTGGGGATCTTTAACGTGCACTGACATCGCACAGCACACGGGCGCCTTAGCGTTTTTCCTCCATAAAAACGCAGCCGCGTTTTTATGGAGGAAAAACGCTAAGTGCACGTTAAAGATCCCCAGGTGGTCGAAATTGAGGGTGTTAGATATGGGCGTGGGTGTTTCGACAATTCCCCTCTAAGCACTGCACTCAGGCTGTCCTTTTCTTTATCTTCTGGGAAAAGGGTCCTCTACAGAATGTTCCCAAGCCCATCTACCCAATCAACTTTGTGCTCTTTTGTGTGCTTGTCCTCCTGCCTAGAGCCTGGTCCACATGAAATGTCACGGAGGGGCTTTACTCCAGCCTCGGCTACCCTGCCAATACATAGCAGGTGTTGGGGAAGAAAATGGCGGGCAGAAATTGCCATCAATTGTGTCTTACGGCCGTTTTAGGCTGTTTTAAGCAAGGGGGTACATGTAGGCTCCTGCTTTTGCCTTGGATAGATGGTTGGATGAACGGAACGTAGAAGCGTCCCCTTTGAAACGGGGTGATGGCAGTTGCCACCATGCTCAGCTTTTTTTCCCTTTATTTTTCTTTATCTCTGTTGTAAGTTATTAATATTCGCCATTTTCTTTAAATCATTCGTCCGACACTTTTAACCTTATGTCACCTCTCTGCTTTTGATCCACCAATCTTCCAATCGCTTTTTGCTAATTTGCACCGCAGATTTATTTCTATGACTATTGTTATCTGTAAACCCTAGGGCCTCAGGAAGAGTGACATTGCAAGCTTCGACGGCGAGGTGGATACCATCACATTTTAGTATCAGGTGTCCTATTGTGTATTGTTTCTACAGATTTACCGCACACATCACATGTGTCATCTTCTACGTTAAATTTCTTTTCATAGCTGCGCATTCAAATTAATACATCCTCACCTAGCTTTAAGAAGAGTAGGGGACTGCCTCTTGAGATATCATGAAACGCTTCCTTCCTGATCTGCTGTTTGTAGTATCAACATCGTTCTACGCTATGCTTCTTTTCCATTTATTTTAACCAATATTTGCCTTCCGCGTTTTTATCATGTCGTTTAATGTTCTGTCTTTCTCCGGCCTCGTCACGTTGCTGTGCGCTACTGTCTCTTCAGAGAGCCATAGATGTAATACAGAAATACCCTGAGCGGTTGGGTTGAAATGCTTGGCGGAAAATCAGAGGCTCTTTTTCTGTCAATTCGAAAAAGAAAAAATTCACCATAACCTCGGTAAACGCGCTCGCGATGCGATAAGTGCGCAACCGAACTCTCGCTCACATCAATCCCGTATGGGTTCCGGCTCACGCGGGTAACTCCAGAAACGGGTAGGTCGACCGTGTAGCCCGATCTTTAACCAACCGTGGGATAGGAGACCTCTGAGGAACGGAAGCCCCCGCCGAGGCGCCTCGCTCATACCCGGAGATTACAAATTATTTTGTCAACTAAGATGCACTATCCCAACCCTCACCCCGACCTGTACAGGGTGCAAGCCACATCACTCAGACGCCTGCAAGCAAAGGCCATTCTTAGCCCCTTCCGATCATTTAACGACAAACGGTGAATACGAACCTGCATGCCCGCACTATGGTGACGGGACGCACGCCCCGCAACACCATATAATACGTGAATGCGCTAGCAAACTCACCGCGACGACACTCTTGCTAGCTCCCTCGGCAGTGGAATGAGACAAGATCTTGCCATTTCGAGAAAAACAACGCAGTTGGCCCTCATCGCGTGAGCTCAACAGGTCGCCCCTGACTGTGGTCACCCTGAACTCGCCCCAGCCTCTACGAATCCCTTTCATTTCGTGGCAACAAAGTTGTAACCGCCACAATCCCCCATCCCCGCAGCGGTGTCTAGGCTGTTGCGACTTCTGGAAGAATGGAAAGGAATGTGCACGGGACTGCCCAGTGGCTCAAGCTGAGCCACAAGTGCTGCCACGTGCAGACAGTAGGATATGTAATAGCGAACTGAGAGCTCAGAAGAACCAACGCAATGAAGGACAATGGACAAGAAAGAAGGAGGACGACTGGTTGGCGCTGGTTCTTCTGAGAGTATGGCTGACCAACGAGCCCAACAAGTTTTGCTGATGTGTGAGAGGAAAGATTGAAAGAAACGACGGGCGTCGCAACATCCGCGTCATCTGAAGCGACGACGACGGCTTGGCAGCAGATACTCCTGGGGACAAGGAGCCCTTGCCACATTGCGGTAGCCTCCTGGCCTTAAGGGGCTGGGAGCTAGGGGCTCTCGCGGTGCCTACCTGCTGTTGTGTTCCGACTGAAGGAAGAATGGAGAGGAAAGTGCAAGGGACTGCCCACTGGCTCAAGCTAAGCCACAATCGCTTCCTCGTGAACACAGTAGGAGAGTTGAAAGAGATAGAAGAAAAATTAAAAGACAATACGCTCGTCGCAACAACCGCGTATTCCAAAACGACGACGACGGTTTAGCAAGAGATACACCCGGTAACAAGGAGCCCTCGCCAGATTGGTGAGAGCTCCTATATCCCATTCCCGTAGGGCCAGGTAGCCACCTCGCCTTCTGCGTTGTCTGTTGTTGCGAATGAAGGAAGATGATAAATGAAGGTGCTAGCTTTACGGGCTCTCACACATAGGGTTGGGGGGGGGGGGGGGGGGGGGAAGGTGTCTAGGCCCTGAGCTCTGGCCTTTAATCAGCAAGAGCGAATTACCTGGTTAGTTGTGATAAATTCAGGCGCTCACAAACAACGACACAGAGGGGACACAGCGCTTACTCGCAACTACAAGAATTTTTATTCAGAGGTTTGTATATATACTACAAAAACCAAAAACCAAAACAAACCCAGAGCAATCGCACGCCACATGCCGACCGATGAGCAGGGAAATATTAACACGCGGTTTTCAGTCACTCATTCAAAAAACTTATTTCTCCACCAGACAAGCCAACTGAAGGGTGACAAACACATGTATTTCCCGTTTCCGCGATATGATAGGCTTCAACTATCTGCCGCGTTACACGATCTCGGTGACGAAAAAGAACACGTCTTAGAAAAAAGGGGATAACATTGCTTCTTGCGCCTGTTTCAGTCAAAACAATGAAGAACTATATAGTGTGAAGTGTTACCTTTTTCCAAATCCGGCGTGCTCCATCAGCCGCCCATTCAAAACACGACCACTTTGGCCTATGTACACTTTTCCGCACGACGTGGGGATATTGTACACTGTGCCCACTTTGCACGCGACATAAGGTGATACATGTCTGACAGCACATCCTCTTTTTCTTTTCTTCGCGCCTTAGCTCAGTTTTCTGCCTTGTTACGTGGTTAGTCACGTGGCGCAATTTGTGAGAGCGAGCGGTCTGAACCGCGGTCAGCGCAGCGGTGGAACGAACGGTACCAGTCACGTGTTACGACGTCTCAGCCACACGTGCTGCGAGCCAGAACTGAAATCCATGTGTCATTTGACCTTCAGCTTTTAAATAGAGAAGTGGAGCTTTTCGCAACAAAAAGTTAGCTGTGGTTCAACCCGGCTGAACTTAGCAACACGAGCGAAAGCTCAGTTAAGGTAATCACATGAAGGTAAGTACACGCCTCACGTTTTTATATAGCGAATGGCGTGTCACGCAATTTCCGGCAGTTGCGAGAGTGCTGTCGACTCCGCAACGCAGCGTCACGTGATTCGATACTTGCGAGGTGAGCGACCCGCCGTGGTGGCTCAGTGGTTAGGGCGCTAGGCTACTGATCCGGAGTTCCCGGGTTCGAACCCGACCGCGGTGGCTGCGTTTTTATGGAGGCAAAACGCTAAGGCGCCCGTGTGCTGTGCGATGTCAATGCGCGTTAAAGATCCCCAAGTGGTCGAAATTATTCCGCAGCCCTCCACTACGGCACCTCTCTCTTACTTTTTTCTTTCACTCCCTCCTTTATCCCTTACCTTACGGCGCGGTTCAGGTGTCCAACGATAAATGAGACTGATACTGTGCTATTTCCCTTCCCCCAAAACCAATTATTATTATTATTAAGGTGAGCGAGTGCCCTCGGCTCAACGCGCTGCTGCGAAAAGGCGCGGATAGTCGCGTGGCATAAAGTCCCTGAGAACATCTTAACGCGAAAGCCTTGCTTGGCTCAAGAGTGGCGCGGACGAAAGTTGCAGACGGAAGTTGTCCCCACGAACTGTCTATCATAAGTTGTGTGGTAATTAAAACAAAAATGTATAAGTTGATTAAGTCGCAGTTCTTAAAGCGACTATGCAATAAATTAATTTAGGTTACGTAAAGCAGACGAGAGATAGGCATTTCATCACTTGTCACCCCAACGCAATAATGTTTAAGCTAGCATCAATAACAACCAAGATATAGACGATTAAAAATTACGCTCCTCCTGTCCCCCACCCTCAACTCGTACACGCGGGGCACCACACAAAAATAAAGAAAACAGCTCTGGGACTTGGTCCCGCAAATCAACACGTCACGCACTGACGTTCCTTTTGCAACTTCCGGTTGTCCCTCCTAGCACACCAGCAGCAGCGTCGGCGGCGTGATTGCGGCGTGCGTCGGGTTTCTTTGCTAGTCGTCTGTTGTAGTTAGCAGTAATGAACCCGGACCTCGAGGTGCGACTGTTCGCTCTTGGGCATCGAACATCTCCGTTCACGCCGTACCGGCTTAATGCCAGCGACGACAGTAGCGACTCGGCGAGCCACTGAGAGTGGCTCCGGAACTCCCGACAGGAGGAGGCGGCAGAGGAAAATTGAAACCATATGCGCGAACGCAATACCCTGGCAGCAGAAAATGTTAAAGCCGCGCACCGGCGGCTTTGAGCAAGAACAAATATTAAGAGCCTTCGTGGCATAGCCTCTATTGAAGAAGAATCGGTCACATGCTTATCAACGAAAAAGAGGCGAGGAAAGAATCGCCGTAGACACTCAAGACTGGTTACGAATATGAAGTAGAAAGCTCTATAGCCACGCGAGTGAAATGTTTGAACCCTTTAGTGCAGTGGAGCCGTGCGGGGGCACAAGGAGCTGCGTGTCCTAAGCTCCCCTGTGTCCATTAAAGTTTTCACCACCACCACCACCTATCAGCCCCTCCTGGTCGCGCCTCTGCCGCACTGCTTCCGCTTCACGTTTCCGCAACTCGACGTTGGCTGCACGCTTCTAGCGCTTCCTGTCAGCGTCTCGCTGCGTACTTCAACGCCTCCATGTCGCTTCAACCGGTTGAGACTAGCTTCCCGTGCTCTTACCGTAGCGGTGATCGTCGATGTTGCAGCCCGCCTCTGCAGCCGTCATAAAGCATTTATCGGCTCTTGTGCTTTGGAGCCGGTAGCGTACCTTTGTGGGCTCCCTCGCCTCTCTGTTCACGTAGACGCGGTCGCCTCGCAGGCCACATACGTTGATGTCGTCGCCGTTCCATCGCACTGCATCCAGTGTTGTAGGCGCTACCGAAAAAAATACTAAATACATAACTCTTTAAGCTAAAAGAAAGGAACGCATTACTGCCCGATCTTAGCTACAAAAAATGTAACGCCTTAGCGTTAACGTTACAGAAAAAGTACCGCACCTTACTTTTTCGTTACTGCATGGCCATAAATTTTAATCAGTGCGTCTTCGCTGCAAGAAATCACGATAACAATTTTATAAAGGATATATTTCAAATAAAACCTCTAGCCAAAACAGCAATTTTACCCGAAATTTTGATTAAATTACAATAAATTACACATTTGTGCAGGAGCTCAGCTATGTTAGAGTGCCCTAAAGTTGCCTGCAGAGTTATATGTGATGACATCATACACTGTGGCACATGAAGCAGCCATTCTCTGAACATGACATTAAACACAAAATACCACTTCAAGATCAATTCTAAATTTCCAAAGAAAACTTCGCTGAACTTTCAGCAAATTTACAGTAATTATGAACAATGTGATGGTTCTAAAATGCCGGGCATGCTTCCACTCTTTAGAAATTTGTGTGTGTGCAGTGGTTTGGGAAGGGAGGTAGGTGAAGGCAAGTGTGTGAATGCGTGTTCGTGCACGTGTCTCGTGGTTTATGGGTAGTCTGTCGTTTTCTTTCAGTTGGGTGCGTCGTCAAGAGCAGGTGTTTCTGGCATGCAAGCGAGCCGCAACAAGGGTTGTGGAGAACACCTGTGCATTTTGTTTATCTGCAACATCACTTAAGGCACTCCGCGCTTTCTCTTTCAAAAAAGGAGGCAGAGGGGGGGGGGGGGGGGGGGGACAACTGGAATAAAAAGTAACTATAACGTGACACCTCGAGTTGCCGAAAAATGTTAGCGTAAGCACGTTACCAGTTACAGTCTCGAAATGGTAACGGGTACGCTACAAAGTTACCCAAAAAAATAAAGTGTTAGCGGTAACGCCGTTAGTTGAAACGTGTTACCGCCAAGACTGACTGCATTTCACACACACCGTCGGCAGGGGAGTCTGAAGAGGCAGTGGCGCGCGCAGCCGCTAAACCCTTCGCAGAGACACTAATGAATCCTACTGTGGGAGCACTGGCGCGACTAATTCATGCAGCAAGTGGTCTGACGCTGGGACCTGCTGCCTCCAACGCTCCGCGGCCTTCCGCCATCTGAAGTACTATTTCGACTGCGACGCCCTCTCCCGCAATGATTCCTTGCTCTGAAGCTGCTCCAGTCGCTGCCCCTCTCCACCTCTTGCCAGGTGTATTACATAGCTGCCTTTTTGTCAAACCGCTACAGAAGAAGCGGCTGCCTCGCAGACACAACGTGCGCCTTTAGCACCAAGCCAGAGAACTGGATGATTTCTATCGTGCCGACGAACACACTGCACACATGGACGCGGCAAGGCAAGCTACGTGGTCAGTGCAACCACGCCCGATCTACCCTTATCTCCGCCGCCGCGGTGTCCGCCCCCAACCCCGCCGCAGCAGACGAGACTGCGATAGCGCTGGGCATCGCTGACCGCAGTACGCCGAGAGACCTCAGTGACTCAAAACGAGCAATTCTAAACTACTCGGCAGGCTGCATCTGCATTCCCGCCGCACGCATCCTGCGTGGCTGCACTTCCGACCGCAAAACTGACCTAATCTGGGTACCCGCCCACGAGGGCAACTGTTGCAATGAGGGAACATATATTAGGTTGGGGCAACCTAAAAAGATTGAAAAATAATAAGCCCCTGCCTACACCACTGACGTATAAAAGTCTGGAAAGGGGCCGGCTGACTTGCCCGATGATTAAAAACCCCGGCGGCCGGCCCCACGGATCCAGGCGCCCTCGCTGAAGCCCCCAAACGTTTACCGACATCAGCAATGTTCATAAAAAGACGTGACACCCTTTCGCGCCTCTCCAACCCGACCTCGACAAAGCATAAGCCATCCTGCTCTGAAGATTGCAGACGCACTCAATTCTCAGCCACTCAAGCTGTCACTGATCACCAATGGGGAATACGACCCCACATGCCCAAATTGCAACCACGGATAGTCCGCCACTCTGGCGCACATCCTCTGCGGGTGCGAAAATATCCCTCCACCACGAGCCCTCCTGCCAGCTCCGTCTGCGGAATGCTGGGACCAACTCCTCACCCAGCCAGAGAAGACCACGCAACTTTTACTCATTTCATGGGCACAGTACGTCGACCCCACCTGCAGGCCGCACTGGACCCACCTGCTTTAATTCCCGGAACCTGTGGCAAATGAAATTGTGTGTTTCTTTCTCTCCCCACTTCTTGCCATCTGTATGGCTCTCCCGTTTTTTGTGCTCAGACGCCGAAAGCTATGATCTTTGAAGTAATGGTACATAAAAAGCTTTCGCCTTGAAGTAAAGTGCATGAGCACGAACACATGGTTATATTAGCGCTCATAAAACGGCTCTCGACCCACGACACGCACTACTCGTCGGGCTCGGCGTCACACAGATCTTGTCACTACATCAAGAACAACTTCAGAGTCCCGCTGACATAACAGACGAATCACCTTGTACGGCCCGCAGTAGCGGCGAAAACGTTTTCACTGAGTTCACGCTGACAAATGCATGTACAAACTCGGACTCGGTCAGCTGGCTTGTATTCTGCGTGGCGCCGACGAAGATTGTAATGTCAACGGTCGATGGCTTACTCCTTTTGAGTGCGCACCAGGCATGGCATTGGGATTCTGCGGACTGTACGACATAGACATAACGGTGCTGAAATGTAGTCGGGTGTCCTCTAGCACACTCCCTTTATAAAAGGGATTGATCTAGAGGGCAGCTTCGTCATCATCCTGACTACACCCAATAAAGGGCAAAGGCCTCTCCCATGTCTGTCCAATTAATTCTGGCCTTTGCCTGCTGAGCTCACCCTATGCCTGCAAGCCTCATAACCTCATCCGCCCACATAACTTTCTGCCTCCCCCTGCTACGCGTGCGCAATCATGGAATCGGATATGTTTCCTTAAAGGACTACCGATTATCTTACCTTCGCATTACATGCCCTGTCCATTTCTTCCTTCTGATTTCGACTAGGATGTCATTGACACGGCGTTTGTTCTCTCATCCGCTCTGCCCGCTTCAGGTGTCTTAACGTTAAACGTATCTTTTATCCTTCCATGGCTCGCTGCGTCGTCGTTAACTAAAGCTGAACATTTTCATTAGCCTCCACGTTTCTGCCCCGTAGGAGAATACCGGTAAGAAAAAGCTAATATACACTTTTCTCTTGAGGGATATTCGTAACCTCCTATTCATTATCTGAGAGGACTTGCCATATGCGCTGCACCCCATTCTTACCCTTCTAGTTTTTTCCCTCTCATGATCCGGATCAGCTGCAACTACCTGCCCTAAGGAATGTAATCCTTTACCACTTCCGACCCCTCGCTTCCAATTGTGCACTGCTGTTCCCTTCCTAGACTGTTGAACGTTACTTTTGTTTTCTGCATGATCATTTCTAGACCGACCGTTCTGCTCCGTGTAACTCACTGATCATTTTTCGTGGCAATAGCGCAAACAGGACACGGGACCAAGACGAGTAGACACACACAGCGCTGACTTCCAACAACTTTATTGGGAAAAAACACGTCAATTTATACATGCACTTATTGCCGTGTCATCACAATGCATGCGCAAACTCAGCGTGAACGTAGGCAGGCCAGTTCTTTTTTCGATAGTTTGACTGAACGAGTGCTAACACAAGAACTTCCTAATCTAGCTATCTTTTCTGCTTCTATAATCTCACGAGTGCGCTTGTCCTTACTTTTTCCTGCTAAAAAACACTTGTCTAGTAAGGCCTGCACTTATCACATGCGTTGCAATGTTTGACTAGCTATCCGTCATTTTCGTTTTTGTTGCGTACATAGCGATTATGCTCACGGAGGCGGTCGTTGAGGCAGCGACCAGTTTGACCTACATATTGGCGCCCACAAGAGAGTGGAATCAGGTACACTACCACAACCTTGCATTCAGCAAAAGGAATTTGATGCTTCTTCGCGCATTGATTGGACACAGGACGAGCACATTTGTTAACCTTGCATAGGCTGTTTAGCTTTTCAGAGGCAGAAAAAACAACTGACACATCGATACGATTTGCAATGCGCTTAAGATTGTGAGAGATGGTATGCAAGTATGGAATAACGGACATTGTTTTTCTCTGTCTCTCCAAGGGCACATGCACACCAGGTTGCAGCTCAGTGTTCAGCTTTCTGTGCAAACTTCCCGCTACTGAAATCTGACGAAGACCAGGATAGCCAGCATGCGATAGCCTACTGCACTGTTGTTGGAAACTTGTATGCATCGAATGCGGACAGGATTTTCGGAGGGCATTTTGAAAGCACAGGTTCGCTATCGCTCTTTTTACCAGTTTAGAGTGGGCAGATTTGAAGGGCAGGAGAGGCTTGCTATTGCGGGGTTCATAAGCCCAGCAGGTATGACCAGGGTGAAAGATGATGCTAATGTCAAGGAATCTTAGGTTGCCATTAGAGGGCAGTTCAAAAGTTAGAACAAGCGGTTTAAAACTTTGTCTGAGCATAGTTAAAATGTTAAGGCCTTGGATTCAAAGGAGTCATGATCAATGTCAATAAAAATCAAGAAATCGTCAACGTATCTAAAAACTTTGGCAACCTGCATATTGTCTAATCTGTCTTTGACGGCTTTGTCATGTCCGGCTAAAAAGGAGTCACTTAAAATCGGGGCTATACAGAAGTCAATGCAAATTCCTTCTGTTTAAAGATGGGGCTTATCATTCCACACGGTAAAGGTGGACGTCAGATAAAAGGATAAAAGTTCTAAAAAGCTGCTAGCGCTAATACCTGCTGAGTTTTGAAAAGCAACGATTCCAAGCTGGTCAGTACACTCTTCAACACATTTTAGTAACTTATCATGCGGCAGTGAGTAGTACAGGTCATTGCTGTCGACAGAAAAAGCGCGAAGGTTATCACATTTACCCGACTGCATAAAATCAAGAACTTCGCTAGAATTTTTTACTAAAAACGGATCCTCTGTTTTTAGCAGGCTGAGCTTACATTGCAAGAAACGAGACACCTGTCTTTGCCACGTGCCTTGTTCAGACAGGATTGGTCTAAAAGGCCTCCCAGGCTTATGGCTTTTTGCACTGGAAAAAAAAAAAACATGAAGGAAGTCTTGTTTTGAGTCTGAAATGCTCTTAGAGAGGCTACCCAAGTTGAACTTGTTACACAATTGTAACGCTTGCCTCTTAACTTTAGCTACCTTAATGCCATCATGGCAAGCGAACACAGAAGACACAGCACTATCAGCTTTTGACTTAAAGAGTTCTCAGGATAAAATTGCAAATCCACCTTCTTTATCGGCGGGAATCATCGTGAGGCCACTCTCCATAAAGCAGGTTCGAACCTGCTTGACCGGTTGTCTGGATGGGGCAAAATTGGAGCGGGAAAGAACGTCAACGCCTTCCGAGATGCAGCGATTATGCTCACTGGGGGTGCATTCCGAGATATGTTGTGCACTAACGAGAGGAGTTCCGGTGGCGACCGCTGAGGCTGAACTGCGAACTTGGGCCCCAGGGGGAGGACACGAGAGACAACGGAAGGTAGGTCCAGCGGTTCTAGTGCGTGAATTTGGTTTTTAGCTGACTGCTGCTGCAGCTCTACTGCATTCCGAAGCTGGTTCAACTGCGTGCTCCAAATGAACACGATGGTGCGAGCAGCGATGCGAAGGAATTGCTGGAGTCAGCGAGACGCTTCCGAGGCGGCATGATGGTCGAACAGCTGAGCAGCCAAGAAGTGTCTGTAGAGCTTGGCTTGTCTGTTGTACTCAGCTTTCATGATCTTGCACACTCTTGCTATGTGACCAGCTGAAGGAAGGAAGCCACCAAAAAGCCTCTTGACGTCTTCCGGCAAGATGTGATTCCAAATGCAGAACGAAAGGGTCCTGGCACGACATGTGGCCACGGCAATAAACGTGACAGTCATAGAAAGATCCAGGGAAGCACATTGAAAAGGGCCCATTGAACTAGAAATATGCTTGAGCAAAGTGGAAATTCGGGCTTGTTGGTTCATATTTCGTGGCAATAGCGCAAACAGGACAAGGGACCAAGACGAGTAGACACACACAGCGCTGACTTCCAACAACTTTATTGGGAAAAAAAGACATCAATTTATACATGCACTTATTGCCGTGCCATTACAATGCATGCCCAAACTCAGTGTGAACGTAGGCAGGCCAGTTCTTTTTTCGATAGTTTGACTGAAGGAGTGCTAACACAAGAACTGCCTAATCTAGCTATCTTTTCTGCTTCTATAATCTCACGAGTGCGCTTGTCCTTACTTTTTTCTGCTAAAAAACACTTGTCTAGTAACGGCCTGCACTTATCACATGCGTTGCAATGTTTGACTAGCTATCCGTCATTTTAGTTTTTGTTGCGTACATTGCGATTATACTCACAGAGGCGGCCGTTGAGGCAGCGACCAGTTTGACCTACATATTGGCGCCCACAAGAAAGTGGAATCTGGTACACTACCCCAACCTTGCATTCAACAAAAGGAATTTGATGCTTCTTCGCGCATTGATTGCACACAGGACGAGCACATTTGTTAACCTTGCATAGGCTGTTTAGCTTTTCAGGAGGAGAAAAAACAACTCGTTTCTTGCAATGTAAGCTCAGCCTGCTAAAACAGAGGATCCGTTCTTAGTAAAAAATTCTAGCGAAGTTCTTGATTTTATGCAGTCGGGTAAATGTGATAACCTTCGCGCTTTTTCTGTCGACATCAAAGACCTGTACTATTCACTGCCGCATGATAAGTTACTAAAATGTGTTGAAGAGTGTACTGACCAGCTTGGAATCGTTGCTTTTCACACTCAGCAGGTATTAGCGCTAGCAGCTTTTTAGAACTTTTATCCTTTTACCTGAGGTCCACCTTTACCCTGTCGAATGATAAGCCCCATCTTCAAAAAGAAGGAATTTGTATTGGCTCCTGTATAGCCCGATTTTAAGTGACTTCTTTTTAGCCGGACATGACAAAGCCGTCAAAGACAGAGTAGACAATATGCAGGTTGCCAAAGTTTTTAGATACGTTGACGATTTCTTGATTTTTATTGACATTGACCATGACTCCTTTGAATCCAAGGCCTTAACATTCTAACTATGCTCAGACAAAGTTTTAAACCGCTTGTTCTAACTTTTGAACTGCCCTCTAGTGGCAAGATAAGATTCCTTGACATTAGCATCATCTTTCACCCTGGTCATACCTGCTGGGCTTATGAACCCCGCAATAGCAAGCCTCTCCTGCCCTTCAAATCTGCCCACTCTAAACTGGTAAAAAGAGCGATAGCGAACCTGTGCTTTCAAAATGCCCTCCGAAAATCCTGTCCGCATTCGATGCATACAAGTTTGCAACAACAGTGCAGTAGGCTATCGCATGCTGGCTATCTTGGTCTTCTTCAGATTTCAGTAGCGGGAAGTTTGCACAGAAAGCTGAACACTGAGCTGCAACCTGGTGTGCATGTGCCCTTGGAGAGACAGAGAAAAACAATGTCCGTTATTCCATACTTGCATACCATCTCTCACAATCTTATGCGCATTGCTAATCGTATCGATGTGTCAGTTGTTTTTTCTGCCTCTGAAAAGCTAAACAGCCTATGCAAGGTTAACAAATGTGCTCGTCCTGTGTCTATTCAATGCGCGAAGAAGCATCAGATTCCTTTTGTTGAATGCAAGGTTGGGGTAGTGTACCAGATTCCACTCTCTTGTGACGACAATATGTAGGTCAAACTGGTCGCTGCCTCAACGGCCGCCTCTGTGAGTATAATCGCAATGTACGCAACAAAAACTAAAATGACGGATAGCTAGTCAAACATTGCAACGCATGTGATAAGTGCAGGCCGTTACTAGACAAGTGTTTTTTAGCAGGAAAAAGTAAGGACAAGCGCACTCGTGAGATTATAGAAGCAGAAAAGATAGCTAGATTAGGCAGTTCTTGTGTTAGCACTCCTTCAGTCAAACTATCGAAAAAAGAACTGGCCTGCCTACGTTCACACTGAGTTTGGGCATGCATTGTGATGACACGGCATTAAGTGCATGTATAAATTGATGTTTTTTCCCAATAAAGTTGTTGGAAGTCAGCGCTGTGTGAGTCTACTCGTCTTGGTTCCTTGTCCTGTTTGCGCTATTTCCACGAAATATGAACCAACAAGCCCGAATTTCCACGTTGCTAACTGATCATGATTTACTGTTCATCTACTGAGTTACTCAGCAAGGTAATGTTATCGGCGAATAGCATATTATTTACGTATTCTCCATAACTCTTATCCTAAACTTTTCACCATTGAGGCCTCGGATTACCTGCTGTAAACAGGCGGTGAATAGCATCGGCGACATCGTGTCTCCGTGCTTGACGCCCTTCCTTATAGAAATTCTATGGCTGAGTTTATGGAGGACTATAATAGCAGCGGAGCTCCTGTATATATCTTCCAGTATTTTGACACAAGGCTCTTATACACCCTAATTCCGCAATGTCTGTATCACAGCTGAGGTTTCCACTTGTAAAATGCTTTGTCGTAATCAATGAAGGCTATATGTAGAGGTTGGTTATATTTTGTGCATTTACCTGTCCCCTTATTTATAGTGTGAATATGATCTACTGTGTAATATCATTTACGAAAGCTTGCCTGATCATTTGGTTGATTAAAATCTAAGGTTGTCCTGACTCTATTAGTGATTACCTTAGTAAATACATTGTAGTAAACAGACAGAAAGCTGATCGGTTTGCAATTTTTCAAGTCCTTGTCGTCTCCTTTCTTATGAATTAGATAATATTTGCGCTCTTCCAAGCTTCTGGTACGGTCGAGATCATAAGTCATAGTGTATTCAGGGTGGGTAGTTTTTCTAGCAGAATCAACTCTCCATCTTTGAAGATGTGTGCTGTTACCAGATCTTCACTACCTGCTTTTCCCCTTTGCTTTGTTCCTAATGATTCACTTCCTGTTCCTTTACTGGAGGGATGCCGCATTGCTGTGCGCTACTATCTCTATCATGAACGTTCTGACCACACTGGCTACTTCATAGATTTGTGTAGAACTCTCCGGCTACATTAAGGATCATATCCTTCTAATGGCATTGCCCTCCTTGTCTCTTAACGCACACACCTGGTTTTTACCTCTGCCTAGTTTCCTGCAAAGAACACTCCCTTTCTTACTCTCATATAGGTGTATTGGGGCTTAGAGTGGAGTGTAGATAGGCGGTGACGTCGAGGTTGTCCTCATCGGTGACGTCCTGCAACATTGCGTCGGGCGTTGTCATGTAGCCTCCCTGCCATTTACGAGGTTAGGGTTCCAAGGGGTTGCCTCCTTTACTTTGGTTTGCGGGCGAAGATACTGCGCCATTTCCCTTCCACCAAAAACCAATTATTATTATTATTAACGTAGAGCAACATGATCCAATGATCTGTGTTCGGTGTCAACGTAGTCGGAGTTTACTTTCATGCAGTTCTTTTCCACTTTACCCCCTACACGGTTCCATTGAGATGTCCACGGCAAGCGAGAGGTACAGCCGTCTAATTGGGTTTTATAGAGTCAGCATAAGTTATCTCACAAGAGTGTACTGCAAACGTTGTTAGTACTAGTAAGCAACATTAAGAAAATAAACGAAATACATTTACGCCTGTCAACTGTCATGATATATGATCGGTATCAATCCTTCTTGATTTTAGAACACATCAAGGGGCTGACTAACAACGCATTACCCCTTAAAGCAAGAACCTTAATGGTCCCGTTCGGCGGAAAACCTGGCATCGGTGCGACTGGGAAATTCAGATTCGTGGAATGGGTGTAGTGACTTAGAAAAAGACGTTTGCTATAACGAAAAAGCAATGGCGTGTAGTGACTTAGAAAAAGACGTTTGCTATAACGAAAAAACAATGGCTGCGGCTTAGCTCAGCTAACCTTGGCTATGCAAGCGAAAGAACGGATTACACCCGAGACCATTTTCTAAGGTTCTTCGTGCCGAAGCACAGTCTGACAGACAGACGGGCCACGTGGGTCGTTGCGGGATCCGCACTGCGAGAACTCACTTCCAGCGGCCCGCCAGTCTCCGCCGCGGCTGCTAACAAGGCTCTTCGCTGTCTTTATTCGGCACCTTTCGCTCGCCGTCGAGCCAGGCGAAGCTCCCGCCCTTCGTTGCTTTCGGCTGGGCGTCTAGCGCGTTTACGCTCCCTATCGATTGCTAAATCCCTCGCACAGTTGGCAATGTCGACCGGGTGATCAGACTCGGCCCGACGTCTGCGAGTACCCACTCTCGAGGACGTCGGCTCTGGCTGACTTGCTTCGTCCATAGCAAGATGGTGGATAGGCAGCGTGCAGCCGCCGCGACGACGTGACTGCAGCTGCTGCGACTCACGTGGTACGTCACGTGGTTACTTACGCCGCTCCGCTCCTCCTGTTCAAGGTCATTCGTACCGACGCAGCGAAATCGGAGCCGCGTGGGTAGCGAGTGAAGCCACGGCTGCTCAATGGCGCCTAGTGCGTTGCAACTGAGCGGCCGTGGTAAAGCTTTCGCTTTAAAAGGTTGTCAAGCGGAAGTGAACCGGAGTCCCTTCGGTCGGGAGCCAGGCACTACTTCTGCACCAATGAGGGTGTTCGTTCAGGAAGATAAACAGAGGACATCTACAAGCACGTCGCACAGCAATGTGCGCAAATGACATTAAAGGAAAACTTAGTTTTAAGGGCCACTAATTAATGGCACGGATTATGTGTGATGACCTGTAGTACAGATGGACTTGATGTCACATGAAAAACTGCCGATATCTGTGTAATAGTGCGCATAGAAATCCCCAAGCGACGGCACGGACACTTTAAAACTGTCGCGCCATATTTGCAAGGTGAACAATGAAGTTTATGAAGACGGCCTGGATAGCTATAGCTACATGCGCTTATTAAATACAAGAAGGGAAGATTGACCGCCTGACCAGCAATCAATTTGTAATATTAATATTAATTGGTTTTTGGGGAAAGGAAATTGCGCTGTATCTGTCTCATATATCGGCGGACACCCGAATCACGCCGTAAGGGAAGGGATAAAGGAGGAAGTGAAAGAAGAAAGGAAGAAAGGTGCCGTAGTGAAGGGCTCCGGAATACAAACAAGGGTACATGGGAGCACATAATGTAGCTGGCCGAGACAATATGCTACAAAACCAAGTGGTGCCGAACATCAACATGAGCAAGGTCGTGTTCGTGAAGCGCAGAGAGAATGGACCGCAAATGGAGCCGGTGCTTACTTGATTAGGTCCCGCTAGCTAATGCGTTCAGCGCACAAAGAATCAGTGCTAAAAAAGAGGCTTCTGCTCAACAAATTCAACGTATATGTGAAACCCATGCTTGCTTTCAACACTGATTGTGTACTGGCGGCGTAGCATCGAAGTTTTGATCGATATCAAATTAAAAACTGAGAATTAAGCGGAGCGAAGATATTTTTGTTACTCTTCATTTTGCTTTGCCCTTTAGAAACACAGGAAAAAAAACAGCCGTGTGCTGTACAATTAAAATTGCCCTTAGAAAAATAAGTTGTTTCAGGAAAGCAAACGGTGCAAGAATTGGCTAAAGTCGGTGGACACCCCAACCGCACCGTAAGAGAAAGGAGGCAAATGGTAGTGAAAGAATAAATAAAGAGTTGCGTAGTGAAGAGCTCCGGAATAATTTAGACCAACTAAGGATCTTGATCGCACAGAACACGGGCGCATTGTCTTTGCTATAAACTGTCATTTTCGTTATGCTACAAGAAAGCGGCAAAAATGAAGGCAAAATTGCTCAGTGCACGTTAAAGATCCCCAGGTGTTTGAAATTATTCCGGAGCGCTCCACAACGGCCTCCTCTTTCTTTCTTTCTTTCTTTCTTTCTTTCTTTCTTTCTTTCTTTCTTTCTTTCTTTCTTTCTTTCTTCTTTCTTTCTTTCTTTCTTTCTTTCTCTCTCTCTTTCTTTCTCTATTTCTTTATTTCTTTCTTTCTTTCTTCTGTCAGTTCCTCCTTTATGCCTTCCCTTATGGCGCGGTCCAGGTGTCCAACGATATATGACAGATACTGCGCCGTTTCCTTTCCCCAACAACCAATTTACTATTTGCATTTTTGAAGAAAGGAAATGACGCAGTAACTGTCTCACATGTCTGGGTGGACACTCGAACTGCGCTGTAAGAAAAGATAATGAAGGAGCTAAGAAAAGAAGAAAGGCCGTAGTGGAGGGCTCCGGGATAATTACGACCATCTGTCTGTCTAACGTCCTCTGACATCGCATAACACACGGGCGCCTTTGTGTTTCAGCTCTATCGAAACGCTGCCTTAGCTGACTCGATTGATTGCGTGTACTTTGGCGCAGCAGTCGAGTGCCCTTTTCAGTGAAGGCCCGAAGCTCCGTGGACCTCATGGATTGCAAAATTCTTCGTCACCGTCGCCTCATATTGACACTGGAAAAAAATTTGCAGGACGCTTAAGCTTCACCTTTAAGAGTGGAATGCGACAGCGTGTTGCAGCACAGACAGGGAGTCCACGGAACGCCATCACCCGTTCGGCGAGTTTTCCACCGAAATATGTGACAGGCGTCCCTTCCTTTCCTTGCGCTGCTGTCGCGCGCTATCTGTCGGCACAGTGGCGTACATTGCGAAGAGGAGGAGAAGACATTTTTCGCTCACGGGCCGACGACACCGGCTTTTCTGCGACACGAGCTCCTTAATGCTGTCGGTTAACATTGTCTCTGCCTCTTACATCCTCACATTAACTTTCAGTTGTTTAGACATGTGGATTGCTGCCTAATACCAGTTGAATGAAGGAGCAATAAACCTATAGCTAAAATCATCAACCACTACGTGAGTAGAGGGCTCCGGAATAATTTCGACCACCTGGGGATCTTTACCGTGCGGTGGGCGCCGTAGCTGGCTGGCCCGCTCTGTGTATTAAATGCAACTGTAATAAACAGCATATCAGTATTCCCGCTTTGTCGTCCCTTCTTTTGTTCCCTCGAGCACGAATCCCTCCGCGGTTAGCAGGGGGAACGCTGCATCCGCGGAGTGGGAGTGCGGGGCGGAAGGCTGTCCCCCGTATTTGCACAATATATGGAACAAGAAGCACGTGGAATACACGGTGTTTTTTTCCGAACCGCTCATATTTCTATGTGATCCGAGCGTAGAGTGCGGAATCTGGACTCTGCGCCCAATGACGGCGCCTTAGATGTTACGTGAAAATTACCAAGCAAAATAGAAATACGTCTGTACAAATTTTAAATATCTTTTTAGTGGTGTTATTGTTACTACTCGTATAATAATTTTTCGTGCATTGAGTCCTTGTGTTGAGTATATATTTAACCTGCTCCACCATGGCCTCGCTTTTCATTTGTAACTCAACTCTGATCAGGTATCTCTTCTTCCAGCCGTGTGCTTGCGCCTTACGCTTCTTCTCCCAATGTAGCTTGGGGCTCAGTGTAGAAATTATATATGGCCACCAGCTGTAGGGCCTAGTAAAGGGGCTTGCTGGATTAAAAGTAACTAAAAACAAGAAACAACAAGTTATAGGACACAACTGGAAGCTGGCTGTACTGCTCATAATTGGCGCTACCATCTGGTAACCTCCACGAAGTGGCCACGTGAGAAAGCAGTTTTGAATCGAGATTCCGCAGTTGGTGTTGTTGAAAATCTCCTCCTCCAACTATAATTTTTAAGGCGAATGTGGTCGAAATTATTCCGGAGCCCTCCTCTACCGCACTCCTTTCTTCCTTTCACATTTCACTCCCTCCTTTATCCCTTTCCTTATGGCGCGGTTCAGGTGTCCAACGATATATGAGACAGATACTGCGCCATTATCTTTCCCAAAGACCAAATAGTATTGGTAACGCGAAAGCCTTTAATGGCACATGTTGCGTCCGTCCGTTACTCTCTTTCGCCCATGGCCTCCGAGATAACCCGCGAGCGCTAGCGCACGCGGATAACCTCGGCGGCCATGTTGCGACATTGGTAGGTCCCTGCGAGTGCCACGCAACCTCCCTCCTAGCCCTGTCTTCGATGGGCTCTCAGAATGCGGACAAACGCAAGTACTTAAGATCTTATCCACACATCAGTGATACAAGCAGCAATACCGGCCGGAAGGCTTTCGCGTCACCGCACTTTAGGTCAACAAAGTGCCCCCCTGAATTTCCTTCTCTGTGTGAGACGACAAAGATTGTTCTTCCAACAGCTGCAGTGAGTGCGAATCGATACACCAAACAGAGAATACCAAATGTTTATTCAAAGTTTACTGTTAAAATTTAAGATCGCATTAAAGCCGTCTCACAGATGAGAACTGATTCACTGCAATCGCATCTGGAGTCCAATCGCAGCCTTGGCAGTAACGACACAGGCATTGTCAAAAATATGATCTGTACATGTGTTCCAATGATAAGGAATAACAGTGCATGTCAACAAGAAAAAAAATGCCTTAAAGATTCAATGAATACAAAAGCTTCCTAAATCTTTGGTTGTGCAAATAAAACACAGCTTGCAATAACAGTAACAAAAGCAGAAAAAGAAAAATCTGGAGCTGCTCGAGCAGTAAATAAGTGCAGCCGTTCCGTGTGGGCCTTTTCAATGGGAGCGCAGTCCTATTAAGCTCAACCTTCGTTTTTCTCCGACGCGGGTCTCCGGTCGGTTGAACCCTAGGCGGTGCTGAGTGCCTCCATGTGAGGCAGGCAGGTGTGGAGGAAGCAGCCGTGGAAGGAGAGGGTATCGCACGATACCAGTAATGGCGGTGCGCGTCTTACAAATAGTAACATTCAATATATGCAGGCCGGCTGCACTGAGGCTTAGTTATGTAATTAACGCTAACCCACGCAGACGCCGTTTTTTGATGTCGTTCGGAATGCATTTCTCTTTTTCGATTTTGATGGTTACAGGTATACGTTCTGTCTTCGTTGACATCATTAGTTCTGTGTGCCGCTAATATGCACAGGCGTTTTTCCCAACCTGAATTATATCACGGAAATAGAACAACGACTCAAAGTTGGCAGCGAAGATTTTGTTCTTGCGAGCCAAAGCCGTAAATGTTGTGTAGTGAACAAAAATTGCTGCATCAGCCTGCAAGAAACTTTCTTATCATGTGAGAAATCTTCATATCAACAGTATTTCATCTACTCTGAGTGGCTTCCCGGTCGCCGCTACGACCCTCGTTTCTGCTAAATCAAAAGCTAAAAAGATTGTTTAATACATTCAAATAACTGCGACAGTACAATTCCTGGAACGTAGATTATGACGATGAGCAATGTCTGCCGAGAGACGGAGCACTCGCGCTAGGCGAGCTGGGAATAGACAAGGCAGCAGTCAACGGACGATTTTGCTCGGGGCTGGTACCCCTTGGATTAGTGCTTACGCGGGAAAAGAGAAGTTTGTCGCTCTGGCAACCGCGTGTATGAAGACACAATGTTTCGTTTTGACACGAACTATTGCAGTCAGCAAAATAATTTCTTATTCTTGCGAATTCGCTTGCGCAAGAGTAAAGAATGATCGGTGCGTAAAGTTTCACTTAGACGTAGTGTCAGGTGCCCGAGGCATAAGCACGGACAAGCCTCCGCACGTAAACAGAAACAAAAAAAGCCAGGGAAGAATTCAATTTACTCATTAAACCTGTGCCCACAAAGAAGCGACTCATTGGCGCTCATTCTTCAGATGTGCTATAGTCAGATATAACTAAGAAAAAAGTGGCAAATGACCCTCAAAGGAGCCCCGTTCCAGCCGATGGGGTCGGCCGATTCTCCACCTTCACCGTCTACCCTCTCTGGCCCGTGACCCATCCCTATGGACCTGCTTTAGTCGCATACAAGTAAACAAAAAAGCGGCTTTTCACAGTCAAAGGAACCCTCTTCCAACCAGTGGAGTAGGTCGATTCTCATAACCCTGCATGTGAGACAATGCAGGGAGCAGCGCCACAATGCAGAGGCGACTATCCCTGGCCATGCAGGGACTGGACTATCCCCTTTCATCTGCCACTGATTCCAGGGATTGTCGCACTAGCAGGGTGATGAGAATCGGCCGACACCAACTAGTACGCTGGGTTCCCCTCCGAACAGCCCCCTTAACGGTGTCGCATTGAAAAGATTTTGAGCTCCTAACCAACCCTTGTGAAGGACATGACAACGATAATGGTCACTTCGCCAAGCATAGGAAACTTCGTTTGCTTTCGATTTCAACTGCTACAGCGCACCTGGCGAATAAAGAAGACGTGATGTAAAAATAAACACACAAACTAAACAAATTGTGGACATCCTCACAGCGTGACAAGTTAATGTCGGTGGCTGAATTGTCTGAGCCATCGGGGAACGAAGCTGCTTTCTTAGCGCCGGCGCGAGTTCGAGTCGTTCTAGGGGATAAATTTATTTCAGCTGCATTCCGTTGCCATGACAACACTGCGACGCTCCAGTTTTATTCCGCCGCCCGCTACAGGAGGAATTGGCGCTGAGGTCAGTATTGCCTGGACTACGGTATGTAGAGAATTAGCCCTCCTTCGAAATTATGCAAGGACCATTACTGTAGGCACGCATTTATCTCGGAACCTTTTTCTTCTTAGGAAGTCCTGCTTTGCTGGCCCTCTGTCTTCACAGCCATGTGATTGCGCTCTGTCACGTGACTCGACGGGCCAACCACAGAGCAGGTGAAGCTGTCCACACGTTCTGAGTGCTGCGCAGTTGACAACCCTCCAAACCCATTCTTCTTCGTGTCCGACTTCATGCCTCACACTCATTGGTTGACTATGGTCTGACGTCACGATCTCTGTCGAACAGTAACAAATTAGATGTGGCGACGAGCACGCCTTTTTCTCCGAACGTCAGATATAACGCTCTTGCATTGAAAAGAAAAAAAAACTATGATTGAAGCAGTACAGCACGCAGTCACACAGCTGCAGATTTGCAAGTTGAAGCCTGCCTCCTGTCATGAACTTGTGGTGCATGACGGCTCCGATGCTCGGCCGCATAGCGGGCTCCGGTTGTAGAATCCACCGGATGAGGGCGCTCGCGTCTGGGAACACAGTTGGGGGAACTTCGAATTCGTTCCTCTTGATTCTGGCCAAAGTCTCTGCCTTCGTCGTTGACTTGAAGGGGGCACGCCCCGCTAGCAGCTTGCACCTGCGGAAAGTAGGTTGCGGCCTGTCAGTGTCCGCGGGAATCCGCACATTATCTGGTGGCCGGCATCGCAGCAAGTCACAGCTTGAAGATGTGCGGGCACAGGCATGCTGCGACACCCCTACCGGCCAATCACCACGAAATGGTAACGTACAACTGCGGGCAAACGACGCTCGTTATGCACGGAAGGGCCCGGTTATGAACGTGAAGAGCATGATTTCGTTTTTTAAGCTGAAGAGGAACTTTAGAGCGATTTTTGTCGATAATATTTTCTCTGCAGCAATCGTTACTTCCTTCCTAGAAAATACGTATACCCGGTTCCGCACCTGAGAATCACGCCAACAGGTTTTCAACCGAACTTTCTTCACTTTCCGTCTGGTGGCCGGCGTCTCCGAATCCCAAGTTAAGAGGCGTGTCAGCGGAAGGACTTTGCAGATGACTGCCCGCCAAGTTGGTGGCAATGAGGGTTGCAAAGAATAGTTATGGTTAGTGGCGTAATTTGATCGTAGTGAGAAACAGCCTGAGCTGGATGAGACAGGGAAGAAGGAAGAAGCACATTCAACGTCCTTTCAATTCTTTGTCTCGTCGCTGTTTTACGGCACAAGGTTAATGAGTGCCCACTTTATTGATTCTTTGGTTTTCTCGCAACCAAAAATAAATCTCCACGAAGGTTCCAAAAGAATAAAAAATAAGGATCATGATATCTGTCACAAATATCCGCAAGTGCTTTGTCCCGATAAAAGCGCGCCTGTCAACATAGTAAAATGGACAAGCACAATCCATCCATGCGGTGTAGCGTGACTAGTTAAAATACGAAAAATTCTGGCGCCTGCAACTTGCTGTAACAAAATTGACCATTTGTACATAGCGCCTAGATCATTTGTAAAATTCACATCTATTTGACTTGACGTTATCCGACTGCGAGCAGAACTACGAAGTTTGAACACAACCCATCACCACCGTCAACTCTGCCCCGACTTGCTTCACCAGCTCGAAATACAAATAAATGGCACGGCCATGATTTCTTCCGCCGTTATTGTCACCACAAGGCAAGACAGGCAAGGTTTTGCCAGTTTTTATATCCAAATTTTAGACTCTTCCTTTAATACATTTACGGGTGGGTAAATCTATACGATAGGTACTTCGAGCTGCCGTTGCAAGCATTAACTTGTAACCAGTTGCAAACAGTTCTGAGCAATCAGGTGAGACTCACATGATGCACCCGACTGCCCAGATGTCCGCTTCGTAGCTGTAGCCCGTCATGGTCAGCATCTCGGGGGCCATGCAGTTGGTGGTGCCGCAGATGGAACTCTTGAGTTGCCCCGGGTAGTGGACGCGGGTGGCGACCCCGAAGTCGGCCACCTTGAGTTGCGAGCCTTTGGTGAGGATGAGGTTTGCGAGCTTCAGGTCTCGGTGTATGACCTTCTCTTCCACCAGGTACTCGCAGGCGAAGAGCAGCTGGCGCAGGAGGTACCAAACTTCTGGCTCCGTCAGCGTCTCCCGGCACATGTGCAGCTCCTCAAGAGACTGCGGAATAAATGCGCTTATGAAGACTGGGGAAGACCCTTGACGGTTAGACGCGGTAGAAGATGATAACGAAAATGGGTTCCCTTAGGATGTAGCTAGGCACATGTAGCACATTTGTTCATATGATGGCAGTTTGGAGAAAGCTTGACTGAAGTAATTGACTCCGTTGTACAAAATACAGTGCCCACACCAAAATATTAAGTGACAGTTTTCGAAACAAGGAAGGCAGTTTTCATTTCTTGGGTGCCCATTAAATTATTCAAGAACACAATGTGGCCGTTCTCGCAAAAATTGCCGAAACAAATAAATAACCAAATACATTATCGCGTAAGCTAATTTCATAGAAGCAGGTTGGAACATAGACAACCTTAAATATCCTCTCATCATGCCTCTAAAAATAGATAAGTGAAGTGCCGTCAGTTGCGTAAGAGATAAAACGTCTCTTGCGCAAAAGTGTGCCGGGCGGACGGATTTCGGTGGAGGCAAAATGCAATAGGCCCGTGTATTGTGCGAAGTCAGTGACCGTTAGAGATTCCAAGGTGGCCTAAATTTTCCGAAATTATTTCACTACAACGTCCCTTACAGCCTGAGTTATTTTGGGAAGTTAAAGGGACCAGGAAAGGGGTTCTCAATAAGGGTGCAATCTGTTTGGGATGTTAAAAGTTCATAATTATCCCCCAGCAAGAATTACTTTAATGCGTTATGTGGAAGCCGAGTTATATGCAGACAAAATTAGAACTTTCGCGTCTTCGCGCCTTTCCCTCTCCTCTCGCGCGCCAAAACGGCGGCGCTCCTCCGCAGGCCCCACTCACTCGGCCCCTCCCCTTCCTCCGCCGGCTGCGGAGAGCGCCGAGTGGCCGCGGCCGCGGTAGCGCGTGACGTCTGAAATTGGCGCTGTGAACCAATGATAACCCCCGGTTGCAGTCATCGTTTGCAAGACGTGACGTCGTATGCCAGGTATTCGCGCAAAAGCTCGACACCGCGGCTTGCCGCAAGGTGCGAAAGCGGGAATTTTTAAATTTCCCGCTCGCTTTTGAGGTCTCGTTCGTGGCATGTGCGCTCGGGGGCCTGTACTCTACATAATGCAAACATTTTAAAGCCAAGCTCCAACACCCCTACTTGTGGCCCTTTAAGCACGATTCAACGGAATGAAAACGAACCTTGATGACATTACCCACATTTTGGAATGAACGCAAAGAACTTAAGTGAAAATATATACTACCGAAAGGAGGAACGTTAACACACCTGTCTTGTGCACAACTCCAAGGTGATGTACTCGTTCTTGGCGTCCTCAAAGTGGCTGTGGAAGCGAACGACGTGCTTGTGGCCCAGGGTTCGGTGGATGTTGATTTCCTCTTCGAGCTGTAAACAACAAATTAATGAGTAACATCGCAAAAGGTTGTACTAAGCGTGAAGAAAATTAGGTAAAGTGGTGGACTAAGATGCTGGTACTTATGCGTAATAAACACGTACGCTGAAATGACAAAACACATGATGATGGCAAGGGCAATCGGTCACTAGAGTGGAATCTAAAATATCATATCATATGGGACCGGATCTCATCGTATCACATCCAATGGTTTGTTTGCTTCCCACTAACGCTTGAAAGCCGCAGAGCATGATTAAAGAACAGTACCTATACGCGAGAAGTCTAAGCGGATTGGAAATCTACAGTGGATAATGTAGCATAATAGAATACGGCCGCAGGGCCCATATCCAACGAAACGTTTGTGTTTGGAACCGGCAGGCTTTGACACCTCCTAATTTTAGTGTATGCGTGGGTCCATAACATTAAAACAGCGCTAAGCAACAAGGACAAAGAACGAAGGGAAAGGGAACACACACAAAGGCGCTGATCTTAAAACTAAATTTTATTTGAAGTAAGCAGGTCAATTTATACATACACAAGAACTACGCACATGCGCATGGTCAAACACAGATGTACTCATTTAAAAATGCAAATAAAAACACACTGCATGAAAGGCTCGTGCAGTTCCCTTCGTTCTTGGTCCTTGTTGCTTAGCGCTGTTTAAACATTATGGAGCATTTCCAACTCACCCAACCTGCCGTTCTTGTATGCTTGGGTAGCGCGAACATTCTAGGAGGACGGGGGGAGACAACAGCCGATCCGAGATCACATAATCTTTCTTTTGCATTCACTAGAGGGCGCCACTCATTTTGAACTTGCGCGCGAATCCAATGCCGTAGCTCAACCTTCGTTACTTTCGTTTTCATATGATTCGGTGCGTCTGCCCGCCTCGCTGCGCCGGCGTCGCCAGAAAAAATGGCTGGGGTTCAACACAGTGCCAAATCAAGAGTCAGGGTCAAGGTGAGGTACCCAATGGCCATACTCTTATGATCCCGTGGTCATGCTACCATAGTTTGGGTCATACCATGCACCGCGGAGTTAAGTTCGGTTTGACCTTGTGAGGCATTGAGAGTCATTGTCTGATGCACGTCGAAATCGGAAGTTGTACCCCCCAGAAGCAGAGTTCTCACTCTAAAAGCCAAAAAAGCGATTTTTTTAATCAGTGTCCAATTAAGAAAATTTCTTCAAATATAGAAGAGACAGAGTGATATAGGAACTCACATATTGCCGATGGATCTGCGATTTAAGATGACTCTTGGAGACAATTTTGCCTGCGTACACTACGTTTGCTTTTTTGTTCACGAACCGGTAGCAGTGCGCACATCCGCCCTGAAAAAGTAATGCCAGCCTTGTTGCAAGGACATCCAATTGACGGGCGAATCCTTTCGCACCACGTGACTGAAACACTCAGGAAGTGGATTCCTTCACTCGAATGCGAAATCGGCTTGATGCCTAAGCGCTAAAATAGACCACAGCACGAAATTCAAAACAGCTGGGACTAATACAAGCTGAACGCAGGTATGTTTCAAAAGTATGATTCAGTTCACGAAGCATAGCATACAGGAATAATTTGGAGGCAGCCCTTACAAATTCGCGGGAAAAGTGCAAAAGTAGTTTTTCAGTGGAATTCTCCATTAGTTGTTCACAATAGGCTTTCTGAAGCGTTAAGATGCCTTTTATTGTCCCAGTAATTCCTGTATGGGAGAGGACGTCAGAAAACAGGAGAATCGCATTAACTAATAAACTGAGTAATATGACTTTCAAGTGACCACTTTTCACAAAATCACGATATCTGTAACCGAGTTCCCACGTTTTGCACAGTCACGGTCGTCCGGTCCACATGACGAGCTGCCCTCCGCCCGCCTCACAAAGGAGGAACCCGTCGCGGTGGCTCAGTGCATGGTTATAGTACCCTGCTGCTAGGATGGAGTTCGCGGGTTCGAATCCGGCTGCGGCAGCCGCGTTTCAATCGAGGCGAAACGCAAACAGCGAACGCGTGCTGAGCGACGTCGGTGCCTGTTAAAGATACCCATGTTGACTAATTCATTAATTAGGTGGTGGAAACTTGTGGAGCACTCTTGAATGGCACCTCTTTATCTTTTCCTTCCTTCACTCCTGCCTTCTCTTATTGCGCGGTTGAGGTGTCCACCGAGATGTCAGAGCAATCTTCCTCGATTGGGATAATCAACCTTCTCAAACGAGGAGGGAGATGGCCGAGTAGAGAGTACAGGCGCCTGCGCGCGCACACAACAGCTCTTAGGAGGCGGCTCTCCGCTCCAGTGCTGTGTAGTGTTCCTCTATATGCTATATAGAGACACTAAACTCGAGGAAGAAGCAGCGTACTTCCCTCACAGGTGTCTCTGCAGGGGTTACACACCGCCACTTTGCTTTCTTTCGAGCAACACATACACACCAGGCAGGATTATATTTGGGTTGGCCACTTGGGCAGAACGACTTGCGGCATTCCCCTGAAGGAGCCGTTCACTTCTTTGGGGAGAATCCTTAACCCCCTTGCTTTTAAGAATAGGGTTATTCAGAATAAGGCGAACCTACTCCTTAACCGATACAGGTCCCACATGGTCGAAATTATTCCTGTGCCCTTTTACACCCTCTCCCTCACGGCACGTTTGAGGCGAGCCGGTCTCTTTGCACAAAACGCTCCTTTGCATTAAGATGCATAGTCAAGCTTTTTATGAACGTTTGATTGAAGAGTCGCAATAAAGAATTTCTTGATAACAGCCACCGTAGTCAGGAGTCCTAACGGAAAAGCAACCATATTCTGACCACTGTAAGAGCCGTCTGTGCCAAAAGTAATTAAACAACGGGATTTGATTCTCAGCTCAAGAGTGGAGACAATACTGTACCACTAAAGTCTGCAACGTCTCGAATGGTCAGCCTAAACCAGGGGGCACATTTCCGGCGCGCCTCTGCGGTCGCCGCTTCCGAACTGCCGTCCCACTTCAAGCAGGGACATAGGGAACGGCAAGCGCCGGCGCGCCGCTTCTCTCAAGCCCCGCCCACAGCCGGTGTCAGCTTTCCATCGCACAGCGGTGCCTCGGTGTATACGCTTCACGTCCGCCCAGGAAAGACAAAAAAGCCCTGCTCTCAGAAAGACTGCTATATTCGAGCAGCGACAAAGCATGGCTGCGCAAGTAGTGAGGTTTCGGCAAAGGCGCCGGCCGAGGGGTCGTCGGGCAACAAACGGCGCTGCTGCCTGCTTGCCCTGGTCGTCGCTAGGCCTATAGCATAATTCGCGTCGAAGCCGCACCGGACGGCGCTTCGGGAGTCGCCTGGGCTACAATAAACGGCTTACTCGAGACGTCGCTTTAGCTCTTCGCAGCATTATCTCATAATAAAATTAAAATATGGTCGGTATGAGAAGCGGACCTAGCGAACGCTAGGCGAGTCGCACCACAATGGTGGGCAGTGGCCGCTGCATAGATTTTGGGGCACCAAAATTGCTTCAATCGCAGTCATGGCGGAAGGAAAGAAAGAGCTCACAATGACTGCCAGCTATGTTCTAGCAACGGCAGCATGCTCTGCACAAGAGCCGATCTTTCGGCAACGACCCCTCTCGCGGGCGACAAACTTGTCTGCTGCCTGGTCGTCGGTAAGCCTAGCCAGTTTCGCATCGATGCCGCCGCTGAAGGTAGCTACTTACTCTCCTTGAAAGCTATCACATCCTATTATAAGGATAGGCATCGCGTCTACCCGGCACCTGCAAAGGGACTCCGATTATTCACGAACACATTGCTGTGCCCGGCAGTACTAAAACACTTCTATCCCGCGTTCACTGGCAGGTGCAAACACTAGGTCTCCTCGATTTGGCTACACCTTCTACACTGGTTCACAAAAGTTCCGTGCAAGTGTAGCGCTAGTTCTGAAAGTGTAAGTGTAGCTAGACTCTAGCGCTCTCAGTGTAGCGGCCAAATCGAGTGTGAAAGTGCAGGAGTGTGCAAGCCTTCGTCTGCTGTGGAGGCTGCGGCCATTCCTCCACGCATTTGACATGTGCGCAGCGTTTTGTTTGTGGTGGCAAACCTGTGCGGTGTGGAAAATGGAGCATCTGGTGGCAGCGGCAATGGAGCTCGTTGACTCGGACAGTGATGACGAATTTAACACCACCCTTTATGTTGCCTTGTGCAAAGTGGCGCGGGTCGAGCGTCATCGAGGTGAACGGCTACTTCGAACTGGTGATAACAAAGTACTTCGACTTTGAATTTATAAGAAACTGTTTAGACTTTCACGTGAAACCTTTGAGGACTTGTGCAAGTGGTTTCAACTATCACCGTATTATCCTAAATGTGTTTCGGGTCGTCCTCAGATCACAGCAGAGAAAAGTTGCTTGATTACATTGTGCTACCTTGGAGCTCAAACAAGTATGTATTCAGTTGCTGATAGATTCGACGTATCCGAGTCATCGGTTGTGCTGTGCACACAAAGGGTGCTAAATTTTCTGCACTCAATCAGCGAAGAGGTAATATGCTGGCCAAGCGCTGCTGACATAGCCCGCAGTAAAACGGCCTTCCTGTCGAAAAGCAGGGAGAAAAGTCCCCGCAATACCGTCGGATGTATCGATGGCTGTCATGTCGAAATTCTGAAGCCTGAGGAATCAACTGCATCTTACATCAATAGGAAGAAATTTCCTTCGATAATACTTCAAGGTGTATGCAACGACCAAAACAAGTTTCTGGATGTATTTATTGGATTCCCCGGTTCAGCACACGATGCTCGAGTTTTGCGGGAAAGCACATTCTTTGAGGAAGCTGCGGCCAAATGCGGCGACTCTTATATACTCGGAGATTCCGCATATCCCCTTCTGCCTTGGCTATTAACGCCATACAAGGACAATGGCTCAAGCTTTCCAGCATGGAAGAAAAGATTCAACAAGTTTCACAGCCAACAGAGAGTTGCCATTGAGAACACCTTCGGGCTTCTGAAGCAACGTTTGAGACGATTATACCTTGTCGACGCAAAGACAATCATGCAGTGTTGTCGTATAGTCATGGGAGCGTGTGTACTTCATAACATGTGTAATTCTGAGAGGGACTTCATTGCAGACCTTGGAGACCTGCCTGCTCATGATGATGTTGGTAATAATGAAGAGCCCAGCGAGAGTGACGCAAATGCAGGACATTGTGAAAGCGAAGGAAGCTAATAGCCAGCACCAGTGCTGACCGAAAAAGAATGCACATAGGAGCAATGCGAACTTGAACTCGATGTTCATTTATTTTTCGCCTCAGCGGCTTTCACTAGGCGCTCTAGGAGATGCATTTTCTCCTCATGCTGCTTCTTCTTCTCGGCCATCGCTTCTTGCAGCACCTTCATGAGGCCGCCAATTGCGGTTTTGTCCTGCCAGCTACGTCGCCTAGCTGGTGTTGCTTCGGTGCTGCGGGAGGGCGTAGGGGGCTCGTCCTCTTCATCAGCAGGTCCATTGTTGGGCAACATGTTCTCTTCCTCCCTATTACTTTCATTAATAAAGTTTCATTAATTTCAACATAACAAAATTGTTTGTTCCATGCTATAACTATGCAAAAGGAGCGGCAGAGAAATTTGCTGTTGGATAGCTTGGTTTCTCGCCATTCCTGCAAGCAGAGCAGCACACATAGCGTATTTAAGAGCCAGAGAGGTCACTACAAAAAGAAGTAAAAACTTAATTGCAGATCCAAGAAGGTCTTATTTATGTGAATTGTAGAATATTAAGCATTCATTCATTAGTCAAGGTGATTTCTATGTACAGGCCTCCACGACACACATATGCATGCAAGCATGCGAAAGCAAATTAGAGCCGCAACTAAAACATGCCAGTTAACATTATGTGAACATAATAAGATGGCACAACATTAAAATATTTCATCCGAGAAAAAATGAAGTGTTTAATTGTAAACTTACGCAACTATTCTTCCTGGCGCAAGCAATGCCACAGGGGTAATGTGGTGCTCTCTTTCTAGCACCTCGGAGAGTTCCCTGTAAAAAAAAAAATACGTCAAAGATCATCTTCTGAGGATAGCTACTTGAACAAACATATGAAATGTCTGCTGTCCATACCGTTCGTACAAGCAGGCTGCTCGCGAATGTCCGGACGAGCCATTTTTAACTTTCGAATTCTTATACGCCCTCTTCATTGTTTTCCATTTATTTTCCACCTGCAGTAGTGTCAGGTGGCAGCCAAATTCACGGTTGATTTGGTCTGTAAGCTTTTCCCACATGGCCTTTTTTGTCCTGAGAAAAGATTTTTCCAAGCGTTAGTACCTTACTGTTAAGTTTTTGCATAAGGATAGCACCAGATACAGCATGTTCCAAGCTTAAAGGATGTAGCATCAGTTACAGCACGTTCTAAGCTTATACCATGGACCTGTGTGCTTTTGTGTAACTTTTAATAACAATGAACAATGAAAAACAATGAATGATGTGCTTCTAGAAGTAGATAGTAAACATATCCATTGCCAGTACGCCGAGCCATAGCTTACGGCTGAGAAAACACTATGCGCTCTAAACTTAAGCAACAAAATTGGAAAGGTTAACGACACAATGTGCGCCAATGATGCGTTGCAGAAATCAGACATATGCGCAATCTGGCGCATAAGCACGTGTCATTGCGGCATTTCATACGCTGCGACTTACCTAAAGCCACCCTTTCTGCCAATGTTATCCTTGGCTTCCTTATATTTTGTAATCAGGAATTTTGATTTTCTGTCGTTCCACGCATCGCGTTCACCGTGGCCGGACGGTGGCGGGGAATAACATGACGGCCGTGGCGACGGCGTGGGCTGCCAGACTGGCGGCGGCGTGGTCTGCCGAAGAGGCGACGGCGCGAGCCGACTGCCATTCTCAACGACAGCCGGTACCGTCGGTGGAGTTGTGTTGCGAATAGGTTCTTCCACACGAAGAACACTGATGCGAAGGCCACCTAGGAAAGTAAAATAACTTGCAGCACGTCACAAACGGCGACATAGCCCACGTGCTTAACCAATAACAGTACTCACCTTCCGTCTCATAAAGGAATCCATCATCGTTTTCCATGTGCGTGCCGTGCTCGTCAAGCACGGCGTATGCCCGTGTCTCGACGCCGTCGATCAAGACGAGCACGGCTGCGGAAACGTCTTCTACGGCCATGGCTTTACACGAAGTGCACTCGCCGAACTCGTAGTGTAGAAGTGTAGAACTCGTGTAGCGCTTGGCCAAATCGAGTGCCGAAGTGCAGGTGGCGCTGGCTACACTAACAAATCGAGTACGCGAGTGTAGCACTCCCTACACTAGTGTAGAAAGTGTAGCCAAATCGAGGAGACTAACTGTGGGCAGGTGGCTGACACCTACCACATGGTTTGGGTTTGCCAGCGCTACTCAGCTCTCTCCCCCCACCCCAACCCTACCAGAAAGGAATGGGAGGCGGCCCTGCTTGGCTGATCGGACCTTCAGGCCCAAAAGGCTTTGGTCAAGAGGGCTAAGCTTGCGGCTTCGACCAATGCGGTCCCGGAATAAGGACTCCACCAATTGCGGGGCTCTTTAGAGAGCCTCACCACTTTCTTTCAATAAAGGCGTCTCACCTCCACGACCACCTGAAGATGTTCCGGAAATGGTCAACGCTGTGTTATAAGGCATTACTATCATTACCGCTTTATTGCGAATCCGGTCTAATAATTAAATAACGATATGCTCAATTTCCGCGCCGCCTTCAGCAAAGGAGCTAGCAGTAGGCCAGGCGAGCCGCAACAGCAAAGCGGCTATAAGAAGAAATTTGCTTCTATCGCTGTCATCCCTTCCACCAGCCTCGGCATTAACCAATGATTGTCAAAAGTAGCTTATTTTTGACATTCCTCTCTCCCAGGGCGTGTTATCAACGTGAACAAACAATATTAGCGCAATTTTCAGGTGCCGGCATTGCACGCTGGCAGGCCGGCCGGTCCCGAGAAGAGCACCCCTACGTCATCATGACGTTGGCGCTCTCCGCGGTGGCACTGGCTGCCGCTTCCAGCCGTAGCGGGTACGCCGGACGCGGTGGATATATCTACGCGGTTTGATGCATCCGGCGCTCGCCGGACATGTGTCCCCGCCTTAAGGGTTGCCCTCACCTTACAGGTCCAAGGTGTTCGACCTACGGCTTCACTAGATTTTTAAAGGTATGCATTTTGAGTTAGAAGACCGCTTTTTGAGGCATTTTTAGGGAGACGTTTGTTTAATGGTTTACTACATCCGAATACAGATGAGAGGTGCAAACAAGCAGGCTGGTTAACTAATAAGAATGGATATCTTTTGACCTATTATCGTAAGACTTTAATTACGAGAGGTGTGTAGCCCCCCGTAAGTAATATTCTTATCAGTTTTTATAATTTCGGAAATGCCTTTACCGCCGTGCCCAGCAGGTTTCGGCTTTTTCGATGAGTTACGTGAACTCGAGGGGTTTCTTTGCCTGCAGGCTTCTCGAATATGTGTTTGTTTAGGCACAATCCCTTACAAAAAATTTTGTTGAGAAATTGTTGAAAAATCATTGGTCAATGTTGAGAAATAACGTTGGAATTTCATTGTTTTTCCGTTGAAGAAGCACTGAGAATGCATTGAGAAGTCTTGAATATTGGCCACGGAAATATTGTTGGAATTCCATTGAGTACTGTTGAGTGAAAATTTTATTGTTTTATCATTGATATTTTGTTGTTTTTCTATTAATATTGTGTTGTTTTACCATTGATATTTTCTTGAGCTGTATTGAGAACTGTTACTGAAATACCGTTGGAAATTTACTGAAATTTTGTTATTAAAATTTTGCTTATATTCTATTGGGCGTTCTTTAAACCATGTACGTCCTGAAATGGGTTTGGAATGGTTATACAATCGCTTCGAAGCAATAGCACATGCATATAAATGTCCTAGTAACGACTGGAGCTCGCTAAAAAAATTGCAAATGATTTGCACTAAAGAGCCAGTTGCTGGTGTGTAGAAGGCAGTGATTATTCTTAGAAAAATCTATCTTTCTAAGAAAAAAACATTTCCACTGACTGCGCTGCCTGCATTCGGAACAACAAAACTCCACGTTTTTTGTAGATGGTGACTAATGTGCATAAGGCACATATTAGAGAAGAACAAGCAAAGTGGTGTTAGGTCAGATGCTACCTTTATTGCAGGTGGTAATAGACTATGATTAGATAGGCCTTAGGTCCCTGGCCAGGAGCGAGGACAGGCTGTTTTTAATATATGCCACATTTGTTGTAGGGTGCTAGGCACAGACGTAGCCTGCGAAAACCGACAAATGAAGACAAATACACATCAGTTCACGAATCAAAGCAACACGGTAAAGCACTGCAAGAAATACTGCAGAAAATACAATTATGACCGCAAAATACAGCTGGGTTATTCGGTTACCAATGTGAATGACTGCATAAATAAGGTTGCTGGAAAAATGCCTCAAGCAGTTATTTTTCAACTGCACATACCTCTATACTCGCAGTACTGCTTCAAACCAATGAATTAAAATGTGAGCATTAACTCTGCTGGCAATGCATCACAGACTTTACTACAACAGTGAGAACAGCAGGCCATGCAGGAGCAAGGCAATGCTGCAATGGACAGATCGTAAGTGTTTGAACAGATTCCCGCCAGGGATCGAGTTTTCTGTGACCAACTGCAAGCTTGCTGATATAACAGCTCATTCTTATGTGTGTTCCAGGAGGGAGTTGTGAACAAGCATCGTGCTAAACAATAATGATTGTGCCAACACAAAAATTTGTTTTTTTTTCACCAACGCATAATCCCTGCTAAGGCAACCCTGAAACCATTACAAAACAAAAACTCAAACAAAATTATATAACTTGAAGCAGCATATTACGTGATCAACACAGGGCAAATATGAACTTCTCGTTCTACTCTCAGTGGCACCAGTAAAGTTTGAAGAAAAAAAAAGTCCTGTTTCGATCTTGGTGTGCTGAATCACAACAATCGCTTTTCAGAAACACAGGTACTCACTTATGACTGCACTGAGCCGGACAGTGTCGAGCCCATCTTTCTGCCCTTTTGAGGTCTTCCCTCAAAACAAGGAGCGCCCCTGCAGTTCCTCAGGTAGGAAGACGTGCCGCAAAAGTGCCCTTGCCAATTTTCCTGGTCCACCTTGGCACATATTTAGTTGCTGGAGCACACTTTCTTCAACAAGGACACCGCCACCTATGTCGACCTGCACACACAAACTGATATTGTTTCAGCCTAAAACAGAAGCACCGTTAACTAATAAAGTTTAATTAGCTGGATCAGTTTTGTGAAAACCAAAGAAACTATCTTACATATTCCCTGGGAACAATCTATCAGTTTTTCATAGTTTGATATTTCCCTTTAGTGCCCCTTTTACCTTTCAGTGTAGTGCTTCTGGCCTACCACCCCAGAGTTCGCCACTGCGTGCATGTAGCCTCTTGCAACTAGGGCTGGCCAAGCAGATGGGCTGGGCTGCGATTGGCAACCTCTCAACCTCTGCCAACTTAGGTCGCACCTGCCGGGGCAGAGGCACATCGTTGCGCCTACCGCATGGTTCAAGTGGTGGTGGGAGGACTCCCCGCAATATATGAATCTTTCTGAGTGCAGGAGGCATGAAGCGGGGGGGTGGGAGGTGAAGTGAGAACAATAGCTTCACAGTGCGAGCATATCTAATACGTAATTGGCTTATTAGCTCTGCTAAATTGGCTGTACAGCCGCGTGCATGCGGCTTTGAGCGTGAACAAACAATGCTAGTGTACAATATTCAACGCTTAGCTGAGCTAAACCGACCATCATTTTTTTTCTGCATCTGAGGAGGCAGTGCAGATAGGACCCTTGCGAATTTGCCCAGCCTGCCATGGCACATGTTGAGCTGCATCAACACACGACGACCCCGTTGCCTGTTTCAGCCTTCACACGCAAATTAATCTTGTTTCCGCCTGAAAACCGAATCACTGTTAACAAATACAAGTGTAATAAGCTAAATCAGTTTTGTGAGAACCGAAGGAACTATGTTACGTGTTTCCTTGGAGTAATCTATTTGTCTTGCGTAGTTTGATATTTCCTTTTAGTGTGCTTTAATATTTTTCTACATCTGAGTAGGTAGTGCAGGTACTACGTACATCTCTAAGCGTATGCTTCGACCTAATTTATAATGTAATGAAGCCAACAATTCCTGACATCATAAGCTGTACATACCGTTGCAAAGACTGCGGCAGTGCAAAGAAGCCTTTGCCCTCACTTGAAAGAAGAAAACATCCCTGGTTTTCGCAAAAACACCACATTGGGAATGAGTACAGCTGCAGAGCTCGATATAGTCGGAATATCAAACTACCTTCGCTCAACTACTTCTAATGTGACCCAAGTATTCAGCTACATACCTTTGTGCATGGAACTACAGGTGCGGCCTGTACCGGTTCTTGCTTGTCCTCCTTGTCCAGCATGCGTTGCAGCCTTTTGACCATCCTTGCAGCATCTAATATATAGAGCAAGAAAATAATGTTTTACAAATGAGCAAACAAGCGAATACTTTGTAACAATGCTATCTTGCTTCAGTTTTAAAGCATATGATTAAGAAAATTTACACATAGAGAAAACTAAAAACAAAAATTCTCCACATTATACAATCAGGCCCCCATTACTCATGAAGTACCTGACTTGTAATAACAGTCCTAACTTGTGGGCTTATAATCATCACCGGTGCGAGCTTCGCCTTCTGGCCAATTCACGTTCCAATTCCTTGTTTTCTTATTGTTTGTAATGATGGTGACAAGCAACCGTAGACCATAGCCCTAAATGAATGGTTAGCATTAAGGTGTAAAACCTTTGGTACAGCAGTTCCTTTGTTCTATGCAATGGTAGGTGTACTGAGCTTCGAAACCCAAAGGAGACATGCAGTAAATGAAAAAGATGCGTTGCACAAGAAAGTGTCAAAAACAGAACTTACTCTTGGCCACTTGGATAGGTACTACAGGCATTCAGTATATTTCTGAATTTGTATTCACGCCAGTTAGCAGTAAAGCAACTAGCTCTGACGCTTTAAAACAGCAGAGAGAGAGAAAGGAGGAAATTGGAACAAGGAACGTCAAAGTACAGAGTCAATTTTGAACTCTCACTGCAAATGAAAATTTTTAAGGAGATGGATGTGCTCTGCACTTCACTCCCTTGGGGGCTTAGTTATTGCGTCCAGACAAAAGATACGCAACTTGACGTCAAGCAGCAAAATTCCGTGGCTCTAAAATTATTTCAAGTCACTAGAGTAGCTGCCGCATTAAAGACGCTATAAAATGGCTTTCAGTCTCAACAAAATCAAGCCTGCGCTCAATCTAAAATGCACAAAATTATAGAGATAGCTGTGGCAACATGATGTCCATACAGCCAAATTGCGACATTTACTGCAAGCCGACATTTCGTGGCACAGAAATAATGAAACTGTCAAAACAACACAGAGCCCATGGTGTAACTGGCTTCAGAGTTGTATAAAAAGTTACATCTTTCATCAGGAGAAGAACTCACCTTTTGTAGGTGATGTAAGGTCAAGGGCTGCACGCAACCTTTCATTTTCTTCTTCTAATTCTTTGACTCTTTTCGCGCAGTTACAGCACTGCTGTGTCTACGATTTAAAAAGAAACCAAACCACACATTACACAGGATTTAAACATGACAATGTTACTCATAAATGCACCATATCCACAATGTGACGAAATTTATATTCTCTCCAGACGCTATATAACAGCAAAAGATGCACTAAAATTTAGTATGACGTAAGACGCACCAGCACATCTCGTAACCGAAAACTCATCAGCCAACAAGAATTTTGTCCAGGTGCACTAAAGAGCGCGTGCTCTAGGGCATTTGCCTCGCGCGGTTACGCGATCCTCACCTGGAATTAGTCTAGCCCTTTAAATTAGCGCAGTCTGGGCTCATGTTCACGATGCGAAGACGCGACCAACCATAGCGTTTAAGGGGTACTGACGCGCGCGCGGAATGACGCTTCGCCGCCGCGAACCGGCCAAACAAAGCACTTTCGTTGCGGAAAGCTGCGCTTCTAGCACAAGTCCCGACCTCATGCTTGCATTTGCTGCTTCCAGCAAAACAAAAAGCTTCAAACAAAAACCAGGTGTCACAAAAAGTGGTTAAAGCGCAGTTTAAAACTCAAAACACAAAGCAACACAGCATACGCACGCTCATTTCCAACGAAGACTGGTCGTCATCACGTTCCGTCTCAGGCGGGGTGATTGCAGCAGAGACAAGCTTCGCGCGCTTTCTTTCAAGCGTGCTTGGCTTGCATAGAAACAGTAAGAGAGACATATTACGACAGCCCACACTTCATCCACAATAATGAAAGAAAACGCGATTTCAAAACCTTCCATTACTCACCGATATGCAGAAGTTCTGCCGGTGCCGACGGCTTTCCTGCCAGTGCACGTGCTGGATTGTGCCGCGCAGATCACCAAACGCGCTCGCGTCACTCATGAGCCGCAGACCGATTTCTGGCTCCGCTAAAGCTCGCAATGGATAAACATCCCATTTCGGCTCCTTCGGCCATATCACGAGGATGTGTGTCATGATTTAACACGTGCAAGAAACGCTCAGAATGCTCACAGCCTCACACGAGCCGCACCGCTAGCTACTGCAGCCACTGGTCGTTGCACTTACATCGGCCTATGGACCTCCTTCACCCCGCGACGTCACGAAGATGCGGTGGCGCTGAGGTTAGCAGCGACTTTCGCATGGTAGGCAAAACAGGTTCCGCTTGCCCGTGCCTACCGCAGCTGCCGCAGTTACCGGCGGCTGCTTCAAGCCTGTGCACTGCAGAAGCAGCATATATTGACCAGCTGCGTCACTGCTGGATCCGCGTAGTAGCATAAAAAAAATATTAAATTAGCCTCGATAGGTTTCTCGCGCATAAATGCCGCATTCGGAAACTGGCTAACAGGCATTGGGCCACGGTAGTAAAGCGCGAAGTCTGGGAGTCAATAGGCACTGCCACTCAATGCACTTAATGCATGCAAGTTACTGCGTTCATTCACCTGAACTTCAGGATAGTAGGCTGATAATTGCTCAAGGAAAAAAAAGACATATGTAGCTGCACACGTACTTATCACCTTGAGCCGGAGTGCACGGGGCGCCGACAGGTTCACTCGCCCCCAAGGAATGCGTTTTTTTTGTTAATAGCACACCATGTTTAAATGGCGCGTTTTGTGACATTTAATAGTAAACTTGAAACTGTTTCTTGATATGACGACGTAATTATTTCATTCGAGTAGAAAGAAGTCTGGTAAGTTGTGTCAATCTTGCGCGGTCGCGTTGGTGTGCTTAGAATAGCGTACCTTAAGTGTGCTAAACGCCATATGCTTTTTCATTGCATCATGCATGTGTCATGTTTCATGGGGTAATACATGATCGCGAAGCTTGTTTGGAAAGAAGCAGCCGCAGGCGTGCTACTAACAGACACGTGGCGAGATTGAGAGGGGACGCGATATGAAAAGTGCTTTCGTTGTAACTAAACTTGGTGCAAATATGAAATTCCTACGCTAGTTGTCATTCCTTTTATTTATAGCTATACCTGGCGCAGTTCTGGGTAATTATAATTAACACCGTCGTCAAGTCCCCCCAAGCTAGGTCTCTAATTGAGTAGATAGCGCGCAGTTTTTTTTATGCCAGCATGTGCATAAAGCCCTGTTCTGTATGATGGCGCGATTAGTTGTTTTTCTATATGATCAGTACTTATGCATGCATAGTTACATGAAAACGTTTCTTACAAAAAATAACTAACACAATACTGCACGTGTAGGGAAAAAAATCGAGAGATTTATTACGCTCCTCAACGTCTCAGGAATAGTTTGCGACAAATGGAATCATTTGATTTTCATGCGAATTACGAAGGTGGGTGATCCAGTCGCAGAAAATGTGAGAGGTCAGAAAACGAACCTTAAAGTTTATTCCCTCGTTTATGGCATCTTCGCTTTCGCTTTGGTCAAAGAAATGCGGCACTGAAATCAAAGAAATTACCTCACAATATTTGACGACCACACTTCTAAAAAGCGTAATTCATAAATTTGTACTCAATATTTTGCTATAATTTTTCGTCACGAAACTAGACTTCAGGGCTAGGAAAGGAAATAATTCTAGAAATCAAAAATTTTCACCAAATCGACCAGCTTAACAAGAGGACAAGTCGGCCTGGCTGGTGCGTGGTCATGCGGCTAAAAACAGCGCTAAGCGAGACAGGAGATCGGGGACACGACTCTGTCCCCACTTTTCGCGCAGCGCGACACGTACGTATGTCAGCAGACGATGAGCGCATGTCTGCTCCGGCGAAACAACGCCAGCACTTCCCCTCACTACTGTCCCGAAGTAAAATCATTCCGGCTAGTGCAGAGTGTCAAAACTTGTTTTATTCAATGCCTAGCGCATAAATAAACGGCAGGAACGCTTTCTACATGTTTACTACTAACCATATATACAATACACAGTGGCAAACTATTTCTCTTTATAGGCCGCACGTGGACAACGCGAGCTCGTGTACTTCGACAAATTACTAAGTTGGAAGCATCGACCATTGCTGTGATTCGCAGAAACTGGAAACGCGCCTACAAGCCTTGAAAACCCGCGCACAACACCTATCCGCGACGCCACTCCCCGACCTTTTGCCTACCACGAGCTCGCTAGCGACTGCAGCGCCACCTCGTTTGTTTACAAACATGCAGGAGGTCCATAGACCTCCTTCACCCCGCGACGTCACGAAGATGCGGTGGCGCTGATATCAGCAGCGACTTTCGCATGGTAGGCAAAACAGCTACGGCCAGCCGGTGCCTACCGCAGCTGCTGCAGCTACCGGCGGCTCCATATCATGCCTGCGCACTGCAGAAGCAGCATGTATTGATCAGCTGCGTCACTTTTCGATCCACATAGTAGCATAAAAGTAAATTTAAATTGGCCCCAATAGGCTTCTAGCGATAAATACCGCATTAGTAAACTGCCTAACGGGGAATGGGCCACGGTACTAAAGCGCGAAGTCGGGGAGTCGATCGGCACTGCCACTCAATGTACTTAATAGCATGCAAGTTACTGCGTTCCTTCACCTGAACATCAGCATAGTACGCTTATAACTGCGCAAGGAAAAAAAGCACGTAGGTAGCTGCGCACGCATTTATCACCTTGAACCGGTGTGCACGGGCCCCCGCCGGCAGGTTCAGTCGCCCCCAAGGAATGCGTTCTTTTGTTAAGAGCACAGCATGTTTTAATGGCACGTTTTATGGCATTTGATATATACTAGAAAGTGTTTCTTAATATGACCGACGTAATTATTTGATTCGAGTAGAAAGAAGTCTGGTAAGTCCATGCACGGTCACGTTGGCGTGCTTAGAATAGCGTACCTTAAGTGTGCTAAAAGCCACATGCTTTTTCATTGCATCATGCATGTGTCATGTTTCATGATGCAGTCCATGACCGCGAAGCTTGTTTGGAAAGAAACAGCCGCAGGCGTGCTACTAACAGACGTGTCGAGATTCAGAGGGGGCGCGGCAATGAAAAGTATTTTCGTTATTTATGCACGCGATATGAAACTAAATTTGGTACAAATATGAAATTGCTACGCTAGTTTCAGTAATGCCTTTTATTTTTAGCTATACCTGGTGCAGTTCTTGGGTAATTATAATTAACACCCTCGTCAAGTCACCTCAAGGTCTTAACTAATTGAGTAGAAAGTGCGCAAATTTTTTATGGCAGCATGTTCTCGAAGCCCTGTTCTGTATATGACGCTATTACTTCTTTTTTTAGATTATCATGTACTTATGCATGCATAGTTACGTAAAAACGTTTCTTACAACAATAACGAACATAATACTGCACGTGTAGGAAAAAAAATTGAGAGATAAATTACACTCCTCAACGTCTCAGGAATCGTTTGCGACAAATAGAATCATTCTATTTTCATGTGTTACGAAATTATGAAGGTGCGAGTGATGCCAATTGTAGAAAATATGAAAGGTCAGAAAACGAGCCTTATAATTAACGTTTATTTTCTCGTTTTTGGCCTCTTCGCTTGCGCTTTGGTCCAAGAAATGCAGCCCTGAACTCAAAGAAAGCCTCAAAGGAATCACCTCACAATTTTCGACGACACCGCATCTCGAAAGCGCACTTTATAAATTTCTACTGACTATTTTGCTATAATTTTTCATCATGGTACAGAACACCCCAGGGCTAAGAAAGAAAATAATTCCAGAAATCAAACATTTTCACCAAATCCACCAGTTTATCAAGGGGAGAAGTCGGCCTGGCTGGTGCGTGATCCTGCGGATAAAAACAGCGCTTAAGCGAGACAGCTAGAGGAGAATAAGGACTCGACGCTGTCCCCACTTTTCGCACAGCATGACACCTACGTATGTCAGCAGACGGTGAGCGCACGTCTGCCCCGCCGAAAGATCGCCAGCACATCCTCTCACTACTGTCCCAAAGCAATATCATTCTGACTAGAGCATAGTGTCAAAAACTTCCTATTTTATTCAATG
Organism: Amblyomma americanum; assembly: GCF_052857255.1. Lineage (NCBI taxonomy): Eukaryota > Metazoa > Arthropoda > Arachnida > Ixodida > Ixodidae > Amblyomma > Amblyomma americanum. The sequence continues at coordinate 89,706,609 of NC_135504.1, forward strand.
CCTAGCGTAGAAATCAACGGCATAAACGCTTTCTGTTTACTACTAACCATATATACAATACACAGTGGCGAACTATTTCACTGAATACGCCGCACGTGGCCAACGCGAGCTCGTGTACTTCAAGAAATTACTAAGCTGTAAACATCAACCATTGCTGTGATTCGCAGAAACTGAAAACGCGCCTACAAGCCTTGAAAACCCGCGCTCAACACCTGTACGCGACGACACTCCCTGGCCTTTTGCCTACCACGAGCCCGCTAGCGACTGCAGCGCCACATCGTTTGTTTACAAACATAATAATAATAATAATAATAATTGGTTTTTGGTGGAAAGGAAATGGCGCAGTATCTGTCTCATATATCGTTGGACACCTGAACCGCGCCGTAAGGGAAGGGATAAAGGAGGGAGTGAAAGAAGAGAGGAACAAATAGGTCCGTAGTGGAGGGCTCCGGAATAATTTCGACCACCTGGGGATCTTTAACGTGCACTGACATAACACAGCACACGGGCGCATTAGCGTTTTTCCTCCATAAAAACGCAGCCGCCGCGGTCGGGTTCGAACCCGGGAACTCCGGATCAGTAGTCGAGCGCCCTAACCACTGAGCCACCGCGGCGGGGTTTACAAACATGCAGGAGTTCTATACCACGAACGGTTAGTGTGGTATCGCCGCGCTCCCCCACACAGTAACATAATTCAACTGCCTAGCATTTTACATGTTCTTAATGACATTAAAAAAAATTTGCCGTATTAAGACTATGAGTAACGCGAATATATTTTGGCAAATAAACTGTTATTTGACAAAATCAATCTGTACGAAACTGACACTCTGGCCAATTTGCTCATGGTGGAGTCAGTACCGCGCCATAGGCATGATACTTCGCTGCTCTCCGGAAGAGCTCGGTGGGCCGCCGAAAGTGGCCGCTCGGCGGCGCTGGCGTCAGCTGACGCGCACGTTTTGGCAAGCGAGGCCGCCCAACTGCGTAGAAAGCGACGTTGCGCGGTGTGTCGTTTTTAACGCGAAAGAATTTCTTGCCTTATGGGTGGCGTGACTTAGGTGTGTGACTACGAGATGACCCAAAGACGCGGGTTCGACCCCGGCCGCAGTGGCCGAATTTCGATGAAGGCGAAATTCTAGAGGCCCATGTGCTGTACTGGAGGCCGTGGTCTTTCTGCAAAGAAACCTCACGCAGGGCTAGAACTTAGGAACCTCGCATTCAATTTCGCCTAAATTATTAATACGAAATATTACTCAAGGTGTGAAGGCACACCACAAACCGCTGGCGCTGTCTACCGCTGGCTGTTCCCCGATCGGCGGCGGCGCCCCTAGCAGCCGTCTTTGTCCCAAACCAAACTTCGGCGGCAGTAATATACGTTGTGGGGCTAGTTGGTTCGTACTCAGACTTCTTTTATGCGCACAGAAAGACGACACAAATAGACAAGGTAGATAGGACGGAGCGCAACTTTCAACTGTTTTATTCCAGAAAAAGTACATGACATTTATACCAAAAAGAATGGATAGTTATCAGAGCCACGTGCCGGCCAGAACCCGGGAAAAACACACAGAAGGCACCGGTGACTCACCTCATGTGTAATTTATCTAAAAAAGCAAAATCTTTATCATATATTGTCACAGATGGTGCACTGACACATGGACTACCGCTTTTTCTTATATGGTAGGCTTCAGCCAATTCTCGCGCAAGCGTGTCAGTACTCCTGCCCAAGATGCTGGTGCCTTGGAGCGTTGCATCACACAGTTTTTTTGCCTTCTGTTTTATGTCGTTATCTTTTCCACACTCACTGATGTGCGCCGGCAGGTGCGAACCGGTACCGTTCTTCAAAGACAAACTGTGTTCCCTTAGCCGCTCATTAACACATCAGCCCGACTGCCCAATGTACACCTTCCCACACTTCAGCGGAATTCTGCACACTACCCCTTTTTCACACTTCACAAACTTATTAACATGTTTGATTTTGCAATCTGAGTTGCGGCTACCATCTTGCGAAACTAGACGACACAGTGAAGAAAGTTTCCTTGGGGCCGAGAAAACCACGGGTACCTTAAACTTGTTAGCCACGCGCTTGAGGTTATGAGCCACTTTATGCTGATATGGGATGACCACAGGTTTCACTTTCTTTTTTGCAACTGCAACCATTGCCTGGTTCCTACTCCTTTCTTGTTTAATCTTCTTGAGAAGAGCTTCAGCAACTGAACTCACTACTATCTGGGGAAAGCCTGCCTGTTTTAGCTTCGCGACCTGATCGTGAAAGCTTTCCTGCGCCATGTGACAACAGGACTTTCTTAGAGATGACTCAACGCACATCAAAGCGATAGCACGTTTAACAGTTTTCGATTGCTTGGAATCAAAAGGCAACAATTTCTTCTGTGCACGCGGTTGGTACTTCCAGCAAAAGCCTGCGTCCTTAAAGGTTATTTTCAAGTCTATAAATTGCAAACAGCTGTCATTGGCGAGTTCACAAGTAAATTCCAATCCTTTGGATAGTCGTCTATGTTTTATGTTTCGTGACTATTATATAGGAATACTGAGGGGATAGCACGTGGGTGGCATTTGGCGGCGCGTGCAGTGTTTTTTGAGCCGACCGTGGTCAAAGTTCATTTGCTGCTGTGACACTTAAAAGGGTGTGTATTTTACCTACGTAGTAGACTGTTTCTTTTTTCTTTCTGTGTGTGGGCCTTTGCACGCCGTTTTGTGAATGGTGTGTCGAAGAGCATCTGCTGCTGTGCGTTGACATTTGCTACGTGCAAGTGTGCCGACTCGAACCTTCGCGATGCCTCCGAAGAGACAGTACAGTAGGTATCTTTGGGACTCCTCCGTTGATGTTCCGCTACGCTCTAAACATCGGTTTAAACAGAACTATTCGGTCGCCGGGCCATCTGCTTCAGCCTTCACTCCTGGCTCCAACAAAGAGGGCTCCGATGCCAGCAGCGAAACCTCCTCGGAAGACACTGCTCTTGCTTCGACAAAGCCAGTCGTGGACGGGACGGCAGGTAGCGCTGACTGCGGTTAAGGCGACACCACAGCGTGCGAGGAGGTGGACTTTGAGTCATCCGAGCGAGTGAAAACTATCAGCGAAGCGTCATCAGACGAAATGGAATCAGAAGCTGACTCTATCAGCGATTGCGACCATTCGAGCAGCCAGCAGGAACCTTCCGACGACTGGAAAAGTGAACTGGTAAGCAATTTTCCGGCTGCAAGTGCCTTTTGTCTTTTATAGCGTCTGCTGTTGCAGTTAAGGACCCTAACTCTGTGCTGCGAAAAACCCAGGGCTGGCTCCTGAACTGCGGCCGCCGGCGGGAAAAAGGGGATGAAAGAGAAAAAGCGAAACAGGATATAGGAGGGGATGTAGGAAGCGGGAAGGTATGTACAAGAAGGGGGGGGGTCAAACTGCAGGCACTAGCTCCCTCCACCGCTGCTGCGGTGCAGTGAAAGACAGTAGGCAGACAAAGATAATGAATAGACAGGCGTCAGATGAACATTTTTCCATTTCCATCTTGTTTATGAAACCGGAAATCGTTCCCTTCTATACTGAGTATTTTTTGCTTCTAGCTGATAGATTTCTGTTGCCAGCTAGCTCAAGCTGGAAAATTTGCACTTACATCCAGCCAGCAAGTGGAAATGAAATTACCATTTCCCCCCACTCCAGCTGAAAATAGTTCCATTTTCATCTGGGTTTAGGGGTGAGCGGTGGGCACGCAAGGAGAGCAGTTCATCAAGGGGGAAGTCTGAGACCCTAACAGTTATATGTATGGTGTGCATTTATATCACGCTGTGTTATTAGTATATATTCTGGTCAGATGTTATACAATTCCTGCTTCATGTTCTTCCTCCCATAATCCTAGATAAAAGCACTTGTGAGTAGCACGTGCACAATGCCCCTCAGCTTCCTCTCCTCAACATAGGTAAAATTAATCACACAAAAATTGTGCCTGGATGTTTGTAGAGACAATTGATGTTGCTGTGTTATTTTCTGATATGCATCATGCTTTCACTTTTCCTTTGTAGGATCAAGTTCTGTTTCCTGGAGCGAAGGTGACTAGGGCAGAAAGCTACCTCATGATCATGGCCCACACCTTGCGCCATGGCTGCTCAAAGGAGGCCACAGAAAGTTTGCTACAGCTGATTGCTGCACACTTGCCTCAAGGAACGGAGTATCCAACTTCCAAGTATACCTTCTTTCAGCACTTTTCTAGTGCAGAAAAATTTTACTCCGAACATTATTTCTTCAATACATGTACGGAGTATCTCGGAGAACTTGTGGAGACAGCACAAGTGTCTTGTCCGAACTGCCAGACAGATTACAGTACTGCGGAACTGAAAAAACTGTCGTCTTTCTTTTTGGTTTTGGACTTGAAGACCCAGCTTCGAGAGCTGCTAACATCACGAGATCTCCGAAGGCATCCCACTGCTTTGAGCTATGATGTCGCTGATATTACTCAAAGCATGCACTACCGTAAACTTCCCTTGGCACAAGGCGACATTACATTAACATTCAACACTGATGGGGTGCCATTGTATCAGAGCTCCAAAGTTAGCATGTGCCCCTGCTTGTCATGGTGAATGAACTTCCCTACAAGCAACGTGTTCAGAACTTGCTTTTGGCTGGCCTGTGGGTCAGCAGTCAAAAACCAAACATGAACTGCTTCATGTTGCCCTTAGTGAAGGCCATTAATGACTTGTCATCAAATGGCCTGACTTGGCATGACAAGGAGGGCACTGTACAAAAACAAAAGTATACCCGGGCCCGTGTACTGTCGATAGTGTTGCAAGGTGCAGCGTAATGAATATGAGCCAGTTGAATGGCATGCACGGATGTGCATGGTGTGAGGAGGCAGGAACAGTCATAAAAAAGGGAAAGGGGCATTGTCGTATTTATCCAGCACTTAAGTCAGCACCTAATCTCAGAAGTTCCCAGTCTTTTGAGCACCATGCCAAGAAAGCGAAGTTGCAGCAAAGCCCCAGCCATGGTATACGGGGACCAAGTGTGCTCAGCCTGCTAGCCCTTTTCTCATTTTCAACCGGATTCGTGGTTGATTATATGCACGCCGTTTGCTCTGGTTTTGCAAGAGCAGCCATGTTCATGTGGCTGAAGTTCCCCCGTTGTCAGCATTTTAAGCTTCGTCGGAAACTTGATCAAGTAAACGCGTTACTGCTTTCTATGACCCCAACATGGGAAATCTCAAGGCTTCCAAAAACTCTATTCTAAATCAAAGACTGGAAAGCAGCTGAGTGGAAAAATGGGCTCCTGTTTTATTCTCAGATTGTGCTTAAAAAGTACATGCCTCCAAAGGAATACAATCACTGGATGCGATTTGTAGGCATCATGCACTATCTTCTAGGGCAATTAATTTCCATTGATCAAATCGAAAACATTCAGAAAGAGATGATAAAATTCCTAATAGAATATGAAGAGCTGTACGGTGTAGAACATATGACATACAACTCCCACCTTTTACTCCATCTTGTCGAAAGCGTGAGGAACTGGGGACCACTGTGGGGATATTCGCTGTTTCCCTTCGAATCAATGAATGGAACTCTTGGTAAATTTGTTCACGGAACTCGGTGGGCAAACATTCAAATAGCGCAAAGGTTTTCAATCCATCAGGCATTGTCGAAACTGTGGTCTGAAACTTCATTGCAAAATGCACAGTATGGCATAGATAGTGCATTCAAGTCCCTAATCAAAGGTTATGGTTTGCGGAAGAATGTTACTAAGAATGGAATTGTGTTGCTTGTGGGAAAAGGAGTGCAGAGGGAAATTTATACGGAGTATTAAAAAAAACGGTAATTGGTGCGTTCTGGATCTGTACTTCTTGCCTGGACAAGTCTGGAAGAAAAAATTCATATGTGCAGGGAAATGGTTTCTTTGGACGATTTTCACGGATTGTCTCTTTGAAGGGAAATTCATGCTCGAGCACTGCAAATGATGAGGTTAAAATCCATGTGCAAATTTTACGTGTCACTAGGAAGTTGTTATGTGACTTGCCCCATGATCGGTTTTTGCAATTTGTGGAAGTTGAACCTACAATGGACTGCTGTATTGCTGATGTCAGCTGCTTGAAGAAGTGCATTTGTTTGTGTGACGAAGACTCCATCTTTTTGTGCTCTCTACATAAAAAACTGGTGCTTGAATCGGTGTAAGTTAGTCTAGCGATAGTGAGCTGCTGTTACACAAACTTACACAGAATTGCGTTGCTTTTGAATTGTGTCAGGGACTTGAAATATACACAGTGTTCAAAGTAAGTCATGAAGCTGATTTTTTTAGGATGCCTCTTTCAATTACAGCACCAAACGGTCCTATAGTTTCCACTGCCAGCCTGCACTTTTGTAACCGTATATGTTTGATTTACGTCTGCTGACACAACAGTTTTCGACTGGCATGGCATCTCTAAAGTGAAAGGGCTTTAGTGAACCAATTTAGACGTTACTTCATGGAACAGAGAGTTCTGCTGATATTTTACTGTAAAGTGGTGTTCAGCTCTTGGAGACCTTTCCTTAAATAAAGTGTGCCTTAAAAGGTGTGCATTTCACTGAAGTTGAAGCCCACATATTCTGACAGTGAGACTGAGGGTGGTGTGCTATTCAAGATATGAAGACTGCCTCAGAACACCTGTATGAAAAATTTAAGCAGTCTGTAAATATTATAACGGATCAGTTTAAATCTCCGCTCGTGAATATTTTCGCTACACTCCTTGTTTCAATATGAAAGGGTTTCAATATTTAAAAGGTGCACTGTATACTATTTGGAAAGAGGGTGGCTCTTAATGTCTTTGGCTGCTGCACGCGTACCCTGTCTCCCTTCTATTGGTTCTCAGAATGCACTGATACCATTATGACCGCAAAGGAACCCGTTTATATAAGTTCATAAATATGCAGTTAATTCAAACCAGATGTTTGTTTGACTGCACAACTAATTCTGCACTTCGTCACTTTGGGAAAGAGTTAATGATCGTATTTACATCTCACCGTGTATCGTTTCAATTTGTAAACTGTGTGCTCTTTTTTTCTGGTTGAGGTTATTGGTTTGTGAAACAGTAGCTTTATTTATTATATAAAAAGGCATGTATATTTGTTTCAAGATGCATTGTTATGCTGCTTTTATTACTTGTCTGAATAGACCTGTACATGTGATTCATTATTTTTTCTATATCCTGTAACAGTTTTGTGCAACATTGATATATATGCAAGAATAAAAAGTTTGCAGTCATTTTTTTGCTTTGCAGTGGTGATCAAGTGCTTTAGTCGCCAAAAACTGTTTCTCACGTTAGCATCCTGAAGGCTGCCAGTCACTTTGGCCACACTCTGCTACGCCACACTGATAGATACCTCTTTTTTATTGAAAGCAGTGATATTATGCTGTCATCCTACTAGCATGTGGTCACTTTCTGCACACATATATGCTATTAGTGAAGTTGACCTGAAAGTGGATATCCTTAGCACTCATGCATCTGTAGCTGCTTTAATGTGGACTTCCATAATCAAGTACACTATATCAACTGCAGTAATATTTTCTTCTTAGAAAACCAAGCTCTCCAGTATGCGTATTACAAATGCTGTTGTCTATCAGATTTTTACTTTCCAGTTTTGAACTGTGGCTGAATTGAGGGCTCCATATAAATTCCAACACCTTCGCTTTAATGTGCTGTGAAATCTCAAAACATTGCACTTTGCCTCGATAGAAATGCAGTCAGGAATCGAACCCACGACCTCGGGTTCAACAGCTGAATGCTAGAGCTACTGCGACGGGTACAAGTGCTGTTTTAGAGCAACGTTAAGCAGGATATGAAAATTGTATTCCATTAATATGCTTCCAGACCGAAAATAAGCAACGAACTATATAGTACCATTATTGTCCTGTGTGAAAAAATTGTCACTGGCTGTTAGCTGCATATATTTGGTGCACAAAACAAAAACCCAACGAAAAATCAACAAAAAGTACTCAATGAAAAATTCATTGAGCACTGCTCAACAAAAATATCGTTGAGCTTGCATTGAGCAAATTCAATGCTTGTTGAAATTCCTTTGGAAAGTTATTGAGTCAATAAATCCCCAATGGAATTTCAATGGAAACTCAAGAGTCATTTTCGTAAGGAATGTATCCAAAATGTTTTCGGCCAGAGCGCAGACGGTAACCGCGTTTTCGAAATTCTAAAAACTACTATGGATATTGCTAACGGTGGGCTACATGTCTCTCAATAATTATAGAACCGTACTCAGTGATAGCCAAAATGTAAACTATTATGTATTGGTTAACCAGCCTGCTAATTTGCACATTTTAGCTGTATTCTGGCGTACCCCGGCGCTTGCAATGCTATGCCGCAAAAGCGGTCTTCTAAATGAAAAAGACGATTTAAAAAAAAATGTGTGAAATCTTAGGTGAAACACCCTGTATATAGAGGTTATGGGGCGCCATTCTTGCTGCGCACTGATAACTTCCGTGGCGTGGTTACATTTGGCAAAAGCTGTACACATAACCTACTCGCACAGCGTATGAGCCCTCAAGCCTTATTTGCGTTTTACCCAACGTACGAAGCGATAGCAGCAATTAATATTCTGGTTTCTTTCACGGGTTGCTGTTATAATAAGGCTGTGGTAAAAGGGTACCGCACGTTCTGCGGCACAGAAAGTACCGTGCCCTTTGTCATAAGGCAACATACCTTGCCGAGGAACTTGCCACGGCTGCATTCCGTTTGGGAATTCGTGTTGTTGACGATGTCAGGATATTCGTCGTTTGTCGCCGCAGTGCTAGTCAAAATCTCTCCGCCAGCAGCCATCATCAAGAAGATAAAACGCTATCTCTACTCTCCACAGCTGCAATGCACACTACCACACAAGCACCAGCGACTGGTCTCGGCAGTGCCGTTCCTGACCTGTGCGCGACGGTTTTGAGAAGATAGGTTCTTAGCACCACGTGCATGAGAAGAGGGCACGCTATTGGTTGGCGCCACTGGTCACAGAGATGCAGGCAGTGGCCGCCCCTAGGTCGGGCGTGGCCCTCCTATTGTAGATAATAATAATAATAATAATAAACACCTTTATTTTCAGACAGCACATTTACAATTCTTAGGACAAGTCTGCCCAAGCCATAAAGGCTTGTCGGGCAGTACTCGGCAGTCGGTGAATGACATATGAAAAACAGGTGTGACAAGCAAGCAAGCAATGATAAACCTTAATATGAAAAGCAAACAAGAAAACGAAAACAGATTAAATAACCGACATATGGGTTTTTAAGAAGTTCCTTAATTGTGACAGCGAAGAAACTGAAAAGATCGAATCAGGCAAAGAATTAAAAATTTTGGGTATGTAATAATTACGAGTAAAGTGGCCATAATGAGTGTAGCAGCGAGGTACCGTGAAACGGGGGTGATGTCGAAAAGAACGAACAGGAATGAAAGGAACCAAAAATTCGCTCTCCCAAAATTGAGCACGAATAACTACATGATGGAAGAGGGCATCAAAAGAGGGCAGCTGTAAAAGCGAAAACAAATTGCAGTCAGGTGAAGCATCCGTGTTGTATGCCACGGATTGAAGGATGTTTCTTAGTATGGCATTTAACTTCATTCGCCAAGTTTTTGAGCAATGATAATATACAGTGACTCCATATCTGAGGATACCATAAATAAGAGCATGCGCAACAAGCTTGCGAGTCTGAAAAGGTAATAAATATCGAACATTGTATAGTACATATGATAAACCACGAAGCTTGTTACATACTACAGTAAGGTGACTGTTCCAAGACATATCTCTGTCAAAAAGTATACCAAGGTACTTAACACTATTTGAAAAATTAATAGGAATGCAACAGCAATTAAGACAATGCGAAGAATGTAAGAACAATGGTTCAACAGACGAAATCTTTTTATTGGGATTATGAAAACAAATGAGTTTAGTTTTTTGTTGATTAATTGAAATCGAATTATTTAAAAACCAGTCCATAACATGCACCACATCTGTTCTAAGAGCCTCCATGGCCAGAAGCAACGAAGCATTTGTTGACAACAATAACGTGTCATCGGCGTATTGAAAAACATAACATTCTGTCACAGCATTTGATAAATCATTTACAAATAAATTGAAAAGCAAAGGCGATAAAACAGAGCCCTGTGGAACACCTGCCGACAGAAATGATTCAGAACTTCGATGCCCGCTGATTTCAACAACTTGAGCCCGATTAGAAAAATAGACTTTCAGCAAATTATTAAAAGGACCCCTAAACCCCATGACATCAAGTTTCTCAAGCAGTAGGTCATGCCGAACACAATCGAAAGCTTTGCTAGCGTCCAAAAACAGACCACATGCGAGTTGTTTATTATCAAAACTTGAGTAAATAATATCAGTAAAATTTTCTAATAACAAAACAGCTCCTTTACCTGCAATGAAACCAAACTGTGCCTCTGATAGGATATTATTCGTGAAAACAAAACTGTACATAACTTGGAATAGGTGCTTTTCAAGAATCTGCGCAATCGCAGGTAGAATTTAAATAGGCCTGTAATTTTCAATATCTTTTAAAGAACCACTTTTATGTAATGGTTTAACTATGGCAACTCTTAAAATGTGTGGAATGAAGCACTCAGTAATGAAACCGTTCAACATAAAAAGAAGTACCGACTGCAAATTCGTAAAATTACGTTGGAGGTCACTCATTCTTATATTGTCAATACCTGCAGCTTTCTTCGAATTGAAGCTAAAGATTATGCTATGAAGGTCCTGGGGTGTAATAGTCGGGAGAAAAGCTGAAGAAGCTGTGCAATACAAAGACCGTGGAACCTCATAGTGGGATAAAGGAAACTTCCTGGGAACCTGAGAGAAAAATGCATTAAACTCAGAGGCCGCAGAGGGCAAATCTTTGAAGGATTTGGCAAATGAATCGCTAATGGATTGTTTCGAGTTTCATCCAAAAAGGCAATTGATAGTTGACCAAGTTTTAAGTGAAGAGTGTTGGTTGTTACGAAAAGCCGAATTGAAATAGTTACGTCTCGAAGCTCGAATCATGGCAGTGACTTTATTTCTAAGCAACCTGAAATTATCTTTGAGGAGTGTGTTTTTGGGACTACGCTTGCAACGTGTCCAAAGGGCGTCTTTTTCTGCAATGGCCTTCAGAATGTCACTTATTAACCAAGGAAGGTTTGGGTTGCGTTTTTTGATCACTTTGACCTTTTGTGATGAGGCTATTATAGAACTGACAACCTGCACAAACCTGTCATACACGTTAAAAGAATTAACTTCCTCGAGGAAAGAGACCCAGTTAAAATTGGCGATAAGGTTATCAAATGTGGCAGTGTCTGTATATAAAATTCGCTCCTTATTGGGGTATGATTTATTTAAAGAAGGAAACAGAATATGAGAACCTACAAAGTAATGATCTGAAAGTTTATATGTAATTACCGAAGAGAAAGACTGGGCAAACGGAGCTCTTATATTGATGTGATCAATACAAGAAGCTACGAAATGATGTCCCAGGTACTCTTCTCTTGTGTAGTCTTTTATCGCTGGTTCAATACCATGTTTTGCCAAGATATTTAGGTACTCGCAAACAAATGAACGTGCTGGTGACAAGGTGTCAATATTGAAGTCTCCTATGAGGCATATAGAATGATTTGGCAATAGGGAGCCCAAAAAATTATCGAGCTCAGAAAGAAATTCTTTCACATTTTGGGAAGGAGGCCTGTAAAATCCTAGTAGAGTAACCTCCGAACTTACGAATGGTATCTGCAATGCAACGCACTCAGCAAAGCAGAATTTGGATTGTAAAGGGTAGGCATTCCATTTGCTGTGAACAATGTAGTCTTTTGCAGGCGCCCTAGAAATCCCTTTCCTTATCTTGCTTCGGGAGTAAGCTTTCTAGATGCCTCGGGTCATCCAGGCTGCTGGGTTTTCCTGGAAATCTAGCTGGTTTGGGTGATGTCATCACACCTTCAGGGTGCTCACCAGCTACGAGGCAACTCAGATTTTAACTTTTTCTTTCGATAGATGGCAGCACTTATGTACCACAAAAGGAGGGAACTTCTGTTTCCCCTCCAGGTGTGCAAATATTTCCGCGACACTTCCCTGACTGCAACACGACAGTATTAGTTCTTCCGCGGACAAACAGTATGGCCGAGAACTTTCTGTGTATATCATGCCAAAGCTGGGAGACGAAAGCACAAAAGAATAACCCGTCTCAAGGGGTGGTGGTCACAGAATTGACCTTTTTCCAGTAACCCACCACTCAGCCGCCACAAGGAAAAGTACGTTTTCCTGTTCGGGTCCCTCTCAGCTGCCTTGCATCTCTTTATGGTAAAATACATTTACAATGGGAGGGTGGGTTATACAGTCTGTAGTTATAAGCCGTGTTGGGTTCGCCTAACCAGAACAGGCAAGTGTGAGTCATCTTTTAGCACACACTGGGAACACCTCCCCTTCGGCACTTCGGCCGGCTATTCCGTATTCCGCGTATTCCTACGTCGCCACACGCAATACAAGCCTGGCGACCGTGTACGAGTGTGGACGCCGATTCGAGGACGCGGCCTCAGTGAAAAGCTTTTTGCGCTCTCATTGTTTGGGCTGCCAGCATTTATTTTGCATTCTCTTTGCTGCTGTTGACCTTACTTTTTGTTTAAGCATCCGGTCGATGTTTCTTTGACAAAAGGAGTTCCGCGAAACTGTTGTACAACTTGTTTGTTCGAGTTCAAAATTTTTGGTGGTCGGGAATATCACTTTGTTATGTGAGATGCGATCAGCGTTATCAGGAAGAATTGCAGCCAGGCGCAACTATTTCGATATTATTCTGGGTTCTTGTAGTGGTTTTTAGTGCCTTATCTTGAAGGTTCATCTTCGATGACCACCGCGCACGTTTGTAGCTGTCGGCGTCGCCCAAATCTTCAAGATTATTTATTGGCGATAGTAACTTTAGCAACTAAATTACTGCTAAAATACTTGTTTCATGTCTCCTTCACTACTTATAATTTCACAACGGAACAAATAAATCTTGAGTAAAAGGGTGAGATGTGTGGTTTGCAAAAGCACTGAAATGGTCCTGTTGCTATTTGTGGTGACTTTGAACACAAGTTTCGTCACTGCACAAGCAACTACGAACTGTTCTGGACAATGTTGCTATTAGTGGTTTCTTTTAAAAATAATAATAATTGCAATTTAATAGAAGAAAGGAAGGGCGCTGCAGCCACACCAGCCGCGTGTGCTCTTTGTGTACACAAAACGGCAGCGCACCTGAATTGTCATGACGTCACGGGTTGGAAAGGGAAAATTACACACCTACTATATATAGTTTCCGGGAAAGTCTCGTTATGCGGCCTGCTTGTTATGTTATTTATATATTTATATATATTATATTGTAGCAACGCATGCGGCCGGCAATAGCGAAATGTCGAGGAGGCCGATGTTTTCCCAGCACGCGCTGGGAAGAACACTGTGGACCTTGGCCGGACGCCACCGCCGCCGCTCCACGCTAGCTTATCTCCGGCAGCCCTCAATAAATGCGGCCGCGGTCGCGTCCATCGGCGACCTCCACAATATATTTTATATATGTATTTACACAGCGCCCCTTCCGAGCGTTGTTCTGATTGAAATATGCGACTTTTGGAAGCATAGTGCAGGACGTACGACTAGGTGTGGCGCATACCGAGGCGTATCTTATTGAGAGAATAAAGACGGTTTGGGAAATCTTGACACAAGCGAGAACGGTTCAGAAGCAAAACTGGATGATTTTACCACCCATGTCATGAAAGTTTGACATCACGTTATTTACACCACGGAGATGTCTATTCTGGAGTAAGGGTCTCGGAAATCCGCGAACTCCTTTCTGCATACAAGGTGCACCCACGTTTACTCGCGTACAGTGGACAGCACCTGCAATGATAACGCGAACATTCTGAGAGAGATATGCCTGGTCGGGAGGAGAATTGGGAGAAAGAGCTGCACTCGACCAATGATTCGTTAGAGAACCGATGTTTCGATGCCGATCTGACACATTCTGGTTTCACTACCTTGGAGCCAGAGGCGAACGTTGGCATCGACCGGTTTTCATGACGTCGCAGTTGCAGTCCAGCAGAGGCTGAGCAGGAAAAGGAAGGAGACGGCCCTTTCTCCCCTAACCCTTAATGCGGGCTGTCACTGCCACACATAGTTGTTCGCGAGTATAGCGTGAAATCGCAGGTGATTGGCAAGTTCTTTAGTGAAAGCAGGTTAATCGCTACGTCTAGACAATGAGACTACACCATTAGCCCTGCTTACATGAGCTCGATAGCATCGCGTTAAGCATGGTCAATCCAATTCAACCAGTGCTTGTTTACATGACCCCGATTTTGGAGATTCTAGACCGATTCAACTGTAGCGACCCCAAGCGTCGAGCAAGCAGTAGCAGCCTCCAAGATTGAGGCACGACATCGCTGTACCGGAGGAGCGACGGCGCACGTGAAAAGCAAGTTCGCGTTTATCCTCTCCGCTCTCAAAACTTTACTTTTCGACTCGACAGTGTTTACAAGCACACCGGGTCAGCGTCGAGTTGAGTCACCTGCCCCTTGAAGCAGACTTGACTGGAACCGACCCATCGACTCCCGACTCGCCACGCATTTACTTGAACCCAGTACTGATGTTCGGCCCGATAACTCAATCAGCAGGCGTGTTGGGTTCATGAGGGCCTCCTATGGGGAATATTTTCAGCTGCATTCTTGACTTGTATCGACGCCTGGGTTACTGCGCCCCTGCCCAGTGCAAGGACCAATGCTGTTATCGCACACTGTGCTGAATAGGAATCCCCTTCCTGTGTTCTGGCACTAAGAATGCCTTATTGTGTGGCTGCCGGGAGGGGAAAGGGGGGCGCTTTTGGGTGTGGCCTTGCATCCCACTTTCTTTCCGCACGAAGGGTTCGAGCAAAAAAGAAAAGCCGAAATTTTTTCGGAACACAGCCCAAGCAAGAAATAAAGAGCTCAAGTTCGTCCAAGTTCTGAGTAAAAACCTGCGCGCACGAACACAGAGAATCAAAAAGTTGGTGGTAGATTGTAGTAGCGACAAAATATTCTGACGCAAGATGGAGCCACGTCACACTAATTAAATGTGGCGCTAAATTCAAATCCCCTCAGAAAATACATACACAAATTTCAAAGCCTGTTAAACGCAAGCAATAAGCTCGATATGGATGAAAATTGCGGCTCGACAATCAAGAAAGAAAAAGGGAGGAAATGTTGCGGACAAAATTTTGATATTGGGCTTAGTTTTTTCACGAGATCACATGAATGACCGACATATCTAAAAATGAAATTTTTCTGGATATTTACCTCTGATTTGTAAAAAAATGAAAATTAAAAAAATAATATCTGTCCACCTCATTTTCTCTATTCCCTAAAGAAGAAAACGGTGCCAGAGACCTCACAAAAATCGAGCCATATATAGACACGCTACAGCTTCTGAAAGTTCTCATGTATTTCCCAAGGACACTGTCACTGGTTAAACCTCATAACTAGAACGCGATGCAGGTGCCAAGGCTGACACGTCATGGGGTTCGTGATAAGCTAGAACTGGTACCGTGAACAGCCTGTATTATCTCCGCCAAGGTCAGGTTTCCTCCTGCTAACTCGGAGGATTCGGAGTCCTATTCCATGAATCACGCTTTCCTGCTGCAGAGTTACAACTGAAAATTGCATGCACAAATATTAGTTAATCGTTTTCCAGGCGAGAGTCGGCGTTTGGAGATGACAAGATTTATTTATTATTAATTTAGTTTGGGAAAGTTCGTCCACAGTTTGAAATGTGCATTCTTGCGTCGAGTGTGTTTCGTCCTTGTTCTTACTGGGCATGAAAGTACTTTTGAAACTTTTTGAAGGGGAGAGGAAGGCATGAGCAGACCGGCCGTCTGGAAGAGAATGTTGCAATGCGTGAGCTGGTATAAAAGCCCATTCTCACGACGGACGGTGGGTCGGCAGCGCCCGCATCACGTGTTCAGACGTCACTAGAAACTGTTCTACCGTCCGATGTTGGCAAGCGGACACGGCGGACCAAAAAAGCAGACGACGCACTGGGCGAACGAAAATTGCTAAATTTCTTTGAAGTGATTGGAAAATTTGGGAAGCAGGAAACATAAGCAGGCGAGCTTTTCTTCAAGCCCCACAGACCCGGTGTGTCGGCAGTTCTGGCCCGAAGAATGAACGAACTGAATACGCATGCCACAAACATAGAATCGGAAAATACACTTTGTAGGGAGGCCCTCCAGCCGATGGTGTCCACTGAGTTTCTCCCTTGACTCATTCTCACCCTCTTCCTGCTGACCGGTCACATTAGTCCGGCTAGTGTTAAATACCAGGGGGTGGCAGTAGAATGGGGAGCAAATGGTGACTTAATCGGATTAACCGCGGTGTCATGTAAATTGGTCACAATGAGAGAGATATATACACCAGCCGAAATTATTCTAGCAAATCTACTAGCAACCCTACCGCAACGTTGGGAAGAGTGCGCTGGTTGCCAAACCGAGCTCGCAAGCTTCGCGCGACGCCGCTGTATCAAAATGGGACTAGCCTACTTGACATTTCTCGCTTTCCGGTCCGCCACAGGGAGCCTACATGTACAGCCTTGCTTAATGATGGAGACATCCTCTGGCGTACCCCTTTCCGACGCCCGCTAAATTTCAGTTTTGCCATTTCTGGGGTTTTCGTGGGAATCGCGCCATTTATCCCCCCCCCCCCCCCCCCCATGTGCAATAGCGCAGTGAGCTGCTTTTGCATAGGGAGCCTGTAGGTGCTTCTACTTTCGTGTGCCACGGGGATGAGGGGCAGAAGAAAGAGGGGCTATCACTGATCAGCTACCACTAGCTTATGATATCTCGTGGTCCTGTGCGGCTGTTAGAAAGGGCACAATGCCCCTTTGCAAGCACCCCTAGCTGCAGCAGCCTTTTCTTCCAAATTCGGGAACCCCTAACGAAAGCGCTGGGGGACAGAGAAGATAGGGACGAATTCTGCTCTCAACCCTGCGCTCAGGTTTTTTTTCTTCTGAGAACAGAGTAAACCATACAATGCTCCCAAGCCTATCCCTGCATTTCCCTTTGTGCTCCCGTTCTCCATCCTTAGCTACCCTGCATATAAAACAGTGGAAATCGCCGCCCACTCTGACACCCGTTTTAGGCTGTTTTAAACAACCTTGTACAGACATGTCCCTGACGGGTGAAAGGACGGACCGATGTATGGATGGAGAAGGCTGAACCCTTTAAATCAGGCGGTGGTTCAAGCCACCTAGCCATGACTTGTGAACTTTTACTCTTGTCTTGAGTTTAGTCACCAATCAGATAACCTCCGCTTGGATACTTGTACCCCCTTAAAATTTACTTTTCCTTCTATGTCCTTACACCCAAATGCTTTGGATAAATCAGCCCCGCTGCTTTCCACTGTAGGGTGAAGCCCTTTACAGAAAAGTATCAAGTGTTCAGCCGTTTCCTCCTCCTCTCCGCATGCAACGCACAACGTGTCTTTCTCGCACTACCTGACTCTATATGTCTTAGTCCGCGAAACTCCCGCCCTGGCCTCAAACAACAAAGAGCTTCCCCTACAATTGTCATAGACATTTTCTTGGGCAATTTCCTGCTTACATATCCTGTATGTTCCCAGAGCCGATTTCGTCATCATCCCTGTTTTCCACAGAGCTCTCTCTGTATGTTTAACCTTTTTCTTAACCGATAATTGCTGATTTGCCCCCTACTGCTACCCAGATAGCTGCTTGTCAATTTTTTAGTTCGCTTTCTTACTTTCTTGTTAACATTCCTTATGTACGTGTATCGGAAAACTTTCCTCGCCCACTGCTTTCCGAGCCCACAAGCAGCGCCATCTCCCTAATGGATTTCGATCTACTATTGCGATTTACAGCCACCTTCACTATATCCGGTATATTTCCTCGTTATATCAGTTAATGACTTGTTAACAACTACTTATCACAGCACGACGAATCATTTCAAACCATCCGGTAGCCGGTACTCCCTGCGACCAATGGTTAGGCAGCAGTGGTACGAACCCCCACAACCGAAGGTGCCAATCCCACACATACTTTGGTATTCATCTAAATTAGTAATTTTTATCCTCATGAACATTCCAAGTCATTCTACACCAGTTCGAACGTTCTGCATCAATCGGGTGGCCCCAAAATTTTGCGCAAATAGAAATCCGGATCGAGAGCTAAATGAAGTACAGGTATCAACTCAGGTTCTACGCGCCCACTCTTGCTATGTGATGCCGTGTAGTCACGTCATAACTCTTTTGGTCAATTTTACGTTCATCGCAGACAGACGAGCCCTGGCAAACGAAACTAGCAACTTAAAACTATCATAACTATCATAAAAACGTAACTTAACAGTTTCCCTAAAAGAAGAGAAAACATGGTCAGGAGAAAATAAAAACCAGCGAATGAAGATGCAGGACCAGGAGAAGACACACACAGACTGTCGCGAAAAAACATGGGGACGAGTCCAGAGAAAGCATGAGAGGAAGTGGGGGAAAGGGGGGGATGGAAAGGAATGCGGAAGACGTGTTCCGGAGAAGTGGTGGCAAGAGAGGCAGGACAGAAGCTAAAGTTAAAATTGAACAAAGAAGAGAGAAAAAAATTCATTCAGGGGGTAAGGGATGGGTCGGGCGGAAGTGTAGGGTGAAGAGAAAAAATTAGGCGAAGGTGTGGGAAGCTGGTGAATGCTCTGACCATGTGCAAGACCTGATTAAAGAATTACGCTAGTGCCGGAATGTATCTGAGAGATTCGCCGTTTCCTCTGGATAAGTTAATTCCTGCTGGTTGTAAGGTTTTAAATTCATTAGGAATGCTTCTTTGTGTTTCCTGTCCTTTGCAGACTTCAAACCTGATTGAAGAATGAACAGTTTAAATTCATCGAAGTTGTGACCGTGTTGATTAAAATGTTCCGCCACTGCCGTCGGTAGGTTCACTGCTGTGTCAGCTCGAAGGCCATTTAGTCTGGCGTTCATTGATTGCCCGGTTTTTCCGATATATTATTCCTGAGAGTAGGGTCATTGAACGATACAGGTAATATCAGACGACGCGTAGTTAAAGCTAGTCTTTATAAGGAAGCAGAAGTCGCTTGTCGGGCTTCTAAAGGTTTTTCGACTTGTAAATGCTTGCATGACTTGCCTCTATGTCGAGAGTATGCAGTTACTGTCGGCGGGCGTTCCTTATCAAGCCAGTCTGTACTATGCCTTTCAGGCTTGTGGTGCGTCGGGAATTATTTTTCCTGAGACGATGGTTGCCAGTTATAATAGGGTTGCATTTCCGCAGAATGACGTTTATGTTAAGGAGGGCTTTCGAACATTTTGTTATAAGTGCAGGAGGCCGCTCAGTGCTAGTTTTTGTTCGTTTTCTTAAGCACCACGACTCGTTTTAGAGTCGTCGCTCGTTGGAAAGCATTAATGATAGAGTTCTGAGGATGGTTCCTACCAATTAGGGTGCTTTTTAGAGATGGAAGGTGTTTAAAGTGGTGGTCGTAAGTGCATATTCTCCTCAGCCCCGTTGGTTGTCCTACAAATATGCCTTGCTTACAATGTATTTGATGATGGCCAGTGAAATCCAAGTATTGCTGTCGGTCTGTAGAGTCTGGCTTTCATCTGGCTATTTTATAAATGTACGGTGTTTTCGAGAAAATTGACTTGCGTTGTACAATAATGGACGGCAAACTTTCCCTCTCCTCTCGAGACTTTTGCACGCTATGTGAGTACCGACTGCACAGCTACCATAGTCGTCTATAAAGTCAGCAATAAAACTCTTATAAGGAAGGGGGTCAGCCAGGCAGACACAATCTCGCCAATGCTATTCACTGCCTGCTTACAGGAGGTGTTCCGAGGACTGGATTTGGAACAATAGGGGATAAGAGTTGAAAGAGAATATTGAGTGGAGTAACCACACTGCCAAGAGAGGGCGACTGCTTGATGTGCATCATGATGCCTCGGATTTAAAACAAGTGTCCTGTTCTAGATGTGACACGAGCACGAGCCCGACCATATATCACCTTTTATGAGAGCGTGTCGGAAACTTTGGGTTTAAGCAAAGGATATGGCGCAGTATCTGTCTTACATATCGGCGGACACCCGAGCCGCGCCGTAAGAGAAGGGGTAAAGGAGGGACTGAGAGAATAAAGGAAGAAAGAGGTGCGGTAGTAGAGGTCTCCGGAATAATTTCTGCCCCCTTGACATCTTTAACGTGCCCTGACATCGAACAGCACACGGGCGCCTTTTGGGTTTCGCCTCGATCGAAACGCGCTCGCCGCGGTCAGGTTCGAATCCGGGTACTCCGGCACAGTAGATGAGGTGCTTAACCACCGAGCCGCTGCGGAGCCAATGAATCCGCTCCCAGCACATTACCCCGGATATACGCTGCTTTCTGGATTGGACTATGGCTTGGAATTAATCTGATGGCGCCAAAGACACCCTCCTATCTTTGTGGGCCTTTGTGCGCGCTACCTTCGTCGACTGCCGATTGTGACCTCCCTCCCAACTTCCTATCCCAATAACTAAGCCAGTGAGCAATCCTGCTTAAAATACAGGGTTTCAGTCAATCCATCAGCTCAAGCTGTTTGTTAAGGTCAGAACTGGCCAGCAAGGACTCCCACTGCTTTCTAGAAGTGCCTAGAACTGCTCATTAAGCAGCTCCACCGTAACATGCACACCGAACAGCACGATCAACGCCATACAGCTTGCGCTTAAGCACTGTACCGATAATTAAGGCTCCAAACCCGACACCGAATGGGAACATGCAGCCTGCACGGGCAATGAAGTGGTCTCTGCCGCGGTAAATCGCACTCTCTCCCTCATCTGTACACATACACTCCACACAGACAACTCCCCCGAAGCTGCAGGGGAAACCTCCATTGCCCTCACCACTTTCAACAGAGAACCCCGGTATGTTTTATCCGACTCAAGAACTGCAATTTGAAATTTGAATGAGGCCGAGTTCATGTCCCTGCTTCTTGCATAATGGACTCGCCTGTGGCACCCCCGCTCCTTCATGTGGAGCTGTTTCGAGTGGCCGCGCACTACGGGAATCCTAGATACAAGGCCGCCAACCTCTTATGGCTATTTAAACCGGGCTCTGGTGGCCTCCCAGCAAGTATTCACGATGGAGCGCGCGCACAATTTCAGCAAGCGGACGCAGGCCTCCAAGGACTAGTGTCAGCTATACGTCCCCCCCCCCCCCCCCCCCTCAAACCAATTCCTTAGCAATCGATAGCGATAGGCAATCCTTTGGATCAAATTACAAACACACACTCTCCCCTCTCCTCTCATTCTTTCTCTCTATAACCCCTTTTCCTCACTTCATCCTGCACACTCTGTCCCGAACCTCTCGCTTCTACTCTCCATCTCCATTCTCGTTGCCCGGCGGATCGTCCTCCGTAAGCATAGAGCACTTCAAGGCGTGGGGGGATCGGGAGGCCCTGCTGTGCTTCGAGTACCCGGTCGTACAGACCATCTCTACCGACCGGGCTGCCCGCGTTATGTACCGCAGGAACATAAACGCTTGAGTGCAGTGGGGCCGTGCGGGGGCCAGGGGGCCTGCGTGCTTCAAACTCCTCAGTAATGTGAATAATTGATGATGCTGATTTCAGTGGGAACGCATGCATCGTACATATGTCTGTCATTAGTGTCACGTAGCTCAAAGCGCGAATCAGGTTTCCACTGACCCAGGGAGCCAGTTTGCGCCTTTCTTTTCGTGACTGTCTCTCTGATACCTCACGCCTACTGTGAATTTTTTGTGGAGGGGGCCAATTGTTCTTACGCGCTAAAAAAGCCTCGAGCCCGAACATTCTTCAGTAAGGACCTTTTTTTTCGCTTGACCAGCTGCGGTGGCTCATTGCCTTTGCCGTTCGAGTGCTGGGCCCAATGCTACGGGACGGAATGCCGCGGTCACGGCTGGCGGATTTCGACTCAGACCCAATACAGTAACACCCATGTGTTGTGCGACATTAGTCAACATTAAACACCTCCAGGTAGTCGAGATACGTTCCGAGCCCTAATGCGGGTTCCCTCAGATAATTTGGGGGATAAATTCTAATGCTTTCTTTAGTCTCATATATCATTCAGGCTGTCGTCTGGATAAAAATTTGTTTCTCTATAACAAACACTCCCTGACTGGTCAATTCGCTGATGATGTACACAGGTTCACACCCAATTAATCAATCAGGAAGCGCGGAGGAATTTGAAATTCTCTACACAATCAACTGATTGGTCGAGAGAGGTCACGCGCCTCTTTGGTGTCATCACGTGCCCAACATGGAAGCTGGCAAACTGCCCACCATTACTACCTTCCATGTAACTGTCACCTGCCCCCCGTGGAGCGGCGCGTGAGCCTTACGGGACCTCGAAAAGAGCAACGGGGGTCTCAGAATTAAGTACAACCTTAATCGCTCCACCACGGTACCAGCCAACAGCGTGTGACCTCCAATGGATGAATCATAGGACACCGCGAAAATTGAAACTGTGAGGACTCCAAAATTTGCAAGTTGGCCCATCCTCCAAAATTCCTAAATCCCCGAACATTTAGGAAGGACTAGAAAATCCTAGGTGATAACTCATGCTCACCATGTAAAGGCTATGGAACCGATTCAAACCGGGGTTTTGTCGGGAAAAACACAAGAAAAACATTAGTCTAACCTATACGCTATCGTATTTGCTTTAATAATTCGGTTAAGAAGGCTAAGGTTTTTTTTGCACTTAGTCCTATTTTTGTAGTCTATGAAGAAAGACATTTTTAACAGCAATGATTGTATTCGCGTGGAAAAACGCTGTGCTTCACGTAAGAGCGCTATAGCTGCTTCAGGACTTCGATCACTTTACACAATGCCGACTGTTTTCTCTCTAAAGAATATTTCTTTCCGTCTTACTGCTGAATATACAGTGTGGAGCCTAACATTAGCTTAGGGTTGAGAGCCTTCTGCGCGCAACTGAACCACATCGCACTGGACAGCTCCGGATAAATAAAAAAGATGGTGGATTTAATCCATAAAGTTTATTTTATTTTGTCGTGCGCAGCGAAAGTAGAAAATTTTGGTCAACTGTGTTGACAAAAGCACCGTTAATGTCCGATATGTAGCTTCCATCTCGTGGCACATCGGCGTAACAGCACCAAATGGGACTATCAAACAAACTCTAGTGGACAGCTCCGGATAAATAAGAATATGTTGGATTCAAACAGTTCATTTTTGACCATTTGCAGCGAACGTATAACATTTCTGTCACGTATGTTAACAAGAGCACCACTAAGGTCCGATATATAGCTGGCATGTCATGGCGCATCGGTCAATAATTTCAGTCGAAAATTCCGAGCAACGCCGGCCACGTCAAACGCTTGTCGGTGCATTGCTCTTCCCAGCGAAGGAGATGAAAATTTTCTCCAGGTTTGTGTCTTGGATCAGGACGTGGGCGAACGTGAATGACTTTTCCAGCTCTTCAACCTTTTCGAAAATAGTGCTCCATGGAAGCTTCTCTGAGATGTGGTAGTCGTGAACACTCTGAAATTCAGGGTACAAAAATAATTGCGGTCAGCTATGTATCGCTACTTTCATGACAACGAGAAGTAACTTCGAAAAAAGAATTGAAATTTTTTCTTTGGCAAAAATCCGTTCATATGATGGTGTAGTTTTGGCAATCTGCTTAAGTACGCTGTACTCACTTTTCCTGCAAACCCTTATTCTGTCCATGCTACACAATTCGATTTGTTTTTCATCGTCACTTCCTTTACTTATGTAACGTTATTTTTTTTTCACTTTCAAGCTTTCTCAGATGTGTACGTTCACTTATCACCGGTTTCTCATGTAGTTCAGTTGGAATTCTTTTGTTGTTTTGCTTTTATCAGTCGATCTCGCTTTGTAAACAAGGTATTTCTGTATGGTCATTTGGGCTTTTGTGCTGTGGTTGTTATTTCGCTCTGCCATGATGATTTTTTTCTTCTGTTTTTTGAATTCTCTATTCTGGGGAGCTAGGAACTATTCAATCTGAATTTTCAGCCTTTTTCCTGCACTCCCTCAATTCATGAGTGAAATAAATAATTTAATATTATCATATTATATAATATATTAGTTACTATCTAATATCGTAAAATGTCGCCACCACGTGTTTCTTTGATGCAACCCTTTCATCGATGAAAAAGGTTCAAAATAAAAGAATATACATTGCCCCCCCCCCCCCCCCCCCCGAAGAAGACAATATTGTTGCAGTGTATTTTCATGTAGTATTTTGGTGCCTCACTTACCACCGGTGCCTCATGTAGTTCAGTTAGAATTCTTTTGTTGTTCTGCTTTTATCAGTCGATATCACTCTGTAAACAAGGTATTTCTGTATTGTCATTTGGGCTTTTGTTTTGTTATTTCACTCTGCCATGATGATTTTTTCTTTCTCTACTCTGGGGAGCTGGGAAGTAGTCAAGCTGAATTTTCAGCATTTTCTCCGCACTCCCTCTCTTCATGAGTGAAATAAATATTTATTTATTATATATTCTATTATATTCTATCATATTATATTATGTTATATATCATTCATTATATTATTACGTATAATGTAGCCATCACGTGCTTCTCTGGTGCTACCGTTTCATCGCTGTAAAAGGTTCAAAATAAAAGAATATATGCTCCGCCCCCTACCGATAAAGACAACAATGTCCCAACGCATTTTTCTGTAGTATTTTGGTACCTCAAAACAGAAATTCTTGTAGTAAGAACATATTTTCCGTAGTGTCAAGAAGTCCGCTGTCGTAACGATAGAGCCATTTCTGACGCAACAGACAGCTTCGCAACTACTACAGAAAGACTTGCCGTAACGACATAACGACAAAAACTTCTGTTGTATTTTGGGACCGGCTATGTCGTATTGCAGTTGCGGTTACATTGTAGCAAGAGTGTTGTGTTAGGTCGTTGGGACATGCTATTGAGCCACTTCTCTTTTGGTAATGCACACCGTCGCGAAGAAAGTGCATTCGAAAGTCATCACTGCTTAATAAGACTCAGGTGACAGTGTCACGCATATATAATCAAGCAGATTGCTTCATCGTTATCTCGGTTTGAAGAGTATTGAACACAGTGGCAACACAATTCTCGTCGGTGCTTTAATTTGGACACCAAAATGTCATCCAGAAGGTTTTTTATGCGGCCATTTGTAAGTCCGGCAACAGTTGAAGAAAGTAAATTTAATGCGCTTACCACACGTTTTTACATTGTCCTCTATTCAAATTCTATCGTGCTGCCTGGGATTTTGTCCCGGACATCGCCACCAGCAGCTGGACCCTGAAGGTATACGGCGCCACCGAGGCAAGACTGGCAAGCGCGCCTCGGCGCGCTTGTGGGGACTCCCGCGTGTTGTTCGCCGCCACGCCTCCATGCACTACAGCAATCCACCTTTCTCACACGGCCGCTACGCGGTTTCGCGCCTCTCCTTCAGGGCAATCTGCCGCGCTGCGGTGCTTTAAAAAAACCGCCTACTTTTAACGCATGCGCAGTTCATGCTGGCGACCAATGGAACTAATAGATGGCGCAAGCTCCAAGCACACAGCTTCCACTTCGTACGCTGACTCCTTGGGGAAGGGGATAACGCGCCACTTGATCTTGTTTTCTGGCGTTTTCTATGTAGGCACCGAACTTTCTTGAACCCTACCCCAACAATTTTGGACAAAAGCATTTTTGATTGGGAAACATTTTATGAACGCAATTGTTTAGTATCATGCAAGATTTCAGAATAACAATCAATATATCCGCAGACCACCCGACTACAGCCTAGCTTTTTTTGCTATTAACGTTTTTGCTATCATCAAAAGAGTTCCCTATTGGGTTGCTACGGTGGTTTTAACTGTTGGATGCGATCGATGCAAACACGTTAAAAGAAAGATTCGTTACACAACGAAAAAATGGACCGTTACCTTCAATATTTCTAAAACAGTACTGCACAGTTTTTCAATATTCAAAATTTTTGCCCGAGAATGTACGACATGTTGCTAGAAGGCTCTACATATAGCGAGAAAGGCGGAATTATTGCGCAGGTAAAAACACAGAACTCCGCAAAAAAGCAAACTTGCAGCAGAAGGGTGATGGAGTGAACTTACACCATGGGCACCAAGGACACGCACGCCTGGGAACAACTCTTCTACTTTTATGTCCAGATCACTCCCACTGTTTTCGGGGGAAGCCTCCCCGGCGCCTCCACTCTCGCCGCCTTCAGTTTTGGCGGACGGAAGCAGGAGCTGCATGGTGTAGCCTCTGCCGAATTTATCCTTCAGGTGCTGGAGGGTTCCCAGGCAGGTCATCTGTCCCGCCACCATGATGCAGAGCCGGTCGCACATTGCCTCGCATTCCTCCATGCTGCGAATACAGAGTGCATGAAAAGATGACTTCT
Source organism: Amblyomma americanum (assembly GCF_052857255.1). Lineage (NCBI taxonomy): Eukaryota > Metazoa > Arthropoda > Arachnida > Ixodida > Ixodidae > Amblyomma > Amblyomma americanum. The sequence continues at coordinate 89,732,972 of NC_135504.1, forward strand.
GACTTTATGCGCGCTTCTGCGCAGTGAATCTTCGGGAAGAATTCTCAAGAATACTCTTGTTCTTTTTGTTCATCAGTGCAACTGTAGTCGAGGGTTTGACGGAAACCCGTCTGGTCGGGGATATACAGTCTTTGCCAAAAGTAACCAGGCTGGACGATTTGCTTCTCAGTCGAATATTGAAACTATCATGCCAGCTCTCAAGCTCTAAAGCTCTGAACGGTAAGGCAAACCGTAGTCCTCACCTTACGAGAACTTCTTGATCTTTAGGGAAGCCGCAAGGGCTCTACTATTCAAATAAGAGTCAAACCACACAGCCTGGTTACTTTTGGCGAAGGCTGTACATGCACTTCTCCGGGCGTTCACTAGTGCTCACATACCGGTACATTCAAAAGCTTTTACCATGACAGCAGCATTAGGAGACTTTTAAATGCTACACGGCGCTATATAGCAGTCCTCAAGCTCTGAATCTCTGAAAGGTAAGGAGAACCGTTGTCCTCACCTTACGAGAACTTTTTGATCTTTAGGGAAGCCGTTAGGGCTCTACTGTTCGAATAAGAAGACCATGCAGCCTGGTTACTTTTGGCAAGGGCTGCACCGGCAAAAAATAGAGGAATGTGCAGACGAAACGTCAATACATTCCTCTCTTTTGGTCAGTGCCCTGCCTTCTTCAAGCGCAACTGTAACTTCAATATACTAGAGGCATAAATTATTGCGATAACTTTTAAAAGTGTCATCTTTGGTTTGTGGTCACCTTATGCTCATTTGTTCTTTCTGCGTTATGGTTATTTTCTCAGACAGTTGCTATTTTCTAATTACGGTAATGGTTTCTCTAACTCTTCCATAACTGTCCGTATTACAACGTCTTGTGCCATTTCGCCGGTGTCTGACAGGCCCTACCATACTAGATCAATGAGTCTTTGGCATAATGGATATTTGTTGAGCGCAACTTCCGAGAGCTAATAAAGTCATTTTTCCTTTTATTGACAAGGCAAGGGATATCGCAGAGAGAACCTCATAACAGAAAGGGGCACCGTCAACGACGTCAGCTGGACTCTTCAGTGATTCTCAAAAAAAAAAACTATCAGAATTATCGGCACCAGCGCGACCCCCAATCGTTTTTTACGATAACATTAAATGCCTCATCGCGGAAACGAGACCAGAAATGAGGCTTCAAGTCCAAAAGTAAGGTTGCCAGATGGGAAGTATAGTCACTTCTTGCGAAGGCATCAAAAGCTTTTAATGCTATCCCATTAACAACATATAAGGTAACTAGGTGTCCCTGTGAGTTTTTAGGCGGGCGTCATTATCGGGCAGGATAACAAAAATGCTATAGTTCGTATTCGGACGGAAATACTTCTAGGGATAGATTTTCATTCTCCATGTGAAGAAAAAAAAATTTATGGGATGCTTAAGCGATGCTTAAGGACCCTGAATAGAGCTCTAATAAAGTTGTGGTATGCATGGGATATGTTAAAGCACGCCGCTTCATGAATATTGCACAGCAAGAATTTATTTAATGCGTTTTGTAGAAGCTGCGTTATCTATAGCCAAATTTTAATTTCAGTGACTTCGCGCCTTTCCCTCTCCTGTAGTCACAATTAGGACGCTAGAAGGTCGGCGCTCCTCCGCAGGCCCAGCTTCTGGCAGCGGAGCTTCCTGACCCGCCCGAGATTATTGCCCGCGTCCACGATAGCTGCCTGAGGTCAGAGAGAATCTAACCAATAGCCACCTCTCAGCTTGTATACGCAGGTGCGAGCAGGAAAAAAAGTAGCGGTGGTTTAGCTCTGGTTAAACCTGGAGTGACGCGATAGCTACATCTGGCCGGGTGGAACTTGCTCAGTTGAATTGCAAAGCCTGTCTTCCGCCTCTCCGTTTCGCTGGGCGTTCCCTCTTTATCTTCGTGCCACTTGACACGGCACATGCACACAGCTGTTGCAGCTCGGTCAGCTGCTCCGCACCACGTGGCTGGTCACGTTGCCAACCACGTGACCACGTGGCGATGGCGGCGCCGTCACGCTGTGGCTGCGCCGCCAAGTTTACGTTCCGCCGCCACGGTCACGTTCCGCCGCCGCGCTGAAGGCTCGAAATTCTACCGAAATGTAGCTATCGCTGCAAAAGTCACCGGGAAGGGCTCGCCAACTTTCGCGCTTGATTGTGGGTCCTCTGCTGCGTGTAGAAGTGCATTATTTCGCTCAGCTTTTCATGACAACACAATACAGTCACTGAGCATGTTGATTTGCTTTCCTCGGAAGTTGTTTCAGAGCCCCTCTAAGCTCCTGCTTAAGATTATGACGCGATAGCATAATTAATTTTCATATATGCACAAGGTCATTTTCTACATTACATTCATATAGCCATGGGGAGTCCTCATACCCCTCCTGGCGCAGTGGTGCTGCGGTTAAGCGGTGGCCACTGCTCTGCGATGACAGGTGCTCTCAGCGATGGTCCTTGTGCGGCCCAGGTTGGTCTTCCTCAGCAACCAGTCATTAATTTAAGTGCCACCTGCCACAGTGGGCAGCTTGCTCTGTATCCGTTGGGGAGGTTGTCATGGCTCAGCGGGGTCACGTAACCTTGGTGGCCCACCTGCGTCCTCGGTTGCTCTTTGAGCACCACCCGCCGGAGTCGTGCTCGTGATTTTTCGCTCACAGCGCCGACACCGGATTTTCTGGACAGCGGTGCTTTTAACGCTATCGCGTTAAAGCACTCGCCAACGTCATTGAATAAACAGAAAGCGTAGGAGACATTTTTTTACGTTTTTTTACATAGACCTTGGCGAGTTGTTTCTTGGCATGCAGAGCAAAACTGCTACAAATCTTTGGTGGCCACAAGTGCATGATCGACGAATGGCTACAGGACTCATGCCTGTCATGTGCTAGCTCGAAATACTTTATTGCCGCTTTTGCATAACGCAAGATATCAAAAGCCTTCCGGAATAATCGTCTCCCCTGAGTACGTGTATAGTCTTAGTGGATTCAAGCCCCACCAGGTGACTCGTCTCAGCTGCTGTCATGGAGTTCATGGTTTCCTTGTTAGTCTAACTGGACAGCTGCGACGGAATGTTTTTAGCAAGCAGCTGGAGAGAAGTGGAATACCGCGGTAAAACTGGGCAGCTCTGCGGGAGAGCAGATGAAGCCTGGTTGGCTCCGAATAGAAGTATATCACGATGATGTAGCATTTGTAGACAGAAAACTGAACAACGAGTTGCACCACTGTTCCGCTGTTGGTGTGGCACCTGCTTGACTATTATCGCTTGGTGTCACCAAAACATCAAAAAGCGAAAATGAACAAATCACGCGCAGCACTTCTGGAATGTGCACCACGTGCACCATGCTCACAAGACAAACTTGCTTTCGCATCAGGCAGATTTTCAGGGGGTACAACTGTTCATTATCATCAATTTTGGGGGCTAAATTACTCACTGAAACGTATGCGCAATGCATGTGCGTATGCCCAATGGCATTTTTCTATCTTGAAGATAAAGCTCCTTTAAAAAGAAGAAAGCACGTGAGTGGAGTTACAACTGCTGAGACTCTGACGACTGTACACCTTTTCTATGCTCCTCTGCTAAACCTGCTTTGTAACAAACGGTACCTTGGGAAAATGTCAGCCTGCGTTGAAAAAAAGCTTTCAGAATCCCCAAACCGCTGCATTGCATGACTGACTATACGATGACTTTATCAACTGAAAATCCTTGCTAGAGGAGGGGCTAGGTAGACCCTGAGTGCATTTGTCAGAGTTACAGTTGTGCTAACAAAATTTTGTCTTCCAATCTCCTCTTTTATTGTTTTATGCTCCTGATCCTGTACATCAGCCTCTGTATGGAATATGCATCACCTTCGTAATATTGTACCTTGGGTAGGCCCCCTAAACTATCCATGGTGATCTTCAGCGAAGACCACCTTTGCTCATTTATAAAGACATCGAAGGTAACCGCATCAAATTTTTCGCGCTTAGTGAAAAACGATCAAATGGCTCTTTCTGGCTATGGTGATGATTTTCGGCATCAAAAAATTGAATGTTCTGCGTAGAAAATTGGATTTAAACCTTGAACATTTTTTCGCGATTCAATTCGAACACGTGACATGAAGACCAAAAAAAAATTTGTGATGCCCTTTCGGAAGAGAATAAGTATGTAGCTTAGCCTCAAAGATATGAGCAAAAGTTGGCTTTACTTGAAAGAAGTTTGCTTGAGAAAACAGACGGTGTTTGCGATAAGTATATCACATTTGTATCTTTTTTCTTTGTTTTATATGCTCCACTTTAAGTAAATATAGCCTGCTTGTCGTGGGACCGTGGTAATCAATCAATAAAAGACATTCAGTTTGTCCTCAACGTTGCTTTTAAACATTCGACCTCGTCTTTATGTGAGAGTACATTCTAAACAAAAACGAGTGAAAAAGGAGTTAGCTTTCATCTCGCGCGCTCCATTTAAAAAAAAAAAGGGATTGATTTCGAGGACAGCTTACACCCTTATAACTCCCATATTGTCGCATTCGTGTTTAGAGTGTAGCCTTTTTCAGCTGAACCGGAGCTTCACTAACTTCGGCCGGAGCAATAAGGGGGACGGCTCAGAATGACGTCGCAACCGCGAAGACAATAAGCGAAGGCAACGTTTTTCGACCGCCTCGTAATCTTTAACGTGCACTGACATCGCACAGCACACGGGCGCCTTTTGCGTTTCGCCTCCATCGAAACCTGGTCGCCGCGGCCGTGTTCCAGCCCAGAATCCGCGAGTACCCTCCAACTGTGGTACACTTCTCGCGTTATCTCTCTTCTCAAGGTTGTTGAGCTGACGAAATATACTTGCTTCCTCACGGCACATCTATAATTTCCCAAACCATTATGAGCTCATGTAGCTGACTCATCGCAGTGGCACAGTGGTTAGGGCGCTCCTCTACTGAGCTGAAGCACACCCGGGTTCGAACCCGACTGCGGCAGCCGCGTTTCGATGGTGGCGAATGCTAAAGCGCCTGTGTGCTGTGCGATGTCAGTGCACTTTAAAGATCCCCAGTTGGACAAAATCACTCAGGAGCCTTCACTACGGCACCTCTTTCTTCTTTTGTTCTCTTACTCCCTCCTTGATGCCTTCCCTTACGGCGCAGTTCAGGTGTCCAACGATATATATGAATAGAGGTGATGCGCAAACAGACAACACAGGAGGAAGGCAGACGAAACAAGCGCATATATGAGACATTTACTGCCCCATTTCCTTTCCCCCCCAAACCAATTTTCAAATAATTTTACGTTGAAATTGCCCAGCATCACATGCACTACGTAAGCGCGAAGAATGTATACCCGTGAGAAGTGAGCACGACGGCTATGTTGGCTTGGTTGCGCATTGCAGACAGGTTGCCGCCGATCTTCTCTCTGGCGACGACGTCGACGCCAGCGTAAGGCTCGTCCAGCAACACGACCCTCGGATTCCCTAGGATGGATGTCGCGATGTAGAGCTTGCGTTTGTTGCCTCCGCTGTGGGAGAGAGGAAAACCATTGTCGAAAAGAGAGCGCTGCTTAATTGCATGTATGGTCAGGTGGAACCTGGCGACAAGCAAGCATGCAATCATTTTGTTTAGAATTTTCTCCTTGGTTTCTATGTGCCCGGAGCTCCCGCCACGGTGAAGTGATTACAGAGTTCGAATGCTGATCGCAAGGTCGCGGGAGTGAATGCCACAAGCAGAGTCAGTGCTTGAATGCAGACGAAACGAAAAAAAATGGCTGAGGTTCAACCTGGATGAACCTAGTAGACAAGCGAAAACAAAGCCGGCGGTATTTATAGCGAACATTGGTGCGCCATCATTCCTACGTCATTCCATGGCGTCACATAAAGCGATGCTAATGTGTGACCGATGACCACAGGTCATCGGTCACGCGTTGTCTGGTCACTAGCTATAGATATACCGTGCAGGCATATCATGGCTATGCACAGCAAGACACAGTGATAAATTGATAGTCTTGGAGGGGGGGGGGGCGGTGTGCTTGCTTTAACCTTGGTCGGGCTTCAAGGTCAAACGCGCAAAGCGAAATTGATTTGAACCTCGAGTAGTAGAGCTTTCGCTCTAAAAAGGTCCGCGTACTGTGCAATATCAGCGCTCGTTAAAGAACTTCAGATTCCTAAATTATTCCGAAGCCCTTCGCCTCGGCGCCCCTCATAGCCCACGCTCAGTTGAAAAGCACGACGAAACTACCCACCGGGAGGTTTCTGTGTCGGCTGCGCCTTCTTGCACTCTTACCTGACCCCCTTCCTTCCTCAGTAACCATCGTCCGGTTAGGGATTACTCTCTACTTATACTCTCGTTCTTCCATGGTAGCCACCCTTCGGGTTGTTCCTTTGGTGACGAAGCACCATTTACTCATCTCTACGCTCAAGTCATACCTTCCTCCTTGCACGATAACTACCTCCGATTGCAACGCAACCACCGACTACGCCGACGACTGCAACGTACTACTACGACACGAAACCGAAGAACGGGCGCTTAACAGCTGGCGCTGTTCAACGTTTCATGAGCAATATAAGGTGTTGATCGAGGTGGCTGTTGGAGTCTTCAGTCCAGGAACCCTTGGCCGACGAATGGACCAGTTGGATGAGGGCTCGTTGGCTCTCCATGCTGATGCTGGTCAGTTGTGCCTCACTGCTCGTGTGACGTATCCAACGTCTGTAAATGTTGCGGTTTAGCCTGGCACGCCCATGGAATATGAAAGAGTGTCGGACAAGTGCTTCACCAAGGGTGGACGTTTTGGTATTGGGTAGGGTGGATTTTGTAGAATATGGAAAAAGGTTCGGAAAGGTATTCGTTTGAATCTGACGGCACGCGTGAGCTTCACCTGAAGTGAGGCGATAGGGTGGCGGTGGATAATTCCAGTGGTCGAGCCGGCGGGTCTCAAGGCATTCTGAATACGGGAGCGGGGGAGGGGGTATGAACAAGGTCGTCGGGGTAGGCATTTCCGTTCGGTTGGAAAGACCGTGAGCTAAAGCGTTACCCCTCTCGCTATTCGAGACCCTCTTGGCCTGAGGTCCATTGCGTTCTCTTAGGCGGGAGCCCAAGATGACCGCCGCCCGAGTGGGTGGTTGGCCTGTCGTGTAACCTCGGCACGCTTGCTAAGATTCGGAGACGAAGTGGAAATGGCTACGATGTTATAAAAATGTTAGGTAGGCAGTGCAAGTGCAGTGGCATCTGCTGTAGCAGGGCCCTCAGCTGCTATAAAGGACTTAGAACCGTGTTGAAGCTGTCGTCCAGGGCGGTTTCCGTTAAAGCGTCACCGTGGGAGTAAGCTGCCATGTCCACATATACTGCTTCGGTGTCTCCTTTTGGACGTCTTAGAGTAGGCGCCGACCCTGGCCTGCAGCCTGCTTGCAGCTCGTGCTGCATGCACTTTGGTATTCGAGAAACCTGAATGTGGTGTTGGATTCTATTATTGTTAGGGTACCAGTGCTTGCAGGTCTTCCGGGAGTGTTTTTCTGTTTCAGGGGCTTCCTTTCCTCCACGGTGGTCCAGAACCTCGTCTTCTGAGATATAAGGACTGCGTCATGTAATTCATAAGCAAAAATGGGAGGGGGCGCTTTAGCTTCACCTTAGCGGTATGTCGCGAAAACGTAATGAGCAAATTCCCACATATGCACAAGGTCATTGTCTACTTTACATTCATGGATTCCTGGGAGTCCTGATACCCCTTCTGGCACAGTGGTGCAGCGGTTAAGCGATGCGCCACTGCCCTGCGATGGCAGGTGCTGCTACCTGTGGGCCTTTTGCGGCCCAGGTTGCTCTTCCCGATCGACCAATCATTCATCTAACTGCCACTTGCACTGTGGGCAGTTTGATCCCTATCCAGTGGGGAGGTTGTGATGACGCCGCAAGGTCACGTGGCTTAGATGGCCCACGTGCCTCCTAGGTTGCTCTCTGGGGATAATAATCATAATAATAAATGGTTTTTCGGGAAGGAAATGGCACAGTATCTGTCTCACATATCGGTGTACACCTGAACCGCGCCGCAAGGGAAGGAATAAAAGAGGGAGTGAAAGAAGGAAGGAAGAAACAAGTGCCGTAGTGGAGGGCTCCGGAATAATTTCGACCACCTGGGTATCTTTAAAGCGCACTGAAATTGCACAGCACACAGCGCCTTAGCGTTTTGCCTCCATAAAGACGCAGCCGCCGCCTCTGGGGACCACCTGCCAGAGGTTCATGCCCGTGACTTTTCGGTCACAGCGCCGACTCCCACAGCGCAGACAACAGATTTTCTGGAGAACAAAGCCTTTAACGATATCGCGTTAATATTAAGCAAACCGAGTGCTAAGAGCATCTTGTTAGAATTATTGATGGCGCAGGCCCATGGCCGTCAGGTACGTTGTCCTAATGTTTGGATCAATCTGCTTCTCTCCGCTGTTCTATAGAGTATGAAAGGGGATGCTGTAGCTGATCCGACTGATCATGAAGGAATTCATTATAGCAGAGGTGTGTCCTCCTCTCTTATCCCTTCGCAGAGGCTTAGTGACGCGTCTGATTATGCGGGTGATTTGGTTCCCCGTATTGAGGGCTTTGATCGTGTGAGAAGTCAACCCGTTGCTCTGAATGTACAAGCCCAGAATGCGGGAGGTATTCACCTCTTTGAATTTGTGACCCTCTATATTGATGTCCACCAAGCCTGGGGACGTGTAACCGCTTCCTTGGACTCGAATGATTTCTGATTTGTCTGGAGCTGAACGCATAGCACTATGTTGGGCGAAATGCTCAAGTGTCGCTGCTGCCTCTAGCCTGGTTCCTTTGTTGGCGAGGAAGCGCTTGGCCGTCCAGGTTGTTGCACATTCGGCATAGTGTGTATAAACGATGTCCGATAGGTTGTAGTGTTTTCGGGCCTAATGAGAGGCGTAGAATGTAAAATGTCTTTTTTCTCCCAGCGATACTGTCAGTTTGAATCGGTTGAAGGGAATGATGCAAAATCACGGCTGATGTAATGTGTAAGGTTTGGACTTACGGGTTTAAACCGAAAATTGCAAGAAAGCACGTTTTCAAAAGAAAGCACGTTTTGAAAGCGCGAAGTTTTCAAAATTATTCTTTAATCTACAAAGGTCAGTGTTCTTCACATGCGAACCACATTTAGCTGACTACTGAGTACTAGTTACAATGAATAAAAAGAGCAAAATACGAAGTATGTGTCGTGCGCAGAGCAGCGTCATCCCCGAAGCAGGCACGAGGAGCGTTGTGCGTGTTTTTCCGTGCGCGCGGACCATGTATTGTTGTCACAACGTGCCGAAAAACTATTCGAACTCGTGATGGGGTCGACAAGCTGGCGCTGGACGGATTGCAAGCAGCAGATGATAAGACGCTGGCTGCTGCCAATCACGCCACCCTCGTACGGGACACCTGATCTTCCCGCTGCTATCGCCAACGGGGACAGCCTCTTTGCGAAGTGAGGGAAGCTAAGTAAGGACCGCGGCCTTCACGGAACTTGACGAACGCCCTTTGTCGTCTGGAAGAGCGGCGACCAAGAAAGAACCACTGGGCGGAGGGGACCCCGAGTGGAAGAGAAGGCTTCGAGGAGACGCAGTAGACAACAGTTGAGAATGGGTACGGACGACGTGTCGACAGTGCACAACCTGACCGAGAAGTTGTACCACAACTGGACTTGAACTTATGAATCTGCTTTTTTCTCAAAACCACTCAGCACATGCGCACCTCTTCTCCTCCAGCTCCCGTGGTTGAAAACCGCCATCTCCTACTGCGCATGCGCAGTTCATGTTAGTGACAGGCGCATGCGGCAGATGGCGGCAGCTGTCCGCACACACTTGCTACTGCGCGGGCGCAGCTGGCTCCTCGTGGAACCAGATCTCGCCTGCGTCTCGCACCTGCGTTTGTTTTCAACCAGTAGCAGACGAATATTCGCCACTCCACAGAGGGCGCCACATGTTGAGAAAAAGGCGGATTCTACATTCGAAAATTTTTCTTGCTGCACGCCTGAATGGGGACAGCAGAGGAGAAAAAGAAAATCTCCTGTTCAACTGTATCGAATCGACGGGGCGTGGTGATATGGCATTACGATTGCATTAACTAGCACAGCTTTTCGTTTTCAGGCATTTCTTCGCTACCTTAAATGGTTCTGAAGACAGGAAGGCTTTACACCTCGCAAAACACCAGCTGCAGTCTTTAATATCCATCGCCCGCGAAGGGCAGTTACTTGCTTAAGTCGGTTTCTTCGCAGAACGTACAGTCGGGGACAAAAGTCTGTCGACCACGTGTTTCGCAAACGAAGCCATTACTCCAATATTAGCCGGTGGATGGAGACCCCACTTGTGGAGATGAAAGTAAAAATTTTGTTCTTTCAGCTCCACAAGTGTGGTCTTCAGCTGCGGGTTTAATAAGAGAGTTGTGGGCTTTCTTTACGAAAGACGTGGTCCAGAGACTTTTGGCCCCGACTATACAAGCGGTATGCCTGAGCGTCACAAAAAATGATCTTTTCGGTCGACCGCAATGGTTCAGCGGCAGTTACATCGCCTTAGCATGACGACCGCATTTTTGAAAATAATCTTTGTTAGTCTTGGTGTCTGATGGTTCCATGATTTAACTTGCACTTGATTTTAAATGGGGATATCATTTCCTTCGACAAGCACAGCTGCACATACGACCACGCGTGCTTTAATTACTGATAAATATATTCCTTGCGTCGAGAAAATTACAAAAATACACCAAGTGCCTTTTGACTGCACATGAAATCTCATATCAAACAATAAAACCGGTAATTAATCCGTACAAGATAATACTGTTCAGGAAAAGCCGAGAAAAGCTTTTCAAAAATTAAAAATGTCTTCTTCCCCAGGACTGTATCAGATGGTACGCCTTAAGTTCTCACCTTTTCCAGCTAGGTAAAATTGCAACAACATTGGAACATCACCTCCTTGTTTTATGAGTTTTACGTTTGTATAAAGATGCCTGTCATTGGTTCTTTTGTTTTTATTTGTTTTTCTCACCTATGATAACTGTATATGCTTGTCATTTCTTGTCAAATGACTGAAAATGTCCCTCTTGCTAGGCCCATACATGGTCTGCAGTATTTGATATAAATATATAATATTCGTCCCTTAACACACATAGAAAAAGCGATTTAAATTTTGAAAAACAAAACCAGAAAATTCCAGCCTGCAGATACTTCAACGGAGAACCTGGTGGAGGTGCTCGCCATTGCATGGCAGCCCCACAAACTGACTCAGTCGAGCACTTGGTCTTAAAGGGCATCTGAAGTGGTTTTAGAATTCGAAGAATTTAAAAGGGCCGAATGTGCGAAACCTGCAGTCAAAGCCTACGAGATCGTTTTTCCCTAGCATATGAAATGGCGGCGTGATCGCCGAATAAACTGGCGCCGGCGTTAACGCTCCTCTGCAGAGCGCATTGACGAGCAGAGTCCTCGCTAATGACGTCATGTACGACGGCGCTACGTTTCCAGCAAAGAAACAGTTGTTTCATAGAAGGAAACCAACGCTATCGAAGGTGAAGCTCAAGAAGCATTGTCTGACGGCATCGGACGACGCACAGCAGCATGCAGGCGAAGGCAGCGGACATATTAAGGTTCGGCGATAATGACGTCACTACGAATTTCGTCGCACTTCCTCGACGCAGTGAGAAGAAGCCTGAACATCATCGCGGATTTCATCGATAATTACGTCACAATTTGAAATGCTAGTCCAAAAATACTTTGCATGCTTTAAAGCCCTAGAAGCTCCGTAGATTCTAATTCCTGAAAAACTTCGAATTCTCAGAAAAACAGTTTAGCTTTCCTTTAATGATAAGGATCTCTGCGTCGGCTTCTAAAAACAGTCGCTGTGACTCCCATAAGCAAGCTGCGACAAAGCGCTACTCTATTAATAGCTATTCCTGGGCAGGTAACTGCTAAAGCCTTTCTCGATTCACTCGGCTGCTTGCCTGATAATTAATGTCGTCATCAGTTACCCAACACTATTTATTTATTTACAGATACCTTACAGGCCTCCGGAGAGGCATTGTGTAAGGAGGGTCAAATACAGAAGTTTGTGCAAAATAGGTTAGAAATAAAAAACAGTAAAGTACAGCAAAACACAAAAAACAGGTGAGTCAAGATACGATATAGCAATTCACAAAAAGAGATAAAAGTAAAAAACAACTATGCGTCATGTAACAAAAATAGGGGAAATGCAGAAAAAGTTATACAAAGCAAAAGAGTATATCAGACACACATGATAAAAGCTGCGCATCAACAGAACCAGAGAGGCAATAGTCTCAAGCAGCTGAAGACGAAGTTTTCTTCCTTTATTTTTTCTTAGACAGCACCTAAGAGGAGGCCAAGGCTAAAGGAAAAAAGCCTGACGAGGCCTTCGCCCCTTGTACATGCGGTTACATCGATGAACAAATCTCGCAGATATACTTGGGTCCGTATAACGATTGCGATAAAAAAAATACATGTTTTCAAAAGCCAGAAAAAAAAATAATGTACAACCCTGTACATCAGTACGAAACAATTCAATCATGCATTAAAAAACAAGACTTCTGGTTACGCTCGCAAGTCGGCACAAAAAGCAAAGGCAACATTATGCATCAAATGCGAAACCCGCAGTAAAACGTCAGAACCATATACACCACGATATGAATCGTGAGTACATAAATGACGTGCAAAGCGTTATCAATGAATTGCTTGAGTAGATGTCTGCGAATGGTGTAATGACTACCCTGCAGGGCGATGCAGCCCGGATGGTCGTTCGAGAGACGGATAGCACGCGGGAGTGATGAGAAGTTAAAAGCATGTGTGTTGCCATAAATGCGGACATAGCTGTAGTTATTATGTAATCTATGTGATAAGTAGGAGGGACGTTGTAGATGTCTGGCGGTGAATCAGTGGCATGGATGTATTTGTGAAAGATAAAAGGGCAATATCACGACGAATTTGCAATGGATGGAGCGAAATTTCGATCTTTAGTTGGGGTAGACTGGAATGATAATTGTAATTTTGCGAAATGAAACGACCAGCCTTATTCTGGACAGCTTCCTACTTCTCTATTAGATATTTCGGATGAGGTGACCAGATGTATGAAATGTACTATAGCTGCGGTCTGACAAAACTAATGTAGGCTTGTTTACGCACGTGAGGGGTAGTGCGTTTCAGGTTACGGTGAAGGAAACCTAGTGACCGGGAAGCATTAGCGAAAATGGTGTTGACGTGTTCAGCCCAAGAAAGGTTTCGTGAAAGATGGACGCCTAGATACTTATACTGCGCAGTCCTAGCCAATGTATCGTTATTTATGTGGTAGGGAAAATCCAAATTGACTGATTTTCGGCTAAAAGAATTTATTTTGCACTTAGAAATGTTTAAGGTCATTAGCCACGTTTTACACTAGTCGTTAATGCGATCAAGATCACTTTGAAGTTAAAGGTGGTCGTTAGTACTTTTTATTGGTCGATAAATAATGCAGTTGTCAGCAAATGAGTAGGCAGCACGGCAGCAGCCTTTACAAGATGCCTAATTGTTCCATGTTCTTCGTGCAGATTCTCGCGACTGTTGCTGCTTCGCTTTTTTGCGACTTCGACTCAAGTGCGCCTGCGCAGTCGTCTAGCTTGCGGCACGTGGGTGGGACTATCAGTTTGGCTATGGACTGCCATGTCACCCTTCTTGGTGACATACCTGGCGTGCTCCCCTGGGCACCTGACGGGTTCCCACGTGCCAGTCTGCATCATCCAATCACATCGACTCTTGGTCTACGTCAGCTTTTCCTCGGAGTATAAATGAAACTGCAAGGGCTTTACGCTTCAGTGGGCAAGACGGCAGCAGCCTTTACAAGATGCCTAATCGTTCCATGTTCTTCGTGCAGGAATGTTACCTCAAGAACACTAACTGCGTTCGATCTGATGATCGTTGTTTGCTGCCGTTTTCCTGCCCACAGAGTTTTGTTAGCCTCTGTTCAAACGCTGTATTTTGCTTCTCTCGCCTTCTACAGAGCGGGGAGGCTGAACGAAATCCAGTCCCCACTAAACGATACCCTCATCTAACTCGTCTAAACATCTTAGTGGGAAGCGGGCAACGCGCGCCAATACTGACTCGCCTTGCGCTCTGGGGGAGGCAGACGTGCTTTCTCAGCTCACGCAACTGCTTGCTGGTGAAAAACGAATTGCCAGAGACATTACAGATACTAAGAAATCTTTTTCCGCTCGTCTTGATGATCTTGAAGCTCGTGTCTCATCACTGGAATCATCTGCGACTCCTTCAGCCTCTGAGTCTTTGAACGCTAACCTCCGTTCGAACATTACATCCTTAAAAAAAACAATTTCCAACCTGGTTGTAAAGAATGTAGACTTGGAAAACCGGTCAAGGCGGAAAATTCTTGTTTTACACGGTCTACTAGAGAGTCCTGATGAAGATGGCAACAGTTTATAGTCCAAAATCTGCAAAATATTTACTGACAAGCTTCGCATAGAATGTCCTCGTATTGAGCGTTGTCATCGCATCGGCAGACCCAGTAATGGACGTACACGTACTGTCATACTAAGGATCCTTGATTTCAGTGAAAAGATTCTTGTCATAAAGAACGTATCAAAACTCGAAGGGGAAAATTTTTACATTACTGAGAATTTCTCGGCGAATGTCCGAGCCCTTCGTTAGAAAATATGGAATGCATATTCCTCGCCTCGTGACGGTGCTGCAAAGGTGAAGCTTCGGTACGACCATGCTTTCATTGATGGTGTCAGGTACACATGCGATGAAGCCTCGAGTGGCTTGAAACGGGACCCCCATCACGATGTGTCCGAATCTTCTGAGCTTCCTTCGTTATCGAGTCAGGTGGCTACCGAATCTACTGAACCTCCTTCGTAACCCCTTCACGAAGCAAGCGAACCTACTGAGCTTCATTCGCCACCCCGTTGACAGTTACCTAGCTCTCCAACCAATCTCGTTGTCTTAAATCTTAACGCTAGAAGCATCTTAAACTCCCCGATCTTCTCGCGCTTGTGTCCTCCCATGACCCTCACATTATTGGCATCACTGAAACCTGGCTACACCCTGACATATCTGACGCTGAATTTGCCCCACAGGCATGATGGCAAAGGCGGTGGTGTAGCTTTACTTCTTTGTTCATATCTTAGGTGTTCCATTCTACGCGCTCCTTGCAACACTGAGTAAGTTTGGTGCAAGCTTTATTTAGAAAAACAGGCTGTTATTATTGGCGTTTTTTACCGACCCCCCGGAACATCTGTTGATGTTTTGAACTCTGTTGGCCAGTTCATACATAGTATTTCAGTACCAAACATCATCTTCATGGGTGATTTTAACGTCCCTGGTATTCACTGGCCATCGATGTGTTATTTTGACCGTTATGCTTCTTTAGCAAAAGAGCTTCTAGATCTCTCGCTCTCTCTTGGACTCACTCAAATAGTTGCGTTTCCTAACAGACTAAATTCGCTGCTAGACAGCAAAAACACGCTGATGAGCAGACGGTGTTAATATATTCGCCCTTCTACCTTATACATATTGTTAACAAGCGAAACTAACGGGTGTATTTCGCATGTGCATACTCGAAAACTGACCAGCTATAAGCGCTTGCCAAATTAATTTTAATCGATGGCGACTCCCTTCCCTTCCGCGGCGACTAGTCCTAGTGAGTCCGCACGGCTACGTCTGTGAATTCGGCGGTTGTGAAGAGCGAATTCACAAGTTTTAGCGAATGGAGATGATAAACGAGTGTAGTTTTTACAACAGCGACCGGAAATCAACTATTGCTCACATCGAGGGCGCGCATACGATTAACGGGAAGCGCCGGTGTGACCTAGACTGCCGAGCACTACGGTCAGCAGCAGTCGTCGTCGTTGCTATTTTGTAAATAACAAGTTCTGCCGTTTCAATTACCGCGAATGGTCACCAATCATACTTATGAATAAAGCAGTTTAAAATAAACTACTGATCGTGTCGGAGGAAGTCGGGACAATTAGCGATAAGCGCCGGTCGTAGGCGATGTCAGCAGCCCGGCTGTCAAGTGTTTCTCAGGCAAGCGATCGTATCTGCGCTTCCTCCCACAAATTGTCGCACTGCGTTAACAAGCACGGGTGAAACCGGTACAAAAGAAATGACCTTATTTAATAGAAATAAAGCGCAGAATGCGTTTTATGTCATAAAAACGAGCGCTAGCTGTTCGTAGGCAGCGATGTAAACAACAGTATGAGTGCAGTGCTGGAGAAATTTCATGCTCACGCGGTAAATGTTAATTGGCGTACTATTACCTTCAACCACATACGTAGACATAACACGAGCTATTTGATAAGCAAAGGGCGGGAAAAAGCGAGCAGCGGGTATCAAAATGAGCAGCCGCAGAGCCGAAAGCATACGCCTGGCTGTGGGCGGAGCGAATCGATGGCGGCGGCAACGCCTATTGGCCGGTTCGGGCTGTGTTCGCGTTTCGAAGGCATTCCAAAATCTGGAATATCTCCGCGGAGCTCCGTCGACTCGAATGGCATCTGAATCGAATGCCGTTGAAAAATTTCGTGTAGCAGTGTAAGTTCGGCAGTCGAGCCGAATGACATTCGGTTGGAAGGCATTCGAAGCGCCCGTGTAGCACGGGTATTAATCTTCCTAAGCCCCAATCTAATAGAGACCGGCTTTCAGTGTACAGTTTTCGATGGTATTTCCGACCATGAAGCAGTTCTTCTTACCCTGTCCCGCTTCACTAGTAACCCACAGCGTACGTTCACGTCATTTCTGGATTTTCATCACGCTGACGATAACGCCGTAATCGACAAACTGGCCGAGTGCTTCGACTCCTTCTGCGCGCTCAGCCGTGACGGCGATGTTAATGACCTTGTTGAATATTTTGAAAAGATTGTTAGACTGTGCATTAAACTGTTTGTTCCCGTCAAAACGAGGAAAAGAAATCCTAATCTTCCTAGGATTAATTGCAGATGTCACGTCGTGTGTCTTGGCTGAGGCGCATGAAACGTAACAATAACCCTGATGCTGTTGCTCGATTTCAAGCTGCGAAAAATGAACTTCGTAATAATATGCACTCTGCTAAAGATTTCTATTTTCGCTTTCAGCTCCAAGGGCTACTTAGAGATAACCCTCGTAAATTTTTGCGCTCTGTTCTACCCTAAGGCACTTCATCCACCTCTTTCGTTATTAATAGAGAAATTGTCCCTGACCCTGCTCAAACATCTGATGCATTTATTGCTTACTTTAATTCTGTCTTTGCACGTGATAATAACATGATTCGATCTTTCAGTCTTCCTAATCATGATCGTTCCATCTCTGATATGACGGTTAGCACTAAGGGCGTTTTAAATATTATCTTGCACCTTGACTCAAAGAAATGCGCTGTACTGGACAGTATCCCAAACACCTTCCTTGCACGTTATTCTCTATTGTCATGACGTTACCTCTCAATTATTTTTCAAAAATATCTTTCTACTGGCGTTCTCCCTTCTTCATGGAAACTTGCCGATCTACTCCCGCTCTATAAATGCGGCAACAAACACCTTATTTCTAACTATAGGCCGATCTCTTGAACTGCTCATTCATGTGAGATTGTAGAGAACATTATTCATAAACAAATTATGGAATTTCTTGAAGCAACTAATCTTCTATCAAGGGCTCAACATGTGATTCCTAGGATTTTAGTGCAGTGACTGAGTGAACCGAATTTGCACATGACATTCCTCTCAGCATAGATGCCGGTAACCAAATCGACGCCATATTCATCAATTTCTCAAACGCTTTTGGCACGATCCTTCACTCTAAACTTTTATGCAAACTAAAAGTCATTCTCAAAAACTCTTAACTCGTTGATTGGATTGCCGATTTCCTCTCGCACCGCTCTCAGTCTGTTCGCTTCAATTGCGTCGATTCTTGATTAGCTGATGTAACCTCAGGTGTTGCTCAGGGCTCTGTCCTTGACCCTTTGTTGTTTTTACTTTATTAATGATTTGCCTGACAGTATAACCTCAAAGATCCGTCTATAAGCCGATGATTGTGTATTGTACCTCGCTATTAACTCTGCCAATGATCACTTCCTTCTGAATCAGTCTTTCGGTATGTTGTATGACTGGTGGAATACGTGGCAGATGAAAATCAATTTGATCAAAACAGTTATCGTGTCTTTCACCAAACGCCTATCCCAATCTAATTACGACTATTCATCCCTTGAAAGGGTACATTAATATAAATATCTTGGCGTCGGTTTTTCTCACAATTTGACATGGTCAAAACACATAGATCACAGCTAAAGCTCTTTAAAAGGTAGGTTACTTGTAGCGCACAGTACGGGATGCTTCTACAGAGACCAAATTGCTCATGTAGAAAACTCTAATTCGCCCTATTCTTGAATACGCTTCAAATGTTTGGGATCCGTATAAGCAGTGTGAAATTGGCCAAATAGAATCTGTACAATGAAAAGCTGTATTTATTTATTTATTTATTTATTTATTTATACAAATACCTCACAGGTTCCACACTTGGAACATTGTGTGAGGGGAGGGGTTACAATATTTAGCAGACAAAAGATGGTACAAAGTGGAAAGAACAAAAAATAAACAATATTAAATACATTGGACTGCAAACAATGATTACACCGTACATGAAAAAAAAAAACCGTAATATACTGACACAGAGGAAAAACAGCAAACAAATAGTGGCACTGCATGGATTTGACAACACATACGAAAACAATTTATGTACAATATCATGGATGCATGAAGGTGGTCAATTCGTTTTTGAAGATTAATGGGTCACGTATGGTAGCAATGCAATCCGGAAGGCCATTCCAACACTTGATAGCACGTGGCAAAGCAGAAGAATTAAACGCGAGTGTTCGGCCGAATAGACGTTGGAAGCTAAGATTATTATGTAGGCGACGTGAAGTGCGCATTGGACGTGTAAGGGGCAGTGTGGACGCGTGACGACTGTATATTAGTTTCTGTAGTAAGCAAAGAAGTGCGATATCCCTACGTGTCTGTAAACTTATTAGCGATAAAGATAACTTGATGCTTGTTACGCTGGAATGACGGTTGTAGTCGTGAGAAATAAAACGCGCTGCACGGTTCTGAATTGCTTCGAGTGAATGAATTAAATAAGCCTGATGTGGTGACCAGATGGCTGATGCATATTCGAGTTGGGGACGGACAAATGTTAAGTATGCTAGCTTGCGGGTAGAAACAGGTGCGCTATGAAGATTTCTTATCAGGTAGCCAAGCGTGCGCGATGCTTTAGCAGTTATGCATTGAATATGTTCCGCCCAAGAAAGATTTGAAGTCAGATAAACGCCAAGGTATTTATAGGAAGACGTGCGGGATAGTGTGACACTGTTAAGGGAATAAGTGAATAGCGAGTTTGAATGCTTCCGGCTAACTGTCATGATTTTACATTTGTCAGTATTAAGTGTCATTTGCCATGATGTGCACCAGTTAGTTACACATTCAAGGTCCTGCTGAAGAATTGCATGGTCAGTGGTTGAACGGATTTGGCGATAAATTATGCAGTCATCGGCGAACAGTCGGACCGATGATGTAAGATGCGATGGCAGGTCATTTATGAAAATTGAAAATAATAAGGGACCGAGAACACTTCCCTGAGGGACGCCAGAAGTGACGTCACTAAGGGGTGATGAAAAGTTGTTTGTTACCGTGAACTGCTTACGAAAAGATATGAAGTTCCGGATCCAGGAGACAGTTAGCGAGTCTAAATTAAGCGACGATATTTTAGCTATAAGGCGACAATGGGCAACACGGTCAAACGCTCTGGAAAAGTCAATGAATATGCAGTCAGTCTGGTAGTTTTCATCCATGTTCTTGAATAAATCACTGGTAAGTTCAATTAGTTGTGTATCACAGGAAAACCCTTTTCTGAATCCGTGCTGGCGCGGGAAAAAGAAATCATTGTTCTCAAGATGGCGCGCGACGTTAGATGCAACGATGTGTTCAAGTAACTTACATGGAATACTCGTTAGTGATATGGGGCGGTAGTTACTAACTGTGTTTTTGTCGCCAGATTTGTAAACAGGGATTATTTTGCCAATCTTCCAGTCATAAGGAATTTCGCCGGTTGCTAAAGATTGCCTGAAAATATGACACAGAATGATACTAGAGGGATGTATGGTGTGTTTGAGAATTTTTGTATTTATTCCGTCTACCCCTGAGGAAGTTGATACCTTAAGACTGTTAATTAGAGACGCTACGCCTTCTGCTGTTATATCTATTGTAGTCATGAATGGGTAATTGAGTTCTTGGGGTTGAGGTAGGTTGGAATAGTCTTCGGTAGTGAATACTGATGTGAAGTAGTCATTAAACGTGACTGGACAGTTCTCTTGGGGTATTGGACATTTGTTTTCATCAAGCAATGAAATGGTGTCCGACGTGCGTGACGGGGAAATTGTTTTCCAAAATTTTGCGGGGTTATTTTTTATGAGCGATTGAAGGTCCTGTGATAAAAATTTATGTTTGGCCTTCCGGATGGCATGGCAGTATGATGCTTCACACAGTCTGTGCTCAGCATGCGCAGAATCAGTGCGCATTCGTTTCGCGGCTCTGAAAAGACGTTTTTTCTTGTTTTTCAATGCTCGTAAGGAATTGTGATACCAAGGTTTAGATATGTTGACCCGTAATGTTATTCTCGGTATGTGTTTACGCACCAGTTTCGCTATTTTTTCTTTGAACAAAGTCCAGTTTTCGTTAACAGACCGGGATGAAAAATCACGCACAAGAATTTCGGAGAAATGCTCGAGACAACGATTAATAGCGTCAAAGTCAGCCTTCCTGTAATTTAGAATCTGTTTTGGTTGGGTGCGGCGTGAGTAATAAGGGGCATTAATCGATAACTGAAGAAGCTGATGATCACTGAACCCGTCATTATAAGATATATCACTAACCCTCTCGGGAGCAGATGATAAAAAGAGGTCTAAAATATTAGCATCGCGTGTTGGAGCATTGACTAGTTGAACAAAAGAAAAGTCGAGTGTTAGCTGCATGAACTCATTAGAGGCAGATGAATGTGAACATAGATTCAGCCAATCAATGTCTGGGTAATTAAAATCCCCGAACAAGAAAATGTCAGATTTAGGAAATCTGGTTCGAATAGCCGTGATATTGTCATGTAGGTCAGCGACAAACGTGGCAGGGGAGTCCGGGGGCCTGTAGCAGATGCCTAAGACAGTGTTACCGAGGCGGGATGCTATTGCTACCCATATGATTTCCAGTTCACATGGAATACCCACAAGGAAAGACAAAATGTTATTATTAACTGCAATTAATACTCCGCCGCCCCTTTTGCTTATTCTATCTTTTCGGTAAATTTGAAATCCGTTGCTATCAGGCAGAAGTTCCTCGTCAGCGATATCTGGACGCAACCACGTTTCCGTTAGAAGTAGTATATTACAGTTGCTATTATCAAGATATGAGCAGAGTTCGGTGCGTTTAGGAAGAAGGCTGCGTATGTTAGTGAATGTCAAATGGAGAGGTGGGCTTGGAATGCTATCTATAGGCGACTGGATCGGGTTTTTGGTAACACGTGCATTGCTTCGGCATCTTAGCTATCGTGAGACTTCTATTACTTGGTTAGTGTCAGAGTCGTACATGTATACTGAATCACCCATGCGCAGCTTGTCTACGCTGAGCTTGTAGGCCGTTTTTTTAGATTTGGCAAATTCCAAGAGCTTTTTCCTGGCGAGCCGCGTTTGTAGTGAAAAGTCCTCACGCACTGCATAATCGGTGTCTTTAAACTTCTTTCCGTTTTCGAGAATAAGTTGCTTATCCTTAAAATATGTAAGTTTTACTATGATTGGCCTGCATTTCTCAGTCTGAAACTGCCCTAGACGATGCGATCTTTCAATTTGTGTAGATTGAAGATTAACCCCTAGTTTCTCGGAACAGAGATTTATAACTTTATTTTCTGCTGTCGACCATGTTTCAGACATCTCGTCCGGAATGCCAAAAAACAGCAGATTGGATCGCCTAAGTCTGTTTTCCGCGTCTTCACATCTCGATTCGATTTTTCGAAGCTGTGCGCCAATAGTACCTGACATATTCGGTCCGGACTCGGATGCTGCCGAAACCTGCTCAATCTTACGTTCCGCCATATCAACTTCGACTGTGCGAATCCTTTCAGATAGTTGCTTCAGCTCGACGTCAACACAGGCACGCCAGTGCTTAAGCGCAGTCAATTCGCTCCGAATGTCGTTTTGACCTAATTCTATTCTTTGTACCGTAGCGAGCACAGTTGACAGTACATCCCCGTTTCCGGGGTTGGGACCAGGGTTTGTCTCCACGTCGCCGCAGAGCATCAAGAGCAGGTTACTAACGCCGTGAGCGGCTTTGCCGTCAAGCAATCCTAACACATCACACAACAGCTCAGGGCACGACACCGCAAAGAAACAACGATTGCTGGATCTAACGCAACGGCAAGCGTTTAGGTAACTGACCTGGAAGAAGAGGCGAGGTGAGTGCACCATTCTGAATGCGGTGTCGTGCCCCGCAGGGGCGGCTGCTGGAGGCTGCTTATATTCCCGGTGGTCATCGCTGATAGTGGTGGAATGCGCTCGTTGTTGCCAGATTAGCCGCTGGTGATCTGTCGTAACTGGTTGCTGCGTCCAATCCTCGGGCCATTGCGTCGAAGTCATGGCACAGGCTCGCAGGGAGGCCGTGTCAGGCGTCGCAGCAAGTATTCCGAGTACAAGGCCAGCCTGGAAGAAGAGGCGAGGTGAGTGCACCATTCTGAATGCGGTGTCGTGCCCCGCAGGGGCGGCTGCTGGAGGCTGCTTATATTCCCGGTGGTCATCGCTGATAGTGGTGGAATGCGCTCGTTGTTGCCAGATTAGCCGCTGGTGATCTGTCGTAACTGGTTGCTGCGTCCAATCCTCGGGCCATTGCGTCGAAGTCATGGCACAGGCTCGCAGGGAGGCCGTGTCAGGCGTCGCAGCAAGTATTCCGAGTACAAGGCCAGCCTGGAAGAAGAGGCGAGGTGAGTGCACCATTCTGAATGCGGTGTCGTGCCCGCTATTTTCCGCCGCTACGACTGTCAGTTTTCACCCTCATGTGCGACGTCTTCCATAAACTTAAATCCGCTCGCATCCCGCCGGGAAACTGAGCCCTTGAAACTTCTTCACTCAATAGCGCATTCTGCTATTTACTTTTCAGAGAGCAAGCATATCTCGTTTTCAAAACCATCTGCAACCAGGAGCCATCACGATCTTAATATCGAACCTTTTTTTGTCCGTACTAACGATTTCAAATACAACTTTTTTCAGCATACCGTGGAGGGTTGGAGCTCTTTGCATGGCAACATTGGTGCATTACCAATTTCGTATTTTGCGTCGGTAATTGAGTCGTAGCATTGTATGGTGTTGTGTGCAGCGTTTATACCTGTAAATTCTTGTCATGTACCCTTTTTTGCGTGGAATTGTACCATATCATATGTAACAACTCCTGCTATAGCCCCTAGAATGGGGCTGCAGTAATTAAAAAAAAATAAGTAAATATGCGTATCCAAGATTAGATGCTTACCGGCAGGTCATTATTGTAAATTAAAAAGAGCAATGGACCAAGGACGCTTCCTTGCGGCACGCCCGATTTAACGTCGGAGAGAGGAGAGGAATAGTTATTAACAATGGTGAAGAAAATTACAAACCCATGACAGAGTTAAAAAGTCGAATTTGAGCGCAGAAAGTTTAGATATTAGTCGGCAATGTGCTACCCGTTCAAATGCTTTGGCAAGGTCCAAAAAGTTGCAATCAGCTTGTAAGGCACTGTTCATGTTGATGTGTAGGCCGGTTGCAAACTCAAATAACTGCGTCTCACAGGAAGAGCCTTTTCAGAAACCATGCTGCTTAGTGAAAAAAATGATTACATTCCAGGTGATTGCAGATGCGTGATCCGAAAATGTGTTCAAGCATCTTGCAACAGATAGAGGTAAGTGAGAAGGGCCGGTAGTTTTCGTGGGAGTGTTTGTTGCCACTTTTGAAAATCGGTACAACCTTTCCTATTTTCCAATCGGAGGGGAGCTCACCTGTAGATATTGACTTCCTAAAGATATGAACTAAGATGACTCTGGAGACAGAAATGGTATTTTTTAGTATTTTTGAATTTTTTTCATCAGCACCAGGGGAAGAGGATAATTTAAGGTTATTTATCAGGTGTACTATGCCATCGAGTGTAATGTCAACTGGTGCCATGTAAGGGTAACCAACATCTGGTACATACGGGATGTTAGAATTATTTTCTTAGGTTAAAACAGATGCGAAAAACGAGTTAAATGCTTAAGGACAGTCAGCATCGGATTTGGGGGTGTTGTTAACGTCATGTATTGAGATATCATTACTGACGCTATTCTGACGTATTGTTTTCCAGAACTTGCTTGGATTATTCTTAAGTAGCGCAGGAAGGTCTTGTGAAAAATATTTATTTTTTGCATCACAAAGGGTGGAACAATATAGGTTTAGGTAGGTTTTATATTTACCCCACGCGCATGGCGTACATTCCTCCTTTGCATTTCTGTACAATCGTTTTTTCTTATTTCTCATGCGTTGATGCTTTCTTATAAACCAGAGATTAGATTTGTCATTTGATAGCGTGATAAGTGGAACATGTTTGCCTACAAGTTCTGCGAGCTTGTCTCTAAAAAGAATCCAGTTATCTTCTACTGACCTGTCTTGAAAAGAGGGCATCAGGATATTTTCAGAAAACCTTTGAAGTTCATCATTTATTCTATTGTAATCTCCTTTGTTATACACGGGAATCTTTTTCCTCCTTATTGCCAGTGAATGGAAGTGTAATGTTAATTGTCAGTTGAAGTAAACTGTGGTCGCTGAAACCGTCAAAGTAATTTGTCACACACCGTGTCAGGGGCTGATGTAAATATGAGGTCCAATGTATTGGGATCACGGGTGGATTGGGTAACTAGTTGAAATAGGTTGAAATCTAAAGTCACATTTATGAGGCTTGTTGAAGCAGTACAAGGGGATGAGAGCTTTGCCCAGTCGATATGTGACAATTTAAATTTAAAGCGGCAGCTAGCCGGCACTTCGACTTATCGAGCGCATTTCTGCACTGCAGGTTGGATAGCGAATAGTGGTCATACCCAGCTAGCATCCACGTGACCCACTTGGCTGCGGCAGCTTTCCACTGGCGCTGACTCTACCAGAAGCTATCGGAAGCATCTTCGTCGACTTCCCGGGGACTAGCTTCATAAAAGGACTGCGCGTGACGGACGGACCACTTGGCAGCAGCGGCAGCTAGCCGGCACTTCGACTTATCGAGCGCATTTCTGCACTGCAGGTTGGTGCGAAGCTATCCTGTGGCTGGTCGCTTTGTTTTTTTGTTTTTGCTGTTGCTGTTGCCAACCTTGTGTTTCTTCTGCAGTGCTATTGAGCTTATTGAGCCTTTTGTTTGTACGGCTTGTGCATCTAACTCATAGCAAGTGGTAATGCCTAACCCATCGCAGTCCTCAGACCGGGACAACCGTTCCGACCTGCGCGAGCTTCGTGCAGAGATTAAAACGCTGAGAGACAGCGTACAATTCATGAGCGACGAGTTTGAGAGCATGAAGAAGCAACTGGCTGAGGCGCGGACAGAAACGGTTGCTCTAAGGAAGGAAAATGAAAGTTTACAATCTAAATGCCAGGAAAGTGACGCCGCACTCAAACGACTTGAAAGCAGAATGGTTCAGTGTGAGCAGTACTCTCGTAGGACCAACGTAGAAATCCGAGGCATCCAAGAGAAACAGGATGAGAATGTTTTTGACATGGTGACTTCGATAGGTGAAATTATAGGCGAGCCTATAAGTCCTGCCGACATCGAGGTGTGTCACCGTTTACCAACTAGAGAAGAGGGCAAAAGCAATGTACTGGTGCAGTTCAAAGGCAAACAAAAAAGAGATGCATTTCTTGAAAGGGCACGTCGAACTGTAATCAATGATAGCCAGCTCGGAATCCAAAGTGAAACACAAAATGAAATGCGGATCTTCGTAAATGAACACCTGTGTCCTGCACTGAAACGCCTGTTGCACCTAGCTAGCACAAAAAAGACTGAACGCGGATGGCGTTTTGTGTGGGTGCGGAACGGCAAGGTCTATGCGCGAAAAGAAGAGGGGAGCGATGCCATACGGATTGCTTCTAATAGGGACCTATGTAAGATTGACTGAGCGTTTTTTTTTCTTTTTCCCTAAGGCTTTACTCACCTGTTCATGTATAAAGAATACGCCTTACCCTGCGACATTTCACTTCACTGCGGTCAAACGAAGAATAGCATCTATGCTATTCATATTAATGCACGGTCTCTGGCTTGTAAAGAAGATCAGGTCACTGTGTTCCTAAATAACTTCCATTTCAAATTTGACGTCATCATGTTCTCGGAAACCTGGTATCAAAATAGCAGCCCTGTACTGATCTTAGATGACTACACCCATTACAACCTCAACAGAACAGGCATGCGTGGAGGGGGTGTTGCACTATATGTTAAACGATGCATATCAACAGAGGTGTTAAGGGAATTTACACGTGCCACAGCTGATTACGAAAGCTTGTGTGTGATATGTGGCCTTGAAATGTTTCTTGTCATCTACCGCCCTCCATCTGGCAATCGCAACGAGTTCATAAATTTTCTAGAAGAAATACTTGAATATGCCTCGGTTCACCATTATCGGTTGCTACTTGGCGGTGACATGAATATTGACATGCTGACTGATAGTCAACATTCTTGTGAATTAGGAAACAAGTTTCTTGCTTCTGGGTTCCACAACGTCATAACGACGCCAACTCGTGTAACGTCGACAAGTCAGACACTTCTCGACCTTTTCGTTATTAATACAGACACACCTGTTCTAGCGGCTGGTACAATCAGTACTGACATCAGTGACCATTGTCCTATATATATAAGTTATTCTACCAATTTAGCCCGACAAAAACAGTGCTCAAACAGGCTAAAGTACAGATGCTTGTCAAGTGAGAACCTTGAAACATTTCGCAGACGAATAATCCATGCGGACTGGTCATCCATTTTTTACAAGGTCTCCAGCAGTGACGCCTACGCTGACTTTTTGTCAATATTCCGTCAGCTGTATGAGTTGTCGTTTCCATATCAGAATGTTAAACTTAAGAAAAGAATAAGGAAACCTTGGCTAGGACCAGAACACATAAAAATGATAACTGAAAAAAACCTTCTTTTTCAAGCCTTCCTCAGGACAAAAGACCTAGCTAAACTTGAAATATTTAAGAAGTATCGCAACAAACTAAACGCGGAATTGCGAAGAGCAAAGAAATACTACTACAACCACCTTTTCAGTACTGCAAGAAAAGAGCGTCCGGACAAAGTTTGGAAAATATTCAACGAAGCCCTAAATAGAAAAATAACACGAGAAAACACTTCTGAATTGACAATAGATGGTAAAAAATTATCCGGAATTCCTCTAGCCGAGTATTTCAATGAACACTTCGTCAATGTGGCAGAGCCAGCAGTCGTTAACTCGACTAGCGCTTTGCTTCACTACCAGTGTAAGGAGACGCTATTTCTTTACCCAACGGATGAAACAGAAATCTATCGCACATTTATAAATTTGAAAAACACCAATGCCAGCGATATTGACGGCTTTCAAATAAAGGCGGTGAAATACGTTATCGATATTATTGCGCCGCATCTAGTATACATATTCAATCTGGCTCTTACATCTGGATGTTTCCCGGATAGGATGAAAATCGCTAAAGTTTCAGTTCTTTTTAAGGGGGGCGATAAAAACGATGTTAACAACTATAGACCCGTCTCAGTGCTTCCTGTATTTTCTAAGGGTTTAGGGAAGATTATTCTTTTGCGCATGAACAGCTTTTTCATTAAACATAACATGCTTTCAGATGCTCAACACGGCTTTCGGAAAGGCAGGTCAACGGAAACTGCACTATTAACTCAGAAGGAATTAATAATCTCTAATATTGATGAAAGCAGACTTACCCTCGGAATTTTCATTGACTACAGCAAAGCATTTGATCGCCTAAACCATGAAATATTACTAGACAAACTGTTCAGTTATGGTGTCCGAGGAGTTGGTTTCGCTTTACTTAAATCTTTTCTTTTGAATCGTCAGCAGCACGTCTCTATCGCTGAAAGTGACTCATCCCACAGATTACTAACTTCCGGCGTGCCACAAGGAAGTATTTTAGGGCCGTTTCTTTTCAACATCTATGTGAACGATATCGTGCAAAAGGAAAGCAATGCAATATACGTGCTCTACGTAGATGACACGAGCATCTTTTTCACCGGTAAAAATGTAGACGAACTATTAATAGAAGCCAAAAAAGAGCTTGCAATAATTTGGGATTGGTCAAGTAAGAACTGTTTAAAAATAAATGGCAATAAATCTAAGGCCATATTATTCATGGCCAGAGGGAAGCAAGCACAGATAGAAGAAAGGTTGGTTCTTGGAGGTGCACCCATAGAAATTGTTAAGAAACATAAAATTCTTGGCGTGACCTTTGCTGCTGACATGTCGTGGAATCATCACGTTCAATCATTATCAAGGACACTATCTACGTCAGTCGGCGCACTAGCACGGTGCCGTCATTTTCTTCCAGATAGAGCAAAACTTCAAATTTATCATGCACTGTTTTCCTCTCACATAAATTACTGTACACTGGTTTGGGCCACAACCACACAAACAAATATTCAAACACTGCTCCTTCTTCAAAAAAAAGCACTTCGTTGCATTGCAAATGTGTCCTATTTACATTCATCTGCACTATTGTTCACACGGTATAACATAATAAGCGTCGGAAAAATTTACGATTTCCGTCTACTGTACTCATACTTATTTTCCGATGAAAAGTTTAAGAGCCTCATAAAATTCCTTTCGCATTTGCAGAAACAGAAAAGTGATTGTCGCACCCGTGGATCTGAGACATGGCTGATACCACGCAGACGTACAAATTATATGCTACAGTCGCTCACGCACAAGTTGCCGTGCTTGCTTAACAAATTACTGTCTGCAAATTTTGACTTAAGCGCATGTAATAGAAAACAGACACGTGGAATTTTTTTCTCATCCCAGTTTTTGTGCAGCTAATTGTATTCAATGTATTTTCATTACCTTTATGTTTTTCGTACTGTATACTTTCTTGTGCTGTGTTTTAATGTGTTTCGAATGGGTTCCGATGAGTCAATTTCTGTGAAAGTGTAACTGAACATGTGTTCAGAATTTTGTGTTGGCTATATGCTGCTGCCTTGTACGGGCATCAGGCACCCTCAAGCTGCCAATGGCAGCTTTTTTGCCTCATGACCCCCAACGAGTCGTTGGAAATAAAGTTTTGAATTGAATTGAATTGAATCAGCCTGCAACTGCTCAAATGCCCTCGTAAGGCTTACACGTAGTTTATCTGAGAATGAGTCATCGGAGTTCGGTGTGCGGTAACAGTTGCCGACCAAAAGTTTGAGGGAGGAAATAATGCAAGCTGTCCAATTAATCTCAAGATCGGAATAGGTATTGATAGCAAATGATGCGAGCGATTTTTTTATGTCTACGAGGACGCCCCCGCATCGCTTATGAATGCGATCACGTCTGTATATATTCAGAGTTGGACCCAGAAAGAACTTCGCTGTCTTTTATATCGGGATGTAGCCATGTTTCGGTGAAAGCCATAATATCGGAGTCACTGTCTTCGAGAAAAGATGAGGCATGAGCGCTCTTGGATAAGATACTTCGGATATTAGTAAATGATACTGATAAAGGGGAAGATATGACAGGTTTAGTTTTTTTGTGGATATGCGTACTATTGCCTCGTATGAGCTACTGATCCAACTGCACGACAGCATCAGTAGCGACATTGTAGTAGTAGTAAAGACTTTTATTCGACCATAATTTATAGGCCGAGCATGTCGACCGCCTGGGCGACCAGAAGCCGCTGTTCTTCTTCCCCTTCAGCGCCAAGCCAGTCGAGCCAGGTGGTGATGGATAGAAAGGGTGGGGGGAAGGAACCCGACTGCTGAGCAGCCGGGCAATAGAAGAGGCAATGGGCCAGGTCCGCATAGATGCAGGGTCAGTTGGGACAGGAAGGGTCCGACCGATAGCGATAGAGGAAGAGGCGGGACGGGATGATAACTGCATTCATCTGAATGTGCCGAAGAAGGCGAGACTCCGGCACCGTGAGTGATGGATGAGGGGGAGGGTAAAGGCGTTTGTCGAGGCGGAGCTCAAGGTAGACCTCTTTTATGGTGCGGCGAAGGGTGAGCCTCCCACCGTCCTCCGAGGGCTTGGGCCAGGGGATCAACGGTGCCCGGAAAAGTGTGTCGTGGGCGAGCTGATGGGCCAGCTCATTGCCGTCAATCCCTGAATGCCCAGGGACCCAGCCGAGGAAAACGATGGAAGGCTGCAGTGCGGAGACCGCTCGTTCGACCTCCTGTTGGAGAGAAGGGGTCAGGGTGCGTTTCTGTATGTGGTGTATAGCGGCTTGTGAGTCTGAATAGACTGTGTACAATTGGAGAGAGGGAAGGAGGGCAAATGACTGGAGGGCATGCGCAAAGGCGAGGACCTCGAGGGACAATGCGTCTGGAGGGTGTAGATACGGCCCTCTGGTGTGGGTTTCAGGAGCAGGGAGGTGTGGATGGTACAGGGCGTAGCCGCAGGAACCTCGAGGAGCCACGAAGGAGGCATCCGTGTAAGCTACACCCTGGGTATCAAAGAGAGGGGAATGGTGCTGTGCGGCCGCATGACGACGTCCGGCGTGCAGGACGGGGGACATGTTGGTCGGGAGGGGAAGGATACGAAGATTGGGAGCGGGGGTGGGAATAGGAGAGGTAAACGGGGAGATTGGAATGGGCGAGATTTTGAGCCCATGCGCAGTTTATCAACTGATAACTTAGGCTTCAACTTATGATGCTTTGCGAACTCGGTAAGCTTTGTCCTTGCCTTGCGCGTTGCAAGCGAAAAATCCTCACGGACTGCAAAATCTGTTCCCTTAAGTTTAGGCCCTAATGAGAGGATAAGTGATTTGTCCTTGAAAAAGGTCAATTTTGCGATTATTTGCCTCCGCTTCTCAGCGTTATATTTCCCCAGTCGGTGAACCCGCTCGAACTGATGGCTGGTAGCGGTAATTTCTAACTTTTCCGCTCAGAATTTTACTATTTTTTCCTAGGACAAGGCCCAGTCTCAATCTGATTCATCTTCTATTCCAAATATTAGAAGGTCGAACGCCGCATCCTATTTTCCGCATCGTCACACCTTGACACAATGGCTGCCAGCTGATTCGAGACGCACACTATGTCGGCATTTTTTCCTTCCTCTGTTTTACTACGTGACGATGGCTGCTTCTAACGTCACTACCTTAGCAATAAATAGCCGAATTTAATTTTTACTTTATGCCTGTTTTCCTTTGGCAGCTTTTATCTCCTCCAGTGGGAGACTATGCCTACAGCACAGTGCTCCGCCTTGGATCGCAAGTGCTGGAGATGGTGAAAGACACACACAGGAGTTAGCAATTTTAAGAGCGTTATCTCTTAGTCATTACGTTTCGAGATTTCGTGGGGTCTGCTACCAACCTGAGATCGCGGCGCCATCTGTGGCAGCAACTAGAAAAAAGCACATCTCGCATTGTGACTTGTCGCGTCATCTACAATAGCGCTGTAGAAACAACTATCTGCCGCGTGCCAATGATGACGTCACTGTCCAATATAGTGGATAGAGGTATAACTATGTGAGTATGACGTTAAGGAACGAAATAGCGGCATAGTTTCGGTTTCTCGAATCCAATATGTTGTGCCCTCTCAGCTCTTTCCCGAAAGTCCCGAGAGGCGAGAGTCATTCTCGCACGGAAAACGTAGCACATAATGAAGCACACTGCGGCTGTTAAAAGAAGGCAAAGCACATATATAAAAAATGCAACAGCTTAGAGAAAAGGTGGTAGGGTGACAAGATTACAGCACAGAATACTAGTATAGAAATCTTGACCCATACTCTTGTACACAAAGAAGTGTTCTTTTATTTTATTACGTAAACAATTTTATTAGGCATTTCTTTGTTAACGTTGTGATGTCGATATTCTGCGTGTCAGAGTGGTTTAACTTCATTGAAAACGTATGCTGAATTCTTTGTCTACCATACTGTGTGCGCGAAAACCGAACAAGCCAAAGTGGCATACAGTGAAAAGTTGTGCAATGTTGAGAAAAGCATGTAGTCTGCCTTAAACCGCCTTCTTATAGAAACATAATAGTGTATGTGTGTACAAGTCCTGAGCTTTAATCATTTTATGCTTTTCGAAAAGAAGTGTCGTGCGCACTAAATACGAAGCATATGATACTCAGCGGACTGCCTTTTTTGCACTAAAGTGAGTGCGTAAATTTTAAGCTGTAGTGGTACCCCAAACCAGTATACGATAACACAAATTAGAGTAAAGAAGGCATCATAAAGTAGTCGCCTAATCGTCGCCGGGAGGTTTTGTCGGTGCCTCTTCATTACGCCCACTGTTTTGTTTAATTTAATCAGTAACAACTGAATGTGCTCGTTCCAGGAAATGTGTTCAGTAAATATCATACCAAGTGTTTGCACACTTTTTTCAATAGAAACATTGTACGAGATAAACAAAATGGATCCAGGCACTTCGGCCGATGTTCCCAGAGCACGAAACAGTACGCGCTTTGTTTTAGATACGTTCAACATCAGACAGTTTGTCTTGCACCATTCGTCTAAACTGTAGCAAAATGTATCTGCTTCGATAGTAACATGCGCTAGATCTCTTCCTGCAAAAAAACACGGAGCGATGATCTGCGTAGATAACAACTTTGCAAGTTTTATTTATTTGCAATATGTCGTTGATATATAAAGGGAATAGAATAGGACCCAAAATAGAATAGGACCCTGTAGCACAACTGATGCAATCTTTCACAAGCGCGATTTGTATTTTCCTATTTCAGTATGAGCGAGCCAATGCGCGGCGCCTAACTTGAAAGTGTAATGAAGCGTAGTGGGAACTAGACGAATTGCCCAAATTCTCGGGCAGATAAGAGCAATAGAGACAAATAGGAGCAAATAGAGGCGAAGAAAAGGAAATAGAGGCGGCAAGGGCCGAGGAGGCGTCAATGCTTTCGCATTACTGCAATGCGCGTTACTGCAGTGATCTCGAATTTTTTCTAGCTCGTCTCGTCATCAGACGGAAATGCGGCGTGGTCGTCACAGTTCCTTGCTGCTTCCGCCTCATATGGCATGATACAGCTGATCTGATCACGCTTGACTCAGCCGTCGCTATGCCCTCTCTGTTCAGAGGGATTTGTTGGTTCTCCTCCGGCTTCCCGACTCACTCCTCCAGAACCTCACGGTCGCCTCGCACCTTGTCAATTAGATTACCGCTGGAGCGCTGTGCCTTTCTCTACCTTCGTTAGCGGACCCCTTCACTACGGCGCAACCTCCGGGAACGAGCCATTAACAATACTGACTGTAAAAGTGCGCTTTGCACAAAAGCTGCACGTTTTATCGCTTCAGCAAACATACAGTATTGGGGGTCAAAAGTAAACTGAAAGAAGTATTGACGCTCAAGCCACACTGCAAACTGCACCAAAAGATTCCAAGTCACACTGCGCGGCACCTCAGTCGTGTCCGTAGCGTATGATGTTTTTGCAGCCCTACTTCGCCTACCCATAGAGCGATATATGGCCATTGTAGGTTTCTAAATGTCTCCGAAGTCATCACAGCGCATGTCAACGCGGGCAGGCGGCTGCTTTGGATAGTCACTGGCCTGCGAGCTTTGCAAACAGGCTGCATCGTAAAGCAAGCGTGGAGTGCTTAGTAAAGTGTCACTACAGAAACCCGTCCAGGCCCACAAGGTGGCGCACCTGCAGACACCGCACGGCTTATCGGCGTGTTTCTCGAGGTCCACGAGAGCGATGGCGGCCTGTATCGCTTCCTCGATTTTGGGTTCCGGAATACCCCGGAGCCGAGAGAACAGCCGCAGGTGTTCGAATGAGGTCAGCTTCCCCAGCAGTTCGTTGGTCTGGGGGCAGTAGCCGATGTACGACTGCCACTGCGAATTGGTCAGCGAGAGAAAACAAAAAGAAATTATTCCCCTTGGCTTTTGCTTAAAACAGCAGGCTTGGTTTGTAGCGAAGTAAGCGAGGAAATTGCGCCAGCCAGGACCACTATTCTAAATGAAATGACTCCCGACTGAATCCTGGGAGCGCTGACGAATGTTTTGAACTAATTCAAGTGAATGTTCCGCTTGAATACAAAGCAAAGCTTCGTTGGGCAAGCAAAATCTCTTTACTAGGCCACTTTGCAACTTGCTACAATGCCTCCGACACAGCAAGATGTATCAGTGATCTAGCAGGCGTGCCAGTTCTGAATGACTCTTGATGTCACTCTGACATGGACGTCGCCGCAGTTGGCTGCCAGCTGCGTTCAGAAGGAGCGTCCACAAACCTGCATCGCTTTACTAATGGACAAAACTACCTTTCCTGGTATATTGTAGCATACTGACGATGGTTTCATTAGTGAATATATGTCGGCGTTAGGTGTGTTATACTTTATGTAAAAGAAAGGACTTACGTGTCTGCAGCGACAACCAGCCTTTCTATTATACGGACACAGATAGCACGAATGAATCACTGCACTATTCATTGAAAATCTGCACTGTTCCGCTTTCGTCCGTTAAGCCAATCGCTGAGTTGTTCGGGTCCCTTGAGGGATCAATTCCTTGAGAGGGCATAGAATATCGTCTGAAGACTATCGCCGCGTAAGAGAAAGGTAGAACTAAACAGAAGATAGAGAACCTAGGCCGTTCACAACTTATACATAAGAAGAACGTAGAATGATAGAGGGCAAATAACCTTATCTGTATGGTCCTAAACACATATATATTAAAAAAATTATGAATAAGTCGACAGTTTTACTTTTGGTGGCCGCCTTTTTTTAACTGCGGAAGCTCTGAATGAGGTTCTTTCCGCGAAAAAGCACGCGTAGACGCGTCGCATACGCAAACATTAGAAATCTCGACGCCAGGTTCGCTGCGCGCTACATAAATTACCGACGGCACCACGGAATGGCGCTTTGGGCGTTCGCATCGGCAAGAAGGAAGCACGGATGGAGTGAGCACTAGATTGAGGAAGGACACATGTGTGAGCTTTAGCTTAGTTTAAAGATTTGCGCATCGATAAAGCAAGCGTAGGTCAAAAAAGAGGCGACGACGAGGTTTGAATAAGCGAAGGGGCAATGCTTTTGCAAGGCGGCCGCACTGTGTTGTGAACACTGTGGTGCAAAGGAACAACATACGCTAACGCTGTTTGCACTATTTAGTATGCACGCATGTAGCGACGTCATACCAACATCATAGCTTTAAACAAACGCCACGGAAGAGTTTCTATAAGTGCATGTAGAGGCGCTGGTGCATGCTGCGTGAGTATGCTATAGCCGGTTTGGATACGACAGAGTAGGGATATCATAAAACGTGTATAAGGAGCAGATGCGAGGCATCATAGACACCAGGGCCGATGGCGCATTAGTACTCTGCGTGCGAAGCTTTTGCTTATTGTAATGATTTACGTAGCGATTTCGCAAATATAGCTGTGCTGGCTTAGCTGCGGTGTAACTTATAGCCATCAATGACCTCTAACTCGGTAAAGGTCAAATTCAGTGCACAGCGAAGCACGTCTCTAACTAGCGTAGTGAAGCTTTCGCTTCAAAAACGTTCACCTTCCTAGGAGAGGCTGAGAGGGCGACGTCAGCCATGTAAGCGTCGCCAGCTGTGGGCTGCAGCAGACCCGTGAGCATCTGGAAAGTGGTGCTTTTTCCGGCTCCATTCACACCGAGCAGTCCGAAGCACTCGCCACGGCGAAGCGCCAGGTTTATTCCTCGGACGGCCCACAGGGTGCCGAACTTCTTGTGCAGGTTGCTCGCTACGAGTGCGCAGCCCTCGCTCTCCAACTGCGCTGACGCATCATTCGACGCAAGCCACCTGACGTGCTCTTTTTCGGCCCGCACGTCTTCGTCCAGAGCCGAGTCGTCGCTGTCCAACGATCCGCGAGCCCCTGGGCGCAGTGCAGAATCGGGGTACGAATCCAGCTCAGGTCACACGGAGCATGGCAAGTTGTACACGTCACGCTGATGTACAAACGGCCACTTCTTTACCAGTATACCGCGCGAGACCCGACCAAACTTTTTGTCAGCCTCTTATCAGGGCGCGGAGCGGCGAAGCCGGCGAGAATAACAGCGTGCGCACAAGTTTGCCCACACACGGCAAACGCTGTGTGAGCAAACTTGTGCGCACGCGGTTATTTTGGCTGGCTTCGCCGCTCGGCGCCGTGATTAGGCGCTGACGAGAATTATGGTCGGGTCTCGCGCGGTTCTGTTAAAGAAGTGACCGGGTGTAAAGAAAAGAAAGCGAACTATACCGCAGAGGTTACCCTATCTAAAGGTTATGCATAAGCTGTAAAAAGGCAGCATAAAGATATTGCAAATGTATGCCTTTAATAAAGGTGACCAGATTAAAAGTGGACACGCTTAGTCTGGTCGTAATCACTCTCTGCCCGCTAAGTAATTTGCAGTGTCAGCGAGTAGAAACGACGAGTACAAACCTGTCATCAGCGCACGAAGCTGCAAGGCGTGCCCAGAGTGCAGTAGGCTGAGTAGCAGAAAGAGGACGCTCCCCGCGGCCACAATGAACGCAACGTCCATCAGTATGCCATGCTCGGAGAGCGAGAAGAGTCCCGGGATATCCACCTTCCTGTCAGCGTTTTTTAGGGCACCTGAAGCACAATAACGAGAGCAGAGGGCGGCGAATCAGCGGCCAGTCGTAGAGAAGCGCGCGTAGGAACCTCTCTCTAAGGTAAACACAGCATCCGGTATTCCAGGCTCGTATCACTGGAAAAAAAAAATCTACTTTCGCCTGCCAGAAGCTGCCAACAGGGCACTGTAAATAAGTGCTCAGGCGTTAACTTTACTTCTTCAAAGACATTGTTTCTTTCCGGCTGTGTGTGTAAAGTTTAAATAGGTATTTAGCAGAAGCACATTCTCTACAGCCTTTTTCTTTTCTTTTTTGTTCGTTAGAACATACCACCATGATAACTGTTTTGCAAATTCACGCCAGAGAAGGCAGGAATGAGGGATTCTTGATATAACAAAACAAAATGAACAAGGTTTGAGTTCCCTCAGGTCTATAGGCGACGTTTTGACAAAAGAACTTGTTGAAACCAAGGTTAGAGTGCTGAGGCTTTCCTTTTAACCTGGCTCATTTGGTTTTTTTGTGTGCGTGAATTTTAACAATCTGCTATCTTTTAAACTTTGGAAGAACCTCCTAAATACATCCTCTCTGGTATTGCATGAGCTGCATAGCACCACACCACACAAGCACCACAGCGCCAAGGCAATATTGCGCCAATACGTCGTATTGGGACAAAGGACCGCCACGATTTAGTTGTCCTAAACAACTTCATTATTCACGAAGGGCTTCGAAAACCCGGTCTGAGGAAAGGAAGAATATAGGTGTAAGGTGCACGAGCACAGATAGGCGTATATGAAGGAGATAACGAATATTCCCCGTGGTATCTAGTGAAAATGATACCTTCTAGTTTAAAAGAAACAGTCCAAGAACCCTGCATTTGACTTTCTAGGAGCAAGTATCAGGCGGAGTCTCCCCTTCCCCCCCCCCCCCCCCCCCACCGAAAAAAATGGGGGAAGCCAGGTGTAAATGATAGGCGCAGTACTCCCAGAGTAACTAGAAGCTGAGAAAGAAAATTAAGAGAAATTCCACCTCCACAATCGTTGAAAGTAGGCATACGCGTTATAGTTCCTACAGAGAGTGCGTACATAGCACATTCTCGGATGGCTCATTAATAGTTACGTGGAGTCAGCCGCAGTCTTTCGATGGTAATCGTCCTAGCGATTTGTTCGCGTTACGTGGCTCCGACTTCAGCAACTTCTCTAGTTCCAGCGACGTAACGTGCCTGCCCTCCCTGGCTGGTTCCGCGACTTTGGGAACCGCCGCCAACAGCTGCTTACCTTGGAACTAAGGAGCAGGTGCAGCATCTCACGCTGCTTTCTCTGCTTGACACACGGCAGCGCTCGCCGCCGTTATCCGCCCATACCATCAAGGTCTGCGCCTTTTGCCGCTTCTTTAAGTTAGTGTGATGCGGCTCCTGTGAATTTTTGTGTCTCTAGGGTGACCGTGTCCAATGAGCGTCATTTCACACGCAGCTTTTTTCAACTCAAGCTTAGGTCAAAGACACATTTCTTGAGCTTATCACCCTATATAAACCAAGATTATCACCCCACATGTGGGAAACCTCTTAAGGCTCGTTCACACTTGTACATTAAGCGGCGAGAGCTAGCGAAATCCGCGGCCGCCGAAAAGCTGCCTCGTTCACACTTCCCAGCCACCGCGTCGCCGGTCATCATCTGTGTGTCGTCTGCTCATGGCGTACACCGATATGGCAAGAGGTTAATCGATGCTGTCTACGTACCATAACCGTATGCACGCTTACCGTATGCACCCCGGGAATACTCGGCTATAATAAGCAATTGTACAGGCAGCAGGATGCGGTACCCACCACCGCACAAATCCTTAAACAAAGAAGAGGCTGTCACATGGATACAACTACAAACGGGGTCATATCCAAACCTAAACACACTAAGTAAAATCCACCCCACACTTAACGAAAACAAGTGCCGTGGTGCCATGAAAAGCCTACACTAAATCACATAATATGGGCATGTAAAAAAAAGTCGACATCGTTCCATTTATACCAAACCCAAGTGCGGAGCAATGGGAGGGTATGCTCTCCAGCGACTGCCGCGATGACCGGATCGGTCTGATACGGCGAGCTCAGCTGACGGCAGCATCCAGCGGAGCCCTGGAATAGGGGCAACCGACCGGTGCGAAGATGGACTCATCTAAACCGCATAAAAGCACCTGACCTAGAGCTAAATAAAGTTATCTTATCCGGCCACCGCGTCGCCGCTCGTCATCTGTGTGTCATCTGCTCATGGCGTACACAGATATGGCAAGAGGTTAAATCGGTAACCGCATGAGGCGATATGACGCCGCCGTCGTCCATCGCTGCCGCTGTTGCAAACCGCACGAGGCGACGGGACTCGGCGTCGGAGCGGCGCGTTTTCAGTGTTGCTCGATTGCGGCAGGTTCAGCATTGTCATTTTGCGTTAATTAACGCTTTGAACAACGCTCTTAAGGCTTCATACAAGATAAAACACAATGAAAACATTGAAAAAATTTATTTAGGTAATAGTTTCATATTTAGCCGACTACACAGTACGTGACGCAGAAAAACGCGCCCGAGGGACGCTGCGATGAGGCGCCAGGCGACATTCCGGCGCTCTTGTGACTTATAGTGCGTGTAGGACATATCCAACAGCACCCTTTACTTTGGATCTTCATTAATGAGCCTTTCATTAAATTCTTGCATAGCTGCCATGGTGATGGATGCGTCGGCTGTTGCTGCGCTGAAAGCCCGCTGGAAAAAAAAAATCAACTTTCGCGCGCAAAACGGATCGGAAGTTACGCACCCGAAAGGCCTATCGTCATTGGCTAGTCTCGCACGGCACTTCCGGGCGATGGGCGAAATTTTCTGAAAACCTAGAACCTGGCCGACGCGATGAGCCACAGTGCTTCGGCGGCCCTCAGCCCATCGCGCGATGCCATCGCGCGGCGTGTCGATGCAAATTGTCTCGCCTCATGCGGTTAGCGCTTAATCGATGCTGTCTACTTACCATAACCGTATGCACGCCTACGTACAATAAATGCAGCTATTTTGCCGGTCGTTACGCCATTTCTAACATTCTCATTTTTGAAACGAATAGGTTAGCCTAGTCGTGCCATCTGGTGGCGCCTTCACTCTGCCTCTTAGAAAAGTGTTGTATTGCGTCGGACAACACGTTTACTATTAGTCGGCATATGTGTGTGCCAGGCGTTTCAGAGAAGATGGAGTAATTTTAAAAAATAAATGTTTTTATGTGAAAATATCGCTTTTTCGGCATAGCATTACGAGTGTTGGCGGACTGCAGAAAAACGATTAATAGTTTCAAACAGTAAGATGGATAACTAATTTTTAATAACTGACTTTTGAACTGTTGGAGTTAGGCAACTGGTTGCAATTATGGATTTGTAGCTGGTTATTAGGAACAGCCGTATCACTTTTTGGAATTTCGAAAACGCGATTGTACTCGACACTGTGGCTAGAGAAAATCTGTCTACATCGTGCGAAAAGACATTCGCTTTCGAAAGCGTGCAGGCAAATCAATCTTTCTATGCTATTACTAACGACCGACTAGAAACCTCTAATTGTAATATGCACCTCACTTTAATATTAAAATTTAACCTTCTATGAAGCAGCCAATTAAAATTTAGTTAACCTAAACTACCTAAAACGATTCACCGGTTTCCTGTGTCCACCAACACTGGTAGTGCTCTGCAGAAAACACCATATTTTTTACCTCAAAAAAGTAATTTTGATAATTACTTGAGTCTTCGCCGAAACACCTGGTATATACACAAGTTCCCTGGAGAATATCCCTCACGCAGCTGTCACCACGAAGCAGTAGGCTCGGAGCCCATGCCTCCTGTTTCAGCCACTTACTCAAGCAGCAGTGCTCCAGCACAGGGCTTGCACCTTGCCATGGTTGACAGAAATCAGCCGTGAGCTTGGACACGTCGATAGCTTTCAGGGACGACTGCAGAGCGGAGCATGCTGCGGCTGCCGCGTCCAGGTTTACCGCACCAAGAACCACCTCCTTGAGCGCGAACGGGGGACAAAGCATGAACACCAGGCGCAGATGCGACAGCGACGGCATCTTCGCCATGAGAATAGCGTAGAGCAAATCGGCCAGTGGTCCTGGAGAAAGAGCATTAAGGAGGGAAAAAGCACAATTGTTAATACATAAGCCCAAACCAAGTTCCACAGCCCAAATAGCGCAGGATAGGCGAAATTCTTCACCGCTGAAACGGAACAAGAGGCGGAAGAGACAGTTAAGTCAGCTAGTCGACATTTCGAGAAGAGGACTTGTCTTCGGCTTCACAGGTGCGATTCAAGCTGAAGTACACTTTGCCACCCTGGCCACTCCGCCCCACGCGCAAAGCTCTCCTTCCATCCCCCTTGGTAACTTCTCCCCTTTGTGAAGGGCGTATAAACACTGCCACTTCGCTCCTCGCAGAAGAACCGTACTTATTCTAGTATATAGAAACACAGGCTACTGGACTGTGGTTTCCCTCCTCCCATATGTTCATTTCATGTTGCCCATGTCATTGTTGTAATGCAGCCTGACATCGTTAATGAGCCCTCATAGAACATGAAGAAGGCGTTTCACCTATGACTTTACACAATTTTAAAAGAGTGAGAAGAGCGCTTTCTTCGGCATAGCATGGTCAGCGGTGTAGTACATCACAATACAGATAACACGTTCTAGCTGGCCGGCTGGTTACCTAATACTGAATAGTTAACTTTTAAATAATTACTGCTAGGCTCCTTTATTATTGATGGAAGTGCAGCCCACCGTAAATGACATTCATATCATTTTTTAATTTCTAAACCATGGTTACCCTCGACTCAGTGACCAAACAAATTTTGTCTATTTCAACGAGTTACGTGTGATGGATAGGTTGATTTGCTGCAAGCTTCT
Organism: Amblyomma americanum; assembly: GCF_052857255.1. NCBI lineage: Eukaryota > Metazoa > Arthropoda > Arachnida > Ixodida > Ixodidae > Amblyomma > Amblyomma americanum. Next base: position 89,774,534 of record NC_135504.1, read on the forward strand.
GTCAAGAAACCGATGCGCACATGTATACACGGTCGTCCACTTCCTAGAGCACCGCTCCGTGCAGCCTGCACTCCGCGCAGCGCCTCCCGCGGACGCCTGAGTAAATATTGGGCAGACGCGGTGAGAGCCGTTGGCGGGCGATACGAGGTTTTTCGTCTGCTACTGTGCGCAGGCAACAGCTGGTAGCAGCCGAGGGCAGCGTAGGGACGAGCTGCACCAGACGACAGAGCCAGAACACCCGCCTGCGATTCTCATTGCGCCTGCGCAGTAGCCGTCCAGGAGCCCGAGAGAGGGCGCTCTCCGAAGTGTTTCCCACATATGAGGAGCGATTGAGAAAAATGGGGGAAAAGCAGTGGGCTAGGAAAGTTCTCAGATACCTGTACATAAGGAATGTGGACACGAAATGGAGAAAGCGAACAAGAAAATTGACAAGCAAATATCTTGACAGCAGTAGGGGGGCTAATCTGCAATTATCGGTTAAGGAAAAGGTCAAAGAAACAGAGAGAGCTCTGAAAAAACACGGCTGCTGACGAAATCGGCAGTGGGAACATAAAGGGTCTTTAAACAGAAAATTGCCAAAGAAAATATCTATGATAAATGTAGGGGAAGCCCTTTGCTGTTTGAGGCCAGGACGAGAGTTTTGCGGACTAAGACATATAGAGTCAGGTACCGCGAGATAGACACGTTGTGCGTTCCGTGCGGAGAAGAGGAAGAAATTGCTGAACACTTGAAACATTTCTGTAAAGGGCTTCACCCTGCATTGGAAAGCAGCGGGGTTGATTTCTTCAAAGCATTGGAGTTTAATTACAGTGAAGGAAAAGTATATTTTAAGCGGGTAGGAGTAACCAGGCGAAAGAATCTGAATGGTGGCTAAAATTAAGACAAGAGTAAAATTTCACAAGTCATGGCAAGGTGGCTTGAACCACTTGCTCAATTTAAGGGGTTCAGCCGCCATCCATCCATTCATCCATCCATCCGTCCGTCCGTCCGCCCATTCAGCCGCATGGAGTGGTGGTCAAGTTGGAAGTGGACAACCATGTACGGAGGTCTTTCGTTTTTTTTTTCATGCAGGTAATGCTGACTGGAAGAATCGAAAATATCAGAGTTGTTGCTTGTGTCTTCCTTACATGCATATGCACGATATCGATGAAGTTTTCTTCTTGACCGACTCCTGTGCACCCATTAACACCGAGAAAATAAAAAAATCTTTGAAACAATGCCTCGTTGAGGGAGATAAGAAAATATAGCTTCGTAGATAGCATCAGCGTTGTCCCACGTTTCCTCACATGTGTTTTCGTCTATTAGAGAGCCTACGACATGCAAGCTATGCTTCAGTCGGCTGAGGTGAAACCGATCATAAAACGCCGATTGTAGACCCCGGCCGGCCAGACAGCCCTATAGTGCGGATAGAGCTCATTCTTCCCTCCGAAGACAACCACGCTTGCATCTATGGATTCGCAGGCCATTACTATCAAAATTCATTCTATACAGTACCTCGTAGTTATGATACACTGTCAGCGCGAATACAGGCCAAATTATTCGAGATATAGAATTAGTCAACAAAAATCCTTTTTGGTTCCGTCTTTTTATTTACCTCACTGTCTTAATCAGTCGTAAAGAGAGAAATTCGAGCCCTCAAGAAAATCATTCGGTTCCATGAACTGCTGAAAGAGGTCTCCTTCTCACCCTAGCGCAGAAACTATTCTTATTTGTTCAATTAACGATCGGCTGCCATCACTTTTGCCCAGTCTCTGGAAGCTACTGCTGTCTTAACATGCAACTCGTCACCTGTTCTTCGCGCTGCTTGTCTAAACGCAATCAATTTCATCTCGTTGATATTATATCGGATTCTGTAACCCAAGTTTTTCTGCAAATTCACGCACATCTCATCCTTTTCTTTCAGCATTACTGCTGTCATTTTACGTTCTGCACATCGCTGCATTAGAAAAGTTTGATTCCAATGTAATGTGAGCAAATCTTATGGTCGCTTTTTCTTATACAATTGATTTACTCATCGCAAACGTGAAGAGGGCACGAGAAAAAAAAAGCCTCATGGGCTTGGCGAGCCGCCCGAGACGTAAGGCGCCCGAGTACGTGAATTCAAAAAAGCACTGCCACAAGTCTCGTTTGAACTCATCTAGGAGAACACGATGTCCTCGCTAATTAAGGTGACGGCCGGGGACTCATTGATAGAAAGGAGCTTCCGCCTGGGTGGGACGCAACGGTTTTGTTGTAATGCGTCTCGCAATACAGCCTATAGTTTGGAAAATCCAACCTGAATATTTCGAACTACCCGATATATCGAACACCCAAATTATCCTCTTGGAAATTCTGTGTAAATTTATAGGGAAGCCGTGCTGTGTATGTCATTTCGCTGGTCGTTCGTTATTTGAAATGGCGGGCCGTGTCCCTGCAAATGGCGCTTTACGATCACTTTGCGCGTAGTGAATGCTCAGCTTCGCGGCCTTGAGCACTTGCCGGCAGCGCTAATTGTGCATTTGGGGTTTTGACGTCTCGGAGCGCCTCAGGCTATACGGGGCGCCGTAGAAGAGGTCTTTGGATCAGTTTAGGCTAACTGGTGTGCTTTAACGCGCGCTGAAATCGTACAGCGCACGTTCCTTTTTGTATCTCGTCTCCATCGAAATACAAGTGGCGCGGCCGGAGCCGAACCCGCGACCTTAGAATCAGCACCGGACGCCAAAGCTACTGAGCTACCACGGTGGGTTAAACCACGTGACAAGGTGCACATGGGATGTGCTTGAGGCTGCAGTTTGGCCTCTTGTGTGGAATTTCAACGCCACATCGCTGCCATGCACTGGAGCCACCCGATGTCACTAAAACCTAGCATTCGCATAGCATTCATCCCTTTTTTCGCTGCCGAAGGCGTCGCGAAAACCAACGGTGCCGTAGTTTTAATGAGCAGTTGCTTTATCTGTAGTGTACTAGTAAAGGTATTAAACACCTTATGATAGGCATTATCTAATTACGAAGCCCTGTTTGCTGCGGGTTCTATGCGAAGCAGTTTAGGCCTAGCAACTCTTAGCGAGCAGTGCGTTGCCAACACGCCAGCGGCCGGAACATCACTGGCGTGAGCACAACGTGTGCTAGCTATAACGAACTTTTAGATCCGCTTCGATTTCAATATATCCGGGTTCGACTCTATGTCCACGTCTTCACCAACTCAATCAACAGTTCACAAATTACAGTACCACCCGCTCAAAACTATGCAGACTGGAGCGCTGTAACTTGCACACCTATGATGCATTATAATATAAAGCAGTGTTGCCTCTGTAATTCCTGTTAGTCTTAACAACCATTTCCAATATTTACATTCCGAGAAAAAGCCTACCATGGCAGTAAAATATGTGATGTCGCCTTGTGTAACGTTTACCATGACAGAAAACGGAGAATTCGATAACACTGCTGCGTATTCTGTCCCCAAAATTTCGGCAACTTTGATTACCTCCAATGAAAAAGAGCACGCTGGCCCATAGGTTGACCGCACCTTCTGAGTGAAGCACTTCCGCCAACATGTAGGCTTCTAATATTCCCATCGGAGCGAATGCGAGCACGAACACGTACAGGGCCACTGGAACAAATTACATGGAACACTGTCAGCAATTTATTTTCAGCGTAGGAAGAATACAGTGCACCTTGCGGGGGAAAAAAACTTCTGCCAACATTACTCACATTTCTAAAATATGCAAATAATGACCATAATTTAGTCATCCTCTCCAAACTTCATCACAATTTACTCTCAGCGGAGGACGATCATGTCATTGTATAGCACTTTACAGGAACAAAAGTAATACAATATAAATTCGTATAATATACATTGATACACTGATATTTATGTAGAATTATAAAACACATTGATAAAAATATATTGATAAAAATATACTAGTCGCCAACATTTCGCACTCATCAAAAACAGGGAAGTAAAACAACTGATGTTGTGCCATTGTGCCAACTAGATAAGGGTGCCCACTCAAAATCTTTACTAAGTAAGCTGCACATATTGTAGTCAGCACACAGCTCCGGCTCCAAATGGACAGTATTATCAATAACAGGACGCTAATACGGGCGATTTTCATTGCGAAATAATACCACGTTTACAGGCACTACGTACCCAGGCTGTATACAAAAGACCGTCACCAATCACTCAAACGGCAAAGTTGAAAATAAGAAATTTTAAGGAAGATTCCGGCACTAGCTCATGCGAAATTTGAGCGCAGCTCTGTCGGTGTTTTCATTTTTCGATATACTGAGGTAAAGAAGTCAAGTGATACGTGCACGTATCACTCGACTTTTACAGTTAGAAAGCACTATTTTCCGCATACAATCTTTCCTCAATAAACACTGATCTCCCAAACTTTTGTTAGTCATGAGGGCTTTGAGGGTGACTCCGTGGTCTAAATAGTGGATAGAAATATGTTCAACCTGCTGCACCAATGCCTGGTTATCGAAGACGGGATCGATACATGTGCTTCGCGAGGTCGTCACAGTAGCAGGAGGAAACGGCATGGTCCAACATTCACGGACAAAAAAATTGAGTATTGAAAAATTGTAAGATAGTTTAAAGAAAATATTCAAGGTAATGGTCCACTCTTCTGATGTGTAGAAAAATGTGTTCATTAAAGTGTTTCCATCAATCGCATCGACTAGTTAACGCTGCCTTATAAAACTAATAGGGGAGGATTTGGACGACAGCAAAAACGTTAATAGCGGAAAATGCAATCCTGCCGACGGGAGATCTGCGAATATATTGATTTATTGATTGGTATTGCCGCCAGGTTTTCCCGGGGGGCGCTTTGAAGAAACAGAAGTGAGAGACGCGTGTTCTCTTGCAGCTGGGACACTGCTTCACTGTTTGCGGCCTGCGCAAAGCTCTTTGGGTTCTGCAACCTATTTGTGACATTTTGTGGTGGAAGTGCGGGGTAAATCACTCTGAAATATGTCGCACACCCCTCTCAACACCGAGGACCCCAGTCCTCTTCCTTTCGACAAGCCAGTTCACCGGGTCAGCAGCCGAAATCTTGGACTGCCCCCGGAGGAGCTCGGGCTATTGGAGACTACCTCGACGCCTGGCCGACTGCCTAATGTGCTCAGGCCAATCGACCATGCATGCCAATCAGGCGCTTCTTTGGTTTGTGCGCGTATTACTGCGGTTTTATCGCCGACTTCTCCAAGATCGCTGAACCCCTCACCCGTTTAACGCGTGACGATACATCGTTCGTCTGGCCTGCCGAGCAACAGGCTGTTTTCACAGAGCTGCGCCTACGGCTGCACACTACCCCTGTGCTGGCTCACTTCGATGAGGAGGCTACTACCGAGATACACACCGACGCTAGCCACATCGGGCTTCGTGCCGTCCTCGTTCAACATCAAGAAGGCGTGCAACGTGTGCTCGCGTATGCGAGTCGCACACTCTCGCGCACCGAAATCAACTACTCCACCTGAGAAAAGGAGTGCCTCGCTGTCGTCTGGGCCATGATGAAATTTCGGCCTTATATCTATGGCCGCCATTTCAAAGTGGTCGCAGACCACCATTCCTTGTGCTGTCTGACCAGTCTCCGGGACTCATCAGGCTGCTTAGCACGCTGGAGCTTCAACTTGAAGAATTTGATTACACTACTGCATATAAGTCCGGAGGTAAACACGAAGACGCCGACACGCTCTCACGCGCACCCGTAGAGCAATCTGATGACAGCGCAGAGGATGACAATCGTTTCCTACGCGTGATGAGCAGTTCGGACTTGGTGGCAATGCAGCGTGCTGACACTGACCTGAGGTCTGTCATGGATCACCTGAAGGGCCATGCTCCCAACGTACCTCGACACTTTTCCCGCCACTTGTCCTCGTTTTGCATTCGCAATAGCGTACTGTACAAGAAAAACTCCAGCAACGGTGACCGGACCTCCCTCCTAGTCGTGCCATCAGACCTCCGCGACGCCATCCTATCGGCGTGTCATGATGAACCTACCTCCGGCCACTAGGGATTTGCACGCACGCTCGCTCGAGTGCGTCAGACCTGTTATTGGCCTAAACTTGCAAATTCCATCCATCGCTACGTAAGAAGTTGCCATTAGTGCCAGCGTCGTAAGTCACCACCGTTGAAGCCCGCAGGTTTGCTCCAACCAATTGGGCCACTTCGCAACCTTTTGACCAAGTCGGCATTGATCTCCAGGGCATATTCCATATGTCGTCTTCTGGGAATAAGCGGATTATAGTTGCGACTGATTATTTGGCACGCGATGCGGAAACCAAGGCGCTGCCGCGCAGTACATTCTCTGAAATCGCGCACTTCTTCACACACCACATTGCTTTTCGACATGGCGCCCCGTTCTCCGTCATCACCGATAGGGGCACCGCGTTTACAACGCAGCTCATGCACGAGGTGTTCCAGCTGAGTGACACGAACCACCGCAAGACTACTGCATACCACCCGCAGTCAAACGGGCTCACGGAGTGCCTCAACAAAACCTTAGCGGACATGCTCGCAATGTACGTCGACGTACAGCACAAGACTTGGGACGAGATCCTCCCATATGTGACGCTTGCCTATAACACGGCGATTTAGGAAACTACCCGCTTTACGCCGTTTCGCCTCGTATGCGGGCGTGATGTACAAATTATGCTAGACACCATGCTTCCGTGCACCCCTGACGACCAGGCGCTCACGCCAGACGCCGAGGAATTTACCCGGCACGGGGAGGAAGCCCGCCAACTGGCCGTATGCACATCCACCGGCAGCAGGCAACGGATGCACACCGCTACAACCAACGACATCGATATACCGAGTACAACCCCGACGACAAAGTGTGGGTATGGACACCAGTACGTCGCCTAGGCCTGTCGGAGGAGCTCCTTAGCCGCTACTTTGGAGCGTACACAGTTCTGCACCGCGTCACGGATGTGACGTATGAAGTCCTCCCCGATGGCACTCTGCCGAGTCTGCGCCGTAGACCTCAGACTAAGGTCGTGCATGTACTGCGTATGAAGCCTTATTTTACGCAGTAACGGGCGCCTCTTTCGCGTTTTCTTTGGTTTATTTTTGTCTGCAGCCGTTCGGCGGCCCTTGATCGTTTGTTCGCTTCTTTTGCTTACTCGGTTCGCTCCAAGTGCGCCCACGTTTTAGCTTCCTTTTTTTGGGGGGGGAGGGGGAATAATGCCACCAGGTGTCCCCGTGCGGCACCTTGAGGACAATGAAGGGAGAGACGTGCGTGCTCTTCCAGCTGGGACACTGCTTCACTGCTTGCGGCCTGTGCCTAGCCCTTTTGGTTCAGCAACCTTTGCGTGACACAATATTGAAATCTTACAATGTATGAAAAAAATTGCGTTCTTAAATTCTTTCCCGCTCAAAAATGCTTTTGTCCAGAATTGCTGGGTATGATTCTTGCTTATATTAGTACAATGTTCTTGCTTGTTTTTACATCTACGTTGAAGTCCTCCACTATATACTAACATTCCAGTGGATCGATGTGCGTTTAATGCGAGGTGCAGGTAGCGCACGACGTCTTTGGTGAGATCTGTAAGCGAGAAGTAGGTAGTTACTACTAGCGGCGGCGCGTTTAGCCGCTGCACCTCTAGATTCTGGCGTTGCCGTCGCTGAGCCTCTGGTCGGGCAGCTCGTTTAGCCGCAGCGGCAGAGAAGCACTTCCACCGGTGAAATTGCTCTTCCTCAGAAAGAACTGGCTGAGACTATTTTGTACTGTGTTATATAGCAGACGGTTTATACTAGGCAGACCATGCTGTGATTGGCAAGGTCGACGCGTACAATCTACCGCGTTTAGCACGTTTCACAGCGTGAGGAGCGAAGTCGCAAAAAGGACGGGACTGAGGCAGGCGACAACACAGGGCGGTACTTCAAGTAAATGGTTATATCCGTCAATTTTGAAAGGGTCTTCAGGTTTTAGCTTTTTCAGATGGGCTTGCAAGAAACCTCCTGCCTTGACCGTGCCACCTTCCTCTCTTTGTTACAATCGCCCTGAATGGAGAAGCATCTTTATGGGTCTGCGCCGTAAAGAAGATGTGCAGTACATCAGACGCTTCCCTACAGCAGCATTTTCAGCGTCAGCAGGCTCAGTCCCGTCTTGTGTTAAGTTGTCAGTACCGCCCTGTGTTGACGGCTGCATCAGTCCCGTCTTGTTTTGCGGTTTTGCTCCTCACGATGTCCTAGGAACTGGCCTACAAGCAAGTCCTTCTACGTTACATTTCACAGCACCGCCCGCCAATGGAGCGGAACGTGGCGGGACGGCGAGGAGGTAGCACATGGGTGCGGTTAGAACTACTCACGGTGTAATAATAATATGCTGGTACTACTACTTGGGAGAACGGAGGGAAGGGGGAGGGGATACACTTCTCTTCTGCCACCCTTTTGTGGGGCACTGCTTGGAGTGGGGGTTGGGGGCATGAGATAGGGGGGGATTTCACAAGCGAAGCGCGCAGTCGCAGCTGGCGCCGGTACTGCAGAGTCAGAAAAAAATGCCGAGTGCACTTAAGTCTGCTTACGTGCAGGAATGCGAAAGCATGGAACTTTCCAGAACGCGGGTTATTTTCCACGGCACATGTAGGCGTTGCATTTTTTGCTGCAGTTGAGCATTTCTTTCGTTAAATTTTTCTGCATTTTTACAGTTTTTTATTTTTTTATCTTTATTTTAAACTTTTTATCTACTTTTGTTTCTTTTCCTAGAGATTTGTTGGTTTTTTGTTTTCTCTTGTTTTTTCATTTAATCTAGATTTAAACTTTGTTATCTTTTTTTCCGTTTATTTTTATTCTACCCATCACCAAATATTGTCTAATGAATGACTAATTACTAATCATCCATTACTTAGTAATTGCTAAGAATAGATGGGTTATAGCAATGATGCCATTCATAACTTATAGTGTGACAGATTTCGAGGACCGACGGACGGACATCAATGAGCCATTGAAGGCTTTCGCCTCAATACTCAGGGTCGCGGTACTGCTCCCTAGGTTGCGCGTGCTGCCGCAGACAAACCTCCCTTCCCTAGCCACCCTACCTCCGCTCATGCAGTGGTGATGAACGACGGCGGACTAGGGTGCCTCAATGCGCGCGCGCGCATCGAAGCACCCTAAGGCGGACACCACTCTGGCGGTCATCTATGTAGGTATTCGAGGAAAAGTTTAAAGAAGATCGGAGAGGGGGTTTTTTTTAGTTCACCTTTCTTCGAATTTGTCGACATGTTTTCATCGGCCAATTAAAAATCATTTTCGCGTTCTAGAAGTACGACTTTTTCCGGCTACAGGAAAAAGATAAATGCTCAGAGAAAATTTCAGCCTCAAGATCTTACTCCTTCTTGACCCATTATTGTACTAAAAACACTATGTTCTATATTTCAGCAATATTCGCGATTTTTTGTTGTAAAATTATTAGAGCCGGAAGTTATTTTTGTATGGCCCCCAACAAGAAAGTTTGCGTACAACTGCTAATAACAATCAGGTTTCACAAAATTTATTTCACTGTAGGTATGCAAACTAGCTATATATATATATATATATATATATATATATATATATATATATATATATATATATATATATATATATATATATATATATATATATATATATATATATATATATATATATATATATATATATATATATATATATATAACCTTAATTCGCACCGTTCAAACTGACGAGGGAGAAGGCTTTAGCCTAAACCTCTTGAGACTCGGCGGCGGTCAGGGCGAAACTGATGGCTAAGCGTTGCTATTTTGCTTCGTGGTTGAATAATAAAGTCTCACAGGATTCTACATTTCTAATCGGGTCGTTGCAGGACGGGCAGGTCCAGACCATGTGTACTAGATCTGGAACGCTATTGCAGTGCATATATCTAGGATTAAAGACTTCCGGATGTCATTTACTGTACAGTTGAGGCCTGGGAAACACCCCGGTTTGCAATTTACTTCACGATTTTTTTTATTTAACGTTTCTTGCAAACTAACCACTAAAGCGTGCATATATCACCCACCTTGCCTAAGCTGCACGCGCTCCAGCGCCTTACAGCGCATGAGGCAATACACTGCATTGCCGTGAGCGCTGCTCCCTAGTCAATTTGGACAACACACAGATTGGTCAGTGGCGAAATTCGAAAGTGCGAGTCAGCCAAGCTGACGGTCGAAATCGTGAAAGAAAGGTCGCTCTAAGTCTAGGCCGAATACTCACCAGCACGCTTGCTGCACAAGTATTCTCATAGGTACTTTGACCCACCCGACATAGTGTCATTGGAGGCCGACTGAATGTTGCTGAAGTCAAAATCTATTCCACCTCGAACAACAGTGCATTTACCAGTTCATGAGCATGCTTTAGAGCGATGACTCACCAATCGTGCTGGCCTGCAGGTCGGCATATCTGAACGAATAGATGGCGAAACACGCGACGAAGGGCACCAGGTATTGGAAGAGCAGATCAAATAGGAAGTGAGTGGCGACGTAGAGAGGGCCGGAGACGCCTGTCATGAGCTGCAGCTCGCGCATCCCGCTCAGAGACTCCGTGACGGGGTAGTGGACAATGCAGCACAGCGTCAAGCACAAGATGCCAGGCAGCAGGCCAGGCCACCACTGTCTGTTGATAGCAATCTTGGAGAGGGCTTCCCGTCTCTTGAGCTCCACTGGTGAGGCATCATCGCCCTGCAGCTTCACGTGCTGTGCCATCTTCCCTCCGCTGTGGAAGGACACGCTGGTGGTGAAGCGGGCCTTGGGCATGTCAGAGCCAGTGCGCAACAAGGCCGTGTCAATGTGGTTCAACAGAATATTGAGTGACACGGGGCTCGCTTGGTTGTACCAGCCTTCCACCCTGCGCCGTAGAAGAGCAGCGAAACCTCACACATACTGTGCGTAAAGCGCGACAAGGACAACCTTATTACTCCCTTATTACTGAGGGGATGGGGATGAGTTGGTTCCAAGTTGTCGCCAGCGTGTGTTTTGTAAGTAGTGTTTTGCAGAATGATGAGGACGGTATATGATACGGGCTTTGCCTGTAGTACTGTTTGACGGTGCATTAGCCGAGGGGATCATTTCGTGTGCCCTTGTGGTTGTGGGTTGGGGAGGTCTACCACTTGCGCCTGGATGCTACGTTAGTGAGGAAACGCATGCCACCACTCATTTGCAGGGATGCCTTCATGCCCAGGGTCCCATATAATGGTGATTAATTGCTTTGATGCTGGCAGTGGACAGTATGTGGGCTGAAGATGAAGGAGCGATACCCTTATGGAGCAGCACGTATGCTGTTCAGGAGTCAGGAGGATGCAGATGTATGTCATAATCATAGATATGGTCAGGAGTTCTGCCTGTGCGATCTTCCTGGTTCTGAGGGTTGCTGCTCCAGGGGTAGCGCCGGCGTCCACGCAAGCGGTTGTGTGTGTGGTTGCTGTTTCAGGATGCGGTGCTGCATCCGTAAATAGCATGTTTTGTGTTGTATATTTTTGCGAGGTAGGATGGACGCTTTCTTGCTACATTTGCGGTAATCTGGGTTCATGTTTCGAAGGTGTGGTTTCACTTGTAGGTTGTATTGTAGGTGAGGAGTGAGGGTTGTTAGCTGGGCCACGTAGGCATTTGGTGGCTTGTAACCCAGCATTTTGAATAAGTGGAGCCCAGCGGATGTTTCTCTTAGTCTGCGTTGCTGATCGATAAATAGCCATCACTTATTTCCTTTACGTTTTTTTGTGTTCCCCCCGCTGTAGCAGTTTGGTGGTGTTAGCGTGTAGAGGTAGGTGTAGCGCTGCCGTGACAGCCGTTTGGTCGAGTGTGTTGAGTTTTAGTTAGTTCTATTGTCGTGAAGCGGTGATGTGTTAAGTGATACGCCAATCTATGATTTGTGCGTCTATGATGCGCGGAAGATATTTTTCCTTAGGTCCGTAATTTTGTATGGAGACGTGTATAAAGAGATGTAACCGCTTCCAACGTCATTGTCGCCGTGCGCTGAGAAGGAAATGCATATGCGTAATTGTATGTATGCGTGCTGCAGCTTCTTGCTAGTGTGGATAGGATGGGGTCGTGGCTGACGTTGTCGAAGGCTTTCCGTATGTCTGGCGCCAGTATTGATCTGGTGGCGTGTTTGTGTACCTGGTTGTTTAGTGTATGGTTTCCATGAGGTGCAATAGTATGTCTTGTTATAAAGGTGAAGTCGAAAGCCGAGTTTAGTATGTGCAAAAGTGCTGATTGGTTCGAGGTGTGATTGTAGCCATCGTAGCACGATATGCTAGAATAATTAATTTACCTCCACAGACACTGAGGATGAAGGACGGTGATTTTCGAGTGAATTCGGTTTGCCTGGCTCAGGTTACGTAAGAGTAATTGTTGTGACAAACGCCTTTAATTGCACTGATCCTGATGCCAATAATGATCAAAACAATCAACATTTTGTCCATTATTGATTCCTAATTATTATCTGTTTGATTAACTTTTCTAATTTCATCACTTTGCTACTTTGCCTTCACGAAGAGAAAAGGGTTTTTTAACTTGTAATACTGCGAAAAAGGATTTCGCTTAGCGCATTTGCGTTTAACTGGAAACTAGCTTTTGTTTTCAGACATCTTTTCAGCGCAGTGACAACATGGCGGCACTTCTCTTTTGTGATTAAGCGGTTGTGGGTAAGCAGTCGGTTCGCATACTCTTCCACCTCATCTCACGTCCTCTATTTTGCGTTGCAACATTGCGCACTCTGCTCGCATCCCACCGGCGAAGCACTCACTCAGTGCCGGTGTCGGACACACCGTAGGCGTAGTGCGTGTAGTACGAGGCAAAGTCCCTGCGCGCGAATTCCACCAGTTCTTTCGTGGCGTTCGTCATCGGAGTGACGGAGAGCCCCTCGCTTTTGGCGAGATCCTCGAAGTGGCGCGTGAAGTCTGTGGCTGGTGTAGCTTGTAGGAAACAGTGGGCACCGCGAAAGTGAGCGCTGCTCTGCAGCTCCAGGTTCGACACTGAGAGCGGCGGCTCCGAAGTTCTAGTTCGGATGGGCTCCCAGTGGATGACGAAAAGCGCCACTGTGCCGAGCCAGCTGATGAGGATGGAGAGAGGAGAGCGGGACCAGTAGAGGAACCGCTTCGTCAGCAGGCCACGTACTCGCTGTGTTGAGCTGGGATAGGTGGCGACACCAGAGCACAAGGTCGTCTGCACTGGCGGAGAACCTGCGCATCATCGGGACACGAAGCGGCTCTGACTTGCAGGAACGCAGCGTTTAAAAAGTTACAGGATCTCAAACTTTGGTATGGGAAAAACTGAGGCTTACAGATGTCAAATTTTGGTCTTTTAAATGTTGCCTTGTAATTATTGCACGTATCTCGGTTTAAGTGAAATTTCCAACAGATTTTGTTTCTGATAAAGAAGCATCGACGGCAATGCCAAAAATATATTTACAAACATTGCTGCTGAAATTTTGGAACACCCAGGATTTCACTTATAAAAAAATGAAAAAAAAAATGTTTCACGGCATCTAGATGTCAATATAGCAATTTGCATATATCACCAAGATTAAAATGACCGGAAAGTCGAGTAAAGAAAATATAATCTTTAAAAAAATTTCAGCCACTGTTTCACCATGGGAGACTTATGAATGGAAGGGTCCATTTGGTATTAAGACAACCTTTTCAGTAAATTTGTTCTCGCAGTTATCGCATTTACCTCGATGCTACTGCACACTTTGAGGAATTAATGGTCTAGAAAATGGATTTACGATAATATCAAGAGCCAGTTACACCAAACTCATGACCTATTTTTGCAAAATTGTTGCAGCTGTGTACTTGCAGCCAGAATTAAAGCACACCATAGTTATGTAGCGCCTTCCACAGATGACCGAGGCAAGCTCCACTCTTTGCGAATCAACCTCAAGCGTATAGAGTGCAAGCTCTTTTCCGACACACAATTACGGACAAGGAAACGATCTTCAGCAAGGTCGCATGGCAGGCTGTTCTAAGCTTAGACTCATCATTAGCTTTTGCAGCATGCAGCGGCGCCAAGACTGCTCTCTAGTGGGACACTAAGTATTATTGGAGCAGTAATCAGAGGACGTGATCAGGAACCATCTTCGAAACACTGGTCGCAGAATGGCATGTACATCATCTGCATGATATGCACATCATCTACTAGCGCTCGGTGATAATACACAGCCAACTTGTCAACTAACTCGGCTGTGTGTCAACCCCTGCCACCCAGGTTTTAGTTGCCTCCACCCTTGTGCCACTGCATGAGGTTACGCAGCGCTGTGCCCATACATTCCCACACATGATTTGTGCAGTGTTCCTTGTCTACATGATGAAGCAATTGAGTTTAGCATCTTGAATGTCACTGAACGTGAGACGGTCCCCATCGCATAACATGGTGGCGTAGCGAAGGCTGCGCCCTGCCCAGAAGCAAACCGCGTCGGCTGGTTTCTTTTGAGAAAAATGGCGCAAGTGAGAGGCGAAAGCTTCAACCACTGAGCACTTCGCGTGACCAGTTTCAGCGATATTCATCGTGAGGGACCCCCCAAGAACCAGACGCATTGAAGCACTGCTGTATGTTTGCGGAGGCGGATGGGAGTGGCGATACTTTTGCTTACTCTTTCTGCCTTATAAAGCCTCTTTCCAGCGAATGTAACCTCTTTGCCCTTAAAATGCAGTCGTCTACCGACACAGGTCAACACATATGTACCTTGAATGTACTTGTAGTACGGAGATTTTACTTAGCGTTTTTTTTGTGTGACATACAAAAAATGAAGAGGACAGCTGCCGTTGAAAAAAGAAAAAAAGCGCACTTTCTCTTCTGCCAACAGCATTCCGGTATTGGGAAGGTTGTTATGAAGTTCACATGACCGCAGCAGAGAAATAAGATAGAGGCATGGAGCTCTATTTTCTCCCAGATAAAAGGACTTCATGGTGGAACGAAACTTACTCTCAGCAGGACTACCCTCGGTGTCTTGACTGTCCACCACCGTCCAAAGTTTGTTAATTCTGAAAAAAAAAACAACGTGGATTTAGAAAGAGTGATTAACATCTTTCGGAGACTTGTAATTTCAGCAGAAGGCTCATTATGTTTTGTTACGCCGCCACGGAGACTAAGTGGTTATGGTGCTTGGCTGCTGACCCGAAAGAAACACGCCGGCTCGATCCCGGCTGCAGCGGCCACATTTCAAAGAGGGCGAAATGCTAGAGGCCTGTGTGGTGTACGATGTCAATGCACAGTAAAGTGCCCCAGCCAGTCGAAATTATAGCTAGCCCTCCACAACAGTGCCCCTCAAAGCTTGAGTCGTTGGGACGTTAAACACCATATATCAAACCTTTTTTTTGAGAGAAATGGGCTGCAAGAAATTTAATTTCAGAGGAACCAATCTCCCTCCACCTACTTGCACCAGTTCTCAGCTGCGGTTTGCTTGTTGTTGTTTGTTTGTTTTTATGTTGCACCTTTAGCCACAGTATTCTCCCCCCCCCCCGGAATAGTTTTTTTTTACCTTGGTTTGCATTCTTTCGCCGCAGAATACAATCGTATCGTATATCAGTTTTTCACATTATGTGCCCCTTCCAAATTCATTTGCGCTCGCAGTTTGCTGCATTATATAATGTTCACTCGATGTCGTTATCAATTATACGCTGCTCTCTGATTTTCTAGTGTTACCTTCATCATTTTCTTCTACATAAGAGGATGCGCTGTTATACTTCAAATGTCAAGACTTTGTTAGCTCCCATTTTTCGTCCCCATATATGAGTACAGGAAGGCTGCTATTCTGATGTAATTTACTTGCAGGCTTTTATTGGTCGTTACTTACAACAGCATGGTGCCTCTCCAATTCACTACTACCCAATCTTTTTTGCGCAGTAATTTCGTTCTTATTATCTGGATCTGCGCTCCCTAGTCGCCTTAGCTTTACATATATTCTCAATAACTTTTATGCCCCCCGTCGAAAGTGAACTCACCCTTTGAGTGTAATCTTGAAAAACTTTGAATTCAATTGTGTACTTGACTATTTACTCGAAGTTTCCATGAATGCGTAGTCGTTTATCCTCTGGAATATTTACAAAGGATTTATAATCGCCAGCTAAGATGTTAGTACATTGTGGCTTATATCCTAATGCGACTTCTTAAATGAATCCTGCTAATACATCTAGGAGGTATGCTGCGAATAAGAGGAAGACATTGTGTTCCCATGCTTCATACGCCTCTGCTTGGTGACATCTTACTTCTATATAGCAATATGACCCTTGCGCAAATTATGTGGACATTTTCGGCATATTAAAGTCGACCCGCATTTAACCCTATTTTCAGAAAACCTGAATATTATGTTTCTGCTAGCATACTTTCAAGACTCAATACGCCGACATATACCGTCAACTCGTCGACATATACCGAATTTGAGATTAATATCGCAAGATGCTTGCGTGCGAATTCATTCAAGCAATAATGACATTGAAACTCTACGCAACCCCCATCAGCCACACCGACCTCTCCCTCAATTGTTCTCGAGAAGAGCTGTCCGCATGCCTTGTGAATGCGCTCCATCTCGTTGTCTTGATGGTGAGGATGAATAATTTTTTTTAGTTCAGGGAAATCGGTGGCTAAAATAGACAATGCAAGGCACAATGAGGTCAGAGACCTATTTACCAGGCATTTCACGCGCGACAATCCTAGCACCTGGCCAGAGGAACGCCTGTCCCATTGTTTCACCTGTGTACGGTACCCGACGGCGCCGGGGATCGAACGCCGCACCCTCCGCATGCAAAATGGATGCTCTGATCACTAGGATACCGCATTGTTGCGACTGCTAGTCGTTTATTGTGTTGTTCAGAGGAAGCGAATTGTCAGACTGCTCGTAAACTTTCATTGGTCATAATCTCCTGTATACTTAATGATATTCTGAGAATGAATTTAAGAGTTCGGTATATGTGGTCCACTTCCAGTTTCGGACGCATAAAGGCGCTCTTTCCATTTGCATTTGGCGGTGTAAAACTAAAAACCGGCCGCACCTTGCTTTGCACATGGCGAGGCGTGCACCTGTCATTTCTTACCTTGCAAAACGTGTCAGCAAATGCAAAGCAAACAAATAAATTCTGAGGGCACTTAAGTTGGAATGCGAAATCATGAAACTGTTTAGAACGCCGAGCTTGTCCGCGGCGCCTATAGTAGTTTTTACTTTTTATTTTCGTTTAATTTTTTATGTTTTTTATTTTTATTTTTGTGCTTTTTATTTTTCTTGCAAGTTTTCATTTATTTTTCTATTCTCACCTTTGATAAATCTTATTTTTTATTTTTATTTGTGCTTACTTTATTTTGAATTATAATTTCTTTTTAAAATTTCGTTGTTTGTTTTTACTAATTACCAAATGATGATTAGTTAACTATTTAATAATCACCCATTACTTACTCAGGGCTATGAGTGTGTAGGTTATAGCAATTATGCCACTGATGACGTCATAGTGTGGCAGATTTCGCGGACGGGCGGACGGACAACGATGAGCCATTAAAGGCTTTCGCCTTAAAGCACTGCCGAACGCTATCGATGGGCTTCGCAGCAGAAAAGTTCAGACAGACCAACGTCAGCCTACTTGATGTACACGTCCGCCACCGTAGCCACGGTGACACCGAAGCTCTCGATTCCCAGATCCTCGCCTTGCTCCTCCAATGTGCGGAACATGTCGGCGAAGCCGCTGTGTTCGATGGTCTGGAGCGCTATCGTCAAGCTGCCCAGTTTAACGTCTTTGACGATGGCCTCCGGCGCTGTCTTCTGCACCACTTCCAGCGTGCGCTCCGCAACAAATTTTTCGGGGACCGTGCTCAGGTTGATTGTGTAGCCAACGCCTGCAGCGGCATATCAACAGTAGCAATGCGCCCTGTGCTTCTTGTGCACACCATCATACTTTCTAGAGCAACAGCTCTACTCAACGCAAAAGTCGAGCATCTTTGTCCGGTGCAAAACTCTGACCTTTAGCCATCCTCAAGGTCAAACCTTCAAAGTCAAGCCATAGCCGCAGAAGTGATATATCATTCGATATCTAATGCAGAGTACAGTTTAGCTGTACTAATTGCGCATCGGTATCGATTACGCTGTTCCGGTGGGGTCAATTACCGATTATTAGTTAATTGTGACTAAAAATTGAAGTTTATGCTGCAACGTCGAGTCATACATCGCTTGATAGCTTATATCGAGTACAATTACATTGTAGCAAATACACGTCTTAATTGCCGTTAATCAGTTAACTGTGAGTAAAATTTAACTTAATGGCACAATGCCAAGTCATATATGATCGACGAGTTGAATCCGAAGATATATATCGTCATACAGTTATCGCCCAATCTTGGATGTAAGAACGGTTAAACCCCTATAATTTTTTTTTAACATTCGCAAAATTGAATGCCACCTGATTGCGCTAAACGACTAAATTCATAGTTTTCGCTGCCTGCGCTTTCCGTGCAGGATATAAGAATCGCAGGTCCAGGAAGGCAGGTAGTAAATAGCCTGAAACATAAGTGACCTGAGCTAAAAATTACGCCGACGATAGAACACTTCGCGTCAGGAGGGGACAGCAGGCGTCCTGCCTTGATTGTTTATTTTTTCGTATTTTCTGCGCCTGGAACTTACGTTTCAAGCATGAACCAACTTGCTTAAGGCGATATTTTGATTAGAAAATACCGCCTATCTTTTTGTAAGGGAGCACTGTACGCACGATTAATTATGCACAGGGCCGAGTGCAAACAAGACCACGCAGGTAGGATGGCACAACGCATGTTTCCTCGTTGCTTTTTTTTTTTGGCAGAGGTTGAAACAGCTTTGATTGTTTTGCAGTGCAACAGCGTAACGGCACGAGGTCAATGGAAGAGAAGGGACGAGACAGCGCTGTCTCGTGTTGTTATCCTCGTGGCTTTGCGCTGTTGCCCTACCTGTACAAAACATGTCTGGCCAACGTGTCCTCCAGTTCATGTTGTGCAGCTTCGATGGAATATGTGCGGGACTTTCTTGGGTGTTTCTTCCGGAATATGATAACAGCAGGTAAAAAAAAAACTCTAATTCTGGACGACCATCGTTTTAGTGCACGGGCAGATAGAGATACGGTTCTCTACTAAGGCCTCAGAAGAACAAGAAGGGGAAGATGTATTAGTGTAAAATCAATATGTACGCAAGGAGAGCTCCTGCATTAATGAAAGTAGCAGAGGAGAGAGTAAGGAAAAAAAACGCTGCAGGCTGGCGCGGCAAGTTCTTTTTCCGCACTAAGTTGCAAGTCTTACAGATTGGAGGCCAAGACAGATGAAACGAGCGGCAGCTACCTAAAAACTAAAAGGGAACGAAAGTAGCGGTACCTGCACCAATGTGTGTATGCCTGAGGAGGAGGAGGAGGAGGAGGAGGAAAGGCAGGGAGGTTAACCGGAAGAATAATCGGTTTGCCACCCTACACGGAGGGAGAACGGGGTGAGCGGATAAAAATGAAAGAGAAAGGAGAGTCGCTATGAAAAGTCAGCGTTCGTTAAAGTCACAGCCTATCGTGCAGGCCAGAAGTTCGCAAGAAGCGCAGAAGCGGTGTATACCTGAAATCCGCAGTAAAGTAAAGAGTGGAAGAGGAGCTAAGGAACGAGGTGAGAAATAGGCGCCGCTGTGGAAGGCTTGCAAAGAGCAGTGGTCCGCAGATCAGGATGAACTGAAAAATGGACAGGTGCGCGAATTGTTGCGGTAGTCCACCATTGACAGACACGAGTGCGTTTTTTCGACTGCACAGAAAAAAACGTTGGCCTTACGAATATACAAAGTGCAAAAATATCGAATGGACTATTGGACACGCTTGTTATCAAGGTGAGAAAATATCACATGCTACATAGGCTGAAGACTTCTCCAAAGGCTAGTTGGTGCGAAATGAGTGTGCACCAAATAGACGAAGACATAGGCATAAAAGGAATAGAAACGACTGTTACTATCCTCTCCCCTTTCTACCTCGATCTTCGTGTATTAAACACAGGTATTTAATATATATATATATATATATATATATATATATATATATATATATATATATATATATATATATATATATATATATATATATATATATATATATATATATATATATATATATACCCTGGCTGTGATAGCAATCAAAAACAATCAGAAGTCATCTTTTTTAATTGTGTAAAAAAGTGGATACATAGATACGGCTAGGTGCACGATTGCAGATTAGCATACGAAAGTGGATTTCACTACGATCGATCGCTTGATGCGCAGGAACTCAGCCAGTTTTCGTGTGTCGGTGCAATGTGCGAATTCAGCCCTTAATAGGTGTATCGAACCATGCCAGGCCACACCTTATGCCGCCTAGAAAGATGACTGAGAAAGATGAAGCACCGCCGCGCACACGAGTTCGCACTTCAGAGAGATTTACCTGGAGGTCCCTCTCTCCACGTTAGTGCTCCCGTTAAATCTGCCACTGTTGTTATCCGTTCAGTGCGAGCGCCAGATGATTTGCATCGGGTTCAACTTGTGGGATTCTCCATGATTACATAATTGCAACTGGCAAGTTAATTTGCTAGCCCTTTTAAAATTCTTCGACCTCTTCTTTGTTCACCAGAATCCTGTCTGTTATCTAACTTAAATATTCATCTGTCGTTTTTCATCAATACATTTTTCAAAATTCTCGCTTGGCGCTAATATTTTGTCGCAATCTGCTATGAGAATTTTCTTGTTTATGCACTACACCATGGTAAGTCCCCCGTGTGGGTATGTACTACGTTTTAAGAATAAGAAGAAGATGGCTTCGGTCGGACTGTCTGTCTGCTGCGCTGCGCGCCGTTCTGTCCGCCGTGAATTCCATCCGCTGTTTTATTTGTGCTCAAACCCCCTTTCACTTGATGATGTGCGGATTGGCTGACGACCTGCAGCTTCGAATCCTTACGCTGCCGATCGCGACCATGCCTGAGGATTCCAGCCCCAGTCCTGCCCCTCCGCCACCGACCGGCGTCTGCGCGGGAGCTTTGCGCCAGCGCGATGCTGCTGTATTCAGCTGTACCAGAGACCATGACGTCGAGGACTGGTTGACCTCATACTAGCTGGTTAATGCCCACAAGAAATATCGCGAAGGTCTCAAACTAAACAACGCCATCTTCTACCTTAGGGACGTTGTGAACCTCTTACGGAACCACGAGGCCGACATAACATCGTAGTCCGCCTTCAAGCGGAGTTTCGCCGACGAATTCGGCTGGCCTGCGGTGTGCAAGCTACGCGCTGAGCAACGCCTGCGTGCTCGGGCGCAGCTGCCTGGTGAGAATTTCGCCAATTATATCGAAGATGTTGGGGAACTGTGGAAGCGTGTGACGCTTCGACGGCCGAGCGAGCCAAGATCGACCACATTCTGAGGGTCATTGATGACGACGCGTTCCAGACGCAGAAGTCCAGCAGCCGTTTTTGGCGTCATCGCCCAATGCCAGAGCTACGACCAACTACGCAAGCGTCGTATTCTCGCTCTTCCTCCCCTATCGCACCCGCAGCATCCCCGGACATGTGACCCGCCTCTGTCGTAATCGCTTGCTCACTCGGCTAATTAATCTAACCAGGACGGCTACCATATGATAGGGCGATAATGAACTGGCCAACTTCTCAGAGTGGTAATAGGGTTAGTTCCATGTTTTGGGGAGTTCTGCAGCGTGGAGTAAATTTTAATAACGGAGTTCGTAGCTCTACTGATTAGCATACACCCATGCGCGGCCTTGCGGCTACAAAATGAAGCTTTTTCCTCAACTACGAAGCTTTAGTTTGTAGCCGCAAGGCTGCGGTTGAATGCGTGCTAATGAGCAGTATTCCCGTACGACCAATGCATCTGTTCCCTGCATTAGTAACGATGCCTGTAAGACAGAAAACAGCGATGTTTGTACGGCTGTCAACACCTCGAGGCCTGGTGCTTAGAATGAGAACCTTTTGTCCACAACACTACACCGACTGGAAACCACATCGTTACAGGTTAATGTTAAGTAATGACAGAACAATTCCATTCAGAGACTTTTCCTTTCCATTTCAAAAGACTACGCTGTTCTGCGCGACTGCAACATCTCTCACGAGCTCTTAGACAACGACATAGTTTTCGTTTTCTTTTCAGGTGACCATTGTTTTAGTGTTTATGCCCACAGCTCACTAATTTTTCCCCTTCATTTAGAGCACACAGGACAATATATCATTCTGGAATCGCAACACTTGATTTGCCTTTACAGTCCACTTTGACAAAATGCACCATGGAATTGGAAATTAGAGAAGAAACTAGCTAGCAGAGTTTTTGCGCTTGTTAAACCTAGTGCTACCAGGGAAACTCTGTTAAGCATGGTTACGAATCGTTTGGCGCCGTAGTCGGCCCGGCAAGCACCTCATCCATGGCGAGACTGAGCGACTGACTGTTTTACCCCCCCCGCCCTTGTAGTCCCCTGGTACAGCAAGTCACGTGTTATGACGTCACTTGCCACACCTCCGCTCCGCCGGCTCAATATCAAACGCGCACAAAACTTGACCTTGTAAGTTGTAGAGAGAAGAGTCAAGTTCTCGCTTTAATAGCCACTGCGGTACGCGTTCACCTAATTCGTCGAGGGTGCTAGCGAAGTGCGCCAATACGCACCACAGGCATTCTTCAGAAAAGCTGTGGAGCCAGCACCCAGGACCTTGCCAGTGGACATGATGATAATACGGTCCGCCAAGACCTCGGCTTCTTCCATGTCATGCGTCGACAGCAGGATGGTGGAACTGCTGCGGAGGCTGCTGATCAGGTCCCAAATACTTCGCCGCGTCTCGGGATCCATTCCGGTCGTCGGCTCATCGAAAATCAAAACCTGTGAAGTTAAGTGGACGCTAAGAAAAGTGCACAGAGTGGCCATTACAAGCGTTGAGCCGGATTTTAAGAAAGCAGATGAAATGATCGCTTGGATCAGAGTAGACCTTTTCGCTTTAACAGATGGTTAAACAATGTAGCAAGTAAAATACGACAAATTAAACAGACATCCCGCCTTTTTACTGCAGCTGAGATGTGGACGAATGTTTGGTGGAAAGCGGAAGTAGACAGGCTCAGTGCATATTCTGGCGCTTTTAAATTTTTTCTCGCAATGTAGTCATTGATTACAGAAATCCGCCCATTCAAACTCACGTGGTATAACCTGATACAGGCATTACCCTAGGAAAAGAAAACTCATTCCTAACACCCCGGCTGAAAGACTGTGGCGTAAACCTTATTCGAGGCGAGGAGAGGCTGCCGCAGGCCTTTATATTCACTGGTTCACTACCAAGAGTACCACAATCTGTTGATGGCTTGCAGACACTGATATAATTAACTAGGGTCAGAGTTAAAATACAGTTCGTATAATCACTTCGCCGCCGATAAAATATCAGGGACCTGAGGTCGATTGAGTTTACTGATGACACTGCACTTTCTTAAGGGATATGTATCGCCCAAGCGAAATCATAGCTCAGGCTTGTGCCTGAAGACGGGGAAAGGCAACTAACCTTCGCAGTAAGCTTGTACTCTTTGTCACACTTTGCTTTGATTTCAGTTATTTGCCTGTAAACAAACTAATTATCATGCAAGATAGCTGTGCTTGTCATAAGTGTGTGTCTGGGGTTCGTTCTTAGAGTATGGCTATTTTTTTTCCGCCATCCTGAGATTTCTTGCTCCCTGCAGGTGAATTTGTGTTTTAACGGTCGATCCGGATAGGCCTGCTCTGTTTCGCTGGTTGTAAAGGAGCATCTGATTCAGCGACTGAGCCCTCCCTTTTATTCACTTTCAGAATAAAACACCGAACCTTGAAAGGTGTGCTGGTAGGGTTCGAGATGTCACCGGATAATCTTCTAGGTTCCCTTAAATTGGTGATATTTCGTCACCAAATAGAGAAGCAGTGCAAAAGTACGTAGCCATATTTAGACTGAGACGAGACTAGCGCAAATTGAGGGCGTAGCGAAGAAGATATGTGCACCTAAATGCAATATAAAAGAGAAATACCAGTTCGCACTCATGATCAAATTACGTTATTTTAGCACCAAAGTTAAAAATCTGTTGGATAAAATAAATAACATTGCGCAAAAGGGACTCGTATTTAATGACTGATTATTTGTACACCGTTTCTATGTGTGCCCATTTGGACGTGACTGCCTCACAGCGACATAAAACATTCTGCAGCCATAAAAATTCGAAATACCAAAAATAGCAAGACCGCGGAATACAAAAATGAGAAAGAGAGTAAATGTAGCATTTACCCGCGCACAGTATAAGGCTCGGACATAGTTCTCACAATGAAAAAAATTTACAGCTATGTCTGGGCTGCTCCTTCAATCTACACAGATTTGCAAGAAATCCGTATCACACAAAGTGCACATGGGAATTGTGAGCCTCGGAGTGCTTATCCAACGCTTGAAAAAGAGGACTTGTCTTCGTCTCAGCAAAGCGTTAATCATTGCCGCGGTTCAAATGAGTCCTTCACTCGAGTGAAGGACCTATTTAACCCCTGCTATTTATGAACACATTGCCCAGACGAAGGCAAGTTCTCTTGTTGAAACCTTGGCTAAGTACCCTCAGGCTTGCCCTACCCTTGCTCACTTTGAATTGACAAAAATCCTATACACTTGACCCCTAGCTCTCGATCTAGGAGTGCGTGCAGCCAGTTTTGTAGGCAAATTTTTTTAGTTCTCTTAATAAGGAATTCCGCATTAAGCAAAGACGGTAATGTGACATGTCACCGCTTTGGAATCTCTATGCTTTCCCACATTTCATATAGAAAAATAAGAAAGATACCCAAAGCATTGTGAATCTTCTTGGTCGTTACGCATAGCTTTAAAATGAAAAATTTGTTCTGTCGTTCATTTGTGCAATTTTCTTGCTTTGTTAAAAAAAACCCACTAAAGTCTCCGCAAAAAGGGAACAGCATGTGTATTCCTTCCCAACAGTGCAGGGCGGACGAGAATCTTAATGAGACTGCTCTGTGAGTGCAGGTAGCCGCCGCGTTGCGCTGCACCTTGGCCTTGGCGACGAGCGCGATGCACATGCTGAGGCGCCTCTTCATGCCACCGGACAGCTGGTCGGGGAAGCAATGCGCCTTGTCGGTGAGCTTCACAGCTTCGAGCGTTTCGGTCATGACCCTGGTCAGCTCGGTGCCGCCTCGGCCTTGAAGCTGCCAGGAGGACGCGTGTATGTAGATTATGCAGAAAGCTGCGTTTTGTAGAGAACTTAAAGCGCGTACTTCAGCCAAGAAATTCGCGCCAACGAAGAATTTTTACAATTAAGGTGCAAAACTACAAGACTTCATATTGTACATTACGTATCGCGTTTTCATAATCGTCGTCACTAGCTTGACTACGCCGTCTGCGGGGTAAAGGCCTCTCCCATGTCTCTCCAAACAACCCTGTCGTTTCACAACTGCGGCTACGCTATCTCCGCAAACTTCTTAACCTCATCCGCCCACCTAACTTCCTGCCGCCCCCTGCTACGCCTGCTTTCTCTTGGATTCCACTCCGTAACCCTTAAGGACCAGCGGTTATTTTGCCTTCGCATTACATGCCCTGGCCAAGTCCATTTCTTCCTCTCGATTTCGACTGACATGTCATTAACCTGCGTTTATTCCCTCACCCACTCGGTCCGCTTCCAATCTCTTAACGTTGCACCTATCTTTTTTTCCCATACCTCGCTGCGCTGTCCTTAACTTAAGATGAACCCTTATCGTTATTCTACCACGTATTAATCGTGTTGTTTATCCACGATATGCCTTTAATGAGTTGAAGACGATTATCAACTGATATTAAACGCTGCAAGTCATGCATATTCTTGCGTGCAGTGCAGCCGGCCTGATTTGCGGCAGAGTTGCGGCAAAGAGTGGCCGCTTGTCTGAAACACTGAACAGCCTGCTTGGTTTGCAGCAGAAGAATTATGCTACGAACTTCAGGCAAACAAAGCGTTCCAGAAGGAAGAGTGCACGTTAACGCATTTAACAACGTGCAAAGATGTTATACATAATTAACGATATAGGCCGGGTACCTTACGGCATAATTCACAGTGCACGAGCTGGAGTGAAACGACCGCCAAGTGGAGCGCGAACTGCGACGACGCTCGCGCCATCTCGTAGTGCACTCTGACGCCAAAGCTGCGAAATTTGGTTGCAAATATTTTGCCACAGTAATCTTTCTCGGGGAATCGGTGGTGATCGTGCAGGCTGCTGTCCGTCAACGTCGGGAACCGCTGTACTGAAGCTAAAAAGAAAAACGTGGCGTCGTCCGACCACGGTGGCATCTCGACGGTGGACACAAGACTGCTTTCGCTGTGTCGCATCTCTTAGGTTTCGCCGGGGTGCGCAGAACGATACCAATAGTGATTCGACTGCCGGAAAAAGAGTGTGGTATAGTTGCCAGACTTGGCGCGTGCGAGTAGGCTAATATGTGCATGGTCTGGCGCCACAAAAAATGTCCTCGTATTTGTCGCACGATTCGGTCCGCGGACCTGGTAATCCGGAAGCTAGGCCCCACTTGACGGCTAGTCCGCGGGCCAGAACACGTCCGCGGTCAGTCGTCTAAATCCACCTTAATATAAACATTAGAGTACTGCCTCCTTAATAGCAACAAAATACCTGTTGTTTTCTGATTTCACTTTAAATTTTCTACTTACCCACTGTGGTCTTCACGGCGATCGAATTTACTCTGCGTATATCGTCTGTGTACTTATTATCCCATTCTAATTTCTCATATACGTATCACTTTGTTTTGAAGTATTTATCTCCTCCTTTGAGTCCGCCATCAAATGTTTCTCTGCAGTAATACCTGAAGAACTTATCGATGAATACGCATTCACCCGCCTTCGGTAAGCGCTCTTCATGAAAAGCTGAACTCTCCTCTTTCAACAGCACAGCAAATATCCAGCGCACTCGCCTTGAACAGTTTCAGTTATGGTTTTGTTGTGAGCATGCAACCCAATTTTTTCACAATTTGTCTCTTATTTACTCTAAAGACATGGCTCCGGCCTCAAGCCAAAAGCTGTTACACGAAAGGAACAAAAGAGAAGTGTGCAGTTTGTTATCTCGAGGCTAAATAAAGAAAGAAAGGAGGATCTTTTGGTAGCTAAATGCAGTGCTAGGCTTTTTGGAATGCCTCTAGAAAACATTACAAAGAGTATAAATAAGAGAAAGAAAAATTCCAAACTACACCATTGACTTCCATTCTGTGCTGAAAAGTTGTGCCAAAAGGCACCTAAATGTGTGCTGATAAATGTATAAAGGTAAATAAGTGAACACGTGCAGCTGACAGCACAGTTTTCCAGCACACTCCAAACCCTTGAAAAGACCAAACAGTGCAACGAAAACGAAGAACCAGGAAAAGGAAAAATGCGCATAAGAGATGACCCTGGTCCTTCGTTTAGTTGCGCGGGATCGTTATTTCAAGATGGCATACCAATTCCCCCACTATGCTACGTCGCTACAATTCAAAACTCAGGTGGTCTGCAGAAAGAATGATAATTTGAGTGTCTCACTGTTGAATCTGTATCCGCTTGACTATTAGGATAAGTTTTGTTCTTGAGTACAGGGCTAAGAAACAATGTGTAATTATATGTGCATATAAACCGTCAATTAAAAGGCTACGAAAATGAAATGCAAGGAAGTTGCACTTCTTCAAGTCATGGCGAATTCAGGAAATATGTTTTTGTCTTTTACAGTATCGCACAATAAACGGAATGTTCATCACATTCCGCTACCCACGTGACCATAATAGATGATGTGCTCGTTGACAGTAAGGTCTGGAAAATGCACATCGCTCTGCTGGCAGAAGGCGGTAGTGTTTATCCCATGTACGTCGCCGCCAATGTTGACGAACCCGGATGTAGGTTTCTGAAGACCTGAAGGTACGGAGCATAAAACAAGAGCAGACCATGCGAAATATTTGAGACCGTTATGAATTTTGTGCTGAGTATCGAAATACGCAGTAAACTGTGCTACAATGAAGCAACCAGAAAGGAACAATGCAACAGCTAATAGTGCATGTGCATCATCGCCACCTCCACGCAGGCAACTCATTCTTTTCCAGCGAAGCGAACGCCTAGGCTTTTCAGTGCTCATTCTTGTCCGTATTTTTTGGCCTACACCACAGAAATAGTACCTTTAGTATAGTGCATATCGCTACCGCTATTGCTTACCACGTAACGTGAATAACCACTGAGCACGGCCCTGAGCACGCGCTGAATGGTCCCAACCGGTAGGCTAGCGCGCTGTTCGCAGGAACGTGGCGCCATCTGGCGCCCTCTGGGGAGATCTCTATATGCAAAGTTGAGGGGCTCTGTACGCGGCAAGCGGAAGCGATAGCGGTACGAGCTATGCTAAAGCGTGTAATATTTCCATGAGTTTTTATTTGGTTCATATCTAATGATTATGGAACAAACGTTTTTGCTGTCAAAAATAGCGTCAGTAGAATACAACTGTTCAATGTCTAAAAGTCCTCGATGAGCTTTTCAAGAGCTGTGATCGCTACGACTAACGTTAACGTCGCGTCGTAAAGGTTGATCGTTACGACTAACGTCCACGTTTGTAACAGAGACGTCACCAAGATGACAGCAGCAGCGCCCACCTGTGAGTGTCCTCATGAGTGTCGTCTTGCCGGCGCCGTTGTGTCCGAGCAGTACTGTCACCTGGGAAGCGTAGATCTTCACGTTCACGTCATCCAGAGCTCTGTGGCTCCCGAACACCTGGGAGAAATCAAAGCAAGGCTATGCTTCAGTCCGAAAAAAAACTCGCTCAACAAAAATTGTCTTAATTAAGCACATGGCACGGCTCGAAAGCGTCAAAAAATCAACAGTCACCGCACTACGGCTATGCTGCGGCGTTATCGAACATTGATTTCAAGAACGCGCACCACCTTCACGAAACAGCGACTCCCATGAGGAGTCACTTTATAGAAAATTCGTGTCGTCAACATAGCACACCTTACGTGTGCTAGAAGACTCCATGCAACGGCTAAGAACACTGAACGACAGAGTGGGCAAGCTATCAGTTACAGACATACAAGGGGCAACTTCTCCAAACACAGTAAGAGCATTAAGAATTATTCGTGCTTTGAGTTTGTTAGTCTTTACTCACAATCCCACGCGTCGGCAGCAACAAACTGAAAGCTAAGGAATAAAATTGGCAGACACTAAATTTTTTATTTATTTGAAATTTTATGTTTTTCTTTATTTATTTTATTGAGAAGAATACTGCCAGCCTGAGTGCCAGGCTGTAATCAGGAGTAGGCGTACACGACCTGCATAGCATCAAGAGCATTTCATGAAGGGGATCGCAACAGATGCCTAAGACAAATCAGCAGACACCAGCGAGCTGTAAGCTAATTGTAAAGCAAAGGACATATTGCTGGGCGAAGGAAACAACATGATAAATTAGAATAAAGGCAATGCAACATGACTCCACTGTCTGAACCAGGAAAATAAAGGGAAGTAACAATACGGCAAACACACTTCGATATTCGGGGCAGCGCGCGAGAGAATAATTATACATTTGCACATTGCACATCAGCAGATAAGGCATTCCACTGGCGAGCCGTTCTTGAAAAGAATGATTCTTTGAAAATATTACTTTTGCAGGTATATTCTTTACTTTTTTAGGGTGATAGAAACGTGTTGCACGCGGGTTGGCGGTATCGATGTAAAGTGTTTCATTAATTGCTAACTAGTCGTGAAAAAGCTTTTTCCGTTCATGGTAACGCCTTGAAGCCAGGATTTCCAAGTTTGCATCAAGAAAGAGCAAGGGTGGGGATGTGCACCAGTTATATGCGTTACAGATAAATCTTACCGAGATGCGTTCTACCTTTTCAAGTTCAGTGATATTGGTTTGTGTGTAGAGGTCCCGAACAGTTGCAGCATTATTGCCTTCAGTCGCTTTGAGTGGTTGAGGTTTCAGCTTTACTTCTTTCATAGACAAAAAGAAAACTGTGACAATAGGGGGTACAGCCTGACGAGGTCGCATTTCCCCACATACATGAGCGTACAAAATCGAACTTTCAGGATCCAGCTTTTCTACGGGAGCCCGCCTGTTTCCCAAAGGGTACTGCTTTCTCTTGGCTTTGTGTACAGCTGGTGTAGGGCAAAATTCGTGGGAAAATAAGCTGTTGACCCCAACTCGAGCACACTAATCACGCAAGCCACAGGGCTGTGTGACCAAGATGGCCATAAGCCACTGATTGGCTTATTTATTTTATTTCGCCAACAATGCCAGCATTCCCGCAAGGCCCTAGGCAGGAGTGGGCGGTATATTGTAGAAAAGAAAGGAAATAAAAACACAGAAAAGCGCATTACAAAAACTACATTGGCTTAAATAAAGGGTATGTCATATTTACAGCAATCACCAGAGCAACGAAAGAACAATACTTGTCATAATGTTTGTACATAAACAAGCCGTAGATATAAATGAATTGTACAACAAAAAACTGGACGAGAGCTATAGTGAAAATCATCAGTCCAGTAGTACGTGGCCATTTTTTGCCGCAGAATGATGTGCTTTTATTTATTTCTAGTCACTCAGCGTCTGGTTTTATAGAAAAGAGAGGATGGGAGAAGGGAAAGGTCAAATACGGAAACGACATTGTTGTCACTACAGATTGTTTTCGGTAGCAAAGTGAGGTGACCTCTCTACATTAGACCTTGCCGCAGACCATTCAGGCAGGACTGCAGAGTCATTCATAGTGGTCATAACGGATTATTTTTACGTATTGAGGTGACGAGTCTGAACCCAATGGCGGGAAGAAAAAATCCATTTTTGGGATCAATTATGTCAGCGATAAATTCGCCCTTTGCTGCTCAACGATCTTCGACGCTCACAGAAACTAACTTGAGTTGATGTTCACTAAGAAGTAAAATTTGATGAAGGATTCTTAGTGCCACTTTAGTGTCATGGAAAAGCAGCCTTGCCGACAAAACTGCTCAAGCTTGGCAGCTTAAACCCCCAAGTGGACTTGGACGAGTCAGGTTCGTAATAAGCCGACTGTCATTTCGGGCTCCTGACGAGTCCAGCTTCTCCTAAGTTTTCTGGCACTCTGCGTCTAGTTTTGGGGAGAGTAGGCCTCGTTCAAAACATTTTTTTTGGTTGGCCGATAGATGGCAGCAAGGGTATTAAATGACCGCTTTGGTTCTATTAGCGTAAACAAATGTGCGACTTAGGTGGTTAAAGACCTAACTGCCACTTTTTATTCTGACTAAATTAGGGGATGCTACGAAGCATGCCGAAACATCGTTCACGACGTATACCGTATTCCCCTTACCACGGTGAGGTGACGGACGTCTGCGGCAGGCTCTCCCGCTGGCGGCTCTTCAAAACGGTCCGGGTGGGGCTCCTCGGATGCGGGCCCTTCTCCGACAGGCATTGCAGGGCTTGGCCTCCAGTAGCCCGGCTGCACAAAACCAGAATCTTCGTGGAGTTACTAAGCCTTCTGAGTGAATAAACTAGCTTTGCATTTCTCAAGGTTTGTCATCGCGGTAAGCTTTTTACGCAGAGGCGTGGCGCCATAATCAGGAGATCCAATGTTGATTCTTATATCTTGGAGAAATTAATAGATGCATAAATTTCCGGCTGTATCATTCGGCTCCTTACTAGGTATGCCCTAATATGATGCCTATAACAATATTTTACATACGACCCGCCCTTTTCCAGGACAGTCGGTGCTTCGCATCGCGTTTTAGCCGTATGCCTTGTTATTAATTATTAGAGGCTTTTTGAACAGAGTGAACTTATCGGTTAGGGGCATAGGGGAATAACGGTGCGCCAGTGCGTACCCTCAGGACAATAACCGGAGGGGCGTTATTGTCACCCAGTTCTAAAGTTTCCCATTAATGTAGGAAAACATTTAACGGGCACATATTAGCCGCTCGTCAGTAGTTTTGTCCGTTAGTCCAAAGCCGCACTTATAGGACCTGCGTGTACATTGTAAGGTACCGCGTAAAGAGATTGAAAATCCTAAGTTTTTGTTTCTTGTAACAGTTAGTTTATGATATAGTCTGGGCCAACCACGCAGGGTTTTAAATATTTTGTACATCAATGACGTTGTGAAGGCAGACACTCATGGCATTCCAAACTAAATTGTTGTAGCGTCACACAGCGACAGTGCGGAGGAACTTCCAGCGCGTGCGCACAGGCAGCTCGCGATCGGCGACCCTTACGCAAGAATTGCCGTGACGGCGCCATATATGGATGCACGTCTCGCCCCAGGTGGGCGCAAGTCAAGTCATTTTTCTGTTCATCGAAACGAAAGGGGCAGGTCTAAAAACTGTGAAAGACAGCTTGACATGGCCCTGGCCCCCCACGATAGCTGGCAGAGCAACAGCTAGGAAGATGAGTTTGGAAAGACGCATGATTGCTGCGTCAAGACAAATCAGCGACTGTGCAGTGCCGGCGAAAATCACTTAGAGCTCGAGATGGACCGAACCTTTTGACTCTCTGAAAAGAGGCCTCTGTACTGTGCAATGTCAGTGAACGTTAAAGATCCCTAGGTGGTCTAAATTACTGGAGCCCTTCACTACGGCGTTCCTCGTAGCCTGAGTCGCTTTGGGACGTTATACCCCTATAAACTATACGATACTTTGAAAATTTCACACACTAAATGTCTTCCTATGACCTAACACAATGACGTCAACATCAATGGAACCTGCTGCAAATATCCGGGAACGTGATCGCTTTCGGAAGCAACACGCAGGACCTAACCACGGAGGAGGAACGATAGCACGTTCGCCTAGGGAAACATCAGACGAGATCCTTGACCACAGAAGAGGCATGAGAGCAAGAACAGCTTTGGAAGCGGAAGCGCGGGTCGCACGCATGCGTTCCCTCAGTGGTGTAGTCTAGGCGTAGCATGGATCCCTTACAAAAAATTATTTAGACAGTCTATAGACTGTCCATATATACTTTTGTCTATAACGTCTATAGACTCTCACCCTAAAGAACTGTCTATAGGCAATACAATTACTATTGGCAGTGTATAGAGAGTCTACAGATTCATGGTCATACACTTTTAGTAGACTTTTCTCTATAGACAGTCTATAGACTATGAATAGACTAAAAGAAATATGTATAGGAAATGAGTACACTCTATAAGTCTGTAGACCATTTTATAGGGGATTATACGACTACTTTTTTAATACGACAGCTTCGCTTGCATTACTTGACTGATTGTGCGAAAGCATCGCCGTCATTAGAAACCCGTGGCTGCCACGCGTGGCAGAACGCAGCACGCGAATGACGTCATCATCCTTCCTGGAGCAATAGGTCGCCGGCGTTCATTTAGTTTTTCTGGCGCTGGCGTTGACAACGCTGCCGCCGGCGTCGCCAAATACACGAAATAAGGACTTCAACTACGATACGTCGAGCTCGATGACTCCTTTGGTACATACGGGGAGATGTGCGCTGTGAAGTAAGCGACAATTAATGCTGTGGCATTTACACAACATCAGAATTGCTTAGCGTGTCCCTATAGTTTTTGACTGTCAGCTGGATATTATTCAGTAATGGAATGTCACACCTATTCACTACTTCGGTGGAATTTGCGTGTCTAGCAACACTGGATAAGATAAACAAATATAGCCGTCCTATCCAGGTCAGCGACACGACGTAGGTTACATGTTGTGCTTCGGTTCTTCGGTTGTGGTGTGCAATCTGTTCTTTTCCGAAGGTGAGTGGATTATAGCGGCCACTACTTCTTGCTAATCGGACTGGAGAACCACATTCCCACGCCGAAATGTCGTTTTGTGCATAGAGACGACTGGATAGCTGCGTGCCTCCCCTGAAAGCTCGCAAGGTGCAATGCCTCCTCAGAGAGCCCTACATGTTCTGAGGGCAATGCGCATGGGCTACCGGCTTTTGTGCATGGTGCAAATCCCTGTCTGCAGCACTCATTCACTGCAACGTTCAAGTCGCCCTGTTTGCACCGGACTTACTCCGATTAGATCAGCTTTCACTTTCGACTTTTCTCAAGCGCTTGGTTGTTGAAACGTTACATTTCTCGGCAGCTGCCTACGGTTACCTGACTAGAGGAGCACGAATTAATGGCATGAGAGACGAACGAAGATCTTGCGACCCGCCGCAGTGGCTCAGTGGTTAGGACGTTCGACTACTGATCCGGAGTACCCGAGTTCAAATCCGACCGCGGCGGCCGCGTTTCAAAAGAGGCGAAACGCAAAAGGCGCCCGTGTGCTATGCGATCTCAGTGCACGTTAAAGATCCCCAGGTGGTCGAAATTGTTCCGGAGCCCTCCACTACGGCACCTATTTCTTCCCTTCTGCTCTCAGTACCTCCTTTATCCCTTCTCTACGGAGCGGTTCAGGTGTCCGCCGATATGTGCGACAGATACTGCGCCAGTTCCTTTCCCCAAAAACCAATTTTCATTTTTATCTGGCTGCGCTTATTCTAAATCTGCAGCACTATAGGCCCTTTCTTTCACTCCCACCTTCCTTCCTTTCCTTGCGGCGCAGTTCCGGAGTCCACCGATTTATGTGAAACATATGTGAGGCTGACATTTTCTTTCCTCGAAAACCAATTTTCATTTCATTTTTTGTAGGCCGCCGCCTGACTCCGAGAATTCTGAAACCGCGTTTTCACGACTCTTGCTGGGGACGAGCCACATCGGCATTTATTAAGCGCAGTTTTCCGTGGAACAAGCGGTCCTTGTTTTTAATAGATAATCGAGTGCCGTGCGTGCTGCAGCAAAGTAGCAAAGTAAGGTCAACAGCTGTTTAAAGCGAGGAACGTAGGCTAAAGTTGTTTTGTGCTCGCGCTGATTAACACGGAAAAATCTCCCTTTACAGACCGATTCCTCGCCTATGTCCGACAACCAGCAGCTGCAAATTATACGAGCTCTGAGCTCGAGAAGGACCGGCAGCATCGGAACATACTATGCGTGGGCAGTTAAGTTTGGCAGGTGCCATTTAAATAGAGCTAGATTTATAGTGATATAGGTGGGAGAGTTAGAGATTGAGAATGCAAGACAAACATCAATCCTGGAAATACCACTTACTTATGCACTATCTACGTCTGCCCTCAAATCAGGTCATCGCCTGCTTGTCGACTGCTTCCTTGACGAAATGGCAAAATGAATCTGGAAAGACCACATGGAACGCTGCAGACTCTTTTGGCGTTTGCTTTTTTTTGGTATTTGCCTTTCGTGCGGTGGCATCACGATAAGTCGAGAACAAAGATGCCGTTTTACAGCTCACCAGGAACGGAAAGCTAAAGAGCATTACTATGTTGGACCTGTATAGGTGATTTCTCGCGCAGGTCGCAATTTGGACAGCGGTGATCTGGAGTTGAGAATCGATGTCAATGCGAACCACTCTTGAACCTGCCGTGAGCACCTTATCCAAGAAAATTTCACAGGCTCATCAAACACGAGACACTTATTTTCATTTTGAGTCGACATTGGTTCACCTACCAGTGGTCCCTCATTATTTGAACCACACACAAGCATGCTTACTGCTCATAATATCCGCTCACGCAAAACAACTAAGAGTTTCTTTGCTAGTTCTGACTGCAACCGTTTCGCCTATCAACATGAGAGTTTTTTTTCTAACACGACTTACTTATTATTGGATTATAAGGACCACTAATATTAAATAATAAGCTACAAACACAACGTTCTTATATTTAGGAATTTCAGTATATAAGAGCAAGTGTGATTCATATTTTATTTTTCCTCTTTTCCCACATATAAGACGCCCCTTTTGTTCAGATCTTGTAAATGGATCTAACACGGTCCTTATCTGTATATGGTAGGAGTTTTTTTCCGTGTTTTTTACTAAACCTCTATGTGTTACAAAATTATATATTTCCTTCAAGTCTAGTGATATTCCAGTTTCCTGTTGCATTTCAAACAGCCCCAGTGAGTGAGTGAGTGAGTGTTAGTGCGCGAGTGCGCGCGAATGAGCGAGTTCGTCAGTGAGTACGCGTGCGTGAGTGTGCGTGCGTGCGAAGACAAATGTTGCGCTACCAAGTAAAGTGCTTTGAAAGTGTCTTAGGTTTGAAGTACGAGAACGCGTTGACAGTCGGAAGAGATGTACACAAAAACAACATAGAAGGAGTAGAGTGCCAATAACGTTGAAAATTTAGATGTTTTCAGCCCTACACATAGAACAAATGGAACGGGGCTGCCAGTTTGGCTCAATGGTTTCGCGCACCGTCAGGAAGAAGAGAGGGTGCTGAGGCGTTTCGGTGGTCCAGGGAAGGACGTTGGTCGCGTAGAACAGGAGGAAGACATCGAACGCAGCCGCGGCACACATGGCCGCCAGAAGCTCGAACAACGTGACACTGTCCAAGCCAAGAGCACGCTTGAAGAGCACACCCCACCCGGCTCCACCTGCGTAAGACACGGCGTGGCGCGAATTCAAGGCGCGAAGCAGTGGAGTGTGCCGCAGCAGAGAAGGTATTGACAATCGCTTCAAACGTGAGTGTGTAGCCAAGCTTATTTGTGAAAGTTGTCGCGATTTAAAAAAACAACGAAAACGACTCAAATCAAAATTGCTTATTTGAGGAAAGGAAAAGGCACTGTATCTGTCACATATCTCAGCGGACACCTGAACCACGCCGTAAGGAAAGGGATAAAGCAGGGAGTGAGAGAAGAAAGCAAGACACACCGCAGTGGCTCAGTGGTTAGAGACTCGGCTACTGATCCGGATTTCCCGGGTTCGAACCCGACTGCGGCGGCCGCGTTTCGAAGGGGCGAAACGCAAAGGTGGTGGTGGAGACTTTTATTGCCAACGATGATGTTAAAGGGTGGGGGCGAAGCCCCCTACATGGCACTTCGGTGCTACCGCACTGTGAGGAGGCACCCCTACTAAACGAAGAATAGCCCTTGGAAAGCAATCCTTCTCAGGGCGCTGGAGATGAGCTGGCGCTGGCCTTGAGGAGAAATTTTGGTCATAAGCCTATCCCAGTAAGACCCCGCCACGGTCGGTTATAGGGGATGAGGGAAGGTGGGGCATGTGAGCAGGGTGTGTGGAAAGTCTCCTGGTTTGCCAAAAATTTTGCATGACGGGGGGAATTCGTCTGGGTATCGGGCACGTAGTAGTATGTGGTACGGAGCAGTCCGAGTGTGTAGTCGTCGCCAGTCTGCGGCCTGCGCTACGGTGAGGGATTGGGACTGAGGTGCGTACTGCCTTCGTTATTCCCGGTAGTACGAGAAAATATCACGGAAGGAGAGCAGGCGCTCCTCGGTCCGTACAAGGGGCTCGACTTCCGCCCGGAATGTGAGACCTCGGGCTAAGGTATGAACCTCCTCGTGACCAGGGAGGCCGGCATGCGCTGGCGTCCAGATAAGGGTTATAGGGCGCCGGGGCTGCCAGAAGCGTAGTTAACGAGTAGCAATGCGGGATATGTAGCCATTGGCATAGTTGAGAATGGCAGTAAACGCAAAGATGCCCGTGTGCTGTGCGATGTCAGCGCACGTTAAAGATCCCCAGGTGGTCGAAATTATTCCGGAGCCCTCCGCTACGACAACTGTTTCTACCTTTCTTCTCTCAGTCCCTCCTTTATTCCTTCCCTTACGGCGCGGTTCAGGTGTCCGCCGAGATATGAGACAGATACTGTGGCATTTCGTTTCCCCAACAACCAATTTTGAGTTTTCATTGATTTGCCGTAGTGGAGGGCTCCGGAATAATTTCGACCACTTGGGGATCTTTAACGTGCACTGACATCGCACAGCACATGGACGCATTTTGCGTTTCGGCTGCACTGAAACGTGCCCGCCGCGGTCGCGTTCGAAACCGGGAACTCCGGCCCAGTAGCCGAGCGCGCTAACCACTGAGCCACCGCGACAGTTCAAAAGTATGAACTGCGAACTGACTTATTTTCGCTTATCTGAGTCCAAGCTGAGCATCATAGCCTCCCATGTTTCGTCATTTCTAATGGTCCCTGAATTGTTTTCTAAGAGTGTGCATGTCCATACTATGTGGATCATGTCTGCCGGTCCTTCGCAAAGTTTTCATTTGCTATCGTATTGCCCCGGGCACCATTTGTTGCTTAATATGTGCTTATTCGTGCATGTGCCGTTCTGTAACCGCCTCCAAACTGCTTCCTCCTTTTTGAAGAGCTTCAGATCAGCTTCGGGATATAGCTTCCGGTCTTTGTAGAAGCTATACCCGCTATGTTTAGCACTCGTCCTTGCTAACTCTACATTTGTTTTCGTTATTTTGTAGAGAATTTTAAACTTTTTGCACCTACAGCCTTTGGCTAGCTTATGGTACAAAACATGAAACAAGACTAAAGAAACGCCAAGAAATATGAAGTATTATAATATTTTTTGTAAATTCGTGAACAGCCAACTAGCCCAGTTTTCCATCCTGTATGATCATTAAAACCGAACCCTTGCCGGCAAAATACATTAAGAAAGTCGGGTGCCGACGATCATGAAGTTATACAAACCTGCTCTGTAATTCAGCGCGAGGCGCTTTAATGCTGTGCGGCACTATTTAGTACAAAAAAAATGGGCATCACTTACCCTCGTTATCGTCATAGTAGGCAAGGGTCTTGAGAACGTGGCTCCCCATGAGTTGAGGAGAAAGGGCTTCCAGCAGCTTCTCGTTGCGATCTCTAAACACGAGTTGGCCTAGAGTCTGGGTAGCCGTGCTTTTTACGAGAGGAACCAGGAATCCTAGCATGGCAGCCACTGACATCGCCCGCTTCCCTGAAGTAGAAAAAAAAAACAAACGCAAAAGCCGAATTTAGCACCGACCTTGAGAAAAATTGTATTTTGTTGAAAGGCTGCCAAAGAGTTTCTTTTTTTTTTCCTCAAAAGCAGACAATGCAGGACGTGTTCCTTTCTAACTAGAGCCCTTGTGCCACGCGTCCTTTTCAGTCACTCTAAGAAGCACCTTAAGTGTGCCCTCGGAGGTCAGGGCTGCATCTGATTCGTCACCATTGGTGAAAGATGCATATCTCTATGCCGACAGACGAGTAGCCATCCGGATACCTGAGAAAGGCATCTTTGTTGCTTCAGATTTTAAACGCGACGCCGTCTGCTTAAAGAGAGAAAACTACTTCCAGCGCAAGTCATGACTTTGGTTTCGGTTTCGGCCAGTTTTGGGCACGTAATTACACGTTTGATATCTCGGGCTCTAATGTCAATGTATTTTGAAAATGTGTTAGTCATTAACGCTTACAGCCTTCAATAAGGCACACAATGGTCGCCTTGCAGTATTTAACGCAGATTTTGAAAGCAAACTATTGCTTCTTAAGAAATATAGCGTAATGCGTACTCTTCTCCAGTGGTGTGAAAACAAACGTGTGTACCAACAAAAAAGTCTGTCTCCGACCCTTAGCAACATATATAAGTGTTTCCGCCGAAGCCTAATGCAAGCTGAGTCACAGAATTAAAAGCGGTCCTCCTATTTCGTAAAAAGATTAGATCTTTTGCCTGCTCCCATAAAAACGACGCAGAGTTGAAGCTTTCACGAATATAATAGAAAGATACAAGCAGGCTTCGGGTAGTTTGACATCTACTTTTGCTGTGCGATCTTAACGATGTCATTACCATTTCTTGTACCAACTTTTAGGTCATCTGTAAATTGAGGTGGATTTTATCTTTGCTGTTTTGATAGTTTTACCAAAACAGCCTGAGCCTAGAGTTGTGTTGTTTCTTTTTCAGTTAAAGCTGTGATTTTATGGTGGTACTGTGCCAGAAGACATTTAATAGCACGCCTTCTATAGAGAAATCGCACCTATTCTCGTCAGTATTTTTAGAGTACGAAAAGTATATACCGACTTTTTCAGCGAAGGCGAACCGTATTTTTTTAAAAAAACAAGCTTTTTCAGATATCAAGATGGCTTCTGTAGTGTTGTGATACAAGTGTCGGTGAACATAAGAAAACATGTGAATCATATTAAGTAGTAATCCAGTTCACTAACTTGTATTGTAGCAGTAGCCGGTCGCAGTAATAGTCGAATCATTTTTTTTTAAATTTAGTTTTGAGGCACCCTATTCATCCATAAGCGGCGGACATTGTATACGTCATGTATTACCACTGCTGTGACGTGGAATGTCGTCGAACGGTGAGTGCGGAAGCTATGTGAGAACACTCTAGGGCTTCCTATGACATCGAAGCTGCCAGAACCGATGCCCTCGTTAAGCAATTAAGCGTACAATGTTATTTCGGCGAGGTGCGTGCAGTGGAGGGTTTGCTTTGCCTGCATGCTTTCGAAAGCGCATGTATTTTCGCACGATGCAGCCAAATTTTGCCGATGCAGAGCGGCGAGGGTAATAACGTTTTCGAAATTCTAAAAAGAGCTGTGGCTATTACAAATGGCCAGCTACAAATTTCCAATTAAATTTAGGTGCCTATCGGTAATAGTTTAAAAGTTAACTATTACAATTCAGTTAATGACTTTACTAGTTCACATGATTCGCCTATTTTTTGAAGTCCGCCAACGCTGGTGTTACTATGCCGCAAAAAGCTTCTCTTTACCTCAAAAATCCTATTTTCAAAAATTAATGATTATCTTCCATGAAATACCTGGTATATATAAATGCAACATTTGACAAGAAGGCATGCATTATCAACCGAAGTTATGTTTTTAACAAACGGGTTGTAGACACACGGTTGGCGCAGCTGGCAAAGGACAGCGTTAATTGGAGAGACATGGGAGAGGCCTTTGTCATGCAGTGGGCGTAGTCAGGTTGATGATGATGATGATGATGATGATGACAATGTGCCTGAGTTGGAAGCCCGAAAAGAAAAGAGGGGAACACTTTCTTTTCTGGCTCATTTTTTCGGGTTCTACCTCCGGCGCATTGTAGCAGCACCTTTCGACTTTATAAATAATGATTTAAAACATCCACGTAGCACTCTGATGAAGAGTGGTCCCCCGTCGAAACGTACATTACGTCACTTAGTCCTCGCGTGTGTGCATGCGTGTGTGTATGAGAGGGAGAGAGAATGTGCGTGTGTTCGTGTGCGTGCGTGCGTGTGCGGCGTGCATGCATGCCGGTAGTCTATTGTATTGGTGCCAATCATTACCTGTGCATTTACTTGTCGTAACGCAGCCCCAGGCGTCGTAAACTTACGTGCAATTTAGTGAAGTGACCGAGACAAACAGAAATATTCTCGTGAAATTCCTAATGCAGGACATATCCATATACGCAGTTGGCAGGTGAGCGCTGTAACTCACCGCTTTGGCAGACTGCAGCGAAAAGCATTCCCTGCAAAATGTGGCAAACGTTGAAGAGCACCATGACGAATGTGACCAGCGTGATGTCAGATCGATTGAAGAAGCAACTGCCTCCGTAGTGCGCCACGGAAAACATGATTCCGATGATCGCCGTGGTCTCGACCATCTGGATGACAAGCGCTGACAGGAAGTGGCCGAGCCAGAACGCAGGCATCGACAGGCCGTTCGTTCGTTGCTCGTCCTGCAATTGGCACCTGGTCAGCACTGCACGCCTAAAATCAAAGGCACGTACTCTTTTGTAGCGAGAGCTACACTACGCCAGCCACTTCGCGAGGCCAGCGTGGCTACACGCTGAGCCATGGCACTACCGCTCCGCCAGCTGTGCGCATGCGCGGAGTGAGGTCATGGACCGCAGCTGGTGTGCGCGCCGCACACCTCGCCGCTGCGCCGACGGCGGAGAAGACGCCGCCCGCCACGTCAGTTATGCGCATGCGCGGAGTGACGACTGAGCACACAGGTGGTGTGCGCGCCACGCGCCTACATTACGCTAGCATTTCGGGCCTTCAGCGTGGCGACGCCATGGTCACCGTGGCAGCTGCTGGCGGCGCGGCGAGCCGGAGAAATCGAGTGGGGGATGAGTGGAGAGGGAGAGAACGGGAGACAGTATATCCACGTCCAGGGATGAAGATGATAAAGGAACGCCCAGCGAAACGCAGCGGCGAAAGATCGACTTTGTAGCGGAAGCGGCAGCGGCAGCAAGCGGCAGCAACAGCAACAACAACAACAAACCTCCTCCCATTGCTAACTGCACCAAATTACTGTACTTCGTCATAGGAACACGCCTCCGTAGAAAACAAAATTAATAATAATAATAATAATAATAATTGGTTTTTGGGGGAAAGGAAATGGCGCAGTATGTGCCTCGCATATCTCGGTGAACACCTGAACCACGCCTTAAGGCAAGGTATAAAGGAGGTAGTGAAAGATGAAAGAGGTGCCGCAGTGGAGGGCTCCGGGTTAATTTCTACCACCACGGATCTTTAACGTGCACCGCCGAAAGCGGAGGCTTTTTTTCTAAGATCACTGCTCGATTAAGGGCCATATCGGTGCCATCGCCTCTCCAAAGCTTTACCCCTTCACCTAATACTGCCCTCCTTGATGATCCGCTCACCATGGAAGAACTTCTGGCAGCTTTGGCAGCTACAAATAAAAAGTCGTGCCCAGTACCGGACGATGTAAGCTGCACTGCCCTTTCTCATCTGAGAAGTAGGGCCAAGGTTCAGCTGCTCGGAGTTTATAACACCTCCTGGGAGAGCGGCCGCCTTGAAACGTGTTGGAAGCGTGCGCGTGTGATACCTATCCTCGGGTCTGGAAAACCATAAATTGACTTAAAAGCTTACCGCCCCATTGCGCTTCTAAGCTGCGTCGGAAATCTGATGGAGAAAACGGTACACTCTCACCTTACCTGTGACCTGACTGAGATATTTACCCTTCGGCCATGTCCGGTTTCCGAAAAGGACGCAGAAGCATTGGCAACGTTATTGCCCTCACAAACTGTTAAACGCAGCAAAACAGAGCGGTCTATGATGATTGCTGTCTTCCTTGACGTGAAGGCAGAATTTTAAACGTCACGCACGAAGCAATTATTTCAGCCTTACAGTCAATTGGCATTGGTAGACGGAAGTATAACTGGCTGTGCGATTATCAGCACGAAGGATCGAATTTCATGTCAACAAGTGAAGGTGACACAGCTCTGCATCAAATATCTCGCGGAGTCCCTCAGGGGCGATTTTAAGACCCACCTTCCCACCTTTTTCAATATCTAACTTGCTGGCTTGGAAAAATGCTTGCCTCCTACAGTTGAAATCTCCCTTTACGCTGGTGACATCTGTATATGGTGCTCCGGACGCAACAGGCGCATTGTGCATGCCAGATTACAGAGGGAAATAGGTTGCATAGAATCGTTTTCAAGTAAGCACGGTCTCGTCATGTCGCCAAATAAAAGCTCAGCAATTGCATTTTGGAGGCGCGATCTTTCACGATACGTGCTGAGAGTTTCTGCTACCCAAATACCATACGTTACAAGCCATAAATTCCTAGGGGTGACATTTGACAGCTCGCTGTCATGGTCCCCAGAAGTACAACAGCATATTATCAAGCGTTGCTCTTACGCCTATATCTTTCGTATGCTCTCCACCACCAGAAAAGGCTGCTCACACCTTCATTACTACGGCTGTATGGTGCCCTGTGTGAAGGCCTCCTACGCTACAGTCTCCCAGCTTTTCAGAGTATCTCACAAACAAATATCAAACTCCTTGAAGCTATGCAAGCTAAGGCCTTGAGAATCTGCCTCGGTCTTCCCAAGACCACCTCCACAGTGGGTACTCTAGCAGAGAGCAGACGTCTATCTGCATCAGTACTGCTAACAAAGGAGTTGCTTCGTGCCCAGATGCGGTTCGTGGCTCGTGTACCTCACCATCCACACGCAGCGTACTGCATAGAGGAAGTTTCTGACATTCTCCCACAACAC
This sequence comes from Amblyomma americanum, assembly GCF_052857255.1. Taxonomy (NCBI): domain Eukaryota; kingdom Metazoa; phylum Arthropoda; class Arachnida; order Ixodida; family Ixodidae; genus Amblyomma; species Amblyomma americanum. The sequence continues at coordinate 89,818,170 of NC_135504.1, forward strand.
TACCAGCGCCCTGACACGACCTCCTCCCCACGTTGCAAGTACACAGCATGGCAAATCAAGACAACGGTTCCTGGCATCAAAAGAAAAACAACCACCCCCAGTCCTGCACTTAAATGTTTTGCCCTTGAACACATTTATGGATGCTACAGTGCTTGCCATCACATCTGCACTGATGGCTCTGTCACATCCGCCTCATCAGCGATTGGCGTCTGGGTTCCGTCAACATGCACTACAATTTTAACGTTATTCAGTCATCGCACCTCGACTACTGCTACCGAGCTGGCTGCTCTGCGATAAGCATTCACTTACATTCTTCAACAACCCCCAACAGCGTGGGTTATTTTCAGTGACTCTCGGGCTGCATTACAATCCATAAAGTCATTAGGAAGCCTTCAAGAGCTGATCATCGATGACTTGTACAGATTACACTCCGAGGCCTGTGAGCTTGGCCATCGTGTTGTGCTGCAGTGGTTACCCCCTCACTGTGGCCTTGCAGGCAACGATCACGCTGACAGTGCAGCGGGGTCGGCGCATGGCGACACCACATTGCTCCTACCTATACCGTTTTATAGAAGTGATGGCGCGAGCCTTCTATCTACAAAATCCTGGCACACGCAACGCTCTTTGCGGTGCGATCCGGAATATCAATACAGACCCCTTCTTCGTATGGACCCTACTTGTGACTTCCGCATGCCACGCAATATAACTAGACGTGATCAAAATTGCCTCTACTGAATTCGCCGGGACGTTGTCTTCACTAAATTTTATTTACATAAAATGGGAGCAATAAGTAGCCCTCGGTGCCCCACATGTGGTGTGCCCGAGGATCTGCCACGTTTGATCTCCAGCTGAAAACCCTTCAACAATCATCGCAAGACACTTTTAAGTACTTTAGGACTCAGACAGGATGGCCTCGTGCTCATCGAGCTTGTCTTTGGACCCTGGAGGAACGAGGCTTCGGGTGTGCGCGGGACAAAAGCATGTTTAGTGTTTTTAAGAAACACGGGTTTGTTGGACATTCTTTGATAATTTTGATGTGCATGTGTGTTTTTGAGCGCCTAAGTGTGCTTGATTTCACCATTCACCCTTTCTTTTTCCCGTTTCCATTTCTTTCCACCATACTCTTCTATACCCTTCTCTTCTTTCACCCTCAACTGGAGTAGCATGCCAGGCCGACAACCAGGCAGACATCTGCTATTTCATTAAAGTTATTTTCCTTCCTTCCTTCCTTCATTCCCCGCTTCGTAGCCAAGATTACGCATTTTAGATTTATTGATGAAAATATACCGCGGAATTTGAGCAGCATATCTTGTCTTTAAAAAACGTATCGCTAGAGAAAGTTTACTCAACGTCAAACCGATTTAAGTTAGACAACGCAGTTACAGTTGTCTGGGGGACAGAACAAAATGCAGATAAATGCCCGACGAAACGTCTGACCCTTATTGCTCCTATTGAAGAGCACAAGAAATTCAGTGCAAAAAACGCACACTCATTGAAGCACAAAATGAATGGTTAAAATTGTATTGTTTCATACTAAACCACTATATGGTGTCAAACATGTTTTGCTTGTTGGTGTTACAGTGTATTGCTGCATTTACTTTTGGTACTGCATCATTGTGTTGCTATTATGTTATACTGGTTACTATTTTGGTGCTCTGCCTTACTTCTTGACAATTTTTGTCTTCATTATTTAATTCCTTGTATAGAGTTTGCTATAGATTTGTTTAACGCACTCTCCTGCTATACCCCCGCAAAGGGGCAGCAATATGTATAAATAAATAAGTGAATAAATAAATAAATAAATAAAAATAAATAATTAAAACACAACAAAAAGAGATAAATGAAAAGAATGGTTGCGCCTAGAGTGACAACAGGTACAAAGCAATGTTCTTTTTGCAAACTTTGAATAACATGTTGTCTTTAATAATGTTCGCAGGTGGTTGGTGATCATTTAAAAAGCTGGTAATCCTGGAAGTCATTTCCTGGGTGCCGTAGTATTTGCGTATTTTTTTCTTTATTTGTGTGTCGTGTGTTGTCTACTTTCGCAAGGTACTCGTGGTAAAATGCTGCAGGATCGGAATGCAATTTTTGCTAAGTGGCTAACGCTTTCTTTTTATTTATAGCATTTCAAACAGTAAGAAACTGTGCTTTCTAAACACTTTTTTAATCCCGTATAGCCAAACGCGTGTTTGAAGGGTACGACGACACTGTGCAAGGGTTGTCTCCACGGCGACCAACGTGGATCTCGCCATCGCGTTGCAACCGGTAATTCTCGTTTTCACGCCTCCGCCTATGAGAATGGTACTTAGCCTAGCAGGAAGCACTAGTTGGAAAGTGTGCACTGCGTTGTATGTGCGCACAGGGTCTTGGTAATGCGGGCCTTACGGTGACATCTCTTGGGAATGCGCTTTGTGCTTCGATTGAGACGGCCTATACACTACCATGTTGGCCGGCGTAGTAACAGTACCAGAAGTGGCAGTTGCGGAGGTAGTAGTTGTAGAGGTATAAGTGGTTGGGGTGGTTGTAGTACTAAATGTAATTGTAGTAGCAGTGGTGCCAGTACTAGTCGGGGTAGTAGTAGCAGTAGATGTAATAGAAAAAGCTTCTTTATTCGCAACAGTAGTGGGAGTAACAGTAGTGGGAAAAGTATTATAGAAAAGGCCTAATATATTCTTAGCAGTAGTGAGAGTAGGAGTACCGGTAGCAACAGTAGTAGTAATAGAAAAACCTGAATATATTCGCAATAGCAGTGGGAGTAGTAGTAGTATTAGTAGTAGTAGTAGTGGTAGTAGCAGTAGTAGTGGTTGTAGTAGTAGTAGCAATAGTAGTAGCGGTGGTGGCAGTGGCCGTCGAAGTACCATCAGTACTAGTTGTTTTAAGTCAATGGCCCTAATGTCTAAAACACGGGTTAAATGCGCTAAAATATGGCCAGTTAGCGAAGACGAAAGTAACTTGACTACACCGCTGTCCTCAAGAAAATTAAGCGCTTATGCGACAAAAGTCCCTCATTACGATGTCAAAATTTACGGTGAAACGAGATGAATTCTCAGCGAATATTGCTAGAATAAATACACTAGAAGAGACACTAGAACTGGTTCTTCCAGGTGTTATGTATACCTGCTCTAGCTTTCTGGGCGCCAATGGACTGCGATTTTATTTTAAATGAATCAGTCTAATGACTTGCGTTTAAGGCGTAGGCTCACACATACGCGCGTAACACAAACCTTCACGTGTTTATGAAGCAGCAAAGGGTTTCTAATCATACGCTCGACATGTTTCTCGTTACTCTCTACTGAGTAGAAACGTAAGGCTTTATCTATACTAGTATTGAAGGCTGACGATTATCGGGAGCTGGGGAATAAAGAATATTTGCTCAAAGCTTCATGCAGAGCCTGCATTCAAGATAAGCGCCAGGTGATATTCCAGACGTCCAGGTGATATTCCTAAAGATAAAAGATATAGGTGGCCAGTTGACGCCACCATAGTGAACGCGTCTTCTTTGGAAGGCAGCGATACGTAAGCTCCTATGTATCGCTAATTTACTCCCGTAATGGGGATAGAGACGACAAAATCTAACCCTGTCTATCCATTTCCTGCTTCTTTCTATTGAAAAAAAAAACGACCACCTTCGACAAACCAAGACTGTATGAGCTGAAAAACGAGATGTGGAATGCATGTCTCGACGCCACATGGTGCTGTAGTGATCCCTGAGCCTTGTTTTCTGACCGTGCCGATCTCTGCCTAACAGACACACAACATTCATTAAGCGGTGATCTCGGAGTCATTTTCATCATTGACGTCACAAGCTTTGAATCGAGCGGCGGCTAAAAAAGATATTCCATCCTAAAATTGAAATTTATGAGGTGTGAATACGTCTTTTGCCGCCGTGAAAACACCGGCACAGCGGCAGAGGGCCACGATAAATGACTTCGACTGAGGAATGGATTGTATACAGCTGTGCTCAGTGTCTAACCTAAACGTAGGCACACACTGAAATGGCTGAGCACTGCCCACCTTGAGTCCCGTTGACAGCTCGTTGGTGATGGCGGAAATTCGTCGCAGCAGGGGCAGGCAGTAAACCATCGTCGTGAGGATCGCGGCGGATACGCGAAAATCCTCGCTGTCTGAGGCCGGCGGCACTTCGGGAAGCTGGCGCAGTTGAACCGTCGGGATCTGCACGAGTGCCCAGCTTACCCTCTGTGCTCTTAATTCTCGGCATCGCCTGCCATTTCACTACCGCTAAATACGTCACGGTTAGCTGCCTAAAGATAACTGACTAGTTAAGCTCTAATTACACCGCATAATACGTTCACGCATCCGTGCCTGCACTTGCGTTAATGCGTACTTTGAAACACGATTGTGTTCCTTAAAAGTCACAGCAAATAAGTTCCGGTTACTGGCCGCCACCAAGAGTGAAATTTCTTTGGACCTATGCATGTATTTTCAAATGGAATGTTGAAATGTGGGGTTTAACATCCCGAAGAAAAACATGGCTAAGAGCGACACCGCAGTGGAGGGTTCCGATTCAATTTATACCCTCTAGAGTTACTTCACGTGCTCACATCGCACAGCACACGGGTGGAAAACAGCGAATTTTTTGTAGCGATAGCTACATTACGGTAGCATTTCGAGCCTTCAGCGTCGCGGCGCCGCCACGCTGTCACGTGGGTGGTCACGTGTGCGGAGCAGCTGCCGGCGGCGCAGCGGCGTGGCTGATCATGGGGTTTATCACGTGGCTGGTCATGTGACCAAGTTCCACTTGGCCAGCTGTAGCTATCACGTCACTCCAGGTTTAACCAAAGTTAAACCACCGCCAATATTTTCACGTATCTGTATTCACTCTCTCTAAAAAATGTATCGCTTCAGCGAGTAGTGTCGCACAAATATTTACGGGTTATGTGCGATTGAGTCATGAACTTGCAATCCCATATAAGTCAGACATGTTCGATGAGAGTATAGCTTGGCGCATGTTAGTTAATTCTCCTGAATGTTATGGAAAATGGTTTTCTATTTTATACGTCGCGTTTGTGCATAGGTATTCGAGGTGCTGCATAGCATCCTTATTAAGTGCATATGAAAAGTATTCAAAATCTATTAAACGACTAAAAAAACGAAGAAAGAAGTATTATTACTCATGTAGAACACATGCTGATAACCGTCTACTTCAACTGACGCGTGTAATTTGCCTGGAGGCTGTATTAACGCGATAGCATTACTGGCCGCGCTGTCCAGAAAATCCGGTGTCGGCGTTGTGAGCAAAAAAAAATGACGAGCATGAATCTGGCGGGTGGTGCCCAGAGAGCAATCTAGGAGGCAGGTGGACCACCTTGGTCACGTGACCTTGCAGCGTCATCGCATCTTGCCCACCGGACATTGAGAAAACTGCCCACGATGGTAGGTAGCAGTTAAATTTAATGATTGGTCGCTCAAGGCCCACCGCTGGGAGCACCTGCCATCGCAGGGCAGTGGCGCATCGCTTAATCGCTGCACCACTGCACCAGGAAAAGAATGAGGACTTCCAGGAATCTATGAATGAAAAGTAGAGAATCGCCTTCTGCATATATGTGAATTAACAGATTAGACTTTGGGCCTAATCAGACGTATTGCTCCCAAAACCGGTGGCGCTCACTTCCATGTCGCACGACATTTGGTGAAAGCGGTTTTTCAACCGTGCCTCATTTACCAAGCACAGTTACAACACTTAACCAGAGCTCAGTGGGATCGTCTGGAAGCCGTCAATCGAGAGGCAATGATAGCTATCACTTGCCTTCCACACGTCACGCCGATCGTGGCACTTAAAGAAAATGCTCAGTTAAATACCCTTGACGAGCTTGTGCCGCAGCGCCGTGATGCCGGTAGCCTTAAGGCCACCCTTTTGCATTCACCGCGAGCACTCCGGACCTTTGCTTCATCACACACCATACTGCCGCCGCCACCGTCAGTTCTTCCTCCATGAGACTTCGTGCAGTTGAGCGACAACAAACCTACCTCACCTTAAGCGGCATCGTCCCTTCGCGAGCGAATCGCGGAACAAGACAGCCACCTACCCCACGGCTCAATTATTATATATGTTGATGCCAGTATCCAGGGCTGTGTAACGATGACTGCGCTTCACTGTCCCTGCCAGCCTGCACTTAACAAGACGGTCAGGTTTCGGTTCGAGGAACCCCTACTTCTTTCTGTGCTGAGCTGCTTGCTATACAAGATGCGCTTCGCTCTGTAGTCGCAGTTACTTTGCTCCCTACAGCTCACATTATAATCCATACTGACGCCCTTCAAGCAGTTCGTCTACTCCGACGCGTCAGCCGCAGCCGAGAAATGGGCCAGAATATCGCCTGGCGGCTCGCATCCCGCAAGCCATTGGAATTGAATGGGTCCCACGTGACCTACTCAATTCACAAAGAACTGCAGATTCTGCATCCCACTTGCCAACCCTGCCCATGTCAATGCCTCAATTCCTCAGTATGGATGATGCTACCCTCCTACTCACAAGAAAGCGACACCTCCGGCGCCGCACACATGCTCTCGTCCCTCCGTGTGCGATAACCCTCCCCCGCGGTCTTACCCGTACAGAGGAGGTTGTGCTCCGGAGAATCCGAGTCGGAGTTGCCCTCACTCCTGCCGTAACTCGGACGTGGCCTCAATTTCACCACTTATATCCCCGCCTAGGATGTGCAGTCTGCAACTCACAAGACACTGAGGCTGACATTCATCACTTGTGTGGGTCAGCGCGACACTGGAGCCAACTAGAATTCGCCACTTGGCAGCAGCGGGTCTCCACCCAGACAACCCATCCTCATATATTGATTGGACGCAGAGGCCACATCACCGCTCCCTCTTCGCCTTCATTAGATCGGCACATCTTTCCTGCTTTATTTAACACCCACCCACTGACTCTTTTCTTTTCTTTCTTTTTTCTTTTCTTCCCAACTCCCCTTATGCCCAGAGGCAAAAAAGAACGCTATAAAAAACACATTACGCTATCATGTCATACCCTAAAGACGGAGTTTGTCTCCTCCAATTTTTTTGCATTCAATGTAACTTGGATGATACGCTGAGTAATAGTTCTACCAGCGTCACGCGAACAAGGTAGCAAAATAAAAAAAACAAAAAATCCAAATTGATTATGGAAGTAAACACAAAGTCGAGGCTTTTCCCCCCCAAAAAAACATTACCCTAATTCCCGCTACCCAACCACTGATGGTATGCCATTCAGATCAGAGTAGCGATGCCTTGTTCTCTTTGAGTTAGTATTTGGTTTCCGTTGCTTGTCTAGCATGTTGGCGTTGTGTGGAGTTCTGGGAGCCTCCGCAACCTTTCTGTGTCAACGCGCATGCATGAACTTTTTGAAAGATGAACCCTGTAACTTGTTTTAGGTTGACCGGAAGATAACACATTGCTTTAGTTTTTTTTTTCGGGGTGGGGGGGGGGGGGGCACCGCGTAATTCCTTCAACTCTTGTCGCGTGGTCGCTTGAGGTGTTTGATCGCTCGCACGGCGTTGCTCTATTGCCCGTTACTTGTATACCCGTTTCCACCACCGCTCTGTTGGTCAATCGCCGCCTGAATAGCCTTTGCTGGTGTGTTTTGGCTGTTTACTGCTAGCTTTTACTATGGCCATGGTCGTCAAGTGAGACCCTGACCCATGAACCCACTTGATGAGGAAGGGTTCCTTACGTTTTGGGAAATATTTCGAGATTATTTTGGCAAAAAATTGAAGTTTAAAACTCTTTGAGACGAGCTCGGATCCAAACCAGAAGTAAGGGCACGGTGCTTTTCAACGAAAGCAATCACTTGCAATGACCTTCGGAGTTCATTCAGCGGTGGCGCGTTTGCAAAATCGTAGAAAATGTGCGTAGCCTTCCTATGCTGCGTATATGAAGAGCAAAAGGACAGCTTCAACATCTACTGCGGAGTATTACCGGCTATACACTGGGTGCCTCGCTAGGAGGAGAACACTAAAGATTGCGCTCGATCCATGCAGGTGCCTACTGAAACCTCCAATACGAGCCGCTCGTATGGAGTTAGGGGAACATGGAGTCCATAAGATATGAACAAAATATACAGAAATACATATCTTGTCTGTGCGGAGTCCATAGTAATTCAATATAACTTCTATACGATTTCCTTTCAACGTAAATGCTGCCATATGGAGTTCGTAAGTTTCCACACGTGCTTCCATATAGTTCATGCTGACTACATATGTTCCATAGTGACTCCATTAAATTTCTTATGGAGAGTATAGAATTAGGGAACTTGTCATATGGAAATTTTCAATGGGCGCACTTAATGTCTTCACCTCAAGCATCCAATTCAGTGCATGCCATGTCATTCACAAACTCTTAGTAGAAAGAACAACCTGCCCATTGATGCAGTCATCCCGCGCCTCTTAGCTCCCTTAGCAACATTAGGATTATCTCAATGGTGCGCTAGCTCATTCCTTATGTAATAACACTAGATGGCCTTTGAGATTTCAGATAGTAATAAATCGAATAAAAGACTATTTTCTTTCTAAGAAAGAGGTAGCTAAAGCAAAAGGCGTGTGACGCCTGACGAGGCCTCAGTTCACTTGTACTGTTTGGAGTACAGTGCACTTGAAAAAGGTAACGCGTAAAAAGGAAAGAAAGGTACGCAAACTGCTTGAGAAGTGCTCATAGCAGAGCAACAAGGCTATGACACAAAATCACATTTCACATAAAACTTCATTTAAAAAAATATTGTCCTCGTACATCGCCATTCGCTCCGCTGATTGCGAGAAAGGCTGATAGTTTCATTAGGCAATTACACATGCAAGCAAAAGCTTTCCGATGAACACTACTAACCTGATACGTCGGCCGCTTCTTGCTTTGCAAAAATGCGTAGTCCAACCTTGCCTGCGCATCCAGTGTGTCATCTGCAGTTGAATGGACGGTGTAGAAAACCTGATTTTATTTCATTACCGATACGGAAGCACTCACTAGAATATTCTCTCATTTGGAGCTCCGACAGTTTTTCTGGATAATTTGTGGCCCTTCATATGAGTGAGAATGCGATTTCAAACCACGTAGAGAATTAGGCGAACATCAGGCCTCTGTTTATTACAATTATGCGTGCTTGACGCAGCAACAAAGATTATTACCAGTAAAAAACCGAGAGTGCATTTTTTTTGTTTCCATCCTTTCAACTTTAAAAATGCTTTCACCTGAAGTCATCTCACGCTTCATCTTCTAAACAGACTAAAACAATATACTAAAAGGCATTAACACTCGTAGTTCAAGAGCAAATTTTGTTACACATTTTCTAGATTTAAAAAAAATTGTAGAAACAACACAAAAAATCTTTGTGGTATCCTTCTGCATAAATTAAGTTTTGTCGGCGACGCTCTCCTATCCACCCACCCACCCACCCACCCACCCACCCACCCGTCCATCCATCCATCCATCCATCCATCCATCCATCCATCCATCCATCCATCCATCCATCCATCCATCCATCCATCCATCCATCCATCCATCCGTCCGTCCGTCCGTCCGTCCGTCCGTCCGCATATAATAGACGCTTTTAGCATACCGGCGACGTACTAAAACGTATACCGGTTCACAGGACCCCTACAGCGCACGCGCAGCGGCCGCGCCTGCCGCCAACAACGACACTACGCGTGCGCAGAAGGGTTCCGGTGAACCGGTATACGTCTGCTTAGTACGTCTCCGGTATGCTAAAAACGCCGAATACATGCATGCGTACATACATACATACACATTTATACATGCACACACATTCATACATGCACTCACATACATGCATACAAACATGCATGCACGTATATATGCATACATGCCTACATACATACATGCATGCATACATACATATATACTAAGCTGAGTCGCTGTGGAACGTTAAACCACCATAAACCATACCATACACACCTACAAAGATGCATCCATGCATACATTCCTACGTACATACATACATACATACTTATACCCTCCAGCCCGTGCCATCCTCTCAGTCCGTCCGTCCCGACCCGTCCATGCATACCTAAGAGCTGATACTTTCACATAAGGGTTTCACTTAAGGCCTGTGCAAAGACGGTGCCTTCGCACCTGGCAGTCGGGACGAGGGCCATGAAACGTTGCATTGCCTAAGCCGCAGAAGGTGAACTGCGTGCATACATCGCACACCCACACTCACCCATTATATGAGCTGTTGCACTCTCCCTCTGGAGGTAAAACCTGTCTGGACGTGGAAGCGGGAGCAACTCGGGCATCTGGTCGTGCGTCACTCGGTGCAGCTTGTATTCCAGACCGGAGTCGTCAGCCTGACCTAACAGCGGAGAGAACTGGACGCAGAGGACGTCCGCAGGCCTATCCGATGCACTCCAGACCTCATGGCACTTCTCCGGGACGTCCGCGCGCCCATCTACGGCCGTGATGTTGCCTACGATGAAAATAATAATAGCCCCCGACTGAGTGAGAGCGATCAATGTTCAGATGTGTCAGACACGTTTACCCGCTGCGGTCGCACAGTGGTTAGGGTGCTCGGCTACTGATCCAGAGTTTCCGGGTTCGAACCCGACCGCCGCGGCTGCATTTCGATGGAGGTGAAACGCTATGGCGCCCGTACGCTGTGCGATTTCAGTGCTCGTTAAAGATCCCCAGGTGGTCGAAATTATCCTGGCTTGGTTTAGATTTTTAGCGGGAGATACATTAGGCTACCAGTCGAGCATTTCCCACTACAGGCGAGACGCCAGTTCTGCGCATGCGCTACAGGGTTCATGCGGGAGGAAAGTTGTGCGCTTGTGCCGTTACCATGGCAACCGGGGAGGAGGACTGGGTGCGCCACGCGCTTCGTCGTTTCCCTCCCTCCTGTATCCTTTCCTTTACGGCGCGGTTCGGGTGTCAACCGAGATATGGGAGAAGGTTACTGTCCTTTCCGCGCTCGCGGCACCATCTGGCATGACGTCACACCACGCGGCTCGCCACCGCCGCCATTTATTATAACGTCACACCGCGTTCATCACCCAAACCACGCGTCGTCGCATGCGCAGCATTGCGTGTAAAAAGAGATAGAATCAGCGGCTGCGTCGCAACGCTAAAAATGGATGCACAGAAGGAGAGTCCAGCCGCTGCTAAGCAGCGGTATAGACAAGAGAATATTAACTCTTTCGATTCTGAGGTTGTCGCCTCGCAGTTGGCTACTCAACAAAGAGAGAATGAGCGTCAGAAGGCGAAGAGAGCAGCGGAGACGCCCAAACAGAGAGAGGAACGCCTTGCCAAACGGAGACGCCAGACTGCCGAGCGTAATAGATTCCGCATAGCCACCTAGATACACATAGCCACCTGACGCCTTTGGAAGGCGTCAGTCAACGGCAACCAACCGAAGAGTATGTGAAGGCCCGTCGTGTGACTGATCACACCATTCGAGTTTCCGAAAGTGCATCTGGGACCCGCACATTTCAAGCGGACATTTATATCATTGCTAAACATACAGTGCCAACAACAAGCTCAACCAGGGAAACGTACTTCCCGCTACGTATATCCTGGCATAGCGGAGCTAAGCCACTGCCATTTCTTTTTTTTTGGGGGGGGGGGGGGAGGAAGAAAAAGCGAAGTATCTGTTTCATATATCGGCAGACACCTGAACCCTGCCATAAGCGAAGGGAGGCACAAAGAAAAGCTCACCTTGGTTCTATGATGGATATGTCCTCTTGAGGTGGAAACCAAAAGCTTTGCAACATTATGTGAACTATGCTCACAGAAGCTCGTTGTAAGCCACGGCTAAACAGCGATATATTATATATATATATATATATATATATATATATATATATATATATATATATATATATATATATATATATATATATATATATATATATATATATATATATAAAGGAAATGGCGCAGTATCTGTCTCATATATCGTTGGACACCTGAACCGCGTCGTAAGGGAAGGGTAAAGGAGGGAGTGAAAGGAGAAAGGAAGAAAGAGGTGTCATAGTGGAGGGCTCCGGAATAATTTGGAGCCACCTGGGGATCTCTAACGTGCACTGACATTGCACCGCACACGGGCGCCTTAGCGTTTCGCTTCCATCGAAATGGGAGCGCAACTGGGACGCCATGCTCCGCTTTGTAACCTTTGCCTACAATACTGCAGTGCAACGAACAACCAGCTTTTCCCCGTTTTTTCTTGTGTATGGTCGGCCCCCAACCTTCACTCTCGAAGCATCTTTCTTCTCTGCCCCCAAAACCTCTTCCGAACTCTCCTATGGCGAATTTAATTCCCGTCTTTCCTCCTGTCACACCATTGCCCGCCTGAACACTCACGCCTGCCAAGCCTCCCGGAGAAGCACCTATGACTTCAAACACCGTGCAGTGTGTTTCTTCCCAGGTGATGAAGTGTTGCTGTGGACTCCCGAGCGCACCCCCGGCTTGTGCGAAAAATTTCTCAGCCGCTTTATTGGTCCGTACACTGTACTCGAACAAACGTCCCTCGTGAATTATCGCGTTGCCCTTGTCGATCCTGCCAGTGACCGACCTTGTCGCAGTGCAGAGATTTTTCACGTGTCCCGATTAAAACCCTTCACCCGTCGCCCTACTTCACTCTAACGTGCGCCCCGGCCAGTCGCTTTTGTCCGTAGGGGGAGAAAGTGTGAGCACAGTGTGCGACCCTCGTCTTCATCTGTATACATTAATCATCATAACGGATCTTCGTCTTCGGAGGAGTGGCCACCATAATTGCGAGTGGCAATAAAAGCTCGCTTCGCCCATATTCTCACAATATATATATATATATATATATATATATATATATATATATATATATATATATATATATATATATATATATATATATATATATATATATATATCCATCTGCCACAAAACCGGCGGCTTCGGACAGACATACAAAACACACAACGGCTAAATGTGGGGAATAGCCACTGTAAATTCGAGTGCGCTAAAAAACCTGTTGAAGAGAAAAACTGCAGCATAGTGGCTCAAACTGCTTTCACGCAAATGGATGCACGAAACTCACCGGCAGCGATGTTTGGGAAGGCTGCCCGGATGAGAGCGTCGCTAGCGGCGTTCTTAGGCCCGTACACGGCTCCCGCCTTAGACCTTTTAGCAAAAGCACTCCTGTCAGGGGCCCTCATAGCGTTCATCGGCGGGTAGACGACAGTCGCCGGTCGAAAGAAGGCCTTCACCTCCTCGTTCCTGGTCTCATGGATACGGACCGGTGCGCCCACCGGCACGATGAGGTAGGCGAGACCGACCACGGTGGCCACCTCGAGTACCGTGGCCACGTAGTGACGCCGCAGCGACTGAAGCCACACGCTCCGCCACACCACGCAGAGCACCTTCTGCGCACTCATGCCGCGTGGCGTATAGGATGCCTCGGGAATCGCGACGCAGAGCTTTTCTACGGGAAGACTGGAACGGGAAACTCCGCTGGTGGGATTGCACTGCAAACAGTTACGGAGTTTTCGGTTAGAAAAGTGTTCTATAGAAAGTTTATAGTCCTGGTATAGACTCTAATACCTTCGTATAGATATTTTCTTTTGTCTATTCACACTCTGTATACTGTCTGTAGACGAAAGTCTAAAGGTGTATGGTCATGAATCTATAGATTTTCTAGAGAATGTCTATAATATTTGCATTCTCTTTACACCATTCTCGAGGATTTGTCTATAGCCAGTCTGTAGACTTTAGAGACTGTCTAAATATTATTTTTAATGGTTGGGTAGTCCTCTCTCTTTTCAATGTTTCTAAAGTGCTCCTCCTTAAAATGCTGGAAGGAGTGTTGTGCAAACTAGAAATACATTTTACGCGTAAAAATTTTTCACGGGGTCCACAAATTTAGAATGGAACTAGGGAAGTTTCTAAAGAGTGCAGTTTAGTAAGGGGACTTGGTTTATTTCTCATCGCTTTTTTTTTATTCGAAAGCCGAGTCCGGTCAGACAACTCTTGCTAGCCGTCCTCGAATCGCCAGTATGGACATGTTTCATGTTTTTTTTACTGCTCACTTCGTATTCCACCCTACATCAGCCCTGCGGCACGCATTTCGCTCGGCATTGGTCATCCCTTGCAAGCTGACCGTCTATGTCTTCATACTGCAACGTTTGCTGCATCATTATTACCCTGCTCAGCCATAGACCGGAACGGCCTCCAGGAGAAGTCTGCTGCAGCCACCTGCCCCTCCACATTTTCTAACTGTTTAACTGCCTTATTTAACACATAATATTCTTGTGGATAAGCCTGCACCCACCCTTTATGTGACACCTCCAAACTGGTGGTCGTTAAGGTGTAATAATGTGATGTGGTGATGTGATGACGTGTGCTGCAGCCACCTGCCCCTCCACATTTTCTAACTTTTCAACTGCCCTATTTAACAGATAATATTCTTCTCGATAAGCCTGCACCCACCCTTTATGTGACACCTCCAAACTGCTGGTCGTTAAGGTAACAAAGTGATGTGCTGATGAGAAGTGATCAAATGTGGCCCAGAAGGAGGATCTCCCGTGATACAAGGGGACACACGATGACACGCTGATTTTCATTCAGCAGACAATCCCATTAGCAGGGGTGGGCGTAATTTTAGTTTGATGGAAGGTTGTAACTGAAAAAAAACTGCTGTGGTCACACTGATGGGGCGGAGAAATGGCAATACGGTGACGCACCTGCGTAACTGGATCACTCAGGCCGTCTCAAAATATCATAAGAGAGTCTTATCAGAAGCTTACAGGATGCGGATTGGAGAAGAAAAATTTTTTTCATTATCTCGCTAGCCAGTCAGCTGGTATTCATTCCAGCAGATGTAGCACGGACAGCGTTGGTCAGAAAACTCCAGGCCACAAGGTCTGCTTTGGAGCGCTATAGTCGGGCAGTGATTAATCTCCCAACGTGAGTTAGACTCGGAGGGACGCCGTAGTCAGGGGCTCCGGAAATTCCGCACACCGGGGGTTCTTCAACGAGCACTGACATCGCACAGCACACGGGACAATTTGTTTGGTATCTCTCTACCTTACAGGTGTGCAGTACTGTACCGCACAAGCTAGCATATTACATTTAGAAGCATTTTTTGACAATTTAGCCTCATTTTTATTTAAAGGAAACTTTTCTTACTACTAAGGCGATGATTTAGTACCTGCAGTTCAATCTTTCAACGAACCAAGAAATTGCTTTCGTCTAGCCCTACTAGCATTAAACCAGACACAAAATACCAGATAAGAAATCAGAACCTGGACTCGTTATTCGGATACAGATATGGCAGTCGACTTATGAAGACCCTGGATCGACCAAGCCGGCCACGGTGTTAAAGCCAGGTGTCAGAAATGAAAACAAAGAACCTGTTTCAAGATTGCCGCTTTCATATTTTACGGCATATATCTGGTGGGTTCTCGTTTTTATGCGAAGCATAATAGGGACACTACTT
Source organism: Amblyomma americanum (assembly GCF_052857255.1). Classification (NCBI taxonomy): domain Eukaryota; kingdom Metazoa; phylum Arthropoda; class Arachnida; order Ixodida; family Ixodidae; genus Amblyomma; species Amblyomma americanum. The sequence goes on from NC_135504.1 coordinate 89,833,582, forward strand.
AGCTCAACCATACCCAGCCTGGCGTGGCCGCGACCACCAAGGCTAACTCTCGCTCTTCCCGCTAGGGGCGCTGCAGCCGAGCACGTGGTCTAACGTCATGCCATCTGTGGAGAAACGGGGCTCAACTCGCGCGGTCGCCGCGCGGCCGCAACCACCAAGGCTAACTCCCGCTCCTCCAGGAGATTGCTAAACAACGAAGAGACTAGCCTGACTTACGGGCAGGCGATACCGAATCTCTTTCACAAATCTATTATGCTTCGCATCCTAGGCTTAACCTTAGCTAAGCCAGGCCATTTTTTCTTTTTTTTCGGTAGTTTTGCTAGTATGAGCACTTAAGAAGCCTAAAATGTAGTGCTTTAATTTAGAGGAAGGCTTCTATAGCGGCATAAATGTGGTCGGAAAGGTGTGCCAGGGACCGTGAAAGTCGTATTGAGTCGCAGACCGGACGGTGTTGCTTCTTATGTATATATATATATATATATATATATATATATATATATATATATATATATATATATATATATATATATATATATATATATATGATGAAGGGAGCCAACAGTCACCGAAACCAAGGTGCATAGGGGAACGTTATTTTTTATGAGTTGTGCTTATCAGTGGGGTAATATTACTTAGATTAATAAATCGAATAAAGAAAATTACTTATAAAGCAGCAGAAAAAACAACCATGCCGCCGGTGGGATCCGAACCCACAACCTCCGAATATCGCGTCCGGTGCTCTTACCAACTGAGCTACGGCGACGGCTGTCCAATCTGCTGCTCTCGTGGGTATTTATGTTTATTTGGTATACGCGAACCTTGAGAGTGTTCACCGGCGCCACCCTCATCCATAGCGGCGGACGTAGCACGTCCTGTAATACCGCGAGCGTGACGTAGAATCCCTCCCGCGCAAGTACTCATTTTTTGGTCCCCTATAGGTTCTGCCGACATGCTGGTGTATGCAGAAACGGTCAGTGTCTACTTTAGAGTCATAGATCTCGGCGAGTAGGGTGTCGCCATAATGTTCCTGTGGCACTGGTGCGGTTCAGCGATGCGCCACTGTCTCGGCAGTTGGCTGTTTCAAACACAGCCACCAGTCGGGCATCAGATTCTCGCGACCGCTAATTTTTAAGTCGAAAGCCTTTAAGCGCTCATGCTTGCGGTGTTCGTCCGGCTCATCTTGGCGCAGTGCCAGCTGCTACCCTCCCCCTCACCGGCGCGTCCCTCCTCGCACCCCCCGCAGTAGGCGGCGCATGCGCATGTGCGCATAGCAACAGGGACGTCAGTCGCGCCGCTCGCCGCAATGGCAGCTGTGGTGCGCGGCGCACGCACAGTTGTGTATAACAACAGTAAAGCAGCAGGCAGTCGAGGTGACACAGAAACCAGGAAGGCTTTCGCCATTAACACTTTAGGACCACAAAGTTTCCCCGTAGCATTTTTCAACCGCCACATGCCACAGTGGATAGTTTACTCAGTGTAGGATGAGTAGGTTGAGATGAAGTCACAAGGTCTCGTGACCTAGTTTCCACGTGGACTACCTGTTTTTTTTTTACACGCCAACTCCGAGGTTGCTGCTTAACGGGACCCTTATCGTTTTTCCTTATGTTTCCATTTGATATTCCTATTTACGCCACCGGTAGTCAGGCAGAATGTCGTGCGTATGTGTGGAGTGTACAAGTCCAAGTGGTGCACCACTAGATGTGTGCAACTCTTGACGCAAAATTTATTTTAGGTGGACGGAAAGCTCTGGACGTTGTCGCTGCTCTAGACTGACTCGATTCGAAAAACACTAAGAGTCTTTGTAACAACCACAACTGTGAAATCCACTGGTCTCGGAAGCAATAACCTAATGGCCACTAACTGCCCTATGAGGGTCCTGTTTCTGGTCTCGGAAGCAATAACCTAATGGCCACTAACTGCCCTATGAGGGTCCTGTTTCGGTACTCTCAGTTTGATAAACCTATCAGAGAGGTGGAATATTGCCCACTGGAATGATATCACTAGCTTGTAGCCTCGAAACTCATTGCAGCCCCAGAAGGGAGTGGCCGGAAACCGAAGAAAGAAAATTTGGTCGCGTCTTCAGTAAGAAGCGGGAGCAAAACAAACAGAGCCCAAAATGCTATACGCACCCACAGAACGAAGCCGAAACCAAATGCTTGGCTGCCTGACTCGTCTGAAGAAGATGCCAGCATTTACTGCAAGCGAGGAGGGCGCGAAATATTCCTTTATGCAGTTTTAGAGCGAAAGCTATACTCTGCACTACAACTCCCGCGGTCAGCCTTGGTGCGCGTTTGAACTTGAGCTGGCGGAGCGGAGGCGTGGCAACTGACGTCATACCACGTGACTCACTGTAGAAAGGCGCCGCTGCTGTACCACGTGACTAGCGGGGGCATAGCAGCTAGTTCGCTGGCGCTCGGTCGCTCATTCTCGCGATGGGTGAGACCCACAGAACTAAGTCAGGTGCCAAACAATGCGTAACACTTAACAGAGCTTTCACTCGTGTCACTAGATTCGACAGGCATTAAACCTCGCCTAGTTTTTTTTTGCGCAGGCCTCGGGTGTTTTGAAATTGAAAAGCGTCTTTTTTTTTCTTAGTACGTGCTCATGCAGACACACATGCATGCACGTCGTCAACGTGCGAAGCGCAGTGCGAGCGCATGTTTTCCGCACAGTGAAAATGCTGATATATTGATATATGCTGAAAAATATCTGAGAAGTATACGCATGCGCCATCACTCTTCATTTTGCTTGTAAAAAGAAACGTTTCCAGCGCGAGTCGTCATGCACACAGTAAGCGCATGCACGTAAGGCCAGATTTTATCTCCTTTCATACGAGTGCTCGTGGCGAACTTGTATACCGACACGATACAAAGGCAAGTTTGTACTAAGGGTATATGCATCTTGATGAGAGATACGTTCACCGAATTGATGTGTGTTCCCAGAGATTATTCGTAAATTCCGGGAAGTATTCTGACTCTTTTTCGCTTACAACCCACAGGAAGCAGTTCACGAAAGTAAACATCGCAACGACCGCAGCAGAGCGCATCACAAGGGTCGTCTGCGTAGTAAGTTGAAAAAAAAAAACGCCATAATCGACTGCACGTGGCAACGTTTGATTAGCAATGCGCGTGGATTTTTTTCACTCGCATGAAGTACGTTAGAGCACGATGCCACCCGCATGGTTCTGAGGGTTCTTTGAATCTTATCACGTGTGCACTAGACTACTGTACAACATGCGCAACAATTTCGGACAACAGTAATTTTCGAAGGGAGGAAGGTCATGAACACAGTTTTTTTCTATATATTGTAAGATTTCACAATAAAAATCAATACATACACATATCTCCCACCGGCAGGTTTGCATTTTCTTGCTACCGTCAAACTACCGTTTTCTTGCTACATTTTCGCTGCCGTCAAAAACGTTTCCCTTTGGTTTTCTATGACGGTCTTAACAGCCCGATGCGAGCGATGGAAAAAATTTAAAAGGAATATTTTATTACGCGTCGAGAGAATGAACCATTACCTTCAATATTTCCATCGCAGTACCTTACGATATTTCAATATTCAAAATTTTTGTACAAGATAGTTGGACACGAACGTACCGAAGGTCTTCGCTAGCGTCGTCGTCACTGATATAAATGTGCGCGATCAGCTGTTTGTTCTACAGTTTGCGTCTGCCGTCAATAACTTATAGTGCAGTTTCTTTCGCACGCATGCAGCCGTACAAGTGCGTTACAACCAGACGCAGCCGCATACGATGCAGGGAAGAGTATCTACCGTTTGATAGGAGAGGTGGCGCCACCTTGCAAGTGGCGCCTCTGATTAGCCGGAGAGGTCTATTGCAAACGCGCTATTGAAATAACGTAAGTGTGCTCATGTATTGCAGGTGGTTTGAATGTGGAAGGGTCTCGGGACTTCCATTCGCGATTTTGTCAGCAATGCAGCCAATGCTCCACGCAGAAAAAAAAAAGCGTCGGTTGTCTTCCCGAGGAAAATTCTATCCATCTTTCCTACTTTGATATCTCCTTATGTTTCCCTTTAAACTACCGACTGATATAATAAGACTTCTAATACAATAACCATCCCTGGAATTAAAAACAGTTTTCGTCAGAGGTAGAAAGGCCTTCGTTTCTGCCATACTGCAGCATGAATAGCCCCAAAACAGTGAAAACAAATCACATTCATGCTTGCAAACATACGCACACCTCCGGCCTATAAAAAACAAATAAGACTGTTCTGCAGAATAGGTAAGCTTGGGCTTTAATAAGCCAATTTCGTTTGTAGCGGAACTTAGAAGCAGCTCTTGTGCTAGGCAATGGCAGTACGCGTTATAATGAAGCTTGGGTTGTCGAAATTTATCCGTAGCTCTCCACTGCGGTGTTTCTCGTACCTGTGACCGGGTTTAGGACATTGAACTCCGCGTATCGCACAGTGGTAGTTCCAACATCCAAAAATAGTACAAGTGCGCCCGCACATATCGCAAAGCTGGTCGCCGGCGCAACTAGGACCAATTTTTTTCAAACTGAATCCCCGAAATTACGCTCGCTAGGGTTCATTGTAGGCGATCACGCGATGTGACCAGTGAGTGTGCCCGGTTAGATGTCGAACCATTTTCGCCGGTGCAATTTATAATACGGTTTCTTCCGCGCCAAATGGCCACAGTGTTCAAAAGAGAGCTCTTGACTCTCTCTCAATTGCCTTCGAAATGTAAACGAATAAAGGAAACGGCGAACGCTGCTTACCGGAGAAGGTCGTAGCTGCTTCGCTCTTCTTCTTCTTCTTCTCCTTTTAAGCGTGGCACATACCCACGCAGGGGAATTGGCCAAGGTTCAGTGGATAACCCCAATGAGGTATTTGTGCTGGGAAAAATAGGCGTGAGAAGACTAAATCAATATAAAAATTGGAACAGTCAAATAAATTAAAGAACTATTAATTACCAGGAATAGAATCTAGCATTTTTGGACATGCGACAAACTTTTGTATACAGCTAACAAGGTAATCGATCAGTGGCACATATGTAATCATGAAGGTAGCCGCGGACACTCTTTAACTGGAATCCCTTTGCGCTCGCACCGAACGAATGAATAACTGGAAGAGACAGTGGGAGTCCTAACCTCAAAAGAGGGACCTCCAAATACTGTTTTCTCTGAACCGCGAACCGCCGGCGAGAGAGGAGAAAATGGTCTATTGTTGCAACTTGCCCACATGATACACAAATGTTTGTCGCAGCGAACCCACATCTGCATATGTACAAATTTAAGTGAGGGATTCTGCATCTCAGGAGCGTCATTGACACCTCACACAGCCTGGATTTACACCACCGGATATTCCATGGGAGCTTTATGTGGCTAAAATCCACGGTATTGAGCAATGAATCACTCAGGTTGGCTGAAATATGTTGGAAGCGCGGGAAACGTTAAGTTTCTAACAGAACGAGGTGAAGGACGGGATTGATTACAGGAGCGCAGAGAGCTGACCTTGCCAATAAACCAGTCACCTCGTTAAAATAGACGCCCGAATGCCCAGGTATCCAGACAAAGCGGATCTCACGCACTTTGCGCGGAACAAAAAACCTGATCGAACGATTCAATAAAGAATTTCCCGAATTTTAGAGAGAAACTAGAACTGAAAGGCAGTCTGCAAGAATAAGAACCCGTGCTACATGCCTAGGAAGTTTGAGAAGAACCAAACCAATGGCCAGATACTCTGCGAGGAATATAGGAGTATAATCTGGGATACGAACGGAATAGCTCCAAGCCAGCTCCTGCGAACATATCCCAATCGCCGCCTTCTCAGAGCTGCCGGAGGCATCAGTGGAGATAACAGTGTCCTCCTTGTTATCATCCGGCCCAGCGTAACACGGCCACACGCTGCACTGCGTTACCGATAAAACACAACACCACCGCTGCGTCACCCGAGGTATGCGACACCGACAGTGGCAACAAAAATAGGCTGCCCGGCTGGGAAGGGCGGCTTTCTTCCTTCCGCTACCGAGTCGAGCGTAGCTTTGGTATGCTCGTCCGCTGCCATCGTTAATCGAAACAAAAAAAAAACATTTGTTACGTTCTTTTGTTGGAATCGTCCTTCAGCAGAAACGACCTCCCGTATCTGGTGACGTGATGACGACATATTGGTCTTTTCCCGTAACGCCGACGAACACCAGGCGCACCTTCGCCTACTTTTCCAATGCCTCGATGACCACGGCCTATTCGTCAATGTCCCAAAGAGCCCCCTCGGCGCTCCAGTCGTAAAATTCCTCGGTAAAGAAGATGCATCAGAGGGAACTCGACATTTGCCTCAACGCATCTCAGACCTGCAAAAGTATCCCTAACCGACCACTGCTAAAGACCTTCGCCGTTTCCTCGGCATACTGAACTTTTTCAGGCGTTTCTTGCCACACACAGCCGAGCACCAGGCTTCCCTCGTTGATGCCTTGGCTGGTCTAGATACGAGGAAACCAACCCGTCACAAAAAACACCGGCTTTAACGCAACTTTTCGAAGAATGCAAAGCTGCTCTCGGCACCGCCACACTTCTCTCCCATCCCGTGCCAGACGCTCCTTTGAGGCTCTTCAGGGACGCCTCTAACTTCGCCGGCGGCGCCGCACTTATGCAACACGTAGACAACAGCTGGCATCCCTCGGCGTTCTCTCCAAGAAACTCCCAGCTCGGAAAACGACCCTTTCTGCGGCCAGTGCCACCAACGAAACCACGACCCCCGCCCCGTCGAGTTCGCCATCTTACTACAGAGAACTTCTGGCGATATGCGAAGTAGTTCAAGTTTCACCACAGTCTTGAAGAACAGCACTGCACTATCTACACCGACCATAAACCTCTGACCCAAGCCTTCTCTCAACGCAGCGACAAACTCCCGATGGTCCAGCAGAACCAGCTTTCGTTTATTGCCCAGTTTACAACCGACTTCAAACATGTAAGTGGGAAGGACAACGTGGTCGCCGACGCGCTATCTCGTGTGGCAGCTGTCAGCTCTTCGCAGATAACAGCTGACGTCCACGCCGAGGCTCAGGCTACGGACGTCGAACTGCAAGAACTTCTTAACGGCGGATCCTCACTACAGCTGCAACAAGTCCCCATACCTGGATTGACAACGACTATCTACTGCGACATGTCAACAGCATGAAGCAGGCCTTACGTGCCCCTTTCTTATCGCCTCTTCAACCATCTGCATAATCTCAGCCATCCCGGCATACGCGCCTCTACACGCCTCGTGGCCGACCGCTATGTCTGGCCCTCCATGCACCGTGATTGCCGCACCTGGGCGCGCTCCTGCATTCAATGCCAGCGCGCTGAAGTCACGAGGCATGTCACTTCACCGCTCGGAGCATTCCCCCAGCCCTCTGGACAGTTTCAGCACGTCCACCTTGATATCATAAGGCTCTTTCCTCCAGCTGAACCTTATCGCTACTGCCTCACCACCATCGATCGGTATTCTCGATGGCCTGAGGCATGGCCCCTCGAGGGAATCACCGCGGACGGCGTCACCTCGGCCTTCTTTGCCGGCTGGATTGCTCGTTTCGGGCCCCTCGCCGCTTCACCACCGACCAGGGACGACAGTTCGAATCGAACCTTTTCAGGCTCCTCGGGCTGACCATCGGGTTCGAGCGCTCGAGGACCACCAGCTACCACCTGTGTGCCAACGGGATGATCGAGCGTTTCCACCGTCAGTTCAAAGCAGCCATCATGTGCCATCCGGACTCAACCTGTCTCGAAGCCATCCCAGCCGTCGCCCTAGGTATTCGCGCCACCTTCAAGCCGGACATTCAGGCTACATCCGCAGAGCTCGTCTACGGGGAACCACTCCGTCTCCCAAGCGAATTTCTTGCTGCACCGACATCCAACAATGAGATATCAGATCCCACCGATTTCGTTGCCCGGCTCCGACGCTCCATCGCTGCCCTCCGCCCGCCACCTGCATCACACCACCGCAAGACTGCCCCTTTCGTCTTCAAGGATCTGGCACTGAGCACGCACACTTTTCTCGACGACGACACCGTCCGCAGGCCTTTCCAGCCACCTTAAAGCGGACTCTACTCAGTTGTCCGTCGAGACGACAAAACCTTCACCCTGCGTGTTAACGGGAACGACGTCCGCGTCTCTATCGACCGGCTGAATCGAGCCTAGATAGATTCCGCCGAACCAGGAAATACCAAAAAAAGACGAACTGCGCAACAAGAACACGGACGAAAGGGAGGCAGACACACACTAACGCAGACTTACAACTTTACTAAAGGAAGGAATACAAGGCAAATATATATAGCGATCCCAACGCACTTCAAATCTGATCAATATGGCACGTGACAATCTGCCCAGGCGATAAACAGACCACACAAGAACCAACGCTTACAAGACAATCTTATACCGGGCCGGCCCTTTCTATGAAAACAAAAAGCAAAGGAACGCTTAGCGACAGTGCACTCTTGAGAATTACGCGTTCTCCAAAGTAAGAAAATTCAAAACAAAACCACACCACTGTAGCCATCTGATACCACTGAAGCTCGAACCGCTTGCAAGCGCAGGTGCTGACACCAAAACCAAGAGACGAAGCACACCCCCTTTTGAAAGCAAACAAAACGGGAAACAAGAACAACCACATCGGTTATCGTCAAAATCAAAAAAACAAAAAAAAAACAAAAAAACAAAAAACCAGTGAAAAAAGGCACCAGGTCAAAAGGGTAAAAACACCAAGAATCAGCTCAAGAAGCTACGTCACAAAAACAGTGAAAATAGGCACCAAGTCATTTAAAAAACAAAAAGATGAAAGACGGGACAACAGTTTAAGACAACAACGGTTTTAAAAAAGGGGGAGGGGTGAATGAAATCCGAAGCGTAGGAAAACATCTCAAACCATGACAGAACCGAAACAAAACTGAGATCACTAATCAAATGAACAACGAAAGCATCAAACGCAATCAGGAGGCACTGCTCAATCACCAGGGCACAAACAGGCCACTAGGCTACACATGCCCCCGCAAAAACGAAAATTCTTTGGATGATAAGGAAATGGAAGCCTTGCTAATACAGTTGTCCGTGGTGCCGATGTAAAAAGTTTCGACGACGAGACGCTCCCATTTGTCATTCAATCTGGCCAGAAATTCCGTCTTTTCGAACCATGGTACACAGTCCCGTTGCTTCATTTTTGTGCAGTCCGCACAATGCTTAGCCAAAAACCCTCCATCGTTGTTTGCCACGCTCAACCGGTGCTCCCTTGCTCTTTCATTAAAGCATCTGCCGGTTTGGCCTATGTAGACTTTTCCGCAACTAAGGGGAATGCGGTAAACAACGCCGGAAACGCAATCTTTGAACTTCCTTAGATGTTTGATTTTGCAAGGGGTCTTCTTAGTGTTCTTCATCATCACGCACACCTTGGACAGTCTGCATGGAGCCGAGAAGACAACGTTGACGCCTCCTTTTCTCGCCACTTTCTTGATGTTGTGCGAGAATTTGTGGATGTATGGAATGACATGGGCCTTCTTTTGCTCGGCGTCTACTTTGTCTTTGCGTTCTCTCTTAATTTTTTGAAGCACATTTTCACACACACTCGAAATGACGTGCGGAGGGTATCCAGCTGCTTGCAAACGCTGAAGCTGGTACTGGAAGCTCTCTTGGACTTTGTGGTCACAGGACTTTTTTAGGGCCGACTCAACACATAGGGAAATGATGCCTCGCTTGACCAACTTCGAATGGGCACTAGTGTAGGGAAGCAAAGCCTTTTTTGACCTGGGTTTGAAGGACCAGCACACACGCTGTTTGTCAAAGTGCAGATCTAAATCCAGGAACTGAAGATGACCGTCAAGCGGTAGCTCACTGGTAAACCGGAGCCCGAAAGATTCAGATGAAAATGCCGAGAGGATCTTTGAGGCCAAATCCTGAAGATTGCCGTCCCCCGGTGGGGTCAGGAAGATTAGGTAGTCATCGACGTACCTGCACACGCGGGTGACAGCCATCCCTCGCAGCTTTTCTTGAAGACGTCGGTCAAAGGATGACCCCTCCCCCTTTTTTAAAACCGTTGTTGTCTTAAACTGTTGTCCCGTCTTTCATCTTTTTGTTTTTTAAATGACTTGGTGCCTATTTTCACTGTTTTTGTGACGTAGCTTCTTGAGCTGATTCTTGGTGTTTTTACCCTTTTGACCTGGTGCCTTTTTTCACTGTTTTTTTTTTGTTTTTTTGGTTTTTTTGGTTTTGACGATAACCGATGTGGTTGTTCTTGTTTCCCGTTTTGTTTGCTTTCAAAAGGGGGTGTGCTTCGTCTCTTGGTTTTGGTGTCAGCACCTGCGCTTGCAAGCGGTTCGAGCTTCAGTGGTATCAGATGGCTACAGTGGTGTGGTTTTGTTTTGAATTTTCTTACTTTGGAGAACGCGTAATTCTCAAGAGTGCACTGTCGCTAAGCGTTCCTTTGCTTTTTGTTTTCATAGAAAGGGCCGGCCCGGTATAAGATTATCTTGTAAGCGTTGGTTCTTGTGTGGTCTGTTTATCGCCTGGGCAGATTGTCACGTGCCATATTGATCAGATTTGAAGTGCGTTGGGATCGCTATATATATTTGCCTTGTATTCCTTCCTTTAGTAAAGTTGTAAGTCTGCGTTAGTGTGTGTCTGCCTCCCTTTCGTCCGTGTTCTTGTTGCGCAGTTCGTCTTTTTTTTTTGCATTATGATCAACCAACTAGCCCGACAAGTCCTGCAGAAAATACCAGTGCACCCACAGGCGTCCATCCACGACCCCCAACATCGCAGCCTGCTTCTGTAACTACACGCTATGGACGTCGGCTACGCTTTACAGATCTTTACAAGCCCTCAGGGCTATCCACTCCGCGGGGGGGTGATGTACCGACACACTGCGCACATTTACACGCAGCCTCCTACTTTTTATCATCCGGCCCAGCGTAACACTGCCACACGCTGGACTGCATTACCGATAAATCACAGCGCCACCGCTACGTCATCCGAGGCATGCGTCACCGACAGTGGCTACAAAAACAGGCTGCCCGGTCAGGAAGAGGGCTTCTTTCCTTCCGCTACCGAGACGAGACGAGCGAAGCGTTGGTATGCTCGTTCGCTGCCATCGCTAATCGAGTAAACAGTTGTTACGTTTTAATTTGGGATTCGTCCTTCAGCAGAAACGACATCCCACACACTCAACATACAAGTAGTATTGCAGCTAATATAGCAGAAACATGAGTTATACCTTACGTTATATTTGATATCTCTATCGTTTCTGATGAATTATCAGTTGTATTTCTATTCATTTCGCTGAATTTCTACGTTCAATGCTTGACGAAAACCTTCGCCTGCTCAAATCAAGATTTGAGTTTTTGGCATCGGTCTCAAAAAGAAAATTTAAGAATACAGGAATGGTCTATCTCCGAAAAGGCTTCACAGTGTGCATAAATAGCCAGAAACTACAAAACGTGCGCAAAATTACGGAAAACGCAAAATAAATTTGTGTAAGGGGTGAAAGCAGGAATTCACAACATCAGAATACGTTTGATACGCAAAATAACAAAATGCACATAACGCAACTATGTGTAATTAGAACTCTGTTAGCTGACGCCGTTTTCTCACAAGAAACCTTGTGAAAAATAATGTGCTACTAGAGACTTATTACGCGAGGAATTAATGGCCTTCCATAGACGGAGTAGTGGCATGTTTTTATCCGTTTTCCTGCGTTATCACAGTGACGGCGGTGGAAGATTGCGGGGGATGGCTGAAAGTAACCGTGGAGTGCTGGGCGATGACGCAGCTTATGAAATAATGGTAGACGAGCTGGCATTACCGCTGTGCACGCTGTTTTATTCCTATGACGCTGGTGAAACATGCATAATCTAAAACTATGAAGCGAACAGTACTGATTTGCAGGAACTTAATGTTGTTTATGACACATAATCGATAAGAATTCCACATGGCGGAAGCGTACTCAGTTTTTGGGCGGATCAGTCGGACATAAAGAAATTTCTCGAAGGTGCGAAAGTGCGCGATCAAGGTCACGCCTAAGAAGACTGACTGCGCGGTTCGCTGATGTTGAAGGCAGAATTTACGGAATTTTTTTATGATATACTCCAATGTAATCTTAGATGCTTTATTTTAGTAGGATGCTTTATTTTAGACACCTAATTTTAGTACGAAGTTTTCTTCTTTCTAGTTCACGGTTAGACATTCGGATACATAGGTGCGGTATTCGCTTCCGGCCGCTAAATAATTTATTGAATTTCATCAACCGAGCCACAGTTTTATTTTTAGGTTCAATTTCGCTTTCATCAACCGAACCGAACCATGGTGTGTAGTCGGACTTTAGGTCACGTGAGGCACAAAAAAAACTGTAATACAAACGCTGATACATAGTTTTAACTCACTACAACACTTAGACCAATCTACTTCAGGAGCTGTAAAGAGAACGAACGATATATAGGCAGCAATATTGTCGGTTATTTCCTGCCTCACGTGACCTGAGCAACCAAATGACACAGCCATTGTTAAGTTGATGAAACCGGAACCGAAACAGATTCAAGAAGAAATTCGTTTATAATTAATTTGGCAGTCGTGGGTGACTATCAAGGGGTGCTTCAATTAAAATAACGCATAAAATTTGCTGTCTATAGTCCTTTAACTTTATAAAGACAAACGTTATAAGAGCGCTTGGACCATTTTGTGTCGAGTCAGCCGTAGTGGGCGGCCGGCATGATTTTAATTAAGTCCCACGCGTCAGCGACAGCCATAGTTACGGAAAAGTCTGCAGCGAGCAAGCCAAAGTGGAAGATATTTTCGCTTGGCCAACAGCCATCCGTTCACCACAGTGCCAATGGCAGGAGTGCCGGGCTTCGGCGGCTCACGTGAACCTGTCTGTTCGGCGGAAGCGTGCGCATAAGTATTGTTCTGCCTTTAAAAATGTATTTTTCTCTCTCTCTCTCTGCCGTCACGGACTCGAGCCAACACAAGCTGCAGCATCCCGCAGGCTTCGTCGTATACTGTGCGGGTGCCACAGTTGCTCCGGCAGGTCTGCGGACATCTAGCTTCCAGAGGACCCAGATTTTTTCACTTATTCCGCAACGTGTCTGGTTGTGGCGGTAAAGAATCGAGATCACAGCTAGGAGTTGGGGAGCACGCGGTTGGCTCCGCAATCTCCTCTGACGGTTCCAAATCTTTTGCTTCTCCAGCTGTCCCTGTTTTGTGTCCTCGCGCGAATGTGGCAAAAGGGAGGGTAGAGAAATGCTACCCCGCACTTAACGAGCCCGTGAAGTGGTCCAAGACAGGACAAAATTGCCCCTTCGAATTCAAACTTTCTCTGTGGTAAATTGGTGTATGAATCTTCAAAACTTCAGGAGTTCTGTCTCTTCACGGGCTCACGCCAATGATAATTGTTAATTTTTATGGTGCATGGACAGCAATAGCCTAAGAGCGCAATGCGAGAAGGAATTTTTCGACTACCCATAATGAGGTCAAAGACCCATTATCCAAGTAGTTTCATCCCAAATAAACCGAGCACCAGGCCAGGGGAAAGCTTGTACCCATTGTATCACCGGTGGGTACCCGGCGGCACTGGGGATCGAGCCCCGCACCTCCCGCACGTGAGGCTCATGCTCGACCCCTTCGCCACCGCTCGCACAAATGAAGGAAGGAAGGCCTCAGACGTTGCTGGCACATACCCACTACGGGGCAGTGGCCAAGACACAGGCGGTTAATTGCTGGATCCAGGAAAGTTTTGAAGGGAAAAAGAGTGGTAATAGGATGTAGTCTGATAGATTGGAAGACGGAAGGACAGGGGTCCTGTTAACTTGGAGATCGAAGACGGGACAATGGCTTAATGTGCATAATAGTACACAATGCCTGTAATGTTGCAATGTCGTACTGATTGAGAGCGGGAAAAAGAAATTAGAATGGGAGTCGCTGCGTTTCTTGAAGAAAATTTTGCGCAGCAGAGCGCACACTCCTGTCGCTTCGTCCAAGCAAATAAGTGCCAATGGAAAGAGCAACCGCGGAGGACACAGGCAAGCCCAGTTGATGAAATGGAATTTGCAAAAGACGCTTCCTCAAATTAGAGAAGCGGCGGCAGAAGAGCAGGAAGTGATCTATTGTTTCAGGTTCGGCACAAAAAGGGCACAGTGGGGAAGCTGCCAGTCCAGAGCTGTGAAGGTAGAAATTTAGAAGGGGAACCCGGCAACGCAAGCGCGTGAAAGAGACATATAGTCTGCGTGAGCGCCAGTCTTTGCTACTCCAAGGATGCAGAAGATGCTGATATTCGGGAGACGATGTAAGAGCCGAGGCAGCAAATTCCTGAAATATTGTGTAGCTGCGAAACCTCACCGCAGCTGTATATGCACACGATGGCAGGACAGCAACAATTGGGCCGCAGAGAGAGGCTCTTTCTAAGGAATCTGCCACCTCATTTAAGTGAAAACCCATGTGACCTGGTACCCAAAGCAACATTACCGAATTTAAAGGAGCGGAATCAGGAACGTAAATAGGCGTAATGCCCGAGACGCAGTGGGTGAGGATAAGGAAGAGCAAATGGACAAAGAGTCTGTCATAACCACGACCTGGGAAAACCACGACCGCGCAAATGCGAGCTGCAGCGCATCGCAGGATTCTTCGTCTACTGTGCGGGCACCACACACGAGTAGTAAACGGCTGCTTATGCGTCCAAAACATATGGATACGGCAATCTTCATTAAGAAAACGAATACCTATCTACAAATTAGCAAATGTATTGGGGTCAATACTAACAACAGGATATACCATATGGTGTTACATTTAAAACAGCTGTTCCATTTAGAGCCAGCTATTTCGTTCATGCGCCGAAAACGTATACCAAATCCAGTCCACGACGATCACGTGCGAAGCAAAAGAAGAAGAAGAGGAAATAAGAGCTGGCACTGACACCGACAAACCTATGTTCATTTCGTTGTTCCGTTTTGTTTATTTCTTCCGTCCTCACCATTCATTTTAATTTCGTCCAGGAATTATTAACCTCAAAAACTCTCTGCGCCCCCAATTTTTGGCTAATCCCCCTATGCGGGCATATGCCATAGTATGAGGACAACAACGACAACTATGTGACGCATGCGGGGAAGTTGAATCGGGATAGACCATTGTCTCCTCTACTGTCTAAAGTTCGCACTTAGCGAAAGATTTACCTGGAGGTTCCTCTCTCCAGCTTAGGGTTCCCGTTATCTCTGCCAGTGTTATTATTGTTCACCGCGAGCGTCAAAAGATTTGCATTGGGTTCAATTTGTGGGATTCTCTATGACTACATAAATACAAGCGGTAGGTTAATTTGATAACTCTTTTAAAATTCTCCGAGCTCGAAATAACTTTTTCCAAATGTTTCAAAACAAAAAAATAAGAGTAGAAGTGAGTTGTTTTTAGCGCTCCGGCAAAGCTAGCAAGATTGAGTATGCGCATGCAGAATCTTCCGCGGGCGCTGTGTTCAGTGTCAAATTTTGTAGGACCGCTCGTACCTCGCCTTGACGACGTCCGAGTCGGGGTGCGGGTTAGCCCTGCTGGCGAACAGATTGTCTACACACTGCAGTCGTGGTGACGTGCTAGTGAATCTGTTCTGAAACCTTTTGGGAAGTTTGTTGGCGCAAATTTCTTCTTATGCACGAGCTTCGTTATCGTTTTCATGAGCTCCGATTATGAGTCTGTGTTGGCCGTGCCCAGCGTGGCCTGCAAGCATATGCGTTGCTTTAGCGTTCAATTCTGTTTTTACTATCTCCGGCGCCTGACCAAACTTACACGCTTCACACAGAGTAAGTATGCTGGGATCAAGGTCCGGAGCTGATTAACTTTTGTAATTTGTTTAGTCGCTCGGTGAAGGTCTGCCCAGAGCTACTTAATCAAGAATCCCAGAGGCACCCCTCTCCAAAGAAGCAGGCAGACATTTTATTATGAGCGTTTTTCAACAGCCAAATTCGCCGTGAAGAACACATACTAGGTCAACTGCTAACACCATACAATAACAAAAAAATCACTGTAAATCAAAATCACAAAGAAAATGAGAAAACAAACGTCCAAAGAAAGCAAAAAACAGAGCATTAAAAGTGGCAAATCAAGGTAGCGTGTGCGTGTTATCAAACGTCGATTTATAGGTAGCTTGCAAACGAGTTATTGGAAAAACAGCAAACATGTCAGGATAAAATGTGTCGAATAATTTGATGGATTTTCTCTGAAGCACAGCAAATCGCAGTAACGGCAGTAACTGGTCACCGTCAACGGACCCGCGCACATGGAACTTTCTGAAAACATGCTTGTCACGCACGAGTCGCATGCAATGAGGATATCCATACTGATTGCTGCTAAGAGAAAATCAGTCATAGAAACGAGGGCGGCCATTATAACACCAACCATGAATGTGAGTTTGCGGTGAACATTTTCAATTGTAGCGCTATAGCTGCCAGAGACGTAATTCCAGGCTGTGCAGGTGCGAACTATGCACGTACTGGTACCACGACAGGTGGTATTGCCTTGAAGGGGCACAAAAGAAGATTTCTAAGTGAGGCTAGACTGATAGGCTAGGCTTACCTGTTAGCAAATATGTCATTTTTGGTGACACTAATGCTTTCATAACGCAGAAAATTGCTTAAAAGCGAGGTGAACGTGGCGCCACCACTAGAAGGTTCGCGCAGCGGCGGCGACTAACGTATTCAAGTGGGAACACTAGTTGTCCGCCTCAATGGGCATTTACCGTCGCAATGCGAGCAAAGCAGCTCGGCGGGCATAGCCGAATGTGCGTGGGGTCTTGTAAGCAAAACAGAGCAAAACGCACGATGGAGAGACGAGTTTGTGACAGCCACGAGCGCTGAAGCTCTCTCCTCTCAATCTGTGCACTCAGTCTGCATCAAGCCGCTGTACGCAGGGAGTTCAAAACCGCAAGCTCTCAACGGCGTTCACGCTGTGTGTGCTTGCTACTTCGCCGGCGAAGTATCGGAGGTAGGGGTCGGGCGGTGCACATAAGAATATCCCAAATACTTGTCAAAGTGGGGTACGCCGCAGGGCTCGGTCTTGTGCCCCTTGCTTTTAAATACCGCGATGCATGGCTACGCTCCCTAGGAAGCTGGACCGCATACAGGGAGTCAGACACATACTGTACGCAGATGACGTCACGATCTGGACGAGTCGATGGTCGAACGGGCAAATTGAAGCTGCTCTACAGCAAGCGGCGGATGTGGTGGATGCGCATACTTGCGGGGCGGGCATAGAGTATTCACTGCAGAAGTCGGAACTTAATGGTTATTCTAAGAACAGTGAGCCAAGCCAGTTGGCACCGATCAGAATGTTCGGGGAACGAGATCCCCGGAGTTGGTACCATACGCGTGTTGGGAATGCAGATTGCGGGGAACAAACAGCAACGATATGCTGAAAATTACCGCGGTTGTGTATTAACGTGTGATAGGCCCATTTATGACGCGTGGCTGGCGACGTCACTTTTGAATAAAAAAGTTCACGCAGCGGCACATGATGCAAGTGTCTGTTGAATAACGAAGCTGAATAGCGAATGCGAGCAAAGGAAATGTAAAACAAAGCTTAGAGGAGTGAGGTGGAGCGCAATAATGGAATGAAATACTCAGTAATTGAGTTTGCAGCTTTTTTTTTATTGCAACGCCAGGGTAAGGTCACCTAAAAGTGCTGAAGTACTTGACCACTGACATAACGACCCATTAGGTGAGCGAGATTGAAAGCTTGGTTGCCAGCGAGCACCGTACTCTTAAAAAATAGTAAAAAGGTAGTAAAAGGTAAGTGCAGCAGTTTCTATGACTTTGTTTTGCTAATCTTCGCAATTTACTACCCTCTTCAAGTTACAGTTAATAGAATTAGCCCTTGTTGGCTTTTTACTATGGTCGCTAGTAGATATCTAGTTAGTAACCGTTCCTTTATACCTAAAATAAAATCAAACAACATAACTCACACAGACTTCCATGCGAATAAAGTGGTTTTGTAATTAAACATTTGTGCAGGGGCGTGTGATTACGTAAACTTGTTTCTGCAATCTCAACTTCATAATTAACGCTGGTATCTTAGCTAAATGGGTCAGAGCCACTAGCCCGTATCTGAGAGCCGTATTTATGGAGTAAGACTGATAAATAATTTTTCTGTGCTTGTGCTTTTCTGGCGTTCTGAACATTTGTGTCCCCCTGGTAAGGTTCTTTGATGCCATCACCTCGCAAAATTTGTACAGGTAATGCGTGATAAGCGTAAACCTAAGTGTGTGATTTACGGCCAGCACGCTATAATATATCTCTGACTGGTTTCGGGAATTAAGTTAAATTGACTATGTAGCTTCTTTTATTTTCCAGTAGGCACAAAGTCACGCCAGCGCACCGTACGAAAAACGTAGCAACATATGAGAATGATTATATTCGTTTTCCTAGTAAATACTACTAGCTTCCCGTTAGTAACTGCGGGTAGCAGCTGTTACTAACTCAATTGGTTAGTAGCTGTTACTAACCTTCCTGTTAGTAACTTGTTACTAACAGGGTAGTAACATATGTGACAATCGCTTACTACCCCAAAGTTAGTATTAATACCTTTTTTCTAAGTGCGGAGGGCGCTAGGCAATCCCCACAACTACTGTAATGGTCTTTCTGTACTATTTTGCCTAATAATTCCTTCCTGTGTTCGTATGTATTATAGCCAGTTCAGTGATATTTCCTGAGTACCGCGCTTTAACTTGCGCCCTCACACGTGTTCCGTTAGTAGGCCGGAGTGTAATCTGTAAAGAACTACGTTGGCGTCTACTCTTGCATTACGTACGCATGCCTTACTTCAGCCTTACAGACAGACTAGCTATACATTTGCGCTTACGTCAGGGAAGTAGACTCCAAGGGGAGATAGGCGTAGGAAAGGGGCGCCAATGTGGAGATTGAGTTTAGGAAAGTTTCTGGGTTACGGTGGCCGCATTCGGAGTAAAAAAGAACTTAATGGCTATCAATAGGAGAGCTTTTTGTGGAACATTGTACGTAACATGACTGGTGGTGACTTTACTGGCTTATATGCAAATTACTCTCCACAGCACTAGCACACCAGCACGGAGCAAGTTACTGAGGATTCTTAGTCCAAAATCATCCAACACCGAGGTAGAACGTGTAGAAGATTCAAGGTAACTTTACCGCCTCGTGAGTGCTGGTATGTGGATACTGGGTGCCATTTACAAATAAGAAAGTTTAGTTTTAGTTTGAGCTTTAACGTGCAAAAGCGACTGAGACTATGAGGGACGCTTTAGTGGAGGACTACGGAAAATTTTGAACATCACTGACATCGCTCACTGCAAGGGCCTCTAACATCACGCCTCCATTGAAATGTAACCACCGCGGCAGGAATCGAACTCGCAGCATTCGGTTCAGCAGCCGAACATCATAGCCGCTAGGCCACAGCGGCGGCTTGCAAATAAAAAAGAATGAGTGCAAAACGAATGCGTCATTTAATCGTGTGTGTTTCTGTACGAATCACGTTATTCATTAACATGGATGACCAAAGCCTTGCGGCATGACAGGAAAGCGGCGCTTGTAGCAATGGCGCCTAGTAGGAAAAGGCAGCCGTGTAATTCTGGTTCTCGGAGAACATCCAGTCCGGCAGCCGGTGGAGGTCGCTGCTGAGGTTGACCGTCAGCAGGATCATGATTAGAGCCGTGACCTTCACTGCGAAGCCATTGAGTAGCTGCAAGGAGGAGACGGGCAAAGAAAAATAAAAGACCACCTGCAAACCAGCCTTTGTGAAGGCCGAAACTAAGCATTACACTATTGTGTACCTCATGTAACTGACTACCCTCTAGTCGCCTCTAGTCGCGCATGGTAAATATAGTACCATAAAAACTCCAGGCTATTTTTTGCTGCACCTGGATTACCGCTATTGCATCAAATGCAGAAGGTTATCCCTTTATTGGGCACCTACCAGGCACTTTTACGTTGCGCTTTTCTCAAAGGAGGTGTCATGCAGGCACACGTATTCTCATAGGCTATCACCTGAGCTTTTTGATAGAAGGCTGTTTTTTTTTTGCAATGCAGATGAGCTTAGAGCGGTTTTGATGAGCTCGGCTGCCACTGAAGCACGTATCTTAGGCTACTAGCTCTGTAAGGGACATTGGCGGTTTCAGGTTCAAAGCATAAGCAGAGTGGCAGAGTAGGGACAATATTTTCTAGCAATTTTGTTTAAAGTGGCCAAATATCAGTGTGACTAAGTAAACAGCACGTGGCGAGGCAAACTGCCATTTGCAGGCGCATCCGCTATGTGCGCGGCGCCGCCGTCAGCCACCTTTATAGGGCGGTAGGCCGATCTTAT
Source organism: Amblyomma americanum (assembly GCF_052857255.1). Lineage (NCBI taxonomy): Eukaryota > Metazoa > Arthropoda > Arachnida > Ixodida > Ixodidae > Amblyomma > Amblyomma americanum. The sequence goes on from NC_135504.1 coordinate 89,853,864, forward strand.
GTCTATAAAGATCTTTAGGCGGATTAAACGCGTCACCTTTCTTCGTTATCCGTCATTGTCGGCCCACTAGTGCGAAATGGGCGCGGAGCCTGTTTAAACAAGCAGATAGCGAAATTAACTAGTTTTGTCACGGGCAGTGTGACGTCGTCTCCCGTAGCCTGCGTCACTGGGTGCAGCAAAATGTAAACGAGGACCAAATGAACGCAAACTGAAAAAGGTGGTCAGAAATGGCGGTTCCAGTGGTAGATGGACGTCTGTACTGGTCCACTTGTTCCTCTGACCAGTTAGGGAGAGAGAAAATGACATGATAAGAGAGGTCGGAGGAGGATTATGATTGCATAAACAGTGGTCCGGATTAAACCCGGTGTAATGAATTGCGGACATTAATACACTTCACGAGAACGAGTCAGACTTTCAAGTCGCATCGTACTTATTACGCCAGCCTCTCTGCTTGAAATTTACGAATCTCAAGTTGTCAATTTTTTGGCAAATCAGGGCAGCTCTAGCAATGAAGCATGCATTTGAGATGACGGTGAAGGCATCTATATGGCACTAGGAATGCCCTGACTTGGCAGTTTATTAATAAAAAGCAGATGCCGTAATGAAACATTCTCGCGATGCTTTTTTCTTAAAGATCAGTGCCGAAAATTCCTTGCGCAAGGGTACTGTGTTCATCACCTACCGTCAATGCTATTGAACTGATGCACAGGATTTCGCACAAACCTTCCTTTTCACAGAGAACAGTCTTACTCTATGTCACGCCTCCTTTGTATATGTGATGGAGAGGAAGGTAAGATGCGCAGATGTAGAACCGCTAAAAAGTTCGGCGAAGCGCCTCACCAGCTGCACGGGTCCGACGTCGATCATGTTGCAGAGCACGGCGATGCCGACACCCGATGTCGGCAGCACGAGCGATGTGGATGCAGCCACCGCCACAGGGTTAGCGAAGTAGAGGGGGTTGCAGGGCGTGTCACCGCCTGCGCATTTCAACGTGGTTCATGGATCACTCAGACACAGCAGGCATTGGCAGTTTGCAGGCAGGGAAATACACCACGATTGATTTGCAGACTTGGGCTTGAATGAGTGGCTAGCGAAAAGGGTTCAGATTAAATCGAGGACAACGCAGCCAGCTGTGGAAAGTAAACTGATAGGTTTAACATTATTAGACAGAAAGAGGGAAAAGTCGGTCTGAGAACAAACAAGGCCTAAAGAGATCCTAGTCGAAATCAAAAGGAAGAAATTCGCTTGGTCAGGGTCTGTAATGCGATGAAAAGGTAACCAATGGTCCTTAAGGATAACGGACTGAATTCCAAGAAAAGGTAACCGTAGCAAGGGGTGGCAGAAAGTAAGATGGGTAAATGAAATTAAGAAGTTTGCAGGGAGAACGTTGCCGAAGCTGGCAAAGGAAAGAGTTAATTCGAGGGATATGGGAGAGGAATTCGCTTTCCAGTGGGCGTAGCCAGGCGGGATGATAATGAATTGTGCAACGCGGGAAAACATTAAGCCCTAACTAGGCGAAAGTGTTATCAACGCCTATTGACAAATCTAGCAAAGTTGCCCTCAAGAATTGAAAACATCACAAAAGTGCCAAAAAACTTCAACTGCGAAGATCAGTACATTCACATGAATACAGATTTGGCGCGCGTGCTACATACTTTACACCAGTTGTATGGGCTTGCAGTTCGTTTATTCAGGTGCGCGAAAGAAACAGCCCGAGGTTTCTCCAGACGCATGACCGATTTTATTGTTAGAGTTCTTGTACAGCTCCCAACAAAAGTACACATCCCAAGGGTTTCGGTAACAAAAGTAAGAACCTAAGTGTTATTGCATTTATCCGATATATGTAATTTTATGTTATAAGTCATAACTCCGCTATATGTAATGTTTACGGGGGCTATTTTGTGATATATTCGGCATATATTACTCAAGTCTTCAGTGATTGTCTTTAGTGCTTCAAATTGTACCTCTCATAATTTCTTCTTGCTCATCGTTTTTGTAAGTCTCCTGAAATCGCCAGAACCTCTATGCTGCATACGATACGCTTCTATAACAATTCTATCATGATTCTAAGTCCTGCAACTTTTTTCCTGGACTATTATGATTTTCTAGCGTCAAGCTTTATTTCTCTCAGTGGGTGAACATTCCTGCAATATCTCGCGATCAGCTTAGACATGAACGTGTCTAACCATGCGCTGCAGATTGGTCCTTTTTCCGAAGCATAATACCTGTCGTTAGTCGCGCGATGCATCCCGTGGCGGGACTGGACCAATCACAGATGCTATAAAGAACTAAAGTAGAAGCGCAAGCCTACATTTATTCGAGTATAGTGTGTGCCAAATACAACGTTGACGGCGACTGGCAGCAGCAAGGAGAGGATTGAGGAGTTGCTAACAAATTCGGTGACTATCGAGGCGGACACGGCCAGGATGGACTGCTTGACCAGCAGTCCCGCCGTGCTGCATTTCAAGTACGCCGTCAGCCACATTCCGAAGCCGGTCTCTTGCGGGGGGGGAGTCGAAACTCGTCAGCACCTGGCAGATAGTGGGTTGGAGGCCGCTGGAAGAGGGTGCTCGCATGAATCTCCATTGTTCGAAACTTGTGCACGTGCTAGATACCGCAATGAAGACTTTCAAACGGAGCGACAACTGCAAAGATAATTTGGAAACAGTGAACAAGCGGCGATTCAATGGCGATTCAAGACAGATGTGCCGCAGGGTAAGCCCTACTTCCCTGCACCGGGACTAAGCTAAGTGGTGCGCGCGTAAGGAGTAAACACGAATCTACAGAAATGGTGCTTTGAGACCAAAACACAGGGTAAATGGGGCAAAGTTAGACATGTCTCGTTTATGGCGTAATATAGAGAAATTAGATTTGTTAAACGGCCAGTAGGTGCCGCTAAGCGTCAGCCCAATGGGTGTTGAAAAAGCAGCAGAAATCTCGCGATGCGAACTTCCGTAAAACATTCTGGTTGACCTTTGTACGGTGGCTGTTCCGCCAAAAAGGTGCGAAATTCTTTGGAGCCATGCAGAAACGTGGCTGTGAGTTACTGCAACAATGTACGAATTTGTGTTCTTAATTAACGCTTTGTGAACGCAGTCGCCGCGCACTGCGGCGTGATGTAACCAGATGCACGAAAGTAGCATTTCTACCTCTGCATGGCTCTACGTAGCCGTCGCCGCGACGCCGCCGCACCGCTTCTGATCTGCGTGTTAACTTCGTGAAGGCAGTTGCCGTCGTAGCGTGGCCCACGCTCCGCCTTAAGGGTATGAAGCCATAACTAATTGGTTAATGCCCATACAAGCAGAACTGGTCATTCTCTACTTAACATTAAGAGATCCTTGGAAGTCCTCATACCACTTCTGGCGCAGTGGTGCAGCGATTAAGCGCTCGCCACTGCCCTGGTGTGGCATGTGCTGCCAGCATTGGGACTTGTGCGATCCAGGTTGCGCGGAGCAATATCGCACGACCATTCATTAATTCATCCGCCACCTGCCAGTTTGCATGAGGATGCCATCTTTTAACTCGACAGCGTTAAATGCCCTGTTCACCAGAAAATACGGTGTCGGCGTTGTCGGCATCGGCGTTTTGAGCGAAAAATCACGAGCACAACTCTGGCAAGTGCCCAGAAGCCGGTGTACCTAGGAGACCGGTGGGCCACCTAAGCAACGTGACCTTGTGGGGTTGTCACAACCTTCCCACCCGATAGTGGGCAAACTGCCCACTGTAGAATGTGGCAGTTAATGATTGGTCACGAGAGGTTGGTTGGGAAGAGAAACCTGGGTCTGACAAGCAGCTGGACCAATGGCAGCACCTGCCGTCGGAGGGCAGGGGTACATCGTTTAGCCGCAGCGCCACTGCGCCATCAGTGAATGACCAATTCTGCTAATGTGGTCATTACCCTTTAACGCCATCGCGTCATACCCCTATGGCTGCAGCTTAAGTATCTCCTACACTTTTTTCTGAATTGTCATTTTCAGCAGTAGCTTAGTGAGTGAGCCTCATCTGGTCAACTGAGATTTGGAAAGTGTTGCCGTCCTGGTTAGCTCAGCTGGTAGAGCGACTGCTGCGGTGAAACGAAGCTGCCGAGTTCGAAACCCCGGACCAGGACGAATTTTTGTTTAACTGCGAAGGTTCTGCGAAGTTTCTGTATAGCTTTCCTTTGTAGATGTATAGCTGCGTTTGACTGGATGCAAATCAGTAATTACTCCCTTATTAGAGATTTAAAAATCTGCTCTAACCTTGACGACGAGCGAGATGGCGCCGCTGCCGGCGACGGTGATGATAACGCCCCAGGGCAGACTCCGCGCGAGGCCACCGACGCCTCCGATGGCCCTGTCATTGCTCCAGGGCACGGAGTAGGCCAGCACAAGGCACAGCATGCCAAGGGGGTGCCTGAAGAGGGGTGATGCGAGACCTCGGTGAGCTCTCGGGTCGAATCCTAAACCTTAGTCCTTTAGCGATAGAATGTCACTGAAACTTTTTTTTCTAACTAAGCACAGGCTCTCTAAGCAAGCAAGTATTCGTTCCCTCTTTCCCTGTTCATTTGATTTATTCCGAAAGCTGCAGGGCTTAGACCCTTGCTTTTCCTCATTTACAATAGCAAAAATTCTGCCAACATTACCTCTACTTGCGATTATTGGATGATGAGTGTGTTTTTAACACCCAAACATTAACAGCACTGACCTCAATATACTACTACATTTCCCGAATTGACACTTTGTGCAAACAATGGTTAATGTCTCTTAATATTAAAAAGACCTGTTTGATCTCTTTCCGTCACAGGTAATAGCACATATCTACTCTATAAGTTGATTCTTGATTTCAATCATACACTTTCTGCGTCCAAGGCGGATACTCAGTCGCTGCGTCGCCTAATAAGTTTCGGCTTACTTTATGGCCTCTTCTGCATGCGCCTTAAGCGAATCTCTCTCTCTCTCCCCCCCCCCCCCTCCCCATCGCACAGAAAGGCAGATGCTCTCCGCTGCATCGCATGCGACTGCCTCTTGTTCCAACGCTCGCGTACGGTAGAAAGGGGCTCCGCTGGCGTCGAGAAATCTACTCAGAACTTTAGGAGGCAGCCGCAGACTGCAGACAAAACTGCTGTCCGCGATCACGCACGTATACATCGTTGTAGACGTCTCGAGTGCGTCGCCTTCGGTGCGGTCTGTGCTTTCGTGAAGTGTACACGTAAGTTGCGAGTGATCCTAAAATTCATGCGTGTATAGCAGACATGCGCTAACGTATTTAATTCGTCACAACCTAGTGAAACACCGCATGCGCATTTCTCATCAAACGGCGCACTGTGCTGTCAAATATCGCCTGTGTGTCGATTGATTGCGCAATGTGCTTGCAGACTACTCTTATGATTGAGACGTGGTCACAGTAATTTTTACATTCCCGTACGGCATTCTGTGAGCTGTAAGCTGAAAAGAATCGGGGTAAGTTCTTTCCTACTGCCGTTTCTGTCGGCAAGAATTGCAGGCATGATCAAAACGAACGCACATAAGCAAGTTGAACGTTTCCCTCCGGGAAATGTGTTTGCCGTGAATGCAAATTCATCTGCATATCACATGCTACAGCTTCTCAATACAGAGAACGAGCACGAACGAAAGTTGCTGAACTCCGGCCCAGCGTGCCGGTGTATACCACGTACTGCACACACGTTGACCCACGCTGGGAAAATTGTCCTTAATGAACCAAATGAAAAGTGATGGTGGATGCATAACCGCCTATCCGCTGCCCATTGAAACAACCGAAGAGCAAGCGCTCGAATTGCGCCTCACAAATATCATACGTGTATTCATCCGCATGTCTGCATGAAAAGGTACTAAAAAAAACACATACATTTTGCAATTTCAGAACCCCCGCAGCCTGCACAACGTAACCGATTCGAAGGCAGGGAAGAGGGAACGAAACTTTCACTCGCCGCCTACAGCAAGCACAACAGAGCATGAATGCCGTTCTGAGGCGGCGATTCCGGACATGATGCATACAACGGCCACACGCAGCCTGAACGCACAAAATGATAATCTCATTCTTGTTTGCCCTGGCCTGGCTGCTTTTCTCGTATAGGTAATCGCCTATTAACAGTCGAAGTAATGTTCCTAGACAAAACATATAACTATGTTAACAGTGGCAGTTTTACTAATCCTCACGTGGCATCGTCACGAGTACGTCGCTTTTAAGAAGTTTTGTGGCTTATAAAAGCTACGTTTTCGTTAAGCAAACTTAACAGTCTAGCCAGACTTAGCATTGCCCCTTAGTGTCCCTTTGCCGTCAAAAGCTCCACACGGGCTATGAAGGAAGCCTTATAGTGGAGGACAACCGAAACATGTCGATCACATGGGGTTCGTTATCATGCACCGGCATCGCACAGTAAACAGCCGCAGCTGCATTCTACCTGCATAGAAATTCAGCAGCCGCTTCAAATATACCCTCAAGAGCCGTGCGCAACAGCGAGTAAGCCAGCGCTTTGGGCTGTAGCTCTCCCGTTGTTGAGTTTATGGGTGACTAAGTGGAATATGCTGCTTGTCAGCCGACTGATAAATGCGCCGCTTACAGTTCGTCAACGCTGGTCTTGACGCCCAATCGCTTCTCGGCGACGACGAGGATTACGATCCAGGAACCGAACAGCAGGAGCCGCAGGCATTCCACGGGCCTAAAGCATGACGAAAGAAAAATAACTGCTGTAAGGCCTTTTTATAGACTGCACAGTGTAGATAATTTTTTTTTCATATCCGGGCAAGCCGGCTAGAAGAAATATGAACAACAGTAGAGGGAACTATCATCTACTCCTCGTCATGTAAAGTTCACTGGGACGACGAATTCAGATCCGATACAGTGATTCACCTAAGACTTTACACGATTTTTAAAAATAGGTTTTTTGAGTAAGAACAGCGCTTTTATTGGCACAGCATTGGCAGCGGTGCGGTACATAAGAATACAACTAAGAAAGGCTAACTAGCAGGCCTGTTAACTAATAATAAATAGTTAACTTTATAACTATTACTGATAGGCTCCTTAATTAATGAGAGGCATGTCATCACCATCATCATCACCATCATCACCATCATCATCAGCAGCAGCAGCAGCAGCACCCTGACTACGCCCACTGCACGGCAAAGGTCTCTCCCATGTCTCTCCAATTAACCCTGTCCTTTGCCAGCTGCGGCCACCCCATCTACGCAAACTTCTTAAAGCTCATCCGCCCACCTAACTTTCTGCACCCCGTGTGTTTACAATTTCGGAAATGCGCTTACGCTCGGCACTGCACCCCAACAAATTTTGTCTTTTTCCACGAGTTACGTGCACTGGAGTGGTTGCTTTGCCTGCAAGCTTCTTGAAAGCACATCTATTTTGGCGCGATGTAGCCAGAATTTGTTGGGCGCTGAAGGTAACCACCTTTTCGAAATTTGAAATCTAATACTGATATTACATAAAGTGGGCGACACGCCTGTGAATAATTAAGGAGCCTAACAGTAATAGTCAAATATTAACTATTCAGTATTAGTTAATCAGCCTGCTAGTTAGCACTTCTTAGCTCTATTCTGATTTACTACAGCGCCGACAATTAGTGCCATGCCGAAAAAAGCGGCCTTCTAACTAAAGCCTATGTTTAAAAATTGTGTAAAGTCTTAGATGAAACATTTTGTATTCTACGAACAAGACAAGAAAACCAGGGTGTGAGGGCAAAGCACAGGGTTGCTGAATTGGGATGATGTGGACGTTCGAGTTGTCCACAAAAACGATAAATACGATGTATGAAAGAGCGTCAGTTTACAATTTCGAAATAACGAAACAAACACTCGCCGAGGAATTTTTCTTACTTCAAACTGGAGGGAAATCGAGCGGTGTAAAATTGAACTATTAAACCTTACTGCTGTTCTTTCGATTCACGTAAAAAAAAATTCGGTGGGCCCTTTAGCTTCGCCTGAAGGGTAAGGCGCGATAGCTTTTTAGGCGTAGTGTGTATTTAGGTGGTGCAATTCAGAAAACTAGTAAAGCGCAGGTCTACAATATGCAATTCGATTACTCATAAGAATGCGAAGCAAACAGTAAGAATGCGCAGCGAACACAGGTCGCGACTAACTGCAGTTAAGCCAAGAGAGAAAACTGACTCGTTCGGTTAAGGTCACTGCGAACTTAGTTCTGGCGGCCGCCGCCTGTTGGCGCCACTGAAGGAATCAATTGCTGCAAACTGCCACGCCAGCAGAGTAAGTTGGGATTTTAAAGCGATAGCATTTTGGCTCACGGCCAACACACGGTAAACACCGACGACGCCTGCTTTTGTGCATAACGGGGCCTTTAAAAATATCACTTTAAAAGACGCCTTCGAAAACCAAATAACTGCTCAGTATGAAAAATTATTTCGAAAACGAGCAGTAGGCGAACGTTGCAGTCTATAATTTTTTTCACCAAAAGTCAGTATCCTCTTTGCATCCGACATAAGCAAGCCTACATCACCCTGCAAATACACAAAAAACATGACATGCGCAGAAGTGCAAAAAACTGATTAGATATTATATCGATTGCATCATGTACTGCGGTAAACCAAAACCAGAAACAAATTGAAACCTGTGAATTACCCATGACAGGTAAAATGGCCGGTATTAAAACCCTAATAACGAGGAATTCATGAGACCGGAAGAAATGCCCCGATTTTAGAAAGATCAATCCTCTTTCATTCCTCCCCACCCACCTACCGAAACAATAAAAACTGAGAAAATTGCTGAGCATCGCGATGAGGATCCGTGTGCGTGGACGGCGAGAAACCGATTACGACCGCGCAGTTTCTGCGTTCTGGAAAAACAAACGTGGACGTAACGTAGCAATGACCAGTGATGCGCCATTACAGTGTTTGCCAGGGGCGCACATGCGTGGCCATATCCGCCAGGGCAACAGGGCGGCTAAGTTCAGACAGCGAAACTAAGAGGCCCAGCTATTTTCTGACCTGGCGACAGGGGTATTCCTGTGGTCGTCACGGCTGCCATTATGGATTTATCACAGGAGCGTGAGTTACAATGCGCCATGCGATGGGCGCATGTTTTTTCTACCGCTTGCCTGGCCGGTGAAGCCATAATTCCCCGCGCCACCCCTCTCCCCCTTTGGGGAGCCCTATGCAAAATACAGCAAGTAGGCTTTTCGGCGTGTCACAGGTGTGCAAAGCTATGTGGCGCAGCACAGGATTAAATACTTTTGAAACCAAAAAACCAGGTGTTATAAGCAGAGGCATTAGGTGTCTAGAACATTATGATAGGGGAAAAAAAACGCGCGCTACCTTGCTGCGATTGCTCGTAGCGTGTGGTTGGCCATCTCGGTATCACCCCGTGAGATACGTGGAAAAGGCGGCTAACAGAATTTTGCACTAGGCCCAACTATTAGCGTCCGAATATCACCGGTGCAAGCGATAAAATGCAGAGAAGACGGCGTTTGCGTCAGAAGCTTCGGTGCAGTTATCCTGGCACTTTAAACACGATGTTCCGAAAATTTGGCGAGATTTTTTATTCTGGCACGGTCAGACTAATATCACTGCTAAATATTCAGAATTTTATGAGTATTTGATTAATCCCGAATACTAAATTCTTTTTCAACATTTTCGAGAAACATAATAGAAATAATAGTAGTTGTAAACACTTTTTATTCAAACAGAGGAATTTGGGGCATGCCCCTGGGCCCTCTCACGGCCCCGCTGCACACAATCTTTGATGTGCCTACAGTTCAAGACCTCGGCAGCCCGTTCCATGGCGGGTTTGCGCTGTACCGGTCCTCGGAGCGTAGCAGGGTCTGCCATTCCTCTCAGGTGGTAAGGGGCTCCAGGCCGCACAGCGAATGATCCGCCAGGCATTGCAATAGTATGTGGGCGGGGGTGGCAGTGGGGTGGTTGCAGAGGGTGCAGGAGAGGTTGGAGCGAATTTGGTGGCAGCAGGACCTAATATAAGGCCCATAAAGTTTGCTGGTAATTGCCTACGGAGTAGGGAGGTGTAGGGCAGAGCTGTCTCTCGGCTCGGTAAGCCTGACGATCACTGAACATGTGGATACGCTCCCGGGAAAACTCAATGCGAGTGACGTCTTACCCTGCGTATCAGACCTCGGGATAAGCCGTCCATCCGACGTTTTTTTCCGTACACAGGCCAACCAAACTCCATCCCGAATTTTGGGATTACGGAAGCGAAAGTCAGAGCGGCCCTTCTGACTCTTCGTAATCCCTCCGCTCCAGGTGTTGCAAAACCTCAAACTACAAGCTCCGAAACCTGGATGGTCGTAGGTCACCCATATTACGGAGCAATTTAACAAATGCTGGACGGAGGGCACCCTGCTCCTGTCTGGGTGTCACGCTAAGATTATATTTATCCCCGAAGCAAACAAACCACTCGCGCTATTCTACCTCCGCCCAATATCTCTGACTTCCTGTCTCGGGAATCTTTCTGAACATGTCGTGAAGGCGAGACTCACTCAACACATGACGGACTAAGACCTCTACCCCACAGCATAATGGGCTTCCGTCTCCATTTGTCGGCGCAGAATACGATATTACTGCTCACCTGCGACATCTTTGACCGGTGATCGCGGGCCACACAAAGAGCGTCCTGGCTTTGGATTTGTCCAAAACCTTTGATCACGTTGACCGTGAGGCGGCCATGACTGCCTTCTCCCCTCATTTACATTGGCGTACGTACGTACCCTACATATGACCTTCCCTTACCAACCCCACGGCTTAGGTCCACTTTGGCAACGCATCACCACCCTCAATAGGAGTCGAATCCACTCGGGGCTTCGTTCTCCCCTTTTTCCTTTTGAGCACGACCATGATCCCCCTCGACGAAAAACAACTCACCACAATACCACCCACACTTCCGGCACACACTCTACGCTGATGATATCACGCTGCTGTGGACCCCCCCGCGGAAGTGATGGTGACACAGAGGACACACTACAAACCGCCGCCACATTCGCACAATGACACGCTCGAGGCATCGGATCCTCGCGCTCGCTTGATAAATTCAAAACTGAAAGTTCAGATCTACGTCACACACAGTCCGCACTGCATACACGCGGAGAGCCTAAGCTCTAGCGCTTATTATCTCTCAATGCAAGGCAGGCGCAAAAGTTTTAAATTCTTTAGTCTTTCGCTTTGAGGCGTGATGTTTTAAACGATCACCCCTGTTGTATTAGTGGGGCAACTGTTCATCAGATCATCTCATTCATCGTGGTGGCAGTAATTTCACATTCTGCCCATTCTTGTGAACCTGTTTTTTGTGTCCCTTACTCTGTCCGTCGTCCGGTATTTTGCGCTTCCTAGATTACAACTAACAATACTCGGCGGCCCCGCGTAACTTCAAGATGGCCCCCGAAATGCTGAAAAGACGAAGAAGCCGGCAGTGGTGCGTCACAGGGAGCTCCCGCTATTTCCGCAACCAGTAAAAATACGCACCCGATCTGCCCCATGCCTCGGCGTTTCCGCTGTAGATACATCTGGATGCTGGCGTCGGCGCGCTTGCTCAGCTCCATGTCACTGCGAGAAAGAGTGGAACATGCGAAACGCTGAGAGTCACTACGGATGTAATGGCGTAAGATTGTGTTTACATTGAGCAGTGTTCAGACGTTTTTAGCATACCGGAGACGCGCTAGCGTAGACGTATGCCGATTTACCGGACCCCTACTGCGCAGCGCAGTGACCCCGCCTGACACTAAAAATTCCAGTGCGCGTGCGCAGGAATAGCAGTAGTAATTGGTTTAATATTATTGTTATAAAAAGGAAGGGAAAAATTTTTTGCGGGCCCGGGATTAGCCATTGATACTGAAGCACCTGAGCTGGGGCAGCGGAATTAAGGGATAGCAGGCAGAATGGGCAAATAAAATGAATGAGGTGCGCAGGAGAATTGCGGTAAACAGGTATAAGTCTCCGTTAGTGCACCTCCGGTACGCTAAAACGTCTTTTGTCTACTGTCGCGTTTCTGAAACTGCCGCCTTTACCAGTCATTTTCGTTCTTGTTTCCTCGTTAACGCGGGCGATCCCGCTTTCCGGGCTGGAGTGTCTCCCTTGCCTCCGTCAAAGCGCCGGCGCCTGCGCCATTCCGCGCCTTTTCCGGACACCCGCCGGCTTTGGATTTTTCCCCTCCTTCCGGCGCCCCTGTCCCTCTTGCGGGGCGTGCCTGATTAGTTCAATGTTTGTCAGTGTGTGAATAAAAATGACGGCCAGGCTGTCGGCATTTGGACCCCTTATGAGCATTGATCCACGACACCCGACTATTCCTGGTGCCATACAGTTCCTTGCTCAAGCACCTCCGAGCTCCCAGAAAAGGAATATGTCGCCAGAGATAGCGGCCCTCCGGAGATGGGCAGAGCACTGTCACACATCTGTCTTGCAGATTCGATTCCGTTTTCAGACTGCGCCTCGCTCACGAGTCACAATAATTAGCGCACCAGGCTTTCGGTCTATCTCATAGCTGACCCTACTGGATTTGCTCGAAATAATAGAGCACTCTTTAAATCTGCTTCACTATCCGCGGAATACCCAGAGGCAATAAGCTACCCTAACCGACCGTGGTTCCTCAGTGGCTTCGGTTTTAGGCTGCTGCTCCGGTTGTCATGGAATGGAATGTCGGCCACGGCGACCTCGTTTTGATAGAGGCAGAATTACGAAAACGCTATTGTTCTGTGCGATGTCACCGCACTTTAAAGAATTCAAGATGGCATCTACCGATCCGTAGTACTTCACTACGGTGCCCCTATAGCGCACGAGTCGCTTCAAGACGTTAAACAAAGTCCAGGGTTTTTAGCAGAATTCTTAGAACTTTATTCGTTAGGCAGCTGTGGAATATTGTTAGGTACTGTTATAAAAATATTGACGATAATTGCCATTCTTCCAATGCACAGCAAAATTATTCTTTTAAAGTTTGTATATCGCTCGCATCGAGTAGTAAAGAGTGGCATAGGATATCAATCGTGAACGTTTTTGACGCTAGAAGACACGTTGATAGCCAAAAATGCAAGCCTGCTGAGGGGGGGAGATGTAATGATATATTGATTGTTATGGTGTATTGTTATATAAATAAAATGTTTTGATAAAAAACTTCTTGTAAAAGAATTCGCTTGTCCAGAGTATCGTGGTTTGCTCCACAAATTGCTATTTGCAAGTTTTGAGAAGTTCTTGGCTCCGAGTTCTTGCTTTGCCACTTGGCAGATGGAGCAAGACGCACTACTTTTATCGGTGACAGGAGATGCGCGCCTTGCAATGCAGTTAGCAGTCTTTGCGCTTAAGGCAATGCGTCATGTGATACACACTTCCACTGAAACGCAAAAACGTATTTACAGCGAGTAAACACTCCACGTTTCTTTAAGAACAAGTAAATATGCCCGTGCAGATACAATGCACTGATGCGGTGGCGCGGTGATACCAAGAGTGCAAGCTTTGCCCTGGCCTGGTGCTCGGCTTATCTAGGTTGAAGTGCTTGGGAAATAGGTCTTTGACCCCACCTGGAGTAAAAGAAAAGCATTGCGCCTTGGCGCTCTTTTGCCACAGATGCCCTTGCTCCATCCAAATTTATCATCATCATCATCGTTCGTGCAAATACATATTTACCGTTCGACATCTGCACAAAAGTGCATGAGTAGTCGCGACATATTTGGGTTAAGTCACCCAATCGCATGAGTATTTGCACGTCTAATAAAACGCTGAGCGGTACTCTCTAACAAATTATGCTATCTATGGAGTTTCTGTGTCCTGGTTCCTTAATACAAACAGCAGAATTATTACCTGAAAAATAAACGTCAAGATCAAATATCGCAATGTTAAGATATTTCGGTTCTTTTCTTATATGAAAAGTTAGCTACGTACCCACAGTATCGAGAGTGAGGCGGCACAGGTTTCAACCCGTAAGGCGACAAATAGGCAACTCACAAATAGCGCAGCACACAGGTTCGCATCCGCAGTCAAGCCAACAGCCATGAAACGTACTCCATGGGCATCAGCATCGCCGTCCGCACCACACCAGGGTGTTGGTGATCTCCGCCTTGAAGCGGCTGCAAAGCCACCACTAGAATAACAGCCAAGTCGAGCCTCAGAACCCGGCTCTGCACGTGCTCGGGCACGCAAACACTATACGGCCAACAGAAATTCATTCTGTCGGCAAAATGAATGAAAAAGGGATTCAGGACAACGTCCATGCAGAGGCGGAAAGGCTAGCGGCATATAGCGCTTCAATGAGAGGGGCACTGGGTCGCTCTATTTCTTACGCCACGGGTGATGTCAACGCGTTGTTTTGGATGGATGGATGGATGGATGGATGGATGGATGGATGGATGGATGGATGGATGGATGGATGGATGGATGGATGGACGGACGGACGGACGGACGGACGGACGGACGGACGGACGGACGGACGGACGGACGGACGGACGGAATGGAATGGAATGGAATGGAATGGGACGGGACGCGAAAGGACGGAACGGGACGGCAAAGGATGAGACGGGACGGGAAAGGACGGACGAACGGATAGATGGATGAAAGGAAGGATAGATGAGCCTGAACCTTTTAAATTTGGCGGTGGTTCAAGCCACCTAGCCAAAAGGGGCGGTGGTTCAAGCCACCTAGCCAAGACTTGTGAAATTTTACTCTTGTCTTGATTTTAGCCACCAATCAGATAACCTTCGCTGGATACTTCTACCCGCCTAAAATCTACTTTCCGTTCACTGTCCTTAAACCCCAATGCTTTGGATAAACCAGCCCCGATGCTTTCCACTGTAGGGTGAAGCCCTTTACAGAAAAGTATCAAGTGTTCAGCCGTTTCCTCCGCCTCTCCGCATGCAACGCACAACGTGTCTATCTCGTGGTACCTGACTCAATATGTCTTAGTCGGCAAAACTCCCGTCCTGGCCCCAAGCAACAAAGAGCTTCCCCTACAATTATCATAGGTATTTCCTTTAGCAATTTCCTGCTTAAATATCCTGAACGTTCCCAATGCCGATTTCGTCATCATGCCTGTTTTCCCCAGAGCTCTCTGTTTCTTTAACTTTGTTCTTAACCGATAATTCCTGATTTTCCCTCCTACTGCTGTGCAGGTATTTGCTTGCTAATTTTCTAGTTCGCTTTCTCCATTTCGTGTCAACATTCCTTATGGGCAGGTTTCTGAAAACTTTTATAGCCCACTGCTTTTCCCCCTTTTTCTCAATCGCTCCTCAAATGCTATTTTACTGCTAGCTTCTCTGCTCTCGAACGACGCCCATCTCATATCACCCTGTACACCCTGATTTGGTGTATTGCCATGTGCTCCAAAAGCTAGGCTCCCTTCTCCGCGTTGTTTGATTTCTAACCTTGCTTGAACATCTGGACTCATGCACATGACCGCATTGCCGAAAGTCAGGCTAGGAACCATCACCTCTTTCCAGATCCCTCTTACTAGTTCATACCTATTGTAATTCCCTATTGTAGTGCCCTATCTCCCTCCGTACCACGAATGCCTATCAAGTTCTGCAGATCTTCCTTGTCTTCAGCCATTAGCACTATATCATCCGCGCACATTAGTCCAGGTAATGACTGTTTAATCCATTCTGCTTGCTTGAAAAAGAAAGGTTGAAGCTTAGTCCGCTGCTCTATAGTTTAGCCTCTAACCCTTGCAGGTACAACCTGAACAGCAAAGGAGACAGAGGACGTCCATGCCTAAGCCGCCGCGCTATCTCTGCAGGCCCCGATACATTTTTTCCCATTTTATAAGCAGTCTATTACCATCTCTCCCCCTCTCTCTCTCTCTCTCTCTCTATATATATATATTATATATATATATATATATATATATATATATATATATATTTAAATAATAATTGCTCCACCTTCCAAATCTAATGTGCCCAGTATATCCCACAAATCCGCTTGAATAACGTCGTAGGCTCCCTAATATCCACAAAGGCTAGCCATAGGGGCCTGTGTTCCTTTTAATAATAATAATAATAATTGGTTTTGGGGAGAAAGGAAATGGCGCAGTATCTGTCTCATATATCGTAGGACACGTGAACCGCGATGTAAGGGAAGGGTAAAGGAGGGAGTGAAAGGAGAAAGGAAGAAAGAGGTGCCGTAGTGGAGGGCTTCGGAATAATTTCGACCACCTGGGGATCTTTAACGTGCATTGACACCGCAATCTCTATACACTGCGTCAATGAATGCAGATTGTCCTGCAACCTCCTTCGTTTCCGGAACCCATTTTGTAGCTCCCCTAGCACTCTCTCATTCACCACCCAAGCCTGCAGTCTGTCCTTTATAATCTGCATCACCACCTGTAAACCACAGGTGTCACTCACTGTATGGGATAGTAGTTACTTCTGTCAGCTTTGTCCCCATTTCCCTTATATGTCATGTTCATTCTACTTAATCGCCATTCATCAGGGTTTTGCCATCTACTATCGTTTTCTTCACTACCTGTATTATTGTTTGCTTGGATTTTGGTCCTTGCTTCTTTATTAACATAATCGGAATACCATCTGGTCCTGTCGACGTGCCACTAGGAACCTTCTCCGCACTTTCCCACTCCCTTTACCGAAGTGAAGCAATTGCAGTAACTGGTCTATTCTCCTTCGAAAAATTATGTGCAAGATTTCTTTTTTTAAAGTTTTTCTGTAATCCTTGTTCCTATGCGTTCCATTGCTTCATTCCCTTCTAGTCGAATACCTTGATCTGTAACAATACATCTTTGCTCAAGCCTAGCCTTATTACTCATTGTATTTAGATGTTCCCAGAAATTTTGAGCTGCTTTTCTATCATTTTTATTATCTTTTGACATCCATTGCGAATCCTTTCTTCTAATTTTCTCATTAATCAAAAAGAATGCTTCCCTTCTACACTTTATGAAGTTATCCGATTATGTCTACTTCACCTTCTGGTTCCCCCCTCACCTTGGAATATATGTGCTCTCTGGACGCTTCCTGATGTTTCCCTATCGCTTTCTTGACCTTCTCATCCCACCAACTCTTGGGTTTGCATCTTATCACTTTTGGCTTGACTCGCACCTTAGCTAGCTCTAGCTTGAGTAATCGAGTTAGTTTGGTGTGAGCCCATTCTGTTTCATTATCCTCAAAAATTACTTGCTCAATTTGTTTGGCTGCTTCTTCTAATTGCTTTTCTGAGTAAAAATTCCCGTCTGATCGTTCATCTCGCGTCAGTCCTACATTAGTTTCTCTTCTGAAACTCAACTTGATACGCTTGTGGTCACTACCTAGACTTCTGGAACCATGTTCATATATGCTCATTACCCCTAATCTATTTTGCATCTTATGTGACATAAGTGCATAATCTATCGTCGAGTGGAAACTCTGTGTCCCTTGTTATGAGCCCTTCACACTTGTCGGTACTGTTGAATACAAAATCATGCCTGTCGCGCATATCAAGCAGCATGCTTCCTGTCAAATCTGTGCACCCATCCAGGTCCTCAATATGTGCATTCATGCCGCCTAATATAATTATCTCGCCCTGTCCTCCTAGCTCATCAATTTCGCTTGCAATACATTCTACTATTTTCCTGTTTTCTTCTTTCGCATTAGCTCCTGTCCAAGGGTATACAAAGCAAAGGAGCGTTTGCTTCCCTGCCACTTTCCCTTTTAGCCATAAATGTTCCTGCATCATACTTTTATGAATGAATGTCACAATTCCGCCCCCTTTCTGCTGCCCTTTGTTCTATTGCAATATTTCCATGCGTAGTCTGGGTTACAGGGTGGTTGCTCCATGTCTCTAAGATGCGTTTCCACTAAACCATATACCATTAATTCCTCCTGCCTTAACTCTTCTTCTATTTCCTCCTATTTCAGTCTATTCCTACAACCTTGCAGGTTAAAGAAACCTATATCATAATTAACTTGGCCCTGGCGTTTGTGTCTATTTCCTCTATGGTTTCAACGTCCCTTTGATCCTGGTTCTTCCTTCTCTACACTGCTTCCCTCAAAGCTCTGGGTCCCCCCAAAAAAGCTGTTGCCTGGCGATCTATCCTACTACCCACCCTCTTGCCAGGGGCACCACCGTAGTGAATGCCATCCTGTGCAAAAGGGTGGAAGCTCACTTCGTGCACGTCCCTGTTAACTTCCATTACCCCGTATCCTAGTCGTCGACTCATTAAGCTAATTACACGGTTAGCCTCAACGACCCCCCTTTCCGTTCCGCTAGGCTCCCTCTGGACCTCTGCGATTGTGCGTATGGTCACATGCACACCCTAAGTGGCCTCTCTAAGCCTACGCATTCGCCATTCTAACTACTTCCCGAGGTTCTGGCTCTTCTTCTTCAGCACATTGTTGAGACCAGCATGGATAACGACACGGCGTTCGCTATACATGTTGTCCCCTACCACCTCCTGGGCTTTGGCCATTCCCTACCATGCACTTCTCTGACTAGGCCTCCACCTGCGCCCGCCTGTCCGCCTTCACTGTCGTTAAAACGCCTTCCTCAACCCTCGCTACGTTCAAGTCACCGACTACTAGAACCCTTCTGCGCTCTAACCGTTCGCTTCCTAACTGCGACTGTTTCCCTCCGGATCGCAGTAGCTGTCTCACCCGCCGCCGTACGCTAATGTCGCGAGTCTCCGTGCCCGTTTTTACCTCTGTCTTCCCCTCTCAATGCCTGCTGCGCTACAGCGTTGTAGGATCGACGAGCCTCGTCCACCACCTGACACTGCTCTGAACCGGGGTGACCTGCTAGCCGCGACTTCAGCGCTTCTACCTGCTCTTCTAGCTGGGCCTGCCTTTCCCGCTCTTCTTTCAGCTCGTCCACAATTCGCTCCAACAGGTCGGCATTAGCAGGCTCCCTCTTAAGTGACTCGGTGACCTGAGTTTCTAGCTTAATACGTTCCTTTCGTTCCACCTTCAGATCCCCTTTCAGTTCCTTAATCCTAGCTGCCCATTCCCCTTTCAACGTCCGAACGGCCTCCTCAAAACGTTGACATAGCCTGCACGCAAAGCTAGCCCCATCTGTCTCGGCTAAGCTCCCGAACTCGGTCTCGTCTAAAGAGCAACAACGGTCGCACTCCTGGCACTGCACTAACTCATTGTCCACCTTGACTTTCCTAGCTTGCCGACCCATCGTCCGGCCGGCAATGTAACGTAAAAGCATGCCAAAATTCCCACACAACAACCTACGGCACACACACCTCCACTGGTCTTCCTACCCCTAACACGGTTTAAAACTAACAACCCCTACAGCATGTACAAGAGCAAATAACAAAAGCACTTAGCTTCGGACGTTCTCGCTGGAGCTCCGAAAAAAGCGTCCTCCTCCGATGGCATCACGAGCCAAAAAATTTTCAAAACCATTCGCTCCTGATGGCAGCCAAGAGAACTTGAATTGTTCCCAAAATCCTGGCAAAAACTCAGAATATTATTTGCTTAAGGTCTGTGGCCCACTGGTATATCCGCAGCTATGTATGTCTAAGCGCACATACGCGCGAAAGTACTCCGTGAAGAAGACGCTCGCGCGGTTCCGGTTCAGGCTTATGGCAGAGGCAAGCGTGCAGGTGAGCACAGTAGCCCTGGCCAGCTGCTCGTGTATTCTGCAGAGCTTCCTGCGGACAGAAAAATTGCTCTGCAGCCCTTAAGAACACTTAGCAGGCGGACCACGGGTAGGCCCAAGAGCACCATGTATGATGTTCGATGCTACGTTAACAATGTCGCTGGCATGGTCGAAATTCTCTGTAGCGAGCACGCTCAGTGAGTCGTACCGGAATTCAGAAAGTCGAAACGAGCAGCTGAGCAATGTACCGGGTGTTAAAATTTATATTGCCTCACCTTTTTTAAAATAAGATAAAAGTATTTGAAAAGCCTCAGTGAGCAGTGCACGAATGTCATTCTCTCAAGTAGATCAAGCAACCAGGCAGACACCAAGTGAGCGGACTGTTATCATTGCCGGTCGCCTAATTAAATAATAATAATAAACCTTCAGTCGTTTACATCGCATGCATTTTTGAGCTAAAACTTTGAGGCCGTCACAGTGCTGCACCTATCTAAGCGGTAAAATTGTAGCGCGCACGCTTTCCGAGGTACTCGACTGTATGTGTTTCACCCGCTATTCGTAATTGCGTATACAAGGTGCTGACGGTCGACGCCAGGCTTTTACCGTTGCGACGCGGCTGTTTCTCTTGCAGTTTCGTTTGCCAATGGCTTTGATCATTAGGCGAAGCAGTTATCTATGCAGCCCACTCTACGGCCATCGAAATCGACGAAACGCCGTACACAACAACCTGGTCACACACGGGAAGGAGTTTGGCGTCAATTGCAGCCGCATTGAATACGTCAGTACGCGTACTAAGTCGACAATAGAAGCCAAACGTACATGAAATACATGCGTGTTAGATCAATTCTTCGAATGGTCACAGCTTAAAAGCGCGACCACTGCTAAGTTATCAATTTGATCATACGTGCTAATTTCAGTGGCACAAAAAATCATATCACTTGATTATGGCTAATTTAAAGGTTGAAAACAACAACTATGCTCACACTTTCCGTTCACTGGGCGTGTTACTTCACTGCAAAAATTGCATTGCCATGCAATGTTTTTGCGCTTTTCAAAAATGTAAAAGAAATTTTCAGCGCCCTGAATAAAATCGTCCATGGAGTCAGCGAGAATTGCTCCGACATTATAACTTATTCTGCGAAGAAAAAAGTACACGGTGGGTTTGATGTGATTTATGCGGAGAGGAATGCGTTAGCATGTGGGCTCTTCTTTCATGATTACTGTGTTACCGAACTGAGACAGTCACAGCAATGAAAACGTTTTTTTTTTGTTCTCCTGCTGTGGTGGTTCAAATCTCCTGCGGTTCCGAGTGGCATCCTCCATGCTCGTCATATGGCACTTCCTTGCATCTTTTTTTGAGGGGATTTCAGTGGCGTCCAAATGGCCGCCTGCTCTTCCACTTAGAAGTGGTCGCACCAAAGCGGCCACGCGTTCGACCTTGGGCTCATACGTGCAAGTGTCCGAATGCTCTTGCGCTTGGGGTGACTCGAGCTCCCATGTCCAACATTCTCGGAAAAAAATTAGAATATTGAAAATTATAAGGTACGGTTATAGAAATATTGAAGCTAATGGCGCAGTCTTCCAGTGTATAGCAAAATTTTTCCTTTACATTTCCATTCGTCGCATCGACCAGTTAGGACTGCCTTAGAAAACCAACAGGAAACGCTTTTTAACGTAGCAAAAACGTTCATAACAAAAATAAAATGCAAGTATGCCGACGTGAGATCTGCGGGATTTAATTTTTAGATTAAAATCAAGTAATATAAAAAAGAAATTCCTATCATAATCTATTTCTTGTTCACAAATGGGTTAGCCCAGAACTCTTTGGTATGGATATTCAAAGCGCGGCAAGAGAGGCTAGAAGTTTACCACACAGGAGAATGGCTGGAGCGATTGGCTATTATTATTCAAACTTAGTATTATTGCACTGGTGTTGTTATTTTTACCTTGTTTAATTCTTTGACCATGAACAGGAAATAAAAAAGTGGTGGGCGAAAGGTCTCAGGCAGCGGCAAGCTGCGAAAACTAAAGATTTAGTGTGGTGTCTCTATACTACCCCATCTGACAGAATTATCGTAGCAGGCCCATTTTCTGATATGTTTGCCACCAGGTGCACAGGTCAATTCGTTTTATTACAAGGCCAGACATCAGACACCTCATCAGTGCGACACTGCTGAGTACGGCGTTTCTTCCTCTTTGCTGGCCGGAAGTGAAGGGACAACGGATAATATTTATAAACGCCACTTTCAAGAGTTTGGCACATCAGGAAGAGTTATACGCCACGAATATCGACGCCATCGACGCCGGCTGAGTTCCAAATTGAGTCGCGAAGAATTGGGAATACCAGGCTTCAACAAGAATTGTACCAAACGAAATAGTTTATTAACAGGAACGACTCAGTTTTGAGGTCAAAGGTCCATTTTAACTGCCGTAACTAGAAGTATGACTGATATAATTATTCTTTAACTTTCTCTCCAACTCGTCGCATAAGCTATGTGGAAGAGTTTTCTTGTTTTATTAACCGTTCTTTCATTCAAATATTCAGAATTCGCAAAATGCACACCTTCCACTCGAAAATAGGGAACTTTTTCTAGTTATTTTTTAAAAGGACGAAAAGTACCACGAGGGAGCATTGCAAAGGATGTATTAACTTTTGAACCTTAAAAACAAGCGCACAAATTGAAAAGCAGGAAAAGAATATTCTTACTGGAATTTCCAGCCAAAGTTGTCCTTCATCGGTCGTCTTGAAGCAGAGTGGAAGCCTGCAACGATTTTCAAGCTATTCTGAATGAGGCACGAGCGTATTTGCGCAACGTAATATAACGTACCTCTGCATTCAGTGAACACTTCGTACCTTAAGTACGACTCGCATGAAGGCTCATCCTCTTAGCTGGTCTCATTATTTGTCACTTTCTTTGAGCTAAGTGCAGGCTAGAACAATAAACCCGAATCTGTGCACGAAAACCGCCGATAATGAAACCCCAAAATGTAGGCTGCAGATGATCAATTTATCTCGAAGTGAGGTGCTAAGGTTGCGCGCAAGAATTTTCACGAACAGATCCAGGACTATAATTTGATGAAGTCTCTGCAGAATGTTGAGAAATTTGATAAATGTAATGCTCTAATATAATTAGTAGAAGTGCAAACTTTACCAAGGAAGTTGCTGAAGATGTATTTCGTATATTGTGTGTGTTTTGTGCCTGCTGTCTAGCTCTGCGGCCGTTCTGCCGCGTACACAGGCGTCTGTCACTATCTCCCCGGAGAACACTCGGACCGAAAGAATGGACTAGGCGACGGGTGTACCCACGCAAACGCACATTTAATACACCCTACGTGGCACACACACTAGAACACAAAACTAACAAAACTAACACAAAGCACAAAGACTATATATACACACGACCCGAGCACACTGCTACTAGCGTCTACTACTAGTGTTCTACTATTACCGGTCGGCGTTCGGGCTCACGGTTGGTTCGGTGGGGCTGCGGCGTTGTATGGATCCAGTAGGCGGCGTCGAGGCGGCGTTCGCCGTGCTTGAGCTGGCGTCGCTGGCGGCGTTCGACGTGCTTGGGCTGGCGTCGCTGGCTGCGTCGCACAAGCTCCAGGTGCCAGCGCCCGTGGAGGTGAAGCCGGTGTTGTTGGCGTTGGGGCACCACCCGCATGGATGGCAACAGCGCTGGAGACACCCCTGGCCGTAGCAGGTGGTAGCGTCCTCTGTTGACTCCCCGGAACGGGCTCAGGCACGGCAGGAAGTCCACGATGCGGAGTCGTAGAACGCGAGCATACCGGAGCTGTAGCCGGCGTCGCTCATTTCCAGCCAATGTGACCCTGACCCGCCGGATCCTCCGCTTCTCTGCTGTTCCCCCCCGTGCCTCGCTCTCACTCGCCCTTTTATAGCCTCGGTGTTAGTCCACGTAAGCCTTGTCGTCATCTTCTTCGCTTCTCCACCAATCTCTTTCTCCACCTCGCCGTATGCTTCTCCACCAGTCATCTCTCTCCACCTCACCGAATGCTTCTTCCTCTTCTTTATTCTTCGGTTAATTCACGTCGTCTTCTTCGCACCATTTTCCTTTAAAATTTAATTTAGGCTCCTTAATATATGTGACAGCGTCTAGGGACAAGTGAAGAGTTTATAGAGCAGTTTACTTTCTCTTATGAACACTCCACTGTGAACTGAACTTCTCCCTTCATTTTTGCGTAGGACAATGCGCTGCCAGCGACAGCAGGTTCAACGAATCCAGTCACTAATTAAAAAAGGTTTTTGAAGTAAAGAGAAGTTTTTTGCGGCATAGTACTCGGGGCTTGTGTTAGAAATTTATGATTTTTAAAGAATGTGTGACATTCGTAGGACAAACCTCTGTGAGATTATTAAATCAGACAGCTTTTCCCACTTGAGATAGCAGCTATTTATCAAAGTGTGCTGAAGGTAGCAGTGATACGTTGGTTTCGGGCGAATTTAGCATCCCTCTTTTCGTTGTTACGCTGCTTTTTTGGGTTCACTCGCGACTACAAAATATGTTTCTCAAAACAATGAGCTTGTTAGCATGATAGCCGCCAGTTTCGCCAAACGAATTTTGTCAAGAGTAATCTCAGGCGTATTTTTCCCCAGTTTCAGGAAAAATATTAATTTTCGAAACAAAAAATGATTCCACGGCCCCTCCGGTGTTTTTTAGACAAATTTAAGAATCCTCTTTTACTGTTTGTAAGCACTATGACAGTATAAAATAAACTGTCCATCATCGTAAAACATAAACCACTGGTATTTTGCGCTTGTATGCTAAGTATGCTAAGTGCCTCTCTTGAGGCCTGGGCACGCTATTTACGTATTTATGTGAAAAAACATTTACTTTCAACTGAAGTAGCAGTGGCGCCCGGAAAGGTTAGCCTGCTCGTAACCTCTGCTTAGCTATGCGAGCGTCTTCATTTGCCTGGTGTTTAACTCTGCGGCCGTTCTGTCGCTTACAAAGGCGTCTAGGGACTAGTGAAGAGTTTATAGAGCAGTTTACTTTCTCTTTTTAACAGTCCGCTGTGAACTGAACGCCTCCCTTCATTTTTGTGTAGGACAATGCGCCGCCAGCGACAGCAGGTCATCCACAGGAAGCGCACTTTTTCCTATCAATAGAATTTGCACTCACCGCTGATGGGGTCCACATGAACCACGGTGGGCTTGGGCGTGGGCGAAGAGACACCTGGCAGTACCACCTTACCACCCTCCACGATAGAGGTCCGCTTACTGCCCTGCAACGTGCGTAGCCACCGGCGTTGTGAACAGCGACAGGACCAGGCTCAGGACAGCCATTGCATTTGTTTACGTCCTCAGCTCTTGCACTTTTATAAAAATCATCGGTGACTCAGCGACCTGCCACCCCCTCCCCTTAGCTACTGTGTGTGCCACGAGGGTCAGGAATTAGCAGCCGGGTTAACGATCTACTCCGGACATCTGTCGGAATCAAGAAGAAAACGACGACATTAAGTTTACCCTACTCAGATGAAATGATGCATTGCAATTCATATTCGCATCAAGAATGCAATACATATGAGCATTGGTAGCCCATTAGCACTATCGCTCATCACTTCCCTTTTGTCAGTGAGCAATTTCACATCAGCACACAAAATTATCTCTATTCTTCAGCCGATGCGAAAGTGGTCCCAATCACATCGTCGTCGACTTCGCGGCGTAGTTACAGCATAATGCTACCGCACACATTTGCAGGAACAATGAGGCGGCTGCTACGCTAAGTCACTGCGCACATCGGCTGCAACGTTGTACGTCACCCTTGCGGTACTCTCATTACCTTGAGCGAATATGCAAGGAACAGCGCATGCACGTGGTGAAGGTGCGCAGCCAACCCTTAACGACACCGCTGCCGTATAGGGCAAGAGGTATTCTAAATTTTTATATTAAAATAAAAAAAAAACTGCGCTCAGCTGCTGCCCAGAAACACTGTTGTGTTTGTCATCGCAAGCCACGAGGGGCATGTTGGTGCAGGAGTGGCGACAGAGGGCGCCACCTGTCGTCATCCGGTCCACGGAGCCGTGCAGTCATGAGGAGGGGAAGTGGGTTGTCTGCTCCAATAGCTGCCACTTATTCACACACAAAAAAGAGCGCGACTATTTCTCTGATATTAGTGGAACGAAAACTGGGTTCTTACATTCTGCTGCGACTGCCTTTGCAGCCCATAGAGAGTTTACTCGGGCTGAAGCACTGAGCTGCACATGTGCTCCAAGGTCTCGTTCTTTCCTCGTATTTAATACGCCATTGAAATACCACGTAATAGCCATTGAAAGACCATGAAAAAAAATTGGCTGTTGTTTAGCTCTGGTTAAACCTAGAGTGACGCGAGATCTACATCTGACCGAGTGGAACTGGCTCAGTAGAATTGCTAAGTCAGTCTTTCGCCGCTCCGTTTCGCTGAGCGTTCCTTCTTCCTCTTCGTTCCTGGACGAGGATTCACTCTCACCTCCCCTCCACCCCCCACTCGACACGGCGCATGCGCACAGCTGTTGCAGCTTGGTATCGCCGGCGCGCAGCTCCGCCTGAAGCAGCAGCGGCTCCGCACCACGTGACCACGGCACTGCCACGGAGCTCAAGGGGTGCCACGCTGACGGCTCAAACAGCTGGCGAAGTGTAGCTATCGCTACTAAACAACAGCACTATCCCGCCACCTTGGAACGAAGGAGGTACACCGGTGGCCGAAGTATAGCTCTCGCTACTAAACAACAGCACTATCTCGCCACCTTGGAACGAAGGAGGTACACCGGTGGCATTGCAAAACGGCCTTTCTCAACCAACTCTCCTTTTAAAGCGAAAACTTTACTGGCCGCGAACTTGCGATTTCGCCGTGGCCGCACTCAGAGGAGGCACATGATGTCACAACGCGCGCGCCTCATATCTAGGTGGACACCCGAACCGCGCTTTCTTATTTCCCTCCCTCCATTATCTCTTCTTTTACGGCGTGGTTCGGGTGTCCACCGATATATGTGAGGCGGTTACTGCGTTTTGCGAGCTCGCCGCGCCATCTGGCATGAAGGCACACCGCGAGGCTCGCCGCCGCCGCTGCCGTTTGGTATGACGTCACACCGCGTTCCTCGGCGTTGCGCTCGCCTCCGCTCGCTTCGCCAGCTGCGTCGCATGCTGATAACATGTCGGAGGATTGAAGAGGAGAGCTCGCGTGCGCCGCAACCACAGTTGTGTCGTCTGTAATGCGACAGCAACATAGCTAGACAACAAGACTAACCTGGACTTGCAATCAAGATTAACCAAGGCCAACCATGCTGTACCTTAGCATTCGCTACGTATATCCTGGAATAGCCGAGCTAAGCCCCTGCGAATTTTTTTCTCTGTCTTTCAGAGTGCTGCCTCCCAGCATGCCAGGGTAACTTATTCGTCGGACAAATGTGTACCGGCCCTTGAGTTTTGGTTCCACAGCTTGAGAAAGCCGTGGTCTTTGGTTGCGTTCTTCGTAAATGTGTGACCCTACCTCCCAGGCCGTAGAAAGCAGTTAAAGATTACATATGAGCTCTGCCTCTTCGTGCTGTGTGGTCTGACTGGAGAATTCTTCATCTCCCACGTATTTAAGCATACTGCAGGCACTTACCGGACCCATGTTGGAATGTTACACAAATCATAGGACTGAATAGAACTCTCTTGAGCAAAGTAAATTATCTCTCACTCAGTAAAGGAAAAATGAAGAATAAAACATAATGTCCTCTTGAATACTGTGACCAAATAAATCATCTTGGATGAACTTGAAGCTCTATGAAGCAACGGTTACTATTGAGAAATGGCAAGTGAAGAGGGCGGTTTGAGGGAGATTTATAAGGCTGGCTGGACGCTGAATTGCTCCACTTTAACTGTGTTGGATGAGTGTTTGATAGGAGGGTGCACACAGCGCAAATTTTATATCTTAAAGTGGCGCTGTGCTGAAAGATTTTTCTCAGCAGGACCTCCTCTAGACTGATCAGTTCAGAGACCCCGTACAGCGCTGGCGTATCGCTAGCCGCACTGCCTTCATTGCGATGACCGCGGGCTGGGAGAGGGGAAACTGCTCCTATGTTATCTTTGTTGTCGACGCCGTTGTCTGATGAACCTTCGATGAAGAATGAGCTAGGACATGGAGGTTCAAGCGATAGCCGCTTTTGGCGTAATTTCAGTGACTGCGATCGACGTTTTGTCTGCAGATGCATGAAGGAAGTGGCATGGCAGGCAAAAGGAGCGAAAATAGCAGAGTTATCCCCTCGCTCAATCCACGGACAGCGAGCTTCGGAATCGCCAAAGTGACAAGTCGAGCGAAGGGCCGGTTGTAGACGAAGTTACGTATTCATTGCACACGTCAACAGCTTATCATTAGGGCTGCTATGCGGCGCAGGCTATATTAAAAGCCACATAGTGCCGTGTTTGTGTTTAATTTCGGTCTGATAGTAGGTTTGTGCAAAGCACTGAATCGACCGCACCGGTAACTTTGCGGAGGAGGTCGTCCTTTCTGACCTCAATCTGCTATTGTATCGGTAACCCCACCAAACCCTAAATAAACATGCAATTGGCCAAAGACGAAAATTATCTAATTTTCATAATTAATCATGGTGAACATCGATTTTGCTCGAATTTTATGATACACTTTGCAGCGCCACACTGTGACAAAAAGTAGGCTCTTGGTATCGTGTACCTGGGGCGTGCCAATTTCAAAGCCTTGACCCAAATTAAATGAGACGCTCTGCATAAAGAAAAAAGTCCCTTTTAATCATTGAATGAATGAATATCCGCACCGAAATGCGCGATATGTCTGCCTGAAAAATGACAGTGACAAATAAAGTGAATGTTTATTGTTGTCTTTAATTTGTTAAAGAGCGGTACAAGACATTGCACTTATATTTAAATGAACCGGTTTCACGCTCTCCGCCCAGCTCAATTTGCCTACGCTGTATTCACAACTGTCTCGCCCTGGCTCTGTTTTTGTTATCTTCCTTTAAAGTTAAAAAACGCACCAACTAATCAGCCCACGTAAGTGCATAACTGACGTTCGGACTTCGGCTGGCCCACCTTCTTAGCGCTCTTGGTGAAGATTAGCGACGACTTTCGAGGCTGCGGTCCCACGTGCAGACGCCCTTCGATGGATGCCTCCGACTCTGAAGCCTTACGGCCGAAGCAGCGGTGCGGCTGGGAGGCGAGGCCCAGCCAGGCATCATCCGCTGCGTGGTCTGAGATCCTGCTTGGCCCCGCGTTCGAAATCGAAGATGTACCGGTGGTCCCTGCCGAGTCGTCACCGGCAGACTGCTGCTCGGCGGGCGCTGGCAACCGGCAGCTAGGGTCTGCAACATCAGAGGTCATTTTGAGCAGCGTACAATGCCTGGTACACATATATGGCATGAATGAGGGAAGAGTACGCGAATTCCCTATTGCAGGAAGGAGCAAAGTAGCTTGGTTCTGTCCAAAAGCCAGTATAGCAACGCGTCATCAGGTCGTATCTTTCATGACTCATGATCCCGTTATGACGTTTTCGTGTTTCTCTCCTCGTGTCGCTATCTTTCCAGTGAATTAAGCTAAGACCTGAGGTTGAACAAAATTTGTACTAAGTAAGCAGGGATACTGGCTTGACAGCAGGTTGGTCATCAGCCCCCATGTGGGGAGGTGCTTGAACTTGCGCCAGTCATGAAGCGCTCACAGGAAGTGTCTTTGAATTGAAGCCCACGAAGCCTAAGCGGATTATTTCACACGCGGGTAAAGATCACCTCAAGGGAAACTGTTCTCCGGTTGCTTCATGAGTGGCGTGCAATATTGTTTACAAGATGGAAATCATATTTGGTCAGGCCATCTCTAACAGCCTTAAAGGCGCAGACATTACGCAGATGCAGCAGTGCCCTTGCGAAGCGCGAGAGGGGCTCTAATAAGCATTAATAATACAAGAAGTGCGCATAGTACACGTATAAGAATGCGTGAGAAAAACATTACGGGCAGAAATATTGGTCGATCTGAGGCATAATCGTCTCGATTGCCCTGCTTGGTCTCCAGTAACATGTGTTGTGTGCAGGCGCGTCGTCAATTTTCTTACCAAAGGCAAAGAACAGATGAAGGTTGCATCTGCCCTCGCGCACCCTTGGATGTATGCGGTCTTGTCAACATACTTTTCTCTCTGGCTCCTTGTCTTTCCTGACCAAAGGATTTCTGCACTGTTCCAGTTCCACCTAGAGCGAGGGATTTATTGCGCCTTTCCTTTCCTAATAGCCTCCTCCTCCTACATTGTGGTGTTCTCGGCATCCAAACTGAGTGACCGCAGAGCTCAGCCGCAAGCATTCATCTGCACCCGATCTTCAAACATACTTCCTGCATCTTCGCTTCCGCACCGAGGGATTCACAGACAGTCCATTGAAGTAGAGAAGGTAATAATGACTCACGACAACGGGTCTTTGTCAAAGACGACTCGGAAAAACGCTTATGCTGAAAGCTTTTTTTGGACGGTGTTCCAAGCAACAACCAAAGCCTGAGTGCCGTAGTGCTACCGGCATTGCAAAATAGAGGGCCCCATACAGAAGAGCACTTTATGCATGGTTTCCTTTACACGTAATGTTTTGTGAGCGCTTCGTCATTAACTGATGCAACCGCGTTGGCTCAGTGGTTATGGCGCTCGGCTACTGAACCGAAAGACGCGGTCTGAATCCCGGCCGCGGCGGTCGCATTTCAATGGAGGCGAAATACTACTCCCGTGTACTGTGCGATATTAGTGCACGTTAAAGAACCCAGTTGGTCGAAATTTCCGAAGCCCTTCACAACGGTGTCCCTCATAGCCTGAGTTGCTTCGGAACGTTAAATCACCATAAACTTTGAACTCACGTACATATTTAAGGCATCGTTGTCGAGCATTTGTCGGGTCTAGGATGAAAGCGAAGATACAGTTCACATAGGGGCGCTGGTGTAACTTGACATTGCTTACAGACCCGTTATAGACCGCGCCTCATTCGTAATGTTTCTTAGTCCTGCGGTTTATCTTCGGCGAAATGACATGTAGCTCCCATTGTGCGATTTCATGTTCTAAAAGGCCTGGTACCGCGATCACCAGCCAATTCTGCTGCGTTCGAGGTTTCTGAGATAGTGTGTGCGGCTGATCACTGTGTGAT
The DNA here is from genome assembly GCF_052857255.1 of Amblyomma americanum. NCBI lineage: Eukaryota > Metazoa > Arthropoda > Arachnida > Ixodida > Ixodidae > Amblyomma > Amblyomma americanum. The sequence goes on from NC_135504.1 coordinate 89,884,459, forward strand.
GCGCAAGGCAGGCACCAAACCACTTATGCACTGTGGCTGTATATTCGGCTGCAACTCAAAAACACAATGGACGATACTCCTCGCAGGAGGTTCTCCAACCAGTGGCGGCGGGCTCTACTTATGGCATCGTCGTCAACAGCAGTGCAGCTTCAAGCCACCTTCGCAAGTACAAGGCCGTTGAAAGTGCCGCCGTCACATTGGCGGAGGAGCTGAATGGCGGGCTTTCATTGAGGAGCATCTGCTTCTTAGCTTCTTTGTTACATCCGACTACGTGAACAATAGCGATATTTGCATAAGAAAGAGTGCGTACAAGTTGGATTCTCAGCTGGCTTCGGGACGTTGGTAGTGGCTCCTAATCGCGCGGCCACGTCGTGTGCCTCTCTGGAGGCCGCGGTCCGCGGAGGGAAAGGCGACGCCGGGGATTCCACGTCCGCGGGCAATCGCTGTGCCGGCCAACTGCTGCTGGCTGCCAGGTTGACGTTGGCACAGACGGTAGAGCCGTCAGAACGACTACGTGGCAATGCATGCACCTCGTTCCAGGGCAGCTCTTGAGCCTGGAGTGTCATCATCGACTGCGGAAAAAGCAGCGTCAAAGTTACCCAAATTTACAGTTTCATGACTCTGGATTAATTTAGCGGTTTGTCACGTGTTGAATGAAGGGGAGCGAACAGTAATTATTGTACCGCACTGCAGCTTCTAAAGAATAGAAAAGATCGGCTGGGGTAAAGTCGTTTCAGTAAAGGTGACAGTTGCGCTACTTCTGTGGTCGTTTCAATACTTTCCTTACTCGCATTCATGTGAGCGCCGAACTTTTAAAAGCGCCGTCGGTCTGACTGGTATTAAATTGGCACTCGCTTGACAATGCACCTAAGTAATAATATGGGAGATCATTTCGAGGAGAACACCGCACGGAGGCGTGGTACATTAAATGAACTATAAGCTTTATATATGACCAGACTGACGACTCTATGAAACATAAATTACAGTTGAATGTGCTAAACGCGCGCACGAAGGCACAGATAAGTGAGCGAACACTGAACCAAGAATATTATAAACAAAGCCGCGACTGTGCCCCATAGGTTCGTCCCAGAATATATTGATTACGGTATTAAGACGAGACAGTTTAATGTCCGAGCGTCATAGAATTGTTAATGAGACACAAAAATCCAAGGCCTAAAAAATCGAGGATGCGCTGTGTGGAAGTAACATCCCTGTATATCAAATGTCGTTATGGACCTCTTTACTTTTGCGACAGCCGTCGGAATTTTTGTCATTCAGGACCGCCGCGCATCAAAATGAGCAAAGTGACTTGGCTCTATGATAAAGACGGTGAATTTGTCGACGGCATCGGCCGCAGGAGGCCCTGCTCAGTGTCCTCAACAACTGCCGATAACATCTTGTCAACAACTACACTGCGAGAGCATGCTAGCAATGTGCAAAGGATGCGTGAGACTCTGGCGATTCACTATTGCGACTGTCACTTCGAGGGAGGCGGGCACTATGTTTCCTGATTTCGAGATATGTATAGTTATTGGCGGCCATCGTACGCAGATTACAAGAAAGATTCTCGAGGCTATAGAGATAGATAGGGCAGGTAGTGACTACGTAAGCATGCCATCAGTCGTTCTTTCGCAAAGGGATATTCGGTATCGGTGCACTAACCAAGAGACAACCTGACGTTAGTTCTGTGCTGTAAGTCATTTGTTTATTTTTTCTTTCCTTCCCCCTTTTCTTTCTTGTCATATTCCTATATATTTTAACCAAAGTTTCGAATAAAATTCAGTTCGAAATTAGCACTAGTCCGTCCGTGTCTTCTGATCTTCATGTTGTTCCTTTCCTACGCCCTATGTTGTCAAGAATTCAACTTCCCTTTTCGTATGGCGCCTGTCGCAGCCTCCGTTCCTAAACATGAGCTTTTAAGACTCACATTCGTCATTTTGCAACCGACCCCATTCCTCACCATCACAATGTTCGTCCGTGCTTCCTGCTCGGAGTGAAGGCTCTATTTAACCCCAGGCAGTGAGGACTACGCTTCCCAAGACAAAAGGCGAGTCATCTTGTAAAATCTTGTCTGACACCCTGAGGCTTCCCGCCGACCCTAGAGCAAAATTTAGGTATCAAAATGCTAGGAAGAATTCTGCCTTTTGTTCCTAAATTTATTCGGGGAATGACCTGATTCGTGTACCGGGGTCACGTATAGCTTTCACGTTTCCAGCCTTCCCGGACATCAAAACTGTGCGTAATATGTTGGCCGTTGGCAAATTACACCGCTTACCTAAAAGGCAATCTCTTAAAATTGCTATTATCAGAAAACTGGAGTCTCGAGAGATACTGCTCCTACATAGTGGCTACCATAGCCAACTCTTGCTCCTCTCTGCAAAATCAGACCTATAAAATGCGTTCTTCGCTCACAGCAATTGTTTCAAAAGCCATCGAAAATGAAATCGATGTATTGAACATCCTAAATTCCCGCGGTGACTTTGAGAATTCAGCGCCACTCGGAATGTTGTGGCAGTTGTGCAAAATAGAAACGTTTGTCCGGATTTCGTGGGCTTGCGTGCAGAAGAGGCAAACGCAAGATTTTAGGCCACAGGTTTTCGTGTTGCATCGCTCGTGTTATTACGCAGCCTGCGACTCTGTTTCGGCCAGGCCGTGTCCACGTAGTCTTTCGCTTAGTTCTATAGCGACCGAAATAAACTGCGTGTGCAGGCCACTGGGGAACGTGTGCTGTATGCCCCGTTGTCTTGTTGCAAATAGGGTAATGATCCCCAGGTGGTCAAAGTTATTCTGGAGTGTTCCACTTGGGCACCACTTCCTTCCCTACTTCTCTTGCTACCTTCCTTATCCCTTTCTTTAGAGTGCGGTTCAAGTGTCCACCGAGATCTGAAACAGATACTGCCCCATTTCCTTTCCTGCAAAACCATTTTATTTATTTTACCTGCGCACTTCACAGATACTCTCTTGAGTCCCAGAAATATCTGTTATGTGATTATAAAAGTACTTTCTATCTTAAGCGAATAGTGATAAAACAGCAATTTCCTAAACATCTAGTTAATCGTACATTAGAAACAGGATAAATAACAGTTTATGCGCGTTATCCACATCTCTGTGATAGAAAAAGGCCAGGAGATAAATGAGAAATGGGCGCTGAACGGAGCCATAATCTAGTTAGAATACAAGGCAATTTTACCGTATCCATCCTGAGAGAAAAAGGGAGTCTAGCCATGCGAAAATGACGTCCTCGGGAACCCATCCCTACTCTACTCTCACCCGGCGAGAAATGCCCACCTGCAGGTCGTCGTTCATGAAGTCGAAGACGAGTCGCCTGACGAGCGCCAGCACGAGCAGCACGGCGAGCGTGTCGTGGGCCAGAAGTTGCACTACCACGGCCGCCGACAGGCACACCAGCGCCACGTTGCGGAGCCGTGTGCCGAACTCCTCAAGCAGGAACACCGAGAGGCGCTGCAGGACGCTGGTGGAGCCCGGCACGCGCACCACCATCACGTCCACCAGCACGACCAGCAGGCTGCCCTGCACCGCGGCACACACAGGTCCCGCACGCAATGCTTGCGGGATGCTTACCGGTGCTCTGAAGCGGCGAGCCACAACAGGTCACCACGAGTACTACACATTTAAAAGGGCCTGGAAATAATTTTCATGCGCATATTCTAGTGCAACAGATCTATGGAGGTGGTATTTATGAGTATTCGAGTCAAATTTGAAAGTTCTGCATGGACCCTATAGTTATGAAATGTTTTTTGTTTAATCGCTGATCGCAGTAGCTCGCACCCGATTAGGGCCACGTACCTCACCGCGCGTCCCCTACCCCGATGACGTCACTGGGAAGAAGAGCTGGTCTTCAAGCTCGCCTCGTTTGCCCACTAACGTTATCCGGATAAGGGACGCGTGCCGGGGGGTGTGCTGCCCTAATAGGCTACGAGCTGCTGCGAGAAGCGATTATTAAATATTATTTCTAAATTATATGGTCTACGCAGAGCTTTCAAATTTGACTAGAGTACCCACAAAGACCACTTCTACAGATCTGTCGCGCTAGAATATGTCCATAGAAAACATTTCAGGGACCTTTTAAAGAAGGCGATCGGCCACATGTATGTAGCTGCAGACCGATATCTTAAACTTCTATTTGCTGAGACATTTGAACATGTCCTACACCCTCCCGTTGTACAACAATTACGCAAGAACAATTTTATTACCTATTCAGCAAGCCACTGACGCCAGTTCATCGTGTTTGATTTCATTTACCGAATTTACACTTGATATTTCAGCCAGCTTGGACCAGGATCGATATATGTATTGTTCGGATAGTTGTAAACGAGTATACGCACGCTCCCTGGACTTGCCACAGGCATATGACATTGTTAACAGACACTTAGCTTGTGAAAATTATGACCCTTGACCATTCCTCATAATACTCTCTGCTGGACAACTGGTTCTTCACCCTTCCGTCACCAGTATATTGCTGTGCAATGTTGTGTCAGCTGGAGTGCGTGGGCTATTGAAAGCGACGCAATCCTTCTTATAAAGGTCACTTTTATGCTTTCTGCTTATTAACGAATTACCTGCTGGCAATGAGTCTACCGTCATGTAAAATGCCGGCGACTGCGACGTTATACATACAGTTAAATGCGTTGACAGTATGCCTGTTGTGCAGGCTGAACATGTCCTTCAAGTGCAACCGGGAGCAGGAAACCTTAATCCTGAAATTTTTTTACCTCTACTAACAACAAAAGAGAGAAAAAGCTCTCCAGTTCATACAAAGGGACGGTTTCGGGCAATTTCAGCATACATTAAAGATTTTGTCATCACGATTGTTGAAATGCTCGGCTGATGTTTTTATATTCATTCACTACAAGAGAATCTTTATCTCCGAAAGCCTTTAAAACAAATTTTAGGCTTACACAGTCTCTCTTGAAAGAAAAAGTGTTGTTCACAAGTATTGCAGGATTTTTACAAGATGCATGCTTAATCTGGCATCCGTACACAAAATACGCCACAGATAAACTGGAACTAGCGATAAAACGAGAAGCACGATTTGTCGCAGGAAATCGTTTTGCCCCCAGAACTACCGAAAAACGAAGAGGCCTGGTTTGAACGAAGCTGCCTGCGCGCTGAAAAATGCTACGATGTAAAGTTCCTCACAATACGTTTTTCACACGTCAGGCCTCCCACGAGCCTCACTCAGCTTACGAGACTCGCGGAGTTCTACCTCACTTTTCGACTGTTCCACGAGATGCCGATGACGGCTTAAATGGGAAGCACCTCCTTTTCTAGGCTTGAAATACTTCGCAGACTTATGCTCATTCTCTGATAGCAATAGTGGGTCAAACGGTGTTCATTCTAGAATGTCGGCCTCATGAAATTCCAAGTTTCGGACGTCCTGCTTCTCGATGGAACAAATGGGCACGCCATGGTCACACATTTATTACGCCGCATTGCTCGTGTACGTTTTGCACTCTCGAATCCCACCGCTTTAATAATGTCTGTTGCCGAAATCTTCACACTCTGGCCTAATGGCACAAATATTTTCACACTCACTACTGCTCTATTATTCTGTGGGCGAACAAAAATACAAATAATTTAGCGAATAAATTATGATGCGCAGTCGGCTAAGAGCTTACGCTCCTGAGACGCGCAGCTCTATCGCCCGGCACGAGTGGTATTGAGCCCTCGTGACCGTATTCAACCATTCAATGCGCAGATAGTGCTGCTTCCGCCGGATCATTTTATTATGCGTTCAATAATATTTCAGTACCATTGGACGCGTGGTGCTGTTGCTCTACCCAATGCGCGCTTCATTAAAAGGTCTCCGACTGTAGGCTGCTCAGCGCTTTGTCCATAAAAGCCAGTGAACTGAGGCTCATTAGTGAGCTCTTGCAACACAAAAATTAGTAAAGAAACTTATATGGTGTAACTAAATCACTCGAAGCAAGATATACGCTTGACAAACTGTATTAAACATAGCTGCTTGGGCCTGCTGCAAGCTGCAGAAGAAAGAACGCTTTTTTCATTCCAACGCGAATTATCTGGACCAACTAAGAAAAGTCGTTTAACAAGCATAGAGCATAAGGCTAATTGGTCCTGCGCACATTGAAAATTCATGCGCTCCTTGTATGTGTACAAATTGTTTCTACTTAAGCGCTCCTATGAACGGTACATAGGTTGCTCGCACCTTCAATGTATGTAAGTGCTGATTTTACACCAGACTTGTGCGTCAGATATTTAACAATTTTATTAGGCGAACGAATAACTGAGAAAGGCATTTCTCACGAATTTCCGTGAACTCTTCCTCAACACTAGCGCCAGACGCTCAACAAAATTTTGCAGTTCCTGCCCGGAGAGTGATGAGGCATTCTTCACCGGTGATGCAGGACGCTGTCCGCCGACGCGTACCGTCATCTCGACGTCGGTGCTCGGCGTGGCCTCCAGGTCGGAGGAGAAGAAGAGGGCAGGAGCGCCATGATGGGCGGCGGCAGCACTTCAGTCAGTTGTATAATGGACACTGTCGCCAAGCAGAAGCAGCAGCGGGACTCCTGCAACCACGAACAATGCGAATGAGTGTCATATGTGTTAGTGTCTCTCGTCTACTCAATAAAATGAAAAAATTGAAAATTGCTTTTTGAGAAAAGGAAATGCCGCAGTAACTGTCTGACATATATCTGTGGACGCCCGAACCGCGTCGTGAGGGAAGGAATAAAGGACAGAGTGCAAGAACAAACGAAGAAAAGAGGTGCTGTAGAGGACGGCTCCGGAATAATTTCGACCACTTGGGGCTCTTTAACATGCACTCAAGCCGCACAGCACATGGGCGCCTTTAAGCGTCGTCACCACCCCGGCGCCGCAACCTCCAAGCGGAGGTGACTGCGCCGAGTGGCGAAAAAGCCACTCGAATCTTCGCGAAGCAACTCCACGCCTGACCAATGGCGACCCGTGCCTTTGCTGGAGAGTGAGAGAACGGCTGTGATGATTATGAGTGTATACAAGCGTGCCTGCTTTGGCGCGATGGGACGAACCGACGGGGCGGCGCGTATAAAATAAGGACGCTTAGCGCCGTCACTGACCTCATCTCGGAGTTCTAGCTTCGAAGAAGCGCTCCCGCATGACTTTCGGGAAAGAAGTAAGAATACATTTAAGCGTTGATCCTCAACCCCTGACGGCACGACCACATTTCTTTCGCCATTCCTTGTGCTTCTTTTCAGCACGGAGAGATGACTAGATGCGGTATAGACTTGTCAAGTCGCTGAGATGCTGCGGTAATACTAAAGGCGTTGCGGCACTGTTCCGAATCGTTGTAATTTTTTAAGTGCGCTAAGGCAGACAAGGACTGAAACTGCTGTATACACTGACTTATTTCACTCTACTTCATGTTCTGCCGTCTGGAACATGCATGATTGGGCAGAACAGCTGCAACGATGTGGTCTTGTGGTCCTTCGGAGCTCATTATCGAAACACACTCATTGCAAAGTTTCTCCGCTCTTGCGCAGGACTGCTGACAGCATGATTAACAATACCGCCTCTTAAAGATACATGATCGTCCTAAATGTGCACGCTCCCACATTTGGGCCAATGAGAATACACATACGCTGAAACATTGCTTGTGCAGTGTCAGTTTTGAGACATTTGTCGACCAGCTCACTGGTTAATATTGTGCAAAGTTTTATGATGTCCGCCATTACTTGTGTTACAATCAAAAGAAATCGTCGGCATATTAAAGTCCAGCATCCGTAGGCGAAAACTTTGAATAATATAAGGTACGGCTAAAGAAACAGTGCACGTAATGATCTATTCTTCCGATGCGTGGCAAAATTTTTGTTAGAATGTTTCCCATCACTCGCATCGAGTAGTTACGACAGCTATAGAAAACCAAATGGGAACATTTTTGACGATAGCAAAAACTAAATAGCAAAATAATGCAAGCCTGCCGATGGAAGATTTGCGGATATATTGATTGCTATAGTGAAATCTTACAATACATAAAAATAGCGTTTATAAACTTTTTCTGTTCAATTAGACTTTATCCAGAATTGCTGGGAATGTTAAATTTCACTGATGGGTTTCAAGGAAACACCTGATACATACTTCTAGCATTTGCGTTTCACTATCACGCTTCACATTCAGGCCTAATAAGGCGTTCTCGACGCATAGCTCATTTAGCCAGAATGTAGGAAGCCAACAAAGATTTCGAAAAGAGATTCAAACGGATCACAGCGTTCCGGATCTTTCTACAACTTTGTCTGCTCAAAATTTCTCATGTCACTTTGCCTTTGAACACATCTGGCTTTCTTGGAAGAGCATTGGGCTGAGCAGTAGCGGGCAGGCGACCCCAAGGCATGACAGGTAGCGGGAGTCGTGGTCGACACCGCCGTGCTGCTTGGCACTCATCGTTCTGCTTGCAGATGATTGCATGGATGGATGGAAAAAGTTTATTTTCGTCAGAACGCATGTGCACACGATTCCGTGCTAGATGGCCATCTACAAATGGCTGACGACGGCCTGGGTGGCCCACTGCACGGCCCTGGTCTAGACGAACGAGTCTGAGCTGGCCAAGCACGGCCTCCCGCTGCTCGAGGGAAGGGTTATGCATAATATCCGTCGGTGGCGGCGCTATGGCTACAGTTCCATAATATGTGGTCATAGGTTGCCTGTTTCTGGCACCATTTGCATTCCGGCTGAACGTCCCGGTAGATTTTGTTTAACCTGTATGGGTTATAGAAACTCTCATCTGCAATCTTCGCCAGACGCATCGCTGCGCCTTCACCAATTGCTTGCCGGGGGCGGGGAAATTATCCGCTAAAATTTGTAATGGTTATTGATGTCGTGAAAGGACACCAGCCCATCCCTCGTGCACCTTCCGGGAGACCTTCCCGGGCAGAGATTAATTCCCGCAACTTGAACCGTGGCGCCTTAACCAGCGGCCTGCGAAATTAATTCTGCTCTCAAGAGGAGTCACATACCATGGTTTTCAACTTGAACAATCATTACGGCAGATGCCTCCACTGCCCACTGAATTAAGACTGAAAATTGGTTTTTGAGGAAACAAGATGACGTAGTAACTCTCTCACATATCTCGGTAGGCGCCCGAACCGCGCAGTAAAGGAAGAGATAAAGGGGGAGTGAAGGAAGAAAGCAAGAAAGTGTTGCCGCAGTGGAGGGCTCCGGAATAATTTCGACCAGCTGGGGATCTTTGACTTGCACTGACATCGCACAGCACAAGGGAGTCTTTTGAGTTTCGCCTCCAATGAATCGCGGCCGCCGCAGTCAGGTTCGAAGCTTGTACGAAACACGCATGGCTCCGTGATTTATTCTGCATCTTCTGTACTATAACGAAAACATGATTAACGCAGCTTCCGTTGCTTCAAAGGCATTTTACATGTTCACTTTCTTCGCGAATGCTCTGCACATCCTTCACTTGCAAATGAACTACGGAAATTAAATGACTGAAATAACGAAAGTGCAAATAAGGTAGATAACTGCAGCGCAAGGACACATTTACATCACATAGGCAAACACGCACACACGGAAGAAAACTACTTGTTTTATGGGTATAACAGCTGCATCGCGCACGAGCGCACCGAATACAAAGAGCCAAACTCAAAGGCACGGCTCAAAGTCGAATCCAGGGCTTGCATAGACAATAAGGACATACACCGTAAGGATAGACACTATTCTTGAGGAAGTAGGCCCTTTATTCCGCCAAGACAAACAACATGCAAATGCAAAATGGGCCTTCTAATGCACCTGCCGCTGAATTTTTCCTCTTTTCCATCTTCCTCTCCATCACGTAGTAACTTGATAATAAGAGGCGAACCTTCAGCGTGGCATGTTCGCAAGTGCCCAACCAGAGTTCCTAAACCGGACATCATTGCGAATGCAGAACGCGTATGGGCTCGTTTCTTCAGGCTCGCTCGCCACAAATGGTCGCAAAGAGCTTACGCAGTTTATAACACACGTCGAAAGCTGTCACCACAAGAGCAACTGATTTTCTTCAATGCATCTACAGTGTCGGCCTTAAGAGGAAACGATTAAGGGCGCAATTTATTATCCGGAATAAAATTCATGCTACAAAGCCCAACTTCAGCTTCGAGCTACGCGTCAGGCAGCCGCTACACTTGTAATCGTTTCTGTTTCTCGTAGGTCTGAATTTTCACCCCCTCAAACATCACACAATGGGGTTGCCAATACCAGGCACCCTTCAATCCTACGCAGTGATAAGAATGATCACCTAAAGAACAAACGGTGGAAGTCCTAAAGGCATGAAAATCAGACCTTCTTCATCTTGGCAAAAACAACTTCGCAATACCATGGTTCGGAGGCATTAGTTTGGTTTGGTTTGTGGAGGTTTAACGTCCTAAAGAGACTAAGGCTATGAGGGATGCCGTAGTGAAGAGCTCCGGAAATTTCAACCATTTGGGGTTCTATAACGTGCACTGACATCGGACACTACCCGGGCCTCTGGAGTTGAGCCTCCATCGAAACCCGCGTCATTCGATTAAGCAGCCGAGCATCATAACCACTGAGCCACTGCGGGGGCACGGTTCGGATTCATTATTTATTCGAAGCGACTGTCTAGGCCTTACCTGTGAAGCTCAGCCTCCAGTAGGGTGACGTTGCAGGTCCACAGGGGTACAGCCGCCGCAGATCCAAGGACGTGAAAAGTCTTGCTTGTCTGTTCACCGCCTTGCAGGCACGGAACAGATACTTCGTGATGACGTCTAGCGCGAGCTCGAGACAGAGTGTAGCCTCGCCGTCTTCTTCTTAAAACATAACACGCACCCGCATGGGGGGATTGGCCAAGGTGTAGTGGCATAAACAACGAAATTTCCTAACGGGATTACGAAAAAATATTATTTCAAAGCGTGAATTTTGAAAAAAGGTATCAATAAAAACCGAGAGAAGAATATTTAAAGTAAAATAAAAAAGCAGCATTTTGGTGAAAAAAGAAGAGCTCGAAGAATTTTGAAAGTGTTTGAAAATCAACCTACCAGTTGCAATTATGTAACCATAGAAAATCCCAGATATAGAACCCAATGGTATTTATGATCGGAAAGTACCAACCATATGCGCTCCACACATTTATTATTTTTTTAATTATTTCACTCTCGTGTTACGGATCTCCGGTCATAACCAACCCAAAGTAGACTTTTTCGTTACCGATTCCAGCACTTCGCTACCAATTGTAAATTGCTGTTCCATTCTGAGAATGTTGCACATGACATTGGATTTTTGCATATTATTTTTAGACCTACCGTCCTGCTCTGCCTGTCTAGCTCAGTGATAATTACGTGCGATTCATCTCCTGAGTGACTCATCAAGGCAATGTAATCGGTGCACCGCAGTTTAGCTTTTCTTCATTAACTCTTATCCCCAACTGTTCCCTATTTAGGCCTCGGGATACCTGCTGTACACAGGCGGCGCAGAGCATTGGCGAGAGAGTGTCACTTTGCAAAGCCCCCTTTTTTATTAGAATTTTAATGCTGACCATATGGAGGAGTATGGTGCCTATGCAGCCGTTATAGACCATCATCATCATCATCAGCCGGACTGCGGCTACTGCAGAGCAAAGGGTTCTTTCATGTCTCCGCAATTAACCTTGTCCTTTGCCAGCTGCGGCGGCCGTATCCCCGCAAGCCTCATCTCATCCTCCCGCCCAACTGTCTGCCGCCACTGCTACGCTTGCCTTCTCTTGGATCTTGCCTTCGCATTACATGGCCTCCCCAAACCCATTTCTTCATCTTGATTTCGGCTAGGATGTAATTAACCGGCGTTTGTTCCCTCACCCATTCTGCCCGCTTGCGGTCTCTTAACGTTACACCTATCATTTTTCGTTCGAAGCCTCGCTGCGTTGCCCTTCACTTAAGCTGAACTCCTTTCGTAAGCCTCCGCGTTTCTGCACCGCAGGTGAGTACCGGTAAGATACGGCTGTTGCACATTCTAAAAAAAGAGTGTAATTTTAGTCTTTTTGGGAGGTAAACCACTTGTCGCTGAGCTGACAACTTTAAGAGGGCAATATTATGCTATATGATCCAGACAAAAGTTTTAGTTCATGACATAAAGTATAAACGTTACACTCTCTTGGGTAAAGTTACACCATCAAAGGCAGCGTAAGTTTAAGCTGCCAAAGACTATAATTACACCCTTTCAGGAAGACTATGTTTTAATCCACGACAAACAGTGTAAACTGTACTCTTTAGCTTAAATTTCATTTTGATAGATAGTGTAAGTTTATGCTGCCCAATACTATGTTACACCTTTTCAGAAAGACTATGTTTCAGTCTTCTACAAAGGTATAGGCGGTACACTCTATCTAGTGTAAAGTTACGTCTTGAAATGCAGTGTAAGTTTGTGCTGCCCAAGATTATAGCTACACCTTTGCAGCAAGATAATATTTTTGTCCAAAGACGTTAACTTACTTCCTCAGCAGCGTAAATTTATGCCATCAATACCAGTGCGTGATCGTCTAGTATTGATACATTTTTTGAGAAGGAGTATGTTTTTTTAGACAGCGTAACTTACTTCCACAGCACCATAAAGCTATGCTCTTAAGACCAGTGCAAGTTCAAGCCACCTAAGAGTAATATTACACCTCTATGAGAAGTCTATTTGATATTTTTTTAAAGGACGCACTGTTATACTGGGCCAAACAGTGCAGATTTGACCTCCTAACAGGTAAAGTTGCGGTACATTTTTAAGCATAAAGATATCCTTTCAAAGCTTATTGTTATCCTACAAATAACAAGCTATGCATTACATCGCCTTTGTGCAACCTTGCTCTTCATCAATATTAACAATGTACTGCTCCTAATTCATAAACCAACAATTAATTTATAAAGACTACTTTCGCACCTTACAAGTGAAAGCTTAAGCCAGCTGCTGAAGCGTATGTATGATCAGGTCTGGCTTAAACATAATTGTTAAACTCTGGGACAATGTTTCTATTGCAATGCCTGGCCTTCTAATCATGCAGAGTAGTGGTGCAATGTGTAAAGAGTAAAGCAGGCATGTATAATGTGTAGTAGTTGCATGTTTTGGTTTAGGCACAGGACAATATCAGAACAAGATCTTTCACAGCTGAAAAGAAAACATACAACAAATAGCCATTATTTTAATTAAGGTTACAGCCAAGCAGCTCACAAGTCCACCGATTTCTTATCCTGAAGGACCAGACTGCAGGACAGACCTGGGCAGCAGACAAAAATGCAGACGCACTTAATACACTTAGAAAACACATAAAGAGGCGTAGGAAGACGAGAAATTTTGTAATAGAGTAACGTAAAAAAACTGAAGTTTTTCAGTTACAAAATTCTTTAAACAAACTGTGCTCAATTTTTTATATGAAAACGAGGAAGAAATAAACCGGCAAAAAGATTAGTTCTCACAATCCCTCGTTTTCTGAAAAACTAAGGCAGATAGGTCCATGTGGCACAACATTGTCCCAAATTAAGGTTCCATCACAAAATGGCATCATACGCTATATTTATTTCATCCTCGGAGGCTACTAGATGTGTCCACCAATAACGTAACTAGGGCTATATAAAGGTAACAATGGCACTGCCTCGAGAAGAGCATTTTAAGATGCCTCTATACACCGTAGCCTCCTTGCAATAGCTACATAGAATTTAATTTAATCATTTCAGATGACAGCAAAATGGGGCTTCCTGCATTGCAATTAATATGGTGCGTGAGCATGTGCACCATGAAGACACAAAAATGACATGAGTGCCATCAGAGCATGCTACAGTCAGAAACAACTTAAGAACAAAGCAGCCGCTCAAAAAAGGCCCTTCAAACAATGGCACTGACCGCTTCTTCTGATGTCACGGTTAGTCTGATTAAGCCCTGGATTCTTTCCCTTCATCACCCGCCCCATGGCGATGTCACACTAGCAGGTGTAAGGCGATTAACCACGACGTGGTAAGAATGGATCGACGCCACTGTTTGAAGGGCATCCTTTAATTGGCATATGCCACCTCGTTCTAGGGTTATATCCAACAACAGGCTGCTAAAAAAGAGAGGTAGTGACGAGCCGGATTACATGATAAAATCAGCATCAAATGGCAATCAGAGGCTTTCTTTTGGTGCGCTTGCCACACAGAACAGCTGCATATGCCTGGGCCACCATCAGCAGTGAAATGACTGTACAAGGGCTTTTACCCCGCCTTAGTGCCACCACATAGCTAATTTACTTTGATGTTGCAGGGCTGTGTTACTTCAGTTTTGTACACCGCACAAAAAATCAGCATTATAGTGAATTTTTTGTAGTGCACTTTCTCGCTCGGCGAACCCACACTTGGAACTCCACCTCTACGAGGGTTGAGGCCTTCAGTTTCATTCATTCATTCATTTATTGTACCCTTAAAGGCCCTTTTCGGGCATTACATAAGGGGGGGGAACAGTTGAAATACAAAGTAGTGAATAACAATGTTAATACAGTAAAATACAACACAATGCAAAAAGGATCTGGAATACACTGTGAAATGTTAAAATGCAGTTCTAAACAATACATGGTGGCGGATAGGCTAAATAGGGTATAACAAGAAAAAATAAATGGTAAAAATCAAAGCATGAGGTTGTTTTTTTTTTCATTTGATGTAATGTTCGATTAGTGCGTCTCTAAATTTACTAGCGTCACGCTTGTTTACGATGTGATCTGGTAACTGGTTCCAATTTTCTATTGCTGTAGGTAGAAATGATTTATTGAAGGCTATTGTAGAACCATGTAAACGCTGAACACTCAGGGAATTGAAGAGGCGACGCGATGTTCGGATGGGAGGTAGGAGTAATGAGTCACGGAGATAAGGAAAGTTGTAATACAATTTATGAAAAAGGCAAAGTCGTGAGATTTTTCGACGGTTCTCAAGTGGTAGCAGATTGAGTGTTGATTTAATCCTGGTGATGCTGTGGTATCTGTCATAATTTGAGGTTATGTAACGTGCTGCGCGGTTCTGAATAGCTTCTAGGGTGTTAATTAAGTACGCCTGATGAGGGTTCCATATAGAAGATGCATATTCAAGTTTACTACGGATGAAGGTTTCATATGCCAATTTACGGACTGAAGGAGGAGCCAAGTATAACGATCGTCTGATGAAGCCGAGTGATTTGGATGAATTGGCCGCTAATATCAAGATGTGTTCGGACCAGGTTAAATTGCTGGAAATGATGACTCCGAGGTATCGGTAGGATTGCACGTTTGTTAATGTGTTTGAAAGCAATGAATAAGCGTAAGTGAGGCTGGAATGTTTGCGAGATACTTGCATGTATTGGCATTTTGAAATGTTTAGCGACATAAGCCACTCAGAGCACCATCGTTCAATTACGTTCAAGTCGTTCTGCAGTAATAATTGGTCCCCGTTAGTAGCAATGCGGCGATAAAGAATGCAATCATCTGCAAAGAGGCGAATTGTGGAAGAAATACCAGAGGCAATATTAAATCAAATCAAAGGTTTATTTGCACTTCATACAAAGAAATGCAGGGCACAGGGACAAAAAAGCTTGTCGGAAGACAGCTTGACAGGGCCCCTGCGCCCTTACTCCTGCGCCCTGCACCCTTACATTAATGAAGGTGAGGAAAAGAAGAGGGCCAAGGACCGAACCATGTGGTACACCAGACAGCACTTTAGTAGGACCTGAACAATGGTTGTCTATTACCGCGTACTGAGAACGATCTATTAGAAAAAAGTGTATCCATGCTACAATTAGAGGGTCAATGGACAGACCGGAAAGTTTAGACATGAGACGATGGTGGGGTACGCGATCGAAAGCCTTAGAAAAGTCTAAAAAAATGATGTCAGTTTGGAATGAAGAGTCCAGATTTAAGTGAAGATGAGTAGTCAATTCAAAAAGCTGAGTTTCGCAGGAGAGACCGGAGCGGAAACCATGCTGTTTAGTGAAAAAGAAAGAGATATGATCGAGATGCGATGCGACTTGTGAGTATATTATGTGTTCGAGAAGTTTACAGGCAATGCATGTCAAGGAAAT
Source organism: Amblyomma americanum (assembly GCF_052857255.1). Classification (NCBI taxonomy): domain Eukaryota; kingdom Metazoa; phylum Arthropoda; class Arachnida; order Ixodida; family Ixodidae; genus Amblyomma; species Amblyomma americanum. Next base: position 89,900,452 of record NC_135504.1, read on the forward strand.
GGGGCGATAATTGGATGGGTCTGATCGGTTACCAGCCTTAAACACCGGCACAACTTTACTTATTTTCCAATCTTTAGGTAGTTCACCCGTTGATATAGACTGTTCAAAGATTACTTTCAGGAATTGACTGGATAATGCCTGCACTTACCTACTGTCCAATATTAGGGCAAAGCACGTGGGACTAAGCCATATGCAGCCGGGGGGGAGCTTTAGGAAATGTGATAGGGTGGGTGCACTCAATGGGGGCAGGCTATACAAAGCTACTGCTCTTACTTTTTGTTTTGACTGCAATATTTTTTATTCTTTTTGGCACCTGCAGTCAGCCACACTGGTCACTGTCACAACCAAGGTACTATGTGTCTCTTTGCAGTGATGACTTTAGAGTAACAGTGGCAAAGCTTTGGTTAACCAGACACGCAGGGTTTTTGAAAAAAAAATTATAACTGGTAATATGACTGAGCAGAAACAAAATTCAGACGCAAATAACTACGTCAAGAGAAAGGAGCACTGTGGGAACATTGGTCACAACCAGGAAAGCTAAGTGTGAAATAAGTCGCACTTCGCCCAAATCATCATCCCTTGACTCTGTCAATGATGGGTCATTTCAAGCCAAGCATCTCAGAGTTAATCTCAACCATATCCGATTTGTTCAAAAAATTCATGAAAAATTTTTGCAATGTGTGAAATCTAATCCAGATGCCCAAAAAATTTAATCATGAGGTGAGCGCAGTTTGAACAATGCGAAAACGTTTGAAACCAGCACCACTCATGATCGACCAAAAATCCATATTTTTAGAAGGTACTCCACAAATGTGTTACTGACATTTGCAAAAATTCTGGCGGCTTCTGATATGATTCAGATCTTGAATTTTTGAATGGTATCAATATTTTTAATTTAAATAAAATTCTAAAGTTCTGATACTTTGACATTTAAAAAATATCTACTCCTCTTTGGAAAATAAGAAATAGCCATTTTGCTTCCCTAGATGTCTATTACTCATAAAAAATGTTACAGCTAATGCAACTGAATGAGTCGAAGTGAAATAAAATGCAGAAGTTGCAGAAAAATTGCGTTTTGGAACATAAAAACTCGTTCATTTCACTCTGCTGTGGTCCAAGTAAAAATACCAGCGATGGCAGGCTTTACCAAAAGAACTTTAGCACAACCAAGACGAACACAAGAAAGGGGAACACAAAACTAGCGCTAAACTTCATCTAACTTTATTCACTGGAAGCGCAGCAAATATAAGAAAAAAAACCAGAGCATGTGCAGACACCAGTTCATAAACAAACTATCAAAAGATAGGTTTAGTAGAACAGTTTATTTCGCTTCATTTCTGAAGTTTTAATAGCAGTAATTTTTGCTTACTGAATAAATAAAATTTTTGAAGTTAAGCTCGTCCGCCGCCGCGAACTACATCTTTTATTTGCGCCTCTTCATCACAGAGCACAACACAGCTCTCAATCCTAAGGGAAGTTTCTACTGTGGACAGGCATCAGAAAATTGCGTAGACGAACAGATAATCGTGCGAAAATACTTTCTTGTGCTGCCAGGGCGGCAGGCGCACTAGTGACATTGTTATTCAGTGTGTTCATGCCATACTATGTCATTGTCGTGAAAGACATGACAGACACATATGCTCCGTTTCATACATAACAGGCAACGCTGCGGATGTAGTTTGTCCGCAAAACCATTTTACTCCACCACATATCATCAGTTCCTCTCAAAGCCTCGCTCAGTGTTTGAACCAAAACAAAGCGGTATAAAATGAACTGGTAACACTGAAAACCGCGATAAAAGCTGTGAGGCGCTTAGTGTTTAAGACCTCTGGCCATAATTTCCACTGAGTGAGGACTACTTTTTAGGCGGGGATGTTGTATATGCGATTCGCCCTATGGGATGCATATCGTATCACTACATGTCATTTTTACTTCGCGAAGCCTCAGTGAGCCGCAGGACAAAAATGTGGCAAGAGGTAAAACGAAGGGCAGCAGGCTGTCACTCACGGTAATTGAGATTTGCAGCACGAAATATGCATGTGGTCACTGTGATTCTATGGTGAACTACATTTTGGGCACTGACTTGACATTTGCAAAAAGGCGCGCTACTTTAGCAGCGTTGCCTGCTATGCAAGAAAAAGAGTATAGAGGATTCAAGGAGGAGGAGACTGCGTGCCGGGGCCGCGGTCGAAGTATGTTTGATCAATCGAGAGCAAGGCAGCTCCACTCGGTCGGGCCGCGGCAGTGCCAGCGTGTCTCGCGTTACCAGAAGCTGTGGTGAGGACTCCGTACAGTCACGTGCGCTCTGAGGCACATGCTTTCCGTGATCTTATTCGGACATTAAAAGGACTTCTGTTACAACAGCTGCGCCGGGTTCTCGTTCCTTCCTTGTGGCTCAAACGAGACAGCACACTGAAAGCATAGTTTTGCTGCTCATGGCTGCCTAATGCCATAGCGGGTTCATTTGAACTTCAAAAGCGAAAACGAACTCGCTTATTGCATACCACCCGGCAAATGTCATGCGATACCTGCCTTTTCTCCAGCACTAAACATGCACTACAGTGAGTGAGGGTAAACTGAAGTGGTTATGTGGCCATGATTGTGTCATGATGGGTGCTGTGTTACTCGATGCAACGTTAAGAGATGACGCAACTTGCAGCACGAGAGCTCGACATTAAAAATCTTTTTCTCGTTTTGAACAGAAACCGCCTCAATTAAAACTTCAGAAATGAAAGCCAATAAATTGTTCTACTAAACCCGCCATCATCTGTATTTTTACTTAGACCACCTCAAGGTGAAATAAAAAATGTTTAATTATGTTCTGAAACACACTCTTCTGCAAATTCAGTATTTTAATTCCTTTCGACGCATTCACTTTCATCAGCTGTAACATTTTTTATTGGTAATAGAAATCTAGGTAGACAAGAAGGCCATTCTGAGAAGTTGATATATTTTTAAGTGTCAAAATAGTACACTTTTTAATTTTATTTAAACTTAAAACTACTTACACCGTGCAAAAATTTATGATCTGAATCATATCGAAAGCCAGAGAATGTGCAAATGTCATTAAAAAATCTGTTCATTGTTTTCTAAAAATTTAGAATTCAGATCATTATTGAGCAGTGCCTTGTTTCACACCTTTCCAAAATGTTGAAACTTAGATCACTTCACAACTAAAATTTTTCCCGGAAAAAATATTGTAGTTTAGTAACACACGCTGGGGCCAGTTTTAATGATTTTGCTTCAACAAACTGGAGATGGTCGAGCGCAATATGTGGGACATTTGGAGTGGAGTGACCCATTCATATATCTCACTTATACCCAGTCATGCTGATTAGAATCTAATAAGTGTTCTTGGTACACTCTGGTTCTTTCTCGGCACATTAACGTTTGTAGGACAGCCAGAACCATTTTAGGAGTGGGGTAATTGAATTTTAAATTTCCTAATGCTTGATTAAAACTCGTGATCCAAATACAGAATTTAAACCCCTCATGTACACACCCAAAGACTGGTTCCCACGGTTGTCAATTGAATGGCGGTGTAGCGAAACCTCTGCTATCCCCGCAAAAAATTAACTGTAGACACGCGCATTTGCTAAAGGTCACGAAATGTGGTCGCAAGTTCAGCAGTAAGTTTAGCCAGCAAATCACCCACCTCTTAACAAGGATCACTAATGGCACAAACAAACGAGAAGCTTACACACTCCACACCATTGACGCACAGTGTATGGTTCCCTGCATAGCCGACCTCCAAATTGTAAGTTGTGTAATAAGGCACTCTTTTCCACATTGATTATATACTATTGCCCCGAATTAAACAATTCATTTGCCAGAATCAGAAAGACAAGACGTTTCTGTGCTAATCAATCCGTGTGGGGGACTCTAGCGACCACTTTGGCAGTGAAGCCAATCTGCAGCTCTTGGTGGAACACATAAGATAAACATTACATGTACGCGGAGCCTGGAAGCAACGGTGCAAAGGAGCGCGTCATGAGGCTTCCCACATCTCACCACCAGATGTTTCTGGACATGCCTGGACAGTGCAGTGTGCACCTATTTTTTTAAATAATAATTTATGCCAGCAGGCACATTGTCGCAATAATGAAAAAACAATAAAAGAATATTTCTTTTTCAAAACCCTGTTCCTTGTAAGCTCTCGTGTGTATCCTGGGCTGCTATTCTAATAGTGGCTGCTGCCTCCTACTCGTCCCTATTCCTGCGGCAGCAAATAACACTCTTTACCGAGCTTGCAGCACAAGCTTCAGGACGCACAGGTAGGTGTATCTGGAATGTGCACTGGAGCACCTGTTCCTTCCTTGTCTGTCACTCTGTAACAAATTGTGCAAACAATGCGTGAAATGACACTAAAATAATCTTACACATGAATCTATGACAGCTTCGCTGCCCCCTGAAATTGGAAAGCAGTCATTTGATGATGTAGCGAGGCCGCCGAAAATTATTTTTTAAATGTAGCGGACTGCGTGTGGCGGGGCAGACTGAGGCCGTTGTGTGTTCTTAGGCGTTATGTGTTGTTTCTAAGTAGATGGGGCTTTATTAACGTGATGTTTTAGGCGAGGGGATATAAATAATGCTTTTTGGCAGCTATTACAGTTTGTGCACGGCGGAAAGCTTCACCGTTTTACCCACCTGCTGCCTAAATCACTACTTTAAGCATCCTTCAATTTCCACGCTGTTATTCTCAATGGCTTTAATTATTTGAGGGCTCAATTTACAGGACAAAGTACTTCAGAGGACTGAGAAGTACTTCGGTGGCACCAGTGACAAGATGCCTTTCTGAAATGAGCCATTATTATGTCGCACCATCTTGCCCCGCATATGCTTGACTACAGTAGCGCTGGCCTGTAGAGTAGCTTGTTGCGCCTGCGCGAACGGTCTCTAGGCGCGCAGCTTTTCAGAAAGCGAAAACAAGATGTCATGTCAGTGTGATGTCGCGGCAATTTCGATCATTATAGTGCGCTATTGTGGCCTTGCGTTGTACATGTGTGGTTGCTCGCTTCACAAAAGAACACGTTGTGACTGCTTGCTCTTTATCTAAGGCTTAAATCTCGTTGTTCTCATTGCCTTGGAACAATTCGTCTCCATTCTACGGTAATAAACTACGAATCTCGTGTAATCAAACTGTTTACCTCTGCACAGCATTTGATACGCAGGGTCCACACAGTGCCGCAATAAATAAAAGAGTGAAGTAATAGGTCAACTCATCATGTTAACCGACAAAGGTCTATGGCCTCTGACTGTGGACTGAAGTATGTTCTGTATACTGAAATTTATACTTTATAAAAACGCATTTGCTTTTTGAATTCCAACATTCTCACTGAGACAGTTCCTGTAATTTTCGTAAACGGCAGAGCAGGACACAGAAACGAAGAATGACAGTGATAAATGGATACTGACAAATATCCTGACAGGTATAGGCTACAGACTAGGTTTAACAGTATCCGCCGAAAAATGAAACGAACAATCCAGATAACACGGCTGTCTTAACAATTTTGAATACTAAAAAACGCTATTCGTTCTTAATGATATTGAGGCCTCGTTAATGCAATCACCACTCCTTGGAACATAGAAGCACCTGTTTATTTCCATACGCTTCTTCGGTTGCGTGATGGCGGAAGGTTTGTAATATTAAAGCGTGCTTAACCCCCACGGACAGAAAAGACTTACCGTACGCTCACTAAATGCAAGTTCCTTTTTCCTTTCATTATATTCCCGTGCTCCCGCAGGAGCATATTTCTAAATTAAGCGTCCCGATGAATCTGTTCATACAGCGGCATATTACTTTGGTGCAATATACGACTGTAGAATTCCATGCCATAAGTTTAGACGTGTTGTACCCTGCTAGTGAATGTTCGCTCTTTTTTGTAGTTTTTCTAACAAAACTGCAGCGCATGATTGCAAGTTTGCATAGCGTGGATGACACATGTAGTTCGTCGTATCTTCACCCTATTTCCTTAAAGTATGTAAGAATGTGTATGCGTGTGTGATTACAAATATATCTTCCTACGTTAGGCCCTTCTAGAGGATTCCCTTAAAATGAAAGAGCACTCACTCGCTGAGAGGTTAGGTTCTAGAGGCAGTTCTATTAGATTTATTTGTAGTTCTTTTCTTTTATTACTTTTGCTCGCTTATGACGTCTACATTTGCTCCAAGCAGATTTCATTGGCAATAAATACATGAAGTTGGCGCGTGGATTGCTTTCCACAGGTGACTGACACAACGCGGCCACGGATGGCCACGCCCCTTGCGGAAGCGACCTGAACTTTGGAGTGCATGTGTGCGACAGCTGGAGGCGCTCTTAATTCAGCAAGCTGGGCGTACGCGAAAGCATCCAACGGCAAACCGAACGGATGGCTTAACTGCGCACTCTTTTCCTCTGTCAGCTGGCGAGGTACGTGTGACTTGAAGCTGGTGCGACGAAAGAGGCAAGTTTTGTCGACACAAGCAATATTTAGGTAAAGCATGCTCTAAGTTCTTTGCGCAGAAAGGTAAACGGCTGTACAAAATTACGCCGAAGCACAAGAAGAGAATGTGCATGCAGTGAAATTGCGAAGAGCATTTCTTCATAAAGAACGCGAACTGTAAAATTCTAGTACATCCGCGCAAGAAAAGTCAGGTTCGAATATATGCAGCCCCTCGTTGTGTTTTTTACATCTTTTGCAGCGCTGTGTGTGTCCGTGCCTTCGATAGCCAGTACGTAAACTAGTTAAATAATTATGATATTTCAAAGGTCTCAGAGTGAAAAGTTTGAAGGTTTTTTCGAGTTGCAAAATAAATTTCGGGCAGTTTTTTTTCCTTCGCAGTAGAAGTTAATTACGAAGCAGGCAATGCTTAGGTTCCCGCAGCACTTGCGTGCATTGTTCCTCTGGAGAGATTTGTTACTAACAATCTGGTTGCATTTATATGCGTTATTTCTTTGCCTTATCCCGGAAGCAATGGGACAATGCCGCTTTAAACTTTGCATGTTTACTTGAAGTTATCTTTGTAGTCGGAAGAACCTAAGTGCTTGTTTGTTAAATGGCTACATTGTAGCGCCGTGAGATCACCTGTGTTGCAAAGCATTACATATGGTCTACAGAGTACAAGCTATTTTACGCAGATGCAGATGACGTTTTATTTTTGTTGAATTCATTTTAATGTGCTTTTTGCTATCACTGTAAAGAGGAGCCAAAAGCTGACAGAGGCTAAAGGTAGGCTCGCATTGGGTGCAGGGGGCGGGAAAAGGTGACAAGTGGAACTTCATTTTGAGGTTTGTTATGGTTCGCAAGTTCACTGCTCTAGAATGGTGACCACCTGGGGGCTATTTGCAGTGTCAATATTCAAGCAAAAACTGGTGATGTAAGAGGCGCACAAAAAGAGGGGCTGATATGAAGAGCCCGTTTGTTAATCGACGACGAATAAAGAAATGAAGATCCACGTGTCGAAAAACGTACGGACCATTTTAACTTAATGAAAACGATAAATGTAGGCGTGTGCTCATGGGAGCGTGGAGGTTGTTTGTGAGGCAAGCAACAACAGCGACGAGGACAAATCAGGCCCGTGGGCGGGTCAGCCGTCTTGCGCAGTCTTTTCTGCTGTGTCAGTGCGACTGGGGCAAGTGTTCGTTACGCTTTGTGATGGAGGACTGCAGGGTAAGCTCTGATTCATATGCACCCTCCCACCTCCCGAAGCTGTCTATGAACGCAGAGCTGACTCCGGTCCACCGCACTGCGAGCTGCCGAGTCCAAGGTCAGCCACCACTGTTCGGGCCCTCATTCCCTAGGACCGGACCTCCAGCAGGCATGCACAGGGCGGACGCGGGTACTACGGCTAGCAACAGAAGCCCACCCGCTCAGTTCCTGGTTCTGCAGCCCCGAACGTCACCAATCTTCCATGGCGAGGTGTTCGAGGACGCGCGGAACTGGTTCGGCCAATTCGAACGCCCCGCCGAGTCTGCACTGCCGCCTACGAACCAGCGATCGAATGAGAGCTTCGTGGTGGACTAGAAGACATGACCCGTCTATTAAAAAGGGCGGATCTGAATACGCCCGAGGACCAAGCAGGAACTATTCGCTGGCTTTTTCGTAACCAACCTGGCACCACTGCGGAATTTCTACCGGAGGCCACCACCGTCGAAAGCACCCTGCAACAACACAGTCGGTACTACAACCGTGACGTGAACACCTTGTCTCCAGCCGTCTTTGCGTCCCACTCCAGCGGCTCCGCCGACGCTCTGAGGTAGCTCATCCGCTCTGTCTTGAAAGAAGAGCTGCGCCAGATGTATCTCTCTGCGCCGCCGCCACCGACGCAGTTTCCTTCGTTAGAGAAAGTTATTCGAGACGAAGTGATAAAGTCGGTCCTTCAAACTCTTGTTCCTGCTGCTCTACTACCGGCGGCCATTCCGCAGACGTACGCGCCGGTATTCAGGCAGAACGGCGTCCTTAGCTTTTCCAGCGACAACTCACCTGCGTGCCAGCCGAGCCCCTCTCTTGTCCGTCTGCTGGCCGAAGCACGACTCCGGAAGACTGACGTGTAGCGGGCGCCCGACCACCGGTCCTTTTGTTACGACTGCCGTGAGGCTGGGCACATGTTGCGGCTGTGTCCTTATCGCCTAGCTGGCTTTCGTGGTCTTCATCTGAGATTCCCGTGTCCACTGAGTGGTGAACGGCCCCGCGAAATTGAGGATTACCTGTCGACGTGGCGCATTTACCCTGATCTTCATCGTCACTAGTATCGCTAATCTACCCCTACCCGCTGTCATTCGCCGCGCCCCCGTTCCTCGACAAGCTTTTCTGGCCGCTCACCGAGCCCTTGTCGGGAAAACTACAACCAGTGGCCTGCGGAGGTGAGGCCGCCGACTAGCGAACAGCGATCATCCTGCATCTCGTTTACAACCAGATGACGGCTTTTAAACGAGGACACGTGGTACTAACAACGGATACGCATCTTCGGACTTACCGGTCGCTATCGACGATTTCGCAGCTGCCGCTTTGGTCGATACGGGAGCGGAGTATTCAGGCATGAGCAGTGGCATGGCAACGGAATTCAAGAAAGTTTTACCTACGCGGACTGGGCCTCAGATTAGCACAGCTGGAGAGCGTCTAATTACTCCTGCTGGCCGCTGTACTGCGAGCGTTGAATTCCACGGATTCGTCTATGTTCGTCACCCTGTTGACCTACCTCATTGTTCGCGCGACGGCATACTCGGACTGGACTTCATACAAGTTAACGGCGCCGTCATCAATTTACAATAGCTGCGCGTAACGTTTTCGCCGACCTAAGCCATTGCGCAAACCGACCCAGACGTCTCCGTGATGCCCGCTTTGCGTGTTGCTACCTATGACGTGACGGTGCCGCCGCGGTGCAGCATGATGGTACCAGTTCAAAGCGGCTCACCCGGTGTCCGCGATGTTCTCGCAGAAAGAAATACGAGCCTTCTACTCGAGAAGAGGGTCTGCACTGTAAGAGGGCTTGTTCGGTTACCGGATCGCTGTGTGACACTCTCCCTTAGAAATTTTGGAGCCCAGTTTCAGCAAATTGCCAAAAGAATGGCTGCCGCATACGTTGCCGACTTTGTTGACCCCGCTGATATATGTCCTCCGGAATCGCCATCGCCAGCAAGACGAGATGCAGCCAACATCCCGTCTACCATGAACAGCTTTTCCGGCTTGACAGCGGCTCAGAGGCGATGCCTGTTAGAGCTTCTTCAGGATATTTCCGGGTGCTTTGTCACGTCCTCAAAGATAGGGCGCACTTCAGTAGCCATATACCGTATTATCGTTGTCGAAGACATAAGTCCCATGTCCAAGCTCCTATACCGAGTGTCGCCGATGGAACGATGGGCTATACGGAGCTAAGTGCAAGATGTGCTTACCGACGACATAGTGCAACCGTCCACCAGCCCCTGGCCTTCGCCTGTGGTGCTGGTGAAGAAACAAAGCAACGCTTTGCGAATATGCGTCGATTATCGGAAGTTAAATGGAGTCTCGCAGAGCCACGTATGCCCACTTCCACGTATCGATGGCGCCTTGGATGACTGCTAAATGCTGAACATTTCTCTTCACTCGACCTTAAGAATGGCTACTGGTAGGTTGAAGTGAACGAAAGGAACAAAGAGGAGACAGCGTTCGCGACCCCTGCAGCCCTATTGAATTCAGAGTGCTTCCCGTCGTCCTCTGTTCCGTGGCATCAACCTTCCAAAGCATGATGGACACCGTTCTCCCCAGAGTGAAATGGCAGGCGTGCCTAGTTTACCTTGACGATGCCGCCATTTTTGCTCCTAGCTTCGAGGAACACCTCGAGAGACTGAGAATGGAGCTACATCCCCTCCGTTCCGCGCAGTTGAGGAAAAAACGACAGAAATACCGCGTTTTCTGGAAGCACCATTATCTTGGTCATGTGATCAGTGCTGAGGGCATTCGTCCTCACCCCGAGAAGTCTGCTGATGTGGCACAGTCCGTTGGGAGGATTTCGAGCCTCTGTGCCTACTACAGGCGCTTCGTCGAAAACTCTTCAACAGTTGCCGAATTCATCAAGCTACTTTCCAGAGATAATGTCCCTTTTGCAAGGCATGAGGATTAAGAGGCCGTCATCTGCGAGCTATGTAAGCTGGTCCAGACTGTCCCGATACTCACACATTTCGATGAACAAGTTGCCACCAAACATCATAGCGATGTCGATAATCTTGGTATCGGTGCTAGTCTCTCGTTCAATGCCAAGATAGTTAATAGCGTACGCTATCCGCTCCCTTTCGAAAGCAGAGGCAAATTATTTCACTGCAGAAAAAGAATGTCTTGCTGTAGTCTGGGCGATCAGCAAGTTCCGACCTTATCTGTATGGTCGCCCGTTTTGATTTATGAGTGACCACCATTCGTTATGCTGGCATGCCGTCCTGGGGCTTGCTTGCGAGGTGGAGCCTGCGACTCCAAGAATAAGACATCACAGTTGTCTACAAGTCCAGTCGTACGCACAACGAGGCCGACTGTTTGTCGCATGCACCTGTTGACGTGGCCCCTCCTGAAACCGAGGAGGAGTTCCTGTTTTTTGCTGTCGTGATGTCGTCCGATATGGCCCACCTTCAACGGGCTGATCCCGAGTTAGGCCCGCTCATCCAGCATCTCGAGGGCCTTGACGTCACTGTTCCACGGGTTTTCTTCCGCGATTTGTGCCCGTCCAGCCTCAAAGATCACGTCCTGTACGAGTGGAACTTCGCATTAACAAGGAAGCCTTTCTTCTGGTATTTCCATCTGAACTCCGTTCAGAAATACTGCACACCTGCCACGACGAGCCGGGAATTTGAGTATCACTCGAACATTCGGCCGCATCCGTGCGGAGTACTACTGGCCCAAGTTGTTGTTGCGGCCCAAGTGGCCGCCCATGACCGCCAGATGCCACCCGTGAAACCTGCAGGGCTTCTTCAACCATACCGCCGCCTACAGCACCTTCCCAACAGGTGGGCATGAACCCGCTGGGCCTATCCCAGTGTCGTCATTGGGGAAGATATGGATCGTAGTAGCGGCAGACTACTTGAGGCGGTACGCAGTAACACAGACGCTGCCCCTCGCTACTGCGACCGAAGTGGCTCAGTTTTTGTGACATCCATAGCCTTGCATCACGGTGCACCACCGGTTGTCATCACGGACTGTGGCACCACCTTTACTGCTGACTTAATACGGGCTTTATTCGAGCTGACACCAGTCGCAGGACAGCTTATCATCCACAAAGAAACGGACTGACGGAACGCTGCAACCGAACGCTCGCTGACATGCTTTCTACGTATTTTGATGTTGAGCATCGCACTTGGGACGAATATCTCCCGTATGCGACCTTTGCCTACAATACGGCAGAGCAGGAAACAACGCGTCTTACTTCTTTCCAGCTGGTCTACGGATTTCATGTCACAGGTATGTTGAACTCATGGCTACTTACTGATCACGCCGAAGATGACAACGACGTCTATGCTGACGTCGACACATTCGTCCAGCGGGCTGAAGAAGCCCGCCAGCTAACAAGATGGCGAATTCAACACCAACAAAACCTCGACGAAGGTCGCTAGAACCTCCGGCGCCGAGTCGTTCGTTTCGATCCGGTGTGTATGGACATGCGCACGCCGTCGCGAGCTCTCCGGGGAGCTACTCCGCCACTACTTCAGTCCATACGAGGTAGTTCAGTGTTTTAGCGACGTCACCTACGAAGCTGTACCGCTGGACCCCAGATCCTTACCACGGCGGCGCCATCCGACTGAGACTGTCCACGTGGTGCGGAGGAAACCTTATGACAGCCTGCAACCCTCTGTGTTGACCTTATGTCGGAAGCCACAGTTGGACCGCCGCGTTGAAAGAGCTTGTAATGCGGCGTGCTCGTGGAAGAGCGGACGACGAGTATAAAGTGGGCCTGTGGGCGAGTCATCCATTCACCCTGAGGACATCATCATCATCACTCATATTGTGCAGTCTTCTCTGCTGTGCCAGTGTTACTGCGGCAAGTTTTTTTGAACCGATGTTTCCTGCCTCAGGTCATAAATACTATGAAATCAGAGATGAGTAAAATGCTTAAATAATTGAAAAAGGTGGGCTGATCTGATGAAATCAAGAAGTGAACGATGATATGGACCCTGTGTTCAGGCAATATAGGAATCCGGATGGTCCAATGAGAGACCCACTGCCGCCAGGTGCCGAATTCTGGTCGGCTTCAGCGCCGGGCAGTCCCGCAACAGGTGGTGGATATCCGCCTCAGAGTCTCTGATCTCGCAGACTGAACACCCGGGGAGGGGATATAAATCTTTCAAATGCGGCCACTTGCGTGTCACAGCTGGAGTTAGGGCAACCCCGACCCGTATCCTCCGAAGCGCAACCTCCTCTGCACTGGTAAGACCACGGGGGAGAGTTACCGCACACGGAGGAATTAGAGCACGTGCGCGGCACCGGAGGTGCTGCTTTCTTGTTAAAAAGAGGGTGGTGTCATCCAGAGTGAGGACTCAAGGCAAAGACAAAGTTGGGGTCGAAAGGCGGGTCGCAGAATCTGCGCGGCTTTGTGCGCTCAGGAGGTCACGCGGGACCCACTCAATACGTATTTGCGGCGGGATGCGTGCCGCTAGACGATGGATGTCTTGGCACAATTCTGGGGTGCGACTGACTCGTCGTAGTAGGCGTGTGACGTGAAGGGCGTCGGTGCGAATGACAATGCGGGCCGTGGGTAGCATGGGTACGACGGCCACAGAGCAAAATGCCTCTTGAACCGCAAGCATCTCCGCACAGGAGGAAGGAGGTTCTGAGAGGCGAAACCTTGACGTTTTGTTCAGGAAAGGCTTGCAAGGACAGTAAACTGCCGTTGTTGTTTCGCAGGCCTGGATGCTTGCGTCAACGTACATAACGATGGAGCCATGCGGCAGATTGGCGTCTTGCACTGTAATTCAGTCGCGAAACGACGATGCCGCGCAGGTAGATGATGGCCGACGTAGATCAGTTGGCTTGTTGTCGCTTAGCTGCACAAAACGCCAGGGAGGCAAGTCTTCGTTGCAATATATTGTTTATACACGCCACCTCAACGCGGTCAGCGCTTGGATAAGGAAAGCACCCTTTAGAATATGTCTGTAATATATGCCAAACCTTTTCACCTTCATGTACATGTCTCGACGCTTTGAGCTGCTCATTGCTATTTAGTTGTTTTTCTGATTCAACAATTTTTTGTACTGCACTCCTACTTTACTTCAATTTTTCTTCGTCTGTGTTTTGATATGCCTATTGTCATTCCTTCCATATAAAATGAAACTTGACGTGCTTTGTACTTATCTGTTATTATATGCAACATTTGTTCAACTATTCTATATCGCTTTTTAATTTTCCTGGTTGTTTGTTTGTCTGCAATGCTGTGTCCGTATTAGGAGGTAAATCTTCTTCCTTACTTTCTTACGCAATGCGGCCGAGTATCGAACGGAATAATAAAGTGAAATTCAACAGCGTCGGCATTACGCTCGTAACTGCGGAGCGGAATAATTTCTGGTACAAGAGCGCTATGAATGTAAATTGAAGAATCATATTAAGAAAGGCAGCTGCACTCAGCAGGAACTACGCGAGTCATGGCACACTTCTCGAATAAAAAAAAACTACGCGAGTCCCTACTACGATTTCCTGCGACACATTTTTCGCAAATGTTTTCCGCACAATCGCATCAAATGACTGCGCATTTTCATTTAAGGAGCGGACTTGTTCATTTGATTTCAAAAAGATTTCTCTTCCTGAAATATAGAGTGGCATTTGCAGGGTGCAGATGCAGTGCGCTTATTTTGCGTGACAGTAGTCGTAAACTGTCCTTCTCACCACATTCCTCAACAAATAATTTTGGCTGCAGGCGGAAAAATGTCGTACCAATGCCAAGTGGAGTCACTTGATATCGCAAAGCATGAACTGGGAGAAACAGCCAAATTGAAAGATGCCTTAAATGAGCTGCGTGAGCTCATAGCAGGTAAGCTGAATTCAAGTGTTCCGGTAGCTTCCCGGTGATAGCTTTCGTTCCTTCGATGAAGAATTGGCTAAACAGCGTAACGGAGAAATGGGAGCCGGTAAAGGCGGTTTGTCGCATCATCTAAGCGCCTCATGCCCGCACTAGTTGAACAAGACAACTTTTTGGTTGAGTTGGTCACTGTACTTGGTCCCTATATTCCATGTCTACAGCACAATTGACGATCGCTAACATCGGAAGTGATGTTACAGCGCTGTTCTCTGACCTCCGTACCTGTCTCATCAATTGCACGGGTCATGTTTTCATAACGAAACCAAGCCCAGGCCCGGGCCACAGGTCCCAAGCCCGTCCGAAGTCTGGCCCGGGCACGCTAGATTACCCTTTTCCTCACCGCGGTCAGGCCAGTATAGCTCGACGTGTGGCCTTGCGTGAGCCAGGCCAGGGTCCGTTGTGACAACAGCACAGCAGGGGAACTCCTTTCGATGCACGCGAAAAATAGCGGCAATTTCTCTGCTTAGGGTTGGCTGGAGACCAGTATTTGAAATAAGTCGTATTCCTGCGACGCCTTCACCCTCGTCAAGAGATTTCGTAGTTCGGCTGGGTTTTGAGAATAGGCTAGTAACTTTATCGGCATCAAAAAAATTAGGCTGACACGCTTAAGGCTGCTTACGTGTGGGAATGTGAAAGCGTTGCTATCCCTGGGTGCACTGTTTACGCCGAATGTTTTTACATCCATATAAGTTCTGTGTCGAAGCTGCAGACGTTGCTGGTTCACTATTCATTGCACGAGCATGCACACAACCGGTCGCAATGAAATCCACCGAAGAAATGGGGAGTCGCAAGCAGTGCGTACCACTGTCAGCGCCGTTTCCGATGGCGCGACACACACACACACACACACACACACACACACACACACACACACACACACACACACACACACACACACACACACACACACACACACACACACACACACACACACACACACACACACACACACACACACACACACACACACACACACACACACACACACACACACACACACACACACACACACACACACACACACACGCGCGCACGCACGCACACGCACACGCGCACACACACACACACACAAACGCGCGCGCGCGCAAACACACACACACACAGGCATATGACACCACCCAGAACCCTGTAAGACGAATAATTATTAATAATAATAATAATAATTGGTTTTTCGGGAAAGGAAATGGCGCAGTATCTGTCTCATATATCGTTGGACACCTGAACCGCGCCGTAAGGGAAGGGATAAATGAGGGAGGGAAAGTAGAAAGTAAGAAAGAGGTGCCGTGGTGGAGGGCTCCGGAACAATTTCGACCACCTGGGGATCTTTAACGTGCGCTGACATCGCACAACACATGGGCGCCTTAGCGTTTTTCCTCCATAAAAACGCAGCCGCCGCGGTCGGGTTCGAACCCGGGAACTCCGGATCTGTAGCCGAGCGCCCTACTGATCCGGAGTTCCCGGATTCGAACCCGACCTGTAAGACGAACAATCTCAATTTTGATGCGAAGGTCGTAAAGGCATACAATTAAAGGTGCATCTGTCGTCGATTAGAATGCCTGTCGCAAGTTAGCATCCAACTTCAGTAGCACATGTAAGCTATATGCAACAAAAAGTCGTATGACAGCACCCGGAACGCGGTACGACAAATAGTTGCGTCACAATTTTGGTACGGATGTCGGGAAAAGTCTTTATCTGGACTGACTTGCGCCCACAATAGACTGAATCACTCGGCGGTGGCGTAGCAACAAGCGTGCTCGCCAGCCGTTGAACAGAATGCCCGCCGCTCTCGATCGCACTCAATCTAAATCTGATAGCGAACTTTCGAGATAAAGCGTGCAAAGTTAGTAGAACATTCTAGTAAAATGTAGAATCGGCTGCACCTGGATGCCATCAATGGAGATAAATCTGGTCGCGTCCTGCATCGCAAACAAAGCGATAAAGCGGCGTGCCGGCAGCTTTGAAGAATGAACAAACACTGCAAAGATTCGCGGCAGTATATGGACGAACGACATGTACAGGACTTGCCCAAGTGGCAGTGCTTGGCTTGCTGTGTTCGCACAGCGGCCGCTTGATAACGTCACCCAGTTTTACTTGCAATCCTGCAGTTTTCTGTACCATCTGCGGGTATGCACACACAAACGCACGTGCACCCCCGGCTTTTCTCGTAATCAGACTAGTAATGTTCTCGCATTAATAATGGGTAAAATGTCTTGGAACAAGGCTGCTACTCGGAGGCAAGCGCTCTCAGACATCGAAAGACGCTATATCGAAACACGTTCGCAGAGCGTTACTTGTACAAATATTAAACACTCACTGACAATTTTTGAGCAAATCGCCACCCCTGCACATAGAGGATTAGCACATGCAAGCTAACTTAAACACAGCTCTTATTTCCTAACAGTAAGCATCACCAGCATCAGTCTAACTACGTCCGCTGTAGTAAAAACGCTTCTATCAAATCTCACCAAATAACGGTGCCTTGAGCCAGCTGTGGCCACGTTAAGGCCCTAAATTTCCAAAGTATCCCCAGCGCACATAACCTTTTGACGCTCCTTGCTACGCTTGCCATCTCTTCAAATAGAGTGCATTGCCCTCCTTAACAACTGTTTAAGCGTCAATAACTCCTGTTGGTTCCCTGACCCTCTCTGCTCTCTACATGTCGTTTGACAGTATGCTTATAATTTTCCTTTTCGTGGCTTGCTGCGTTGTCCTCATATTCAGTCACCCCTTTTGTTTAGTCTCTGTAGTTTTGCCCTACAGTTCTGTACCAGTAAAATATAGCTGTTATATATTTTCCCTTGAAGGATACTGCTAAACAGCAATACACAATCTGAGAGTTTCTGGAAAATAAACTCTATTCGATTCCTAATTTCTTAGTTATTTTATTTTATTGGCTCGAATTTATGGTTGCTTTAATGTCATGCTTTGCATTCGAAATATATTTTTAAAATTTGTCAAACCTTCACCTAAAGCATGCTTCAAGCACGTTTCCAAGTAGGTGAAAAACTATATGCGGTTTTGGCATTAAAAGTGCCAGGCGGGCACACAACGCATACACCACAAACGGTCGGTGCTTGAAGCGTGTTGGAGGGGCATCAAGTGAACGCGTTATGTGTATACTCTCCTATACTGTTGACACTGCCGCCGTTTCTCTCCTTCTCCCGTTTCTTTCTCGCGCTCTTTTGTTGATCGTCGCAGTCGGAGACAGGTGGCGGCACTCGAAGCAAGCTCCATAGTGGTCAACAGTCTCATAGTGGCGCCAATTCTGGCGGGCGGTGCATACCTTATCGGTGACGAAATCGATGAGCAGACAACGGCTCTCTCCGTCCAGCAGTCGTTGCTCGCATGGGCCAGTAAAGTACCGTTTACGCCGTGCCCTCATACTCCCGACACTCTCTTTGCTATCGCGGTGATTTCTGCACCGCTGCGCTTCGCGCTCCAGTTATGCGCGTCTTCAAATTTGTCTTCGTCAATGCCGATTTTCCCAACCAACGCCGGTGACCTGTGCTGCAGTGCGGTGTTTCTGCAACAACGTTGTCCACGTCAACGCATGAAGCGTACGCTTCTCTGTGACTAGCGCCACGTAGCTCAAAGCACTTATATTTATTTGATAGCAAGATTAGTCGATGAAGAAGACGTTGTGCAATTCACAGCGCGAGAGTGCGTCGCAGTTTAGCACGAGACGTGATCGGTTGCGGCGATAACAAAGTGCTCTCGCGCAGTGGCCAGCTAAGATTATCTGCTCGCGCCGATGCGGGTTCGAATCCCAGTGGCGGATATTTAGTTGATTAACTTTTATTGTTTTCTTTCACTTGGCACAAACCCACAAACATCGCAAACCCTCAAACATCCAGAGACCTTGTTCGGAGTTTTCCCATCGGAATATTGCTTTCATGGTTTCTTACCTTATTGCTTTCACACTAAAAAACAACGGCCGTTCTTGAAAGCTCCATAGCTTGTTAATGCTCTCGTCCTGAATGACATTATCGAAGAGCTAGAAGATGAACGAAAGCCAGCGAAATCCTAATTGCAACTATTCAGTCGAAAGTCATCACAACGCAGTAAGTTCTATGGCATAAAAACTGCCCTAATCGATGAGATCATTTTCTGGGTGGTGATGAAATACTGCGCTCACAGATTTGAAAGAGCATTGATCAGCGCCATAGGTTCCCATTTCAAGTCTCGAACTGAACCACAACAAGTTGGACGGAAGTGCACGGCAGTAAGCTAAAATGAATTGTCTGGTCTGCCAGGTGAGAGCGGAGCTGAGCCGAGTATAGGAGTTTAGGGACCATGCGGGATCGAAGGCCTCGAAGCTCCATTCCTGATATGATAATGAACGTAAGCACATGTGGCAAAAATTTGCGTGGCGGGAAGCCGCACAGCGGAGCGACAAGATGGCTATCGGGCTTAACGAGTGCGCTGTGTCCCAGCAGGGCGCGCTAGGAGCCTTCTAGTGCAAAATATTACAAGTCAAAATTTTTCACGTCTCGCAGTGAGAAAACTGACAGGTAAAGAAGACTATCTTATTTGCTTGATGGCAGAGAGAAGGAAGATAGAGAGGTTTCTTGCACAAACAAAGGGAAAAGGGACGGGGAAGACTCATGGAACTTGTAATTTGCTGCAAGTAAGTGAATCCGACCGGTATGCGTCGTATATTACGTGCGAGGCAAAACGAAAATAAGGCAGCCTATTATTCTCTCTTCTGAGCATTTATTTTATGACTGTGCAAGCGCTAACCAATATTGTATCCTCTGAATAGGTGAACCATCGCTCGACTGCCCTCAGGACGATGAGTTCTTAATTAAGTTCTTACGTGGTCGGAAGTACGACGTCAGCTGCGCCTTCAACAACGTTAAGAAGTACTTTAGGACAAGAATGGAATACGAAGAAGATTTCGAGGGACTCACACCGCACTCCATTCCCTTCGATACCGTGTGCCGGAAGAATCGTCTGGTGACGATATCCCGAAAGAGGGACCCAGAAGGGAGGGTTGCAGCTATGCTGAACATTGGTGAGTAGTCCCAAAATTGTTTATGATTTTCAAGGCGCTGTTCTTAAGTGCGGACGGATTAAAAAGGCACCTCCGACAGAAGTAAAAGGCAAAGCATACTGAATGCTTCGGGCATGCTCACAACCCAAGTCGGCCCTCACGTGAATAAATCCCATCACGTCCGCTATCTCTCAAGCAGTTGTTTCAACCGTGTAGCTTTGTGACCGTTTTTGGGAGCGTCTTTCTTCGCAAATTTTATGGCCTTTTTCAGCACATGTTTTGAATAATTTATTGCTTTACTTAAGAGGTCTCGACAATACTTCTGCTAAGAAAATATTGTTTAGTGCTTCAGCGCACAATCGTATTATTACGTTACGATTGACGCAAACTACTGCTGCAGCCGTGGGGGAATTTCAAACTGCACTTCTGAAAATGAACAATGTCAAAAATTTTAGAGAATGACGCCCAGGTTTCCTGGACATTCAGCAACTAGTGTCTTCTTGTGGCAGACAAGCGAACACCACTTAAATGAAAGGGTGCGTTTATACGTGTGTACTGAGAACATAATGGAGTCCCGAGGGATTCCGCGTAAGCTTAGTTATTGCTTAGAAGGGTGAGGGTTTGGGCTAGTGGGTAGTCGACATGAGGGTCCATAGCGCACACAATTGAGGGGACACAACACGAGCGCTAAACTTCCACTGAATGAACTTCAATGGCTCTGACAGCCTTATAAAGATCACGTTAGGTACAGGCATAACCTACTAAGAATGATTATCATGTCAAAGCCATGATGTGTCAAAGGTGGAGATCAGAAAAGAACAATAAAAACCACCAATCAGTGAGCAAGTTTCACACACTCTCTCAATCCTTTAATCTAAGAAAGCTATGTCTTTCCTTGATAATAACACCGAAGGATCACTGATACAGTTTTACAATCCCTCTTTTCCATTGCTACAGTTTCAATTACTTCCCTTGTTTTCTGATCGCAATTTTTTCCCAATACTGAACACTCCTCGAAGTTAGGCGTGCACTTGTGACTACGGCAGTGCCAAGCCAAATTACCTAGCCCCTGATCTCAAACATTTCTGTTGTGTTCGCTGAGTCGCTTATTCATACACCGGCCTGTCTGCCCTATATACAACTTGCCACATGGAAGCGGCAACCTGTATATAACGTTATCGATGCAAGTTACAAACAGGTTCTGATGACGTACAGAGCAGACCTTCCTATCCTGCTTGTCTGGACATGTGT
Source organism: Amblyomma americanum (assembly GCF_052857255.1). NCBI lineage: Eukaryota > Metazoa > Arthropoda > Arachnida > Ixodida > Ixodidae > Amblyomma > Amblyomma americanum. Next base: position 89,921,204 of record NC_135504.1, read on the forward strand.
TCTTACACATGCGGGATAAATTTTCTGGGGCTGACATGCAAATTTCAAAACCAATTTTCTCAGCAATCTTTTTGATACAGTGGGAAATCCTGTGAATATAAGGCATTACCTCAATTTTGCTGGGACCTTCTTCTTTATCTGTCAACCTTGTGTTTTTTATTTGCCTGCGCATGCTTTCTATTACTGATACTACAAGGCACCTCGGGTAACCCGCTCCCTGAAGGCGATCAACCTGATTACTGAAACTTGTCATTAGGCAAGTGCACGACTTATTGACTGCATTAGACAGGCATGTTTTTACTACTCATCTATTAACCAACTTGGTATGTGCCGAGGTAAACGGTAAGAGAGCCCTATTGCCTCTAGGCTCATACATCCAGCAAACACGACTCGAAGAAACTAATTTTAAATCAAGAAAATGGATCATACCCTCAACAGGAAGCTCGTGAGTAATTAACAGTGGCTCAAGACACTTCACAAAGGTAGATATTGTACTTTCTGCTACCTGAAGAAGGCTTCTACAAATCAGAACGTTTTTATCACCACTTTACTGCCTAGATTACTCTGGATCTTCCTATCTGCGCTCGCAAGAAATAAGTCACTAAGAGCAGGCGCTATGCATGACCCTATACACACTCCGTTTTTTTTTGCAGATAGACTTCCTCATTCCACTTAATAATGGTTGACGAGAGGTACAAGGACATTAAATTAAACAAACCATCAACTGAAATACCAGCCTCATTTTGAAACAATACAGCGCCAAATTTATGAATACAGTCTTCAATGCATTGTAAAAGTGTTGCTTGTTGGGCGAGTTGGTGATCCATGAAAATAGAGCAGCGCGTAACAAAACAGGACATAAAGGAGAGACACAGAACGACACGAGCGCTTTTGCATTGTAAAAGCTGCCGATGCGGCAAGGAGTAGTAAAGGTTCTTTATATATGCTGAAAGAAATCCTACATCTGCACCATGATGCCCTCTCAGGTAGTCAACAACTTGTTCTGAGCTTCTGATCAAAAATGGTGGTCAGGTTTCAACAGCATTAACTTAGTTTGCAAAAACAGGTCTGCTTCCTTCTGCCACGAGTCACGTTCAGAGATGATGACCCTAAAATGCGCCTCGGGCTTGTGGGTCTTGACTGAGAAAAACATCTCAAGTGAGAAAAACATCTGAAGTGCGTGCGCTATGGATCCTCATAGTTATCGCAAGGCCGACTATGGCTGCTCGCTGCGAAATCTAACCTATAAAATTCTTGCGGTGTTCATACAACTATTTCTAGGTGGCATAAAAATCAGCAGGATGCACCGAACATGCAAAATTTCCGTGGTGATTTTAAGCGTTCAGTGCCGCGCGGCGCGCAGTGGCAGCTATTTAAACTAGAAGCGTTTTTTCAACTTGCTGTGCTTGGGACTGCAAGTGCCATATTTATATTCAACTTAAAGACTGTGAGAATTGTAACATGCATAAATTACCTTCCTTTCTCTACAATGACTTTGCCGTCAACAAAAAAGGGCAGCGGTTTACCAAACAAGACTTTGCTACGAGTTTTCCTTATTTTTTGGAACATTCTTTCTGAAACTTGAAGGGCCTTGCCCACGCACAGATGTCCAGTCGGTCATTTCATTTCGTCATGAAAATAGAGCTAACGAAGAGGCAGACAACGATCCTTATTGCTTGTCTTCTTTCTTGGGTCTGACTGATTCCAAGATGGTAGAAGGAGTGCACTTCGCAGAAATTTTGAAGGTATCTCTTAAACTATGTCTCTAAAAAAGAGCCGATGCGCCTTTATGAACAAGAGAGGAAAAGGCTGAGAGATGAAAGAGAAGACGTGCACGTGAAGATATACGTCCATCTGGAGCTTGCAGGCTTGCACGTGGAAACGAAGACGAGGAGCGTGAGATGAGAAGGGAAGCGCGTGAGAAGGCAGAAGCGAAGGAGGGAGAGGAATGTTACATAGAAAGCATTGAGCGAAAGAAGGAGACTAGTATGACGGGGAATTAGTGTAAAGACAAAGACGTTGCTGTGTGTTACAATAAAACATTTCAGCGTCTCAAAGAGTTTCCGTTCTGCCGGCGTTTTTACTCTGTTTGCCTACTGGGATGTAGAAGACGGACAGAAGGGGCAGATACTTAATTAGCACATCTCAAGCACCGCACGTGGCGACGCGCTATTCGTCGTCGTTTCCAGAACACTTGATACCCTCAGCTGATAACATTTCACTGTTCAATTTGTTATAAAGCTCTTGCAAAGTATCCATCTAACATTAGAAACACACATGACAATTATTTAAAGAAGATCTGTTCCACAGCCACACGTGAATTTCTCTATGATAAGATATGTAAACATGCTTTTGACAAGCTAAGGTGCCCTTCCACCATCCGTGCTCCACATTACTCCGAAGGCACGTATACTGAAACGCTCCCTGACAGCAACCATGCGAAAACAGCCTACGGGCGTCTATGAAAAAAAAAAAATCGGCATCCGTCGGTGTCCAGTTGTGGGCGTCTATACACACCCAAAGCGGTGCTTGTTGCCAGCTATTGAAAAATTTGTTTCAGTAGAGTTATAGCTTCGGAACCATACAACTGTTTCGAGCTGTCTATAAAAAATAAATTCGTCTGAAACTACATCTATAGACGGCCATAGGAAAGGTTACCGCTATATGGGCCAATTACCTTTAGCCTGCCATAGGACAATTCTGTAGCAATTTGTACTCATGTCGCTGCAGATGATTCTCCCAGTGACCTTCCTTTCAATACTCATGATCAGGACGTTACTCCTCAGCCTTACAATAACTCAGTTATGGATTTACCTTTCACTGCTACGAAGAAGCTGTAATCAATTGAATAGATCTGACGTCGCCTCGTGGCCTTCATGTTATCTCTCCTCGTTTTGTTATTCGCCTTTTTTAAGACTCAACCCGTGTCTTTCGCCCCTACCTTTATTCTGCCTTGCATTTGGTTTTATTTCCACCTTATGTAGATGGTTGGGAGAATTATTTTTATTTCATAACCAAAGCACCTTCTGAATGCTTATCGAACTATGTTCACTAATTGGTATTTTGGTAATGGGCTCAACCATTCACTGTATGGTAGGCTGCATACCTGTTCGAAAATAACCTGCTTGACAGCAATCAGTACAGTTTCTTGCATGGCTGAAGCTCTGTTCAGGCTCTCTATCATTTGCGGGAGTTATTACGCTTTTATAAACAACAAAAAATCCTGTGGTTTTAATATCTCTGAAATTCAGAGGTGCAGTGACACCGTTGGTTTTCCATTCTTTAAGAAAGCATCTTTTTCCGTAAAATCTATATTTCCTTTTAGCTTCTTTCCTGAATAATCGTCATTTGACCTATCAGTATTTTTCGTGTAATCTTTCTGTGCATTCTTCCTTCGGCAGTCTGCAAGGTGGGCCATTTCATTATTACTTTGGAATATTTTACTTTATGATCTCTTATATCTACCTGTCCCCTCCCCTATTCGCCTTCAGGCATATTCAGATGACACCATTATGCTTGCCCCTGGTAAAACTAGCCGCGAGCTGTCAGCACTGGATTTAAATGTTTTAACGCTAATTCAGAACTGGTGCATCAAGTATCGCGTTCAGTTAAACTCCGAAAAGTGTTCTGAAGTTTATTTTTTTCAATGAAGTCCCGACGCTACAGAAACACGAGCCAACTGTTCGACAAGACACTTGCAGTCTGAAGTTTGAACTGAGTATTAAATTATTCGGAGTTGTTTTTGACTCTCATCTCAATTTTATTTCTCATGTTAATCATTTGCAAACCAGATTTCTTGCATCTATCACAAAGCTCCTTAATTGGTTCCATTTTCATTTTCGTCTTTCTCCTTCTGATGTGTGCAAAATTCGTCATCAGGTTATTCGTTCCGCAATTGCCTATGCCGCCCCAGCTTGGAGGTGTTATTGCCCCCTTTCTCGACTGCTAGATCGCGTCTTATCGCTTCAGCGAATTCCACGGCTTGCTCGTACTGACGTCTACAATACTATGCAAATCGTTGCTCTTCATGTTCTTGCAGATGTTCTTCCATTGCCTATTTTCTAGACCAGTTATGTGCAGAGTTCGTGCTTTTCCCATTGAGGCAATCTGTTGCATAAGGTAACACATTTTATTACACATCTGGAATTCAACCTTTAGTTAATCCCTGGTGCGACCATCCGTCGATCAAGTTCAGTTTTTTTTAACTCAGTTCTCAGGAAGCCTCGTCCTTTTCGTGTCTACGTGCACTGCATATTCACAATGATGGGTCTGTCCCGTATAATAGGGAGTCTGAAATAAAAGTATGAACGAAAGGGGTATGAAGAAGACGACGAGGACGGCGATAAGGATGACGTGGATTAACCGTAGAATAAAGAAGATGAAGAAGTATTCAGTGAAGCGGGAAGAGTTGACTGGTGGGGAAGAGAAGAGGACGACGACAAGGATGACGTGGACTAACGCCAATATTATAAAAGCGCGAGGAAGAGCGAGGCACGTGGGGAGGAACAGAGAGGCGGAGGCTCCGGTGGGTCAGGGACGCTTCCATTGTAAGATCCTCGTCCTTCACCAGGCTTCTCCGAACCAAAACTGTGTCGGCTCCGCTATCTCTAGGCACCAATATAGGACGGTCCCCTATTTGCCCAACCACCTCCGGCATTGCTGCTTTCGGCTTGGGTGTTCCACCCACCGCCTCATTTTCCAACGGCGTTTGCTTTCACTGTAGCTGTGGAACCTCAGTTGGTGTGACACGTTCTGCCCGAGAGTCGACAACGCATGCAGCTCGGTCCTGCGTTCTTTATTTGCACTCATCCACGTTGTGTCCTCTCCCCTTACAACCTTGAAAAACAACCTGTCTTTTGAGCAACAGTACTAGTCCGACAGTCAACTGCACGGTGCCCCACCTTGCCAAAGAGGAAACACCTTACTGGAGCAATAGATACACCGCCACATGCTCTTGGTGTGCTCGCATTTGTCTCTAGGACCTTTTGTGTTACCTACTTTGCCTTACTCATAATTCTCAGCCCTTGAGCCTCGAGGAATTGGTCTGCAGTGTCGGCGAACTCTTCTAAAGAACTAAACTTTAGTTCTTTCAGGAATAGCACTAGCTTTGAGCAGCAACACGCTAAAAATTTCTCTATGACCACGTTTTCACGCACTCCATCAAAACTCTTTGCTGTAGTTAACATATCAAGCCACTTGTCGAAAGTGTTGGTCAGCCCGCAGGAAAGCTGCTTAGCGGTTTCAGAATCCTCAGTTTCGGGGTGAAATCTATCGCGAGAACCCTCTGCCGTAAGCCTGAATCTTTGGAGGAGTGCCTTCTTGACTTTCTCGTCGTTCATAGATTCAGAAGCAGGCATCCTTCCAAATATATTCAGCTCGTCCCCAACTAAACACGCCCAAAGCAGTGGCCCTTTCACTGCGCTCCCAGCCTTGCCCCAAAGCTATCCGCTAGAATCGTTGCAGATATGCGTCCAAATCATCCTTTTATCATCAAAAGGAGCCATCAGCTTTCTTGGACAAACACTGGCCACTCTAGGAGATACTGTACCCGCTAAGGAACGCGGATCATTGTCCGTAATTATCTCATATCCTCCCGCTACATGAGCCTGTTTCCCCAAAATAAACTCCTTCTCCCGTTCTATCCTTCTTTTCTAAAGTTCTTCGGCCTTGCGAGCTCTTCTAGCCTCGAGCTCTTCTGCTTCGCGAGCGCCTGCGCGTGCTTGCGCCCTTTCCTCTCTCAGCCTATCTGCCTCCTCTTTCTTCCTCTTTGCCTCCTCCTCATAGAGACTCGTCGCCTCTTCCTTGCTTAACCCTAGCTTGAGCGCCAGTCCTAACGTTTTTGTCAAATCCATACTTTCTGTCGTCGAGAGATTGGAAAGATCCGAGACAAAGCAAGAAGAAACAAGGAAATGAATCCCGGCGCAGGCTCGCCGCTTAACTTTACCGCGGATCTCCCCGGAGAACACTCAGACGGAAATAATGGACTAGGCGACTGGTGTACCCACACAGGCGCACATTTAATACGCCCTAATTGACACAAACACAAGCACACAAAATTAACAAAACTAACAGAAAACACAAAGACTACCAATATACACGACCCGGGAACGCTACTCCCAGCGTCTGATACTATCGTTCTACTACTAGCGTTCGGCGTTCGTGCTCACGGTTGGTTCGGTGCTGATGTAGCGCTGCATGGGTCCAGCAGCCGGCATCGAGGCGGCGTTCGAAGTGCTCCGGCTGGCGTCGCTGGCAGCGTCGTTGGCGGCGTCGCACAAGCTATCGGTCAGAGTGCCTGTGGATGTGATGCCGGTGATGGTGGCGTTGGGGGCACCACCCGGATGGGTGGCAACAGTGCTGGAGACACCCCTGGCTGTGGCAGGTGGTAGCGTCCTCTGCTGACTCCCCGGAACGGGCTCAGGAATGGCAGGAAGTACACGATGCGAAGCCGTAAAACTCAAGCACACCGGAGCAGTAGTCGGCATCGCTCTCTTCCAGCCGAAGCGTTTCTGACCCGCCGGAGCCTCCGCTTCTCTGTTCCTCCCGACGTGGTTCGCTGTCCCTTGCGCTTTTATAACCTTGGCGTTGGTACACGTCATTCTTTTCGTCATCCTCTTCTTCCCTTCTCCACCAAGCACCTCTTCCCACCTCACTGAATACTTCCACATCTGTATTCTTCGGTTATTACACGTCATGCTTATCGTCATCCTCGTCGTCTTCTTCAAACCTCTTTCATTCATAGTTTTATTTCAGACTCTATTATATGTGACAGGGTCTTCCACAAAGGAGTCAGCTGGTGATCCTTTTGTTTTCTTAGCTCAACACAAAATATTGTATGCGGTTATCGTCCCACTTTTGAAGCACTCTTTAGCTCCGATGCCGCATAGCTTGTAGCTTTACGGTTTACTGTTTCTTAAGCTGTTTACAATCAACCCGCTACGGCTGTTCATTTTAAAAGTGTTGTCTCTTACTAATCACGTTTCGAGAATTTGTGGGGTCTGCTACAACCCTTAATCACAGAGCCATCTGTGAGAGCAACTACTCATCACGTTTCGAGATTGAGTAAGGTCTCATACCGCCGTGAGATCAAAGCGCCATCTGTGGCTGAAACTAGAAAACAGGGCATCTCGCTTTGAGACTTGCAGCGCCATCTACTATAGCATTGTCGAAACCACCACCTGCCGCCTGCCAATGATGACGTCACAATCCAATATGGTGCATAGACGTAGAACTATTTGAGTATGACGTCAAGGGAGGAAATGGCGGCATAGTTTCGCTTTCTCGAATCCAAGATGGCGGCTATTAAAATTGGCTGCGCTGTCTCAACCCCTCACTCTCACCAAAAAAATATCCTAAAACGGGTAGGAAAACTGTCCCGTCAGGGGACCGCTTTACATGTGTACATTCGTTCCGCTATATGTACTCCGACAACAACGGGCACCCATCCAGGGAAAGTTGTATACCGATTTGGTAGGCAAATAAAACACTATACGTTGTGATATAGAAATAAAACCACGTAAAAAATAGTTAAACATTGTATACATTCAATTACTAATTGAATCGTTACAATATCGCACCGCAAGCCGAATTCCAGGCCTAGCTTGACCCCCGAACCGAAAAAATTCCGTTAGGGAAGTATCTTGAGCGGGTGCAACTCGACAATGGGTTGACGTGCATCGTAATTTCTCTGATAGATGGCGCTAGGCGGCGTACGTGCACTCGTAGCCGAGGACGCTGGCAACCCACCTCGTTTCAATGGGTATTACATTCCGTTTCTCGAGAAGAGTGGCGCGTTCTTCGCTTTCTTCATCTAGCACACCAAAAAACAGCTAATGCTCGTTACTTCAACGACTTCCAGACGGTGGAGGGCTTTTTTTTACACAGGTTCTTTATCTCTGCTTTCTGTCCTGTTTTCAGTTGAGTCTTTCAACCCGATAAATCTTTCAATTAGGATAGATATCTATCGTTTGTCTTTTCTTGCCCCATTTCTTTTATTTCCTATTCGTGGTCACTGCGGAATTTTTGGTAAAGTGTTAGCCGACAAATCTGCTGGTAGTGCTGAGCAATATGGCAGTTCACACACTTCTACTCTTTCTCACCGTTGCGTGTCTTCCCGTTTACTTCGTTCTTCACTTGTATGGCGAACGTTTTGGCACGACAGTAATGGCAGCACCCAAATATTCAGTTGCATCCCTGAGACACTCAACATTCTCCCCATTTATCTACCCAGGAACCTCTTATTACTTTACTTACGGGGCAGGGTAGACTTCCTTTTCATTTAAAAAAAATGACCTTTCTTCATCTACACCTTGTTCCTGTGGAATGTAATGTGAAAAAATCCGTCATTACTTCCGGCATTGTTCCCTTACTGCACCTTTCGTTTCCCATTTAAAATCTCTTTGCTCTCACACACGATACGCCCGTTACGTACCCTTATGAGAGACACTGCTGCTTGTGCTCTTCTACTTGAAATGGTTCACCTCATAAGCAACACGATTCCTAATTACCTACGCCGATTTCTTTCTTTCCTCTCAGTTCTCTTACAAAAATTGTGCAAGATCTGCACAGAAGTCTCCGTGCTCCTTTGTTGGGCATCGGTGCCTATCGTCATGGCCTGCATACTGTGCTTTGACTCTGTGACTGTTACCTTGGCTGTTTTTTTTTTACTTTGTTTTTGTCTTGTTTTCGTTTGACTTTGCGTTTACTTATCTGATTTCTGTTGTGGCCGCACTTTGTGCTTTGACTGGCTGTGATTGTTACTGAGACCTTGACTTTAATGTGGCTGTTTTCCCATGTATTACATTTTTTTCGTCGTGGCCTGCACTCTGTGCTTTGACTGCTTGGCTCTGATTGTGAATTTTACTGTGCTATTCTTTTGGTTTCCTCTTGTCCTTTTGTTTTGTTTTTTCTGCTCTGGTTTTCCTTTAAAAATTTTCTTATGAGCATTGAGCTGCTTTTTATTTCTATTGAATTGACATTAAGCCTGGCAAAACTGCAGTTCCGGGCTACCTCTCTCGCTCTGTATAGTTGTCTTTATATTTTCTTAGAGACAGTAAAAGGATAAAAAGGGCATGCAGTTTGCAAGTGTGGTCTCACCGAATGGTCACCGCAAGTATTTCTTTCTGGGCATTATGTTGAACGAAGAGGAGACGTCTTGGCTTGAGTAAACAAGATGGAAATGAGGAATGCTACATTATGAGTCGGCTCAATCAGAATTGCTGAAAAGGGGTGTCTTTTTCCTCGAATGGAAAAGCGCAGTTACAGCATGGACTTGTCGTCTTGCTCCGTGCTTGGTCGCTACTTGTTTCTGTTCGGAGAATAGTACAACAACTACCTCACCTGTCTCGTTCTATTACAGGGTAATCTTTGGTTATTGTATTACACAGGCGACCAGAATATCCGAAACTTGCAGGCGAATCGTGCTGGAGCGGTTGTTTGGGCAAATTGGAAGGATCAATTTTAAAAGGCCACCACGTAGCGACACACAAAAAAGCACAACCCAAAAGACGCTGTAGTATCAGCTAATATTTAATAAAAATATACTAGTTCTGAATAGATCTTAGCTTACAGTTTTGCACCTTGTTATAAGTGTTTCTCTCTTTGTGTGTCGTCGTTACGTGTTGGTCCTTTAAAACGAACAAAAAAATCACAGGTGCTTCTGATAAAAAGCCGTGGTTCCCCTGACCAGTTAATCAGAGGTATCGCACAGAAGAACTCGAGACCAAAGCAAGATAGATAAGGATGACAGCTGAACATAGAAACAGCGGTTCCTTGTTCTGTTCATGTACTATGGCACAAACTGAGAAAGGAAGCGCATAAGCGCGGTGTTGAAGTGGTGCTCTCTGCTCTATTTTTGGTTGAAGGGAATGTGCTCAGGAAAAAGTGAGAGAAACAGGACGCGCGACATCCTCGAACGGCAGTGTTAAGCCGAAGAATATTCAGTGAGTACGAGGAAATTGTTGTTTACAAGATTCCTTCGTCGTACGGCATGGCATATGTGACCGAAAGCGGACGCTGCGTGAACACACAAACACGTTCGTACAATTTGCATTGTCACGAGATTTATCTGTGCGTAGTCTTAAGTGCTAATTCAATCACATACTCGTCCACACAAACATACTTCATCACTCTCGAAATTGTTGAGAGACAGAGATTATAGAAGTGTAGTGTATGACGTTGGGAAATCAGGGCCGGTGCAAGTGGATCCTTAGAGATATATGGAAAGAATTCTGAGTAAAAGATATAATTCAGAGTATATTTGCTTCTACCCTTGTCATGAATATATGAGCACTAGGTTCGTATTGCTACCAATTTTTTCTTCCGTGTATTTTATCCTCATGTTGTCTTAGAGTGTACATAAACACCCTGTGCGCTTCCGCTTTCGATCAAACAGTTCCAAGTCGCAGTTCATGACTGTCCCGTATGTCCTTCGCGCACAGCGTCCCCTTCCTTATTATTTGTCGGTGCCCTGTTCTCAAGATGGCGATGAGAACTTCCATGTGTCTTCTCTCAGTCCACTATGCCTAAAAATATTTCTATCCATGCAATGCAATCTCTCCTTCCTTGATTTCTTTCTTTACACTTCACATGCTGACTGTTTTCAGCACGTCGAAAGCGGTAGTTTTGCTAAGTAAGGTTGTAGGCGAGTTGAGACATAAGTACTAAAAACCGCAGGAAACACAGAACAAACGAAGGCGAGAGCACAGGGCGGTACTTGCAACTGGCAGTACTTTTGCAACGGCCACAAAACCACTGAGCCTGCTCCGTGCCGAAAACGCAGATCGCAACAGTCGCACTTTTCCTTCTGCCCATGGCTGCAATGAGAATTAATCGCGCGTAATCAAAAATAAGCTGTCCACTTTCTTCCTGGAAATTATTTTTGCAGGAAAATGCATTTTGCTATGGCGAACTTTGAGACACGAGCAAGGATCAAGGCGCTTTCTTGTCAGGAGCCCTAGAACCGCCGCGATCGTTTCGTTGCCAGGAAGAGGTCGGTGGGTCCCTCCTCGCCGGTCTGCTGCTGTACGAGGTGGGGTAGTGGAGGTAGGGCTTCCTGGAGAACGCGCTATTGAAGCGAGTTCGTTTTGAATTTATCTTCACGATGATGAGAAAAGCACACTTATTACATCGGCTTTCGGCTCTAAATTAGAGGCTCATAATGAGTAGATTATTGAACGTTGAGAATAGGAGTTTTTGAATCGTGCTCAGTGTTTAGCGGCCCAATCTTTAGGCTCCACCTCACATCAGCAGGCAAGACATTCTTGTATTTTGATCGCATTTAATAATTTTGCCACCATAGAAATTGAGAGCAGAAAGCGTGGGCCATGAAACATTGCCGGGATAGTGTTTTCAAATGCACCGTAGACAATGCCCTGCACAATTCTTTTTCATGCTTAAAGTGGTGCCTTATAGAGTGAACTAAAGTGGCTTCTGTGTGCTTGTTTTTCCATGTCAGGTGCTTGGAATGAAGATATCTGCAAATTATATGACATAATGAGGACTACCATCGTTCATATCGAACACCTGCTCTTTGAGCAAGATGCACAGATCAATGGTGTCGTGTTCGTAGTGAATGTCCAAGGACTCAGTGTCTACCACTTGAAGCACTACACACCGTCAATAGTAAAAAAGCTCGTCACCATCACACAGGCAAGTGGAAAAGCGCCTTACACTCTGCATATAAGAGGTGAAACAATAGTAAATATTTTCCAAAACACACTTGCGTTGGGAAGTGCTACAGAAGGCAAATTTGGGCACAGGGTTGAGGAGCGCTGTTGTATGAAAGTAAGCAGCTCTACATAAGACGACAACGCATTAGAGGCTTTTAGAATAGCGTGTACCGCTAGCGCAAAGCCCGCGCCTAAAGTGCGCACGCTCCGACTCTCATAGATGCGGGAGGCATGCTCGATGTTGGCGGGGAAGAGGCGCCATCTGGCGACCTCAGAGTGGTATGCGCATGCTCCCTGATGCCGCGCCCTGCGCGCTAAACGGTGGAGGCAACGGCACGCGCTATGCATAACGTCTTCATTAAGGCCCTTACTTGGCCTACTGGAACTTGTAGTCGCTTTTAAAACGACCTAACCGAGCACCAAAACAGCCTGGCTTCGCCATAGAATTCATACCGGTATAACTCGCAGCGGTAGTTTTGACATTCGCATATTGAGTCTACTGGCTCGGGATCAAGTCCTGTTCTCCACGGCGTCATTTCCGTCGAGGCGAAATGCAAAAACACCTGTGTGCTGTGCGATGGCAGTTCACACTGCGGACTTTATTCAACATTTTGTTTTAATAAGAATACATTCTATTGCTTTTTCTGGGTGTGCTGACGCTTGTCCGGTAGCAAGAGACGCACTAGTTTCTGAGAGAATCATATTAAAGGTTTTCCCGCCCCTCGATTCATACTCGTAACGTCTACACCAAAACACCGAAGGGCACACATAAGCTCCTTCTTAAGGGTATGACGTGATAGTGCAAAACGTTTAAGGCCCATATATGCGGAGATGGTCATTTTCTACATTACATTCACAGAGCGCTGAGAACCCTCATGTCACTCCTGGCGCAGGTGCGCAGTTAATTGTTAAGCAATCTAGCACTGTGCCGTCAGGTTCCTGTTTTAAACACAGCCATCGCTGTGGCTTGTGCGACCGAGGTTGGTGTTTCCGGCCAACCTCTAGAGACAGATATTTAGCTCCGGTGGGCAAGTGTGATAACTTCACAAGGTGCCGTAAACTAGGTGATCCACCCAGGGCCCTTCTTTGGTTATTTTTTGTGGATTTTGCTCTCACGGCCAACGACACTGACACGGCGCGTGGTTTTCAGCGACGCGGCACCCTTAGCGCTATTGTGTTAAACGAGCTCTGTTATCAACGTTTTCATGTGATGGGAGTGCTTTATATCCTGAATGGCATACTTAGTTTCGTTACATCCGATCTAGTACGCTGAGTTCATTCGCAACATGGTTGGCAGGGTGTTACCGGCCACTCGCTGATCACAAGCGGAGATCGCTATTGCCGCTTGCACAGACCCCTTTAATTAAGGAGCGTAAAGTAACCAACATAACGAAGAGCGGAGGTAGCCTGAATGTAGGTAAAAGATATTTAGGCATGAGAAGTGATCAGATCTGTGCGCTAACAGACAACGAGGGTACTGTTGTTACTATTATGAATCAGTTAAAATAGCCGAATACTTCTATACAGATATGTACAGCAGACAAATTAATCACAACAATAATTAGAGAGACAGCAGTGAAGAGCAATTGGGCATTCTGCCGGTAACGAAATGTGAAGTATAGAAAGTCTTAGAGGCGAAGAGCAGCTAATCAGGATCAGGTAACTTTAGATTTGTGTGAAGGATGGTGGGGAAATTTTGCTAGAAAAACTTAGCATCGAATGCCTCATGACCTCGACAGTACCGGAGTGTTAGAAGAACGCTATTATCTTAGTTACGTGGAGAATTGTACACTGATTAGTTTGCAGTCCGTTGCCTCCAAGGTATTCACTATGGTTGTATCTAACGTAATCAAGACAACCTTAGACTAAATCAATCCAGAGATTAGGCTGACTTTTGTAAAGGCTACTCGGCAACAGACCATCTTCACACCATCAACCAGGTGATAGCGAAGTCCGCCGAACATAGCCCTTATATTTGCTTCGAAGATAGCGAGAAAACATTCGCCTGAGTTAAAGCCTCCGAAGAGTGTCTTAGAGACATATGTAAAAGCCCTAGAAACTTTCTACAGCGGCTCCGCAGCCAGAATAGTCCTTTAGTAGGAAGTTAATAAAATCCCAATGAAGAATGGTGCCAGCCAGGGACGTACGATGTCTGCAGTGCTGTTCATTGCGTATTTACAGGCTATATTAAGAGAATGTTGTTAGGACGAGCTGGGGATAAAACTCTTTGCAGATTGCCAATCGGCGCTTTACTAATGGCATTACACTGCTCAGTAACTCAGGGGCTCAAAAGAGAAGGAATCGAGATCTATGTTATTGCAGGATACCTTACAAGAACTGGAAAGCATGAGTGGGAAGCTAGGCAGGAAAAGCTGGGGAAGTTTGTCATGAAAATTAATATGAAGAAATCTAAAGTAATCTTGACCAGTCTCGAAAGAAAACAGCTGTTTACAATAGGCAGCAAATTACTAAAACTGGTAAGGGAATAAATCTACATTACGTGGGGCAGGTAGTAACGCAAATCCGGGCCACGAGAGTGAAACCCTTTGAAGAACAAGAATGGGGTGCAGTACATTTTTCAGGCAGTTCATGCATGGCAGTTTAGCAGCATCACTCAAGACAAAATATATCACAGGTGTACCTGTACTTGTGGGGCACAAACGTGGTGGCTGGCGAGGACTGAACTTAAATTGAGGACAAGGCAGGGAGCTATGGAGAGAAAAATGAAAGTCGCAGCATTAGGAGTCAAGAAGTGAGCAGAGTGGATCAGCGAACAACGCGGGTCATAACATCCCAGACATAGTCAAAAAGAATTAAGCTTGGGCAGGGCATGTAATGTGAAGGGAAGGAAAGCGATGATCGTTAAGGGTAACGGCCTGGATTTCCAGAGAAGTCATGAGTAGCAGGGAGAGGGATAACGTTAGGTGGGCCGAAGAGATTAGGAAGTTTGAAGGGATGAGGTGGTCGCAACTGCACAGGAGGTCAGTTGGTGAGATTGGAGCAGAGGTGAGCAAATGCCCTCATTTTTAATTTAATTTTTTAATTTTAATTTACCTTTTGAATACGTGGCCCTCCCTCGCCCTCATTTTCATAGGTTATCTTACCCTGCATACATATACATGAGCCCTGAACTTAATAAATTTCACTGAGATTTATTAGGACCGCTAAATGAGTCAGCGCGTAATTGTGTCTGTACAAAAGCTTAATTGAGCAAAGAATATTCAGAAAACAATTCAGTAGTGTTTACTATAACAGTCACAATAAGTGCTAAGTGCAGAATAGAGTCAGAACAAGGAAAGTTTGTAGGTCACCTAATTACCATTACTTGCTGACATTGCGATGGCACTGGGTCTTCTGAATTTCAATGTTCCTAATCTGCCGCCATTTCGTGCGGTTTGCTGCAGGCGCGTCTAATCACGCTTCCATGCACACGGATGGAAGATGATGAAGACCATGCTTTAAAACTACAGCGTGAGAGAGTGACAGCTTAACAGACGTGAACGCGGGTACGTGGCGGAGATTACGGCATTGCAAGCACACATCGAGAGCTTGGTAGTTCGTGCAGGCAGCATGTTAAGATTTCTCTCAACTGATTGTTCAAACATGGGAGGTGTATGAACGGTCCGAATTGAAACCGGAGTGGCGCTCCCTCTTAATAATGTGCTCAGCCTTACCTCGCGTCTAGTGCTCTGTTGCTCTGTTTTTGCGATGTGTTTCCTGGCATTTCCTAAAAGCTTTCTAAATGATTTATTTACCGTAAAAAGAGAATATTCAACTGTGATAAATACCATGGTTTAAAAAAAGCTGTGGGAATGGCGTAGTGGTCTGAAGCTGCGGCCAGCGGATCTGATTTTTTAGCGCCGCCGCGGGCTCGGCTCGCGCTCCCCCTGCTATGAAATTTTAGGAGCGTGAGCTCTTACTCATCATATTTAGAGATTTCTTGGGGTCTGCTATGACCCTTGATCACAGCGCGATCTGTGGCACCAACTACACATCACGTTTCGAGATTTCGTGTGCTCCCTTACCACATTGAGATCAAAGCGCCATTTGTGGCTGCAAGTAGAAACCAGCGCATCGCACACTGAGACTTGTAGCGCCATCTACAATAGCATTGTAGAAACAATCACCTGCCGCACGCCAATAATGATGTCATGGTCCATTATGGTGGACAGAGCTGGAACTATGTGAATTTGGCGATAGGGACGAAATGACTGCATAGTTTCGGTTTCTAGAATTCAAAATGGCGATCATTAAAATTAGTTGTCCTACAGTGGCTAGAAGGGTGAAGTGTGAGGAGCGGGCGCGGCCGGTATAGGGCGCGCTGAGGCCTTTGAGAAAGAACCGCCAGGCGGCGCCCGGCGACGTTTACACATCAGTCGAAAGGCAAGCCGCCTTGATTTTGCTTCGGCGTGCACCGTGCAACAAGTGTTTCTGTCAGTTTAGCATATAGATGCCCTTGTAGAGCGGTTTATTGGCACGCTGGAAGCGCCGAAAACGAAGACCTCAGCACAAGTAATCTACGATCCAGCGAGGCGAGAGACTGGGACACAAGCGGCAGCATTCCAGCATGAGCATCCGACGGGCTTCTTCTTTACCTCAGTAAACGGGGGCGAAAACGCTTCGTCGTCCTTGGCATCGGTGCTGGACCATCTTCTTCGTTCCAACTGCCCCGTCGGAAAAAGGAAGCCATTCTGGCGACTCAAGGCGACGAGACGCCGAGGGGGCTGTAATAAGCCTTCAAGCGGCTGACGTGAACGACGTCGCGGCCACGGCGGCGGTGGTCCGAAAAAGGAGTCACCGGTTCGATAATGTAGTTGATAGGTGACCTACGTTCTAAGATGCGGTAAGGGCCGATGTTCTTGGCCGAAAATTTGGATGTAGTGGGAAGAAAGAGCCAGACCAGTGAGCCAGTGGAGAAATGAACAGCGGGCGTGTCTTGATCGGAATCATGGTTACGGAGGCCTTGACGTTCGGCGGTCAAGAAGCGAGCCAACTGGTGGCACGGCTCAGCATGACGGGTAATGTCGGAAAGGGCGGTATATTCCGAGCTGTCGGGGTTGTAGGGAAGGTTTGTATCCAGCATACAAGATGGTTCGCGCCCGAATAAAAGAAAGAACGGGGAAAAGCCTGTGGTTGCTTGAGAGGCGGTGTTATATGCATAGGTGACGAACGAAAAAACCTTATCCCAATTAAAGTTGTCGGAGTGAATGTACATGGCGATCATGTCCCCCAGAGTACGGTTTAAGCGTTGGGTGAGGCCGTTGGTTTGAGGGTGGTAAGCAGTAGTGGTGCGGTGGACTGTGTGGCACGCAGTGAGAAGCTGGCGAAGAACTTCAGACAGGAAAACACGGCCGCGGTCAGTGAGAAGTTCTAGAGGAGCGCCGTGACGCAGGACAAAGTGATGAAGAAGGAAGAAGGCTACATCGTGAGCTGGAGTCACAGGTAGGGCAGTGGTCTCAGCATACCGAGTGAGGTGGTCCTCGGCGACTATGATCCAGCGATTCCCAGCGGTCGTGATGGGCAGTGGCCCATATAGGTCAATGCCCACACGATCGAAAGGGCGAGCTGGATACGGTATTGGCTGTAACGGGGACGTTGAAGGGCGAGGTGTCGACTTCCGCTGCTCACAAGCAGTGCAGGAGCGAACGTAGCGACGAACAAGGTTGTACATGCCCCGCCAATAGTACGTCGAGCAAGGATGAAATCCATGGATCTTGGCGTTGTTGAAGGGGCATGTCCATGGTAGCGAGCGCTGCGAGTACGGAATCAGATATTGGCGAAGAGGGCGCAGGAGCGGTCAGTGGCGAGCGTGACAAAGCGTCTGCGTCGGAGTGCTTGAGGCCCGACCGGTAAAGTACGGTAATATCGAATTCCTAAAGACGGAGGGCCCAGCGGCCAAGGCGCCCTGAGGGGTCTTTGAGTGATGCCAACCAGCACAAGGCGTGGTGATCAGTGACGACGGCGAACGGGCGGCCATATAAGTATGGGCGGAATTTTGTTAGAGCCCACATTACGGCGAGACTCTCCTTTTCCATCACGGAGTAGTTCGACTCAGCTTTGGTGAGGGCATGGCTGGCGTACGCAACGACGTATTCAGCAAATTCGGGCTTGCGCTGGGAAAGGACAACACCGAGGCCGATTCCGCCTGCGTCGGTGTGCACCTCAGTAGGAGCACTGGGGTCGTAGTGTCGAAGGATAGGTGGTGTGGTTAGAAAACGACGGAGCGCAGCAAAAGCGTCGTCGCAGGCCGAGTCCCACGTAGATAGGTCGGCTAGACCATTAAGGAGTTTCGTAAGAGGCGCGACGATAGAGCCGAAATTGGGGACAAATCGCCGAAAATAGGAGCAGAAACCAACAAATTTGCGCACCTGTTTTGTAGAAGTTGGTTCAGGGAAGTCAGCCATAGCACGGATTTTGTCAGGATCTGGCAGGACGTCGTCTTTGGAGACGAGGTGGCCGAGTATTGTCAGCTGCCGGTCGCCAGAGTGACAATTTTTTAGATTAAGATGAACGCCAGCACTGGTGAGCAAGCTCAGTACCTGGCGCAAGCGCTTGAGTGAGATGCGTCGGAAAATCGGGCGAAAACACATCGTCTAAATAGCAGAGACAGACGTTCCACTTGAGGCCGCGCAAGATGTCGTCCGTTAGTCGTTCAAACGTTGCGGAAGCGTTACACAGGCCGAATGACATCACGTTGAACTCATAGAGTCCATCAGGGGTGACGAACGCCGTTTTAGGACGGTCGGACTCAGCCCTTGGGACCTGCCAATAGCCGGAACGAAGATCTATGGAGTGCCTTGCAAGCTGTCAAGGGCATCGTAAATACGTGGTAGCAGGTAGACGTCTTTGTGGGTAATTTTGTTGAGCCGGCGATCGTCCACGAAAAATTGTATCGAGCCATCCTTCTTTTTCACCAGGACGAGTGGGGATGACCAAGGACTAGCGGATCGTTTAATAATGCCGCGTTGTAGCATGTCGTCAACATGCTCAGTTATGACTGGGCGCTCGGGAGGCGACACACGGTAGGGGCGCTGACGGAGAGAAGCATGTGTTCCGGTGTCAATGTGGTGATCGACAGTGGTCGCACGGCTCAAAGAATTGGACCGGTAGTCAAACGATGGGCGAAACTGGTTTAGCAGGGCAAGGAGGTGCACGTGGTAAGCCGTGTCGAGAGCACGGTCAATGGAGCGGTCTAAAATGTCCGAAGACAGCGGGTGCTCTGGAGTAGCGTGACATGGGGTGAGGGCAGCGACGTCGGCACTGGAGGAGGTGACATCAATGTCCAAGGAAGAAATCAAGTCAGCGGTTTCAAAATGGCCGAGGCGCTCGACACGGAGCAAGGAGAGTGCGGAGAATGAGGTGCTAGAGACGAGGATGGGCGGCAAAACCGTGGTGAATGTTGATGACGGCGAAGCGAAAAGATATGTGTCGGCGAGAGGCAAGGACGGGCCAAAGTGTGAAGAGAGCGGTGGTTCAGAAACCGAGGCGGCGCAAACAGGGACGAGCACGGAACTGTCAGGGGGTATGTCAGTGTCTTCAGTGACAACAAGCTTAGCAGCACGGCGAATCGGAGGCTCGTCGAAGGGCGCATCGCAGAGCGGAGAGAAGACGACGTGCGCACGGGCCCAGTCAATGACGGCACTGTGGAGGGATAGAATATCCCATCCAATAATAGCGTCATGGGAGCTTGCACGGAGGACCAAAAATTCGACAACATATAAAACATCGGCGATGACGACGCGTGCTGTGCAAGCTGCAGAACGATGACCGGGCTCGGCGCTGGCTGTATGGAGTGAGAGTCGAGAAGATGGGGTGGTAACTTTGCGAAGCGAGCGGCAGAAGTTTTCGTGATTTACAGAAACGGTGGCCCCAGTGTCCACAAGCGCCAATGTCTTGACACCGTCTACAAACACATCAAGAAGATTCGGCGGAGAAAGGCGAGGGGAAGGCGAGCGGTGGGAAACGTTAAGATGGCGACCGAGCTCGCGGTCAGGAGAGGTCCCCTGAGGCGGTGGTCTAAAAGGTGGGCGAAAGGTGCGGTCTATATCGGGGTAGACTGGCAAAGGGTGGACCGGCGCATGAAGAGTGCGTCGACAGAGGCGCGCGACATGGCCCGGAGGACCGGAGGCATAGCATATCGGTCTATTGTAAGCTGTGCGCTAAGGGTTGCAGGTAGCGGGCGTGAGGCGGTTTCGGGAAGAGACAGGCGCAGGCACCGCTGGAGGAACGTACGCATAAGCCTGCGATCGCGGTGGTCATGTGACAGCTTCGGCATACATGAGAGGGGCGGTAGTGGGGGCAGGCGGCACGGCAACTGGAGGACCGTTGCTCAACGGGGCAGCAACATGGGTGGGCGGGATCGGGGGGAGTCCGACCTGGGGAGCCTAGGAAGCTGGTTGCTGAAGAGTAGGGAGCGTATCGGCGACTTCCTGCGTGATGGCGTGTCGGATCTCAGCGCTGAGGGCGGGCGGTGACTGGTGTTGGCGAGATAGGAGCGAGAGCTGAAGGGCGACCTCGTCCCCCACAAAATCTTTGATGGTAGCAAGTAAATCGGGGTTGATGGCCAGGCCGGAGATGTCGGCAGGCGGGGGAGGCCGACGAGCGCAAAGACGTTGCTTGCGCAACTCGTCGAAACTTTGGCCCAGGGTATTGTAGGGATTCAGTTAGCGTGACTGGGCCAGAGAAGAGACGAGGACGATCGGAAGAAGAAAAGTTAGAAAACTTTATAAAAGGACTATTTACATCATGTACAAGTACGGGCAACTGAGATTGCTTCTTAGTATAGAGAGCTTCTTAGGAGTCGGGAGTCTCTGATACCTCTCAAGAAGGGGGCTCTCCTCTGGTATCAAACCAACAGCTCCTTAAATACTTTTCGCATTCCCCAGATCCCTAGCTGGGGAATACAGTTTGAAGAATGACGTCCAATCACACGATGGCACTGATGGTACCACCCACGGCAGGGCGGTCCTGATGTTTCTTCGCAGCTCGGTCGAGGGAAAGGGAACAGGACCCGGTCACGTTGTCGTCCCCGCGGCCTCCAGGTGGCCGCACACGTGCGTCCGGACCGCGCCTATGTTGACCCGGAGGGCACCTGCATGACACAGGAATGCAGGCTGTCTCCCAGCAGGGGCGGAAAGATCTTGTACTGGTGACCGGAACGCGGAAGCTCTGTCGAAGGTGCGGCACTCGGGCAATTGTTCAAATCTAGCGTGACTGAAAGGGACCACACTGATACCGCACTTCGTCGTCGCGAGGACCGGAACGAATACGCTTATGGTCGTCGCTGGCATTCCTGTTGAAGACCAGGGGACGTTATTGTCGTCGCTGCTTCCGGCATTCCTGTTCGAACACGTGGGGACCATATTGTCGTCGTTCCCTTTGGCAGTCCTGCAGTCACGTCTCTCCCAGAGGGCTCACCCACCCTCGCGGTGGTCTTCAGGGAAACCTCCCCATGCCCAACTTCGTAGAATTCCACAGCAGGAAGGAAGCGCGAGCACAACAGCACCCCCGCCGCCAGATATTGCGCCCGGAAGGTGAACTTATCGCACGTAGCTCGTCTCACTCGGCGTGCCAGGAACCAGATGCTCTTTGGTAGCCTTCTGATGACCTTCAGTGCCGAAGCTCGGCATCGCTTCCCCTCGTCAGATGGCCGTTTGGGAAATTCTCTGCAATGCTAGCCAAAAGAGATCCCAGATGCCAAACCACACCTGACAAAAGCACGTGCCCTCAGAACCCACTCATCCCGCCAGACCAAAACTCAGGGCCAGAACTGCACTTAGCAAAAAACTTCAACTAAAACCTGAAGAGATCAAATGTTTTGCCTGAATGAACATATGGTGTCTCCCGACGAGTATTACTGACAGGGCGCCTGTCCAAGGCGTGTGCTCCCGCTCGAGGCGCACTTGGATAGGAAAAAAAATTCGCTAAATGAAATCAAGTTGGTGCTTAGAGGGCACGCGGTACGGGAATAGGTGACTTGATTTGGCCGACGTGGCGTTCAATTTTGCCCGCCCAAATACCTAGAGTCAAAGTGCGTTACACCGCTCGCTCTTACTTATCCTTGGCCGAAATAAGGAAACGTACTCCTAGGTATGTTACCTGATCGGCTGTTCTCTGGACAGCTGAATGTCGTGTTCGATGAGGGTTGTTTTTCCTGGCTTGTTTGAAAACCCCGCCTCAAAGTCGCGGACGACGTTTTTAATGTCTCCTCGTTGACTTTCCGTCAAAAGTGGCTCTCTGTCGATTCAATTTAACAGCTCATTCGCTGCTTGCTCATCCTCATGAGGGACATAAGGTATGTCCGAGATCTCTTCCTCTGGCATGTTCAGCGCCATGTTAACCATGGCCTGACGCTGCACATAAGGCTTCATCAAATTACTGTGGATTATCCGATTGTGTTTGTTCTTAAATTTGACGTTATAGTTGGTGTCCGAAAGCTTGGACACCACCTTAGCTGGCCCTTCCATTGCACCTGAAGCTTGTTCCTTTTTGACAGACGCAGCAACATCACCTGGTCACCAGGTAGAAAGCTGCGCTTGCGTGCCGATTTGTCGTAGTACACTTTAGACAGTGACGGCGCTGCTCAGACATTTGCTTCCACGAGGTCTCTGGTTTTCGCAAGTCATTCCAGTAGTTTCAGGAAGTATTCCACTACACAGGGATCCTCTCCGTAACCCTCCCATGACTCCCTTAGCGTGCGCAATGGGGTTCTCAAATCACGCCCGTAGACTAGTTCAGCGGGGGTAAATCCTGTGCTTTCGTGGAGGATGGATCTCATTTCAAAGAGTGCTGCTGGAATGCAGCCTTCCCAATCTCCCTTATGCTCAAAACACAGAGACCTAAGTATCCGCTTTAGCACTGAGTGCATACGCTCGACTGGATTTGACTGAGGGTGGTGAATGGAACTGCGTAATATTTTAACCCCACACCGATCAAAGAACGTTGTTGTCAAGCACCTTGTGAACACGCTCCCTTTATCGCTTTGCATCTCTGCAGGGAACCCCACGCGAGAAAAAATTGACAAAAGGGCGTTTACAACACATGCGGAACTTAGCTCCTTCAAATTATGGCCTCGAGAAATTTCGTTGCCACGCACAGTAAGGTCAGAATGTAGCGACAGCCAGAGTTGGACGCTGGCAGTGGGCCGACAGTATCTATTACAAGACGCCGAAAGGGTTCTGTAATTATGAGAACTAGTGTCATGGGTGCTTTCCATTTATCCGTCGACTTGCTGACCCGCTCTCAGATGTCGCAAGATCTAACAAGCTGTTCCACATCTTTCCAGCAGCGAGGCCAGTAATATTCGAGGGCTAACCTAGCTTTTGTTTCCTTTATGCCCAGGTAGCCCGCCCATGCATTTCCGTGTGCGAGCTCTAGAAGCTGCCGCCGGTACTTCTCGGGCACTAGGAGTTGCTCATATGCGCGTCCCTTTGAGTCGCAGTATTTCCGGTATTGAAGGCCTGATTTCTCATTAAAGCTGATGTTCTTTGTGGCGACTCCCTCGCTCTCCTTATTGCTTAGAGCTCTTAACGATGGGTCGTTTTTTCTGCTCTGCAATAAGTGCTTTCCTATCAACCTTAGTCAACTCCTCCCAACAAGTCGAAGCAGGTGTTAATGTCGAATCCGCGTTGGTTCCTGTTGCCCCATTCTCTGCGCAATCGGCAGTTCCTTGGATTTCGTGAGCTACCGCTTGTTCGGGAACACCTTCATGGTCATGCTCATGCGGTTTAGACGGATCAGTTTTTCTGCAAAGATCACCCGGCTGGTCGGGAGAGTGGTTCGGTGCCTGCTCATTTATCGGAGCGCAGTCGAGTTTATTTTCGAGCTTTCGCGCTCGAGAACGTGTTAGCGCAATGAAAGCCAAGCCCGAGGTGAAAGAGAGACCTTTCTATTTCAGGAGCTGCTCGGATTTGTTCGAAAACAGGTAGGGCAAGTGTGTCGGAAAGTTTGCGCTAACTGCCGCTTCTGTGTCTAGCTTGCCAAAAGTCCCCTCTAGGGTCACCTTCGCTATAGGCAAGCATGCACTCTGTTCTTCGGCGACCTGCTTAATCCAGGCGCATTCACCGGTGTAGTCCATGGAGGAAACACAGGACGGGTGAGCAACATCCATGGTAGCCGCTGAATCCCGCAGTGCCCTGAATTTCTTGCCATTTATAACCACGTCCCGCATGTATGGCTCCAGCAATTTAAGGTTTTCCTCCAACTCTCGCATGCAGCGAACGCCATTTTTTTGCTGTTTGCAGTTCACTGAGATGTGACCCTCCTTGTTGCAATTATAGCAGACAATGGGCTTTCGCGCTTCAAACGCGCGAGCTCCAGGTGCCTGCTGTTTCGGCGAATCGGCAGATTTGGGTGACTCCATCTTGTTTCGCTACTTCCTCCTTTTGATCCCGCTTCCTCTGTTCGGTGATCCCGGCGTGCTGGTGGCACCCTTCGATCGGGGATTCTCTTTAAATAGCTTTATCCCTTTCCTAGCCTGTAATCGTACCCTGCCTTGCATTGGAGGTTTCGGCGAACGAAATACTCGTCTGCGAGCTGTGCTGCTTTGTCTAGGTCTATGTCTGTTAGCCTAACTTGCAGCCATATCCTCAGATCTTCTGGAATCGCGCTATAGTACTGCTATAGTGCGATGCACTCCAGTACATTGTCATGACTTCCGTGCACCTCAGCAGTTTTAAGCCACTCATTTAAGTTGACTTTAAGCCGGTACGCGGAGTCAGTATGCGACTCTCAGCCTCTCTTTGCCTGCCTGAATCGCTGCCTAAAGGCTTCAGCAGAAAGCCGGTACTTTTTAAGCAGTGCGCCCTTTACATTCTCGTAGTCATCACACTCTTCCCGTGCGAGGCGAGCCACCACTTCGGCCGTCTCGCACGGAAGGAGAGGAAGTAACTTCTCAGACCAAGCGCTCTTGTCGATGTGCACCTTCCCGCATGCGCGTTCGAAATTTACAAAAAAGAGTGCAATATCGCCACCCACGCAGTATGGTGAAACGAGATCCTGCAATTTCTGCCTCCCTTGCTCCTCTACTGAAGCTACAGGGTTAAGACGCACCATATTCCCTCCGTTCGACGCGATTTCAAGCTCCTTCATTTTTCGAGCATGTTCTCTCGCTTTTTCCTCTGCCTAACGGACCTCCCGTCTCTCTTGAGCCAACCGAAGCTCTTCTTTTTGTTTCTGCTCGCACAATTCCCGTCTTTCTTGAGCCAACCGAAGCTCTTCTTTTTATTTCTTGCGTGCAACAATCGTTTCCAAAGCCTCGTCGACCTCTGCAGTAGTCACCTCCTCCTGCCGCATAACCTCGAGAATTTCTTTTTTCTTTTTCGCAGAACGTAGCGAAATCCCCAGCTCCTGGCAAATTTCGAGCAGGTCCTGCACTTTTAACTTCCCCATCGTGAGTTCCACCATGAGTTAGCAAGCCCACTAAAACAAAAGCACTAGCTTGAAGTGGACAAAGCAGTTTCCCTAAATCAATTTCCCAGGCAACAGGAATCCGCACCTAGCGTCTGCCTGTGCTAGTACGGTCTGTCGAAATGAATGGAAAAGATTGGGCACTCACCATGCCAAGGTATAGCTGACGCCTGTCAGTCCCATAGCTGCTGAGGTCCGTTGGAGCCAGTAACTTCAAGTGGACGTCCCACCGCTGCCACCAGTTGTTGGCATTCAGGTAGCGTGACTGGGCCGGAGAAGAGACGAGGACGATCGGAGGAAGAAAACTTGGAAAACTTTATACAAAGACTATTTACATTATGAAAAAGTACGGGCAACTGAGAGTGCTTCTCAGTAAAGAGAGCTTCTTTGGGGTCGGGAGTCTCTGATACCTCTCAAGAAGGGGGGCTCTCTTCTCGTATCAAACCAGCAGCTCCTCAAATACTCTTCGTAATCCCTAGATCTCTAGCTGGGGAATATAGTTCGAAGAATGACGCCCAATCACACGATGGCACTGATGGTACCACACACGGCAGGGCCGTCCTGATGTTTCTTCGCAGCTCGGTCGAGGGAAAGGGAACAGGACCCGGCAACGTTGTCGTCCCCGGGGCCTCCAGGTGGCCGCGCACGTGAGTCCGGACCACGCCTATGTTGACCCGGAGGGCACCTGCATGACACAGGAATGCAGGCTGTCTTCCAGCAGGTGTTGAAAGAGCTTGTACTGGTGACCGGAACGCGGAAGCTCTGTCGAAGGTACGGCACTTGGGCAATTGTTCAAATCCAGCATGACTGAAGGGGCCACACTGATACCGCACTTCGTCGTGGCGAGGACCGGAACTAATACGCTTATGGACGTCGCTGGCATTCCTGTTGAACACCTGGGAACGCTATTGTCGTCACTGCTTCCGGCATTCCTGTTCGAACACGTGGGGACGCTATTGTCGTCATTCCCTCTGGCAGTCCCGCAGTCACGTCTCCCCCAGAGGGCTCACCCACCCTCGCGGTGGTCTTCAGGGAATCCTCCAAATGCCTAACTTCGCCGAATTCCACATCAGGAAGGAACGGCGGGCACAACAGTATACACCGAGGCAACGGTGGTGGGACTCTTCGCCAACAACATCTGTAGAGCACCGTCGTCCATACCCTTCATGATGTGCTTGATCTTGTCAACCTTTGACATAGCCGGATCAACACGCTTGCAGAGGTCAACTACATCTTAAATGTGGCTGGTGAAAGTCTCGTCCGTGTGCTGAGCTCGGACGCGCAAGCTTTTCTCAGCGCGCAGTTTCCGTACGGCGGGACGGCCGAAAACCTCCGCAAGTGTGGTGTTTAGAACGACCCAAGTTGGAATGTCGACCTCGTGGTTGCGGAACCAGAGGTTCGCGACATCGCTGAGGTGGATGACATTGGTAAGCTTGGCGCGGTCGTCCCAGTTGTTATGACGGCTCCCCCATTCGTACAATTCCAGCCAATCTTCGACATCCTGGTCGCTGTGGCCGCTGAAAATAGCGGGGTCCCGCTGCCGGATGGCACCGGAGCAGGTGACTGGCTGCGACGGCGCGGCGGGCTGTTGACTGGCTTTGGTCGTTGACATCGGCATGGTGCGGCTGCGAAAGCCCACGGTGATGGGGAAAAGGGGAACGCAGCAACCTCCACCAAATGTAGAGCGATTTATTGGCACGTTGGAAGCGCCGGCGACGAAGACCTTAGCACCAGTAATCTACAAGCCAGCGCTGCGAGAGACTGGGACAAAAGCGGCAATGTTGTCCTCATACTATGGCACATGCCCACATAGTGGGATTGGCCAAGAATTGGGGGCACAGAGAGTTATTGAGGTAAATAAGTCCTAGACGAAATTAAAATGAATGGTAAGGATGGAAAAAGTAAACAAAAAGGAACAACGAAATCAAACGGGAAATGCAGAACGCAAGCAGCAGATCGAGACTGATGTTTATAGCCGAGTAGTTAAATGAGAATAATAATTGTAAGAGTAAAAAGTAAAAAGAATATTGAAAAAATTAAAAAAAGAATTAACAAGGTAGCCCTCTTGATTTGATTAAAAAATTTTGAACGGCGGTAAAAACAGACTTGTGGCTGTACCTAAGTATGGTGGCTTCAAACAACAATATGACTCGCTTGCTCAAACAAGCCAAGCTGTTGTAGTGGTTTCTCTAAAAACCCTCCACGCTTTATGGTGTACCAGCGACAAAAGAACAAAAAATATTCTACGGTTTCGTGCTCACCACAAAATACACAGACGGGATTAACCGCCAACCCAGACCTGTGCAAATAAAAATTTAAGGGTGGTATCCGGAAGCGGAGCCTTGATAGAGATACCTCAACCTGCCGTGAATGGCATGATTGCCTGCTCCACGAATACCTCAGGTGCAGGTAATGATCAGATCTTAAAAGAGATCCAGTTGTCATTCTTAACAAATTCTGTCGCCGGAACCTGGCTGCTGTAATGTACGCTGTAGCCGGAACGATAGGTAGCACAGGGCCATTGAGGGACGCCTTTGCCAGGCAGTCCGCAAATTCATTGGCTGTCTCACCGCTATGACCTGGCGCCCATATCATGTGAACAAGGCTCAAATGCGAAGGGAGAAATGAATGGAAGGCGTTTAGGATTGGCGAATCTACAGCCGAAGCAAGGAAAGAACACAAAGAAATAGAGTCTGTAATGACCGCCACTGAAGAGAAAGCTGCCTCTAGTTTGCGAAGAGCAAGCGCCACCACCAGAAACTCCGCTTGGAAAATTGGGGTGTAGTCGGGAAGCCGCATAGAAAAAGGCCAATCTAGAAGCGGGCAATATATTCCCGCCCCTGCCTTTTCATAACATTGGGAGGCGTCAGTAGCTATCGTTAAGCTAATAGGTTGGCTTTGTAAATGGTCTTATAATTATCCATTTAAAATGCGGGGTGGTAAATGCTTTTCGTTTTTTCGGAAAATGTCATCGCAGACATTTTCTACAGAGTGCCCACTGTTTTTTGTTGGAAGGATGTTATACAAAAGAACATATAAAGGTTCAAGCAAATTTTGTACCATAACTACCTGCGGGGTATGAAATCTAGGCCAGTGGACTCCAGAAAAGGGAGTCGACTGGCAACAAACGCAGACAAGGAGCCGTGTAAATCTTATTCATATATCCTTAGGTACGTCTGGACAGTTGGGAATTGAAATCTAGATAATAATGGAGGAATACGGACTTCAAGATAAAGCGCGTTATTCGCCACACATTTGGGGAGGCCAAGGCACAACCGAAGCGCTTCCCGCTCCAAAAGAACGAGCGGACGAATTTTGTAAGCAGCTGTACCAGAAAGCAGCACAGATCAAAATTCAAAAATTGGTCGGACATACAAAACATATATCAGCAAAAGTGCATCTCTCCGCATTCCAAACTAGGGATTACTTAATCTACGCAACATGCCCACAGCACGAGCCCCTTTCGCTGCGACATGGTCAACGTGAGGGCGCCATGTGAGGCTGTCATCATAAATGACACCAAGATATTTTAATGACTTAATTTGAGGGATATTTTGTCACTGGTAACTGCGTTCGCACTCAAGTAATGTGATAAATTGTGGGTGTGGCTCCGCACCACGGGCAGGTGGCCCTGTTTTGTGATGGGAACATTTTGTTGAGTATGTGTAGGTTGGAGAAGGTGTTTGTCTGTAGTCTACGCCAGATGGTGGCCTCCTCCTTTGTCAGAGCTTTGTGTGGTGGTGGATATTTCATTCTGATCCCCCTGAGTAAGTTTAAATGTTCTGCGTATCCCCTTTCGCAGGCTTGCAGATGTAACTCCGGGGCGTTAGACTGTCCTGCTCGGATTGCTTCGCCTCGAGCTAGGCTGTCTGCCCTTTCGTTTCCCTCTACCCCCGCGTGGCCTGGGATCCAAATCAGATTGTGTCTGCGTTTGTTTAGCTCGGTAGGGGCTACCCCGCTGAGTATCCTGAGGGCTGTTTTGCTAATTCTGCCCTTCGTGTAGTTTTTGCACGTTTCTTTAGAATCTGTTAGAATATTTAGGGGGCGGCCGGTCCTATAGCCTTCTGCTGCCGCCAGCGCGACGGCAATTTCCTCGGTCTCCGCTGCGCCAGCGACTTTCGCCGTGGCGCTCGTCACTAGGTGTCCTTCGTTGTCTACTACCACCATTGCGGCTGCATGTTCTGTTCCGCATGGATAGACGGCAGCGTCTGTGTAGACAGTGTTGTCTTTTGGGGCTAGCGTTCGTTCGACGTATTCTGCCCTAGCCTTGCGTCGGTTTTCGTGGAGATTAGGGTCCATGTTCTTTGGCATAGGCCATATGTTAAAAGATTTTCTGAGGTGGTCCGGAACCTCCGCGTATCTATCGATTAGTCCGCGCGTGTCCCGACCCAGCCTTTTCAGGAGCGCCATTCCACAAACACGAACACCCGAGTGCGGAACAATGGGAGAGCCGTCTCACCAGCAGCGAGCTCACGGCCCAACGGGCCTTAGTGAGGCACGCGGGCGATGCAGCACGGCTCAGTGGAGCCCTGGAATAGGGGCCCACCCATGCTGAAGAGAAGACTCCGATCGCCAGCGCCAAGAACGAAGACGACGGAGCTTTCGAATCCGCGAATCTCTTGACTGTATCAATAAGAGTTTTCACTCACTCACTCACTCACTCACTCACTCACTCACTCACTCACTCACTCACTCACTCACTCACTCACTCACTCACTCACTCACTCACTCACTCACTCACTCACTCACTCACTCACTCACTCACTCACTCACTCACTCACTCACTCACTCACTCACTCACTGGTAACTGAGCGACAGATGACAGCGGCAGCGTTTCACCACGAGCATCCGACGGGCTTCTTCTTCTTCTTTACCTCAGTAAATGGGGGCGCAAGCGCTTCGTCGTCGTTGGCGTCGGTGCTGGATCATGTTCTTCGTTCCACACTTTTAATTTCCTGTGCGGCGCATGCGTACAAATACCTAGAAAACAAAGCCACTGTTTAGGGCCTGGGTGCACAAGTTATAATTCTTGCAAGAAGCAGCTGTCACTGTTCGGTGTTCCGAAGCATAACGCGGCGCGGTCATGTTTCAGCCTCTAACAGGGTTTTGGCATCACATATTCGGAGCCTTTGCCTCAAGAGGCAAAATGAAGGCAGCGCTCTTGTCGAAAATTTCTTGGAAGCCGTGATACTTGCTGAACAAGCTGGCCTGAAGACAGATTTTATTATAGCTGATGGAACTGCATGAAACCGCTCTATGTGGCGCATGTTTAGAATATCTGGTTCCTCGAGCTCCATGAAGCCGTCTGTTGCTCTTCCCGTTGAAACGAAAGACGCATTTTTTTATTTATTTGCCCCATTTGGTGCTTAAAAATTGTCAGAAATGGCTTCCTGAAGGCTTTCTACAAAACGTACTTCGGATAGTGCTGCCTACGTTGAGCACATCAGAGTGGCACACGAGGAAGCTAAATCCGCAGTCACTCTCAAGGTTATGCCGGAAATTAGCACATGCCACGTGAAGCGCATTAAATTTCCGAAAATGAGGGCAAACGTGGACAGACAGAAGACGCTTCCGAAATTATAAAGAAATCTGATCTTCAACCTGACCATATGTACCACGAGAAAGCTAGGGACACCAGGCTGGTGTTTTATATGGCAGGGTTTGTTGCTAGAAGGACTATCCTTAAAACTAGTAGCAGAGTGCTTTTATCCGCTCCTTGTGGGTCGATAGAATGTAGAAAGAACTCCACATACACAAATGGTTTTGTGACAACGGCCGCCTGGTGTACCTTTCTCTGAACGTTTTTAAGTTGTTGATGCACTGCAACTTATAATTTCTGGGTAGTTTAGTAACAACATGACAGCCTGAATTGATGCACTTATATCCCGTCAGTAAAGGAACGATGTTTTCGAAGGATGTGCACTTCATGGGTTGGATGTTGCCAACGAAATCACCTTTTTTTTTATAAACCCGCCTCCATTTTTTCCTAAATCGCTCAACAAACATAAGGAGTCGTCTCGGGGAAGAAAGAAACATATAGACTAAGGCGGGTTTCTTAGAACTGCTTGGAAGAAGATTCATTTCCAAGCGCCAGCACATTTGGTCCATTCACCATTCACAGCATTATTTGGTCCATTCACCATCATTTTTCCAGTCACCAAGGCTTCTTGGTTTAGCAAAATAAAGCTTGTGCTTCAGGACTTTTATGCATTCAAACTTGTAGTTTGAATGCATAATCAACTGCATAATCAGTTTATCAAAAATAAACTAGTTTCGAAACAACACTGATGCGAGATGAAACTTGAAATCGGTAAGTCAGCTATCTGTTAACATTTCTGAATTAGAAGTCAAATCAGTAATAATTCCTGCAGTATTGAACAAACAACTTATATTTCAGAATCTCATTCTGTTAGATAATGAGCTTCATATAGCACGGTCAAACAAATACCGTGGTCGCAGCGAGCAAAGTGCGCATTACATTAGCTGAAGCCGCAGAAGCTGACGTGTAAGGGCCCATTCACACTTGTCCAAAAATCCGGCGAGCGAAGCGGATACGGCCGCTTTTGACGCCAAGCGAGGCAGAAAGCGGCGCGGCGAGGGCGATCGGGCTGGACCCAAAATTTTCGCGTTCGCCGCTGCCGCAGCGACACACATGGCGGCGCCCTTCGACGCAGGACCCCTCGCCTCGGAAATAAATTCGTCGTTGTTGCGGCCTTTTTCAGCGCCTTCACTGGCTATAAATCGGACACCGGTCCATCGCTTTGTCTCAGCTAACCTATAAGTAAACGTATAATTTATAATTTTGCTTTATTTTTTATTTAGAGTGACGATTCTGCCGCTACTAGGTTTAAGAGGAGCGCCGGTTTTCTTTACAGTACTAGTTCCCGTCCTGGCAAGCAGATGGCGCCACTATGCTGGGCATTTTGTTGCGAGTGTGTTTGCACATGCTGAACTAAAAATGGCAATGTGCCTGCGTCTACGTACGCAAGCGTGCATACGGTTATGGTACTCAGACAGCATCGATTTATGCTCTTTTCTAACCATATGTGTGTACGCCGCGAGCGGTGACGTGGTGGTCGGGAAGTGGTGGAAAAGCGAGAAACAGCAGCGGCGCGGCGATTCCGCCTCGCCCCGGCGTCAACAGATGTGAACAGGTCCTAGTTTTCCCGGCGAGCGAATCCGCATCGCTCGTAGGATTTTTAAACAAGTGTGAATGCGCCCTAAGCGTGCTGCAGCGCCATCTGCCGCTTTCCTCCCCAAGTGCTTCGGCCGGCCGGGCACGCTCCTCACACTTCCCCCTTATAGCCACTGTAGTTGTGCCCTCTCATCCTTCCCCCGCCATCACCAAAACACGAAATAATGGTTTATTGGGGTTTAACGCCCCAAAGCAAATCAGAAAATAATGTCAAATTTCTCTTGCAAGTAATCTGTCGCCTATCTGCTCTGGAGTGAAAAGCTGAGGACACGTGTGAAACCAAATTGTCATATTTTCTGAACTGCTTCCATTAGTGGCTTGGGCTGCAACAAAATAATTCAGTTCCTTGCGTTTACTTTTGAATCGTGTTGACTACACGTAGTCTGATGATGCGATGCGACTTCCTAATTCGTAGTGACTAAGTCGCTTTATTCCAGGACAAATTTAACTTAACAATTTATCTTTTCTTTCAAAACATTAAGACAAATTATCGAAAGCGACTGATCGACAAAGAGACCTCACAAAATCAGCGCCTGAAAACTACTTATTTTCAATCCGATTGTCTCTGCCGAGCTAAACTAAAAAAGAGGCACTGAAGCGACACAGGAAACAATTCAAAATTGATTTTTGAGGAAAGAAAATGGCACAGTATCGGTCTCACATACCGGGGGACACTTGAACTGCGCCTTAAAGGAAGGGATAAAGGAGGAAGTGAAAGAAGAGAGGAAGAAAGAGGCACCGTAGTAGCGGGCTCTGGAATAATATCGACCACGTGGATCTTTTAACGCGCACTGACATCGCACAGCACACGGGTGCCTTAGCGTTTCGCCTCCATGAAAACGCGGCCACCGCGGTCGAGATCGAACCTCTTACTCGCTTCAGAGGAACCGTAAGCTCCAGTTGCTAAGAGGCGCTTGCTTGCTGTCTCACTCGATAGTCGTCAGGCAAGGCAATAACCACGTTTGAGGTAAAGCACGTAGGAAGCCCCGGCCTAGTGAACACGACTGAGAAGCTTTCATCCCTGCTGCTGCTGCTGCTGCTGCTGCTGTCATCGAAAGAGGCAAAAAGAAGTGATCTATAGAATATGGTTGCCCAGAAACACGCGGGACAAATTTTACTGACGTGGCTGCGTGTGGAAATGAAAACAGCCTTTTTTTCGAAGTTGCGGTTTCTTTAAAAGCGGTACGAAAAGGGAGCAAAATAAACTATTACAGAAGGAGGAAGCCGCCTTTCGTTCGCGTCACGCAGCCGCGGTTTCTTTGCGTATTGACGCACAGAAGATAGGTTTGGCGCCATGATATTCGTAGTGAGGTGGCGCAAAGGACTACAGAGAGGGGAGGGGCAATAATGCCTTCGTGGCATTAAGACAAAACAAATAATAAACTGAACAAAACGCTGCGTCGAGAGTTTCACATACTGGCTTACCCGCAAGAGTGCCTAAATAATACGGCTGCCTTATTGGGAAACGCCTTTGTGATCAGGTTGTCAAGAAGCCGCTCGGTAAGTTTTGATGTAGCCTGGCAGGTTATAACACTAGCCTTTCAGCTTTCTTGGCCTACGTTATTGGCTTTCATGGTCTTGGCCTAATGAAAGCGTTTCTGGTCTGGTGGACAAAACATGCGACTTCTGACAGCGTGGTGCAGAACGTGCGATGCGTACCGAGACGACTGTGATCGGGAGAAGAAAAGCCGCGACGCGTAACGGCAACGAGGCGCCTCTAATCAAAAGAAGAAAAGCGGTGGAGAAGGCACCAAACTTGCAGAACCAAGGCGAAAACTGACCATGCCCCTTTGCTTGGAGTGAGCTCGTAGTGTGTGTGATGCAGCAGTCAGAGACCAAGTTATGAGGGACTGTTGTACTCCCGGGTGTTCTGCCTACACTATTAAAGTGCACCGACTATTTGGCTTTGCTCGTGACACGCGCGCCAAAAAAATTGCCAATCGCAGGTCAAACCAGTCTGCCTGACCAAGAGTTAACCTCAAAGTATTATAGGTAAGGCATGTGAAACGCTTGTTTTCTAGAACAATTTCCGCTGGGCACAGAGCTATAATGCACAACTTACCTTTGCATCCTCATAATATTTAAATGAGCATCCATAAAACGCACCTTTTCGCATTGAATTCAAGGCTCGAAATAAATAATTCTGATTGTTGGAAAAGTAATTGAATTGTAGAGTATCCTGGTCAAGAGATTACAGTGGAATATGCTACGCAAGTTGTAGGAATGCTATTCTGAAGGAACACAGCACAAAATGAACGATACAGAAGAGAACCAACACGCATGAGTGCACCGACTGTTCATAAGGCGCCGACTTTCTCGGCAGATTAGCTGCGAAAGGTTGTATACTTTAGAGTAACTATACCTCTGATTCACTGTTCAAATTTTCTCTGGTATCACTCTGTCTCAGAACACCACATTTCCTCAATTCCACTCTGCAGCTGCAGTTTTCTCTTCGAAACGGCGCGCCGCCGCATTGCGCTCAATGCAGCTGAAAGGAAGAGTGGGACTCAACATGTCCCCGCCGAGAGCGGTGTCTTCACCCAGAAAGCGGCGCTGGTACCACCATCGAGGCGCCCTAATCGTTCCGCTAGGCGGCGTGCGTGCAAGCGTAGCCGAGCATGGTGGCAATCCACCCCGTTTCAAAGGGTATTACATTCCGTATCTCGAGACGAGTGGCGCGTTCTTCTTCGCTTTCTTCATCTAGTTAACCAAGCAGCTAAGGCTCGTTACTTCAACGTCTTCCAGACGGTGGCGGCCTTTCTTTTTATTTCTTTAGTGGGTTACCCCAGTGCGATGCCGGCTTTCCGCTGCAAAGAAGCTCTTATGCTGTCTCTTAAAATAAATCATTATTGAGGGCGCACGAAATAAAACAGCGCGCTAAGATGCAGCATTTGTGCTGAATAATGGTAAGCCCTAACTCCCCGAGCATGGAGTAAAAAATTCCTGTGGTTGCCATTTTTGGGCCCAGCGTATCCAATCCGCCGATAAGCGGTTGTCTGTGACGTGACGCGACGTCATCATTTGCTTCCCACCGGACTGTGAGCAAACTGCCCGCCGTGGCAGTTGATTTGATGGTTAGTCGCGAAATGTTTCTCACGAACAACATAGGTCTGGCAAGCCTCACCGTTGGGAGCACCTACCATTACAGGGCAGTGGCGCTTAGCTTAACCGCTGCACCTCTCCGCCAGGAGCGGAATCAGGAATCCCAGGCATCTGTGAATTTAAGGAATGACCAATTCTACCCCAGTAAATGTTTTAAATAATGCAGTATCACTAGGCAAGTGCGAATAGTGCTGTTTTGGTTCAAGGCGAATTCGAATCGAATAGCAACTTTCTTCGAATAATTTCGAAACGTATAGTTTGAATAATTCTAGGACACAATATAAATTGAATGGTACAATACGTAGTTTAACGATCATGTATATTTCGAACGCACAAGGCCATTGCTATAAAAAAAGACGGTGCGTTGAACTTTATCGCACTGATTTAAGCGCGTCGACGTCCCGCAAAATGGGCCATCGAAAATTGATGAGTAGGTATACATGCGGAGCCGGCAAATTTTGAGGGTGTGAGACTTTATATGAGACCCCTGAGTGACCATCTTAATTACGATTGCGTCGTTGCACAGCTATTGCTTTTAAGCGACGAATGCATGAACACCTGCTAGCGAGTGCAGGGTTAACCATTGGAGGTAGCCAAGTTTCCCGCAGCGCTCCCCCCACCTTCCAATCCCCCTCCCAACCAGGCCCTTACGGTCAAAATGCAGCGCAGAGATGACAGATGGTAATATCGCGTTTATTTCAGTGGGATGGTATTGCAGCATGTACAAAAAATATCATTGCGCAGTAGATTTAGTAGCATCCTCAGAAAACGTGCAGGCTGCAACCTGTACTTTAAACGATGGGACAGGTCCAAAAGTGTAAATGCATTGGGGAAAATTGGCGCCTCCATAAGATGTTTGGGGGGAACGGGAAATCTTAACGGGCTGCACAGACAAAAAAGTTAGCCCGCAGCCCGGTTCGGGCCACCACCCTCGCCCTCAGAGGGTGCATCTTGCCTTTCGTCACCCCCACCTCATCATGTCTTCCCTCCCTCACCCTCACTATGTCCTTCCTCCATCACCCTCGTCCTCACGAATTCTCATGCGCTCGTCCTTCCTCACCCTCACTTCGCCGAGTGAAATCCTCATGAGGTGAGGGTGAGGACGCCCTCATGAGGGCATGCCCTCGTGAGGATGCCCGTCTCTGGATGGGAGACGCCTTTGTTGGCTAATGTGTGTAATCGAGCAGTGCATTTTTCACGGCGGTTTTGCCATCATGTAACGAGGCGGAGACAAAATAAGAGTGTCATTGTAGCCTTTATTGAACTGTACAAAAAAATCTGTGATACCACCTTCAGACACCACCGTCACTGTTCCTGTGTATGTGCTAAGCTTGGAGGTGATAGTATTTATAGGCTGTTTCGCTTTGTAGAATTCTTGTAATGCGTCTATGTTCCAAGTTCTCTGTTACCAAAGTGTTATCTCAGTTCTCGTAATTACGCATGCAGGACGGAAATGACAGGTGCGGAGCCTATTCCAATATGACGCAGTGGTTTTCCTTATGGCAATTCGTCCGCCAACAGTAACAAAGCTGATAATGTTATCGCCTCAGCCTTCTGCAAACGAAATGAAGAAAATAAATTCTGAATCAATTTCGCCGCACCGGGTATGACTTTAGAACCGATGAAGTTATGTATTCCATGCCGAAATGCAAAGAAAAAGTTTAAAAGTTCTATATATTTTTCTATACATGGCTGTCCAACGAGCTTTGTTACCAACAGAATTGTCCAGCAGTAAGGGGCTGTCCAAATATCTGATAAAAGCATACAGGCTAAGGCCAGTAGCAAAACATATTTATTGATTTTATTTAGTGTTGGTTAAGCAGAACAATAAGCCCCTTGCTTTAAGTCCATCTCGACCAATTACCTGAGTGGAAAGACATTTCACCGCTGCTCAAGGTTTATTATGAATCACTCTGAAAGGCTATTTCTAAATACTATTGTGAGATGTTTAACTACCGGTGTCACTTTTCAGTTCCTGCAAATGGTACCCGCTGTCTCACGTAGCATTGGCACTGCACATCTGAGAGTTGAAATGCCATCACGGAATGGAAAAGAAACATTTCATTGCTCGAGCTAGCTTAAAACTTTACTCCTCAATATGTAATGTTTGGATTCGCAATCTTGTATACTTGGAAAGGAATTTAACACTGTAGGTTGCATTGAAATGAAAACTGCCGTACTCAGACGTACTCATAGAAGCAACCACTTCAAGCTTAGGCATTGGATAATAAGTGCACGTAAGAAATTGTAACATAAGAATGCATTCATTTCAGGACTGCTTTCCACTGCGGATAAAGGGAATCTACATTGTCAACAATCCAGCAATATTTGATGTTATATTCCTCCTCGTGAAGCATTTTCTAAAGCCTAAGCTTGTGAAAAGAGTAAGTACTTCATTGCAAACAGTTTGTTTAGAGTTGACAATCCTATCGGCCAGACATTTCACTTTTCTTGATCAGGACTTCCGTTTAATCCTCAGTAAGGAAGCGACTGAGAATTGTAGCGTACCATACCTGCTTTTTAATAATTAAGTTCACGCGACCTTCGAGTTCTGCACCTCCTAGTTATAACCCACTGATTTCCTTTTCGATCTGTTTTCTGTACCCCCGTGCTTCAAGTTGCAAGCACAGCTTACGCAATGAATGATCTTTTCCTGGTAGGAAGTAGCCAGGAAGACGAACCAAGGCACGCCTTTTTACTCTCCAGAGAACTGCGTTCTGAACAGCCTTTATGAAATGCATACGGCGGAAGTGTTTTTCTTCTCCGCATTTCAGCTGGGCTGGTTTTGCGTCGTGAGCGTTCAAAATCGCTGAAAGGTGAGAGGAACTCTAGTCCTCCCCTTTCTGGAGCTGGAGGCACCTGGGAAAAATTGAGCCTCCGCAACAAGTCATGCAAGCAAACCCCCTGGGCCGTATAGCTTAAAAACGGCTGTAGGTTAAGCATGCAATGCTCCTTATTTCGGTCACAAGAGCAGGTGTGGGGAAATACACTAAAGTGCAGGCAGCAGGTGGACCAGAGAAACATAGGCATGAGGCATAGACACAAATGTGTACTGGGCGCTATCTGGTGCTGACACATGTCGCTTACATCCGGGAGAGCTGCACGCAATCCGATTAAATCGAGGTGTACATGTGTATTTACCAGAGTTACAAGGTGTTTGAGCTAAGGCTTAGAGGTGGTGCGCGCTTGCCAATCATTTTTTGCGCTTTATTTTTCCTGGCAGAAAGGTACATGGTTGGAATTAAGAAACATTGACGTCACGTAGTCTATCTTTATGAAAGTGGTATTTATGAGAAAAATTTCATTTTGTAAACAAAATATTCTAAGAATGACACAGGCTGTGACGTCACGAAACCGCGTTCCCATAAATGTCAAAAGAAGGGAAACCGGCATGAAAGCCACATGAAGAGGTACAGGGTGTAAATTATATACGGGAGATTTTAGGGAAGCCCGCCACTACCTTAAAGAAAATTGGCTTTTACAGATAAAATCACCGTTTCAGCGAGTTGGCATGAGTTGCTTCTTTCTAAGCAATCCAAGTGCTTGCTAATATTAGAAAAGAGGTTAATCTTATTAACTACTGAACTGCTTGTCTAAATCTAAATATTTACTCTCTACTATGGATAAAAACTTGCTTGCAGACAGTGGTTTTTAGGGTCTTCATTACTAAAGCCGCTAATATCATCAGTGCTGTGCTTTAACAATTTTTGGCCATACCCGCTTCGGCTTTTGCGGTGAGTCCTGAGGAGCTCAGCAGTGGGCAACGTTACTACGAACGGGACGTTAGTGCGAATAGGACAGACAAGGTAACATGGGCATGCGCCGTGAAGTGACGACCATTGCGGGATGTCCACGAGCATAAGGGTCGCAGATCTCGAATTCTGCGGGAAATGACCAAAACTCGTGGAGGCATAGCGCCGAGGTTAATTGTGTTTCCTTATTATAAACACTGCTAAGGCTACTACTAATGGCCAGCTAGGAATCTAATTCTAATCAGGAACCTGTGTGTAATAGGTAGGTGTCAATTAAATCCGAGTTTAACAAAGTACACTAGCTAAAAGGAACAACTTCTTAGATACACCAAAACTGATACTACTATGCCGCAAAAACTCTTCTTTCCTCTGAATGCCGATTAGAAAAAAGTTAGTGTGGCGCATCCCTGAAACACCTGGTAGCTTCACAGTAGAAGAATAGGATAGTTTCAAGGAACAATATGTTATCAGAAAGTCTTCTGAAACTGAATATTTTGGGTGTGTAAAGTACTTTATAGCGTAGAGGCTTCGTAGTTGAAAAATTCCTCGTCTAGCGTACGGACCCGGCACCTTGTCTGTACGGGCCAGTCACTCTATCGAATCAGTTAACGAGTTCAGCTAGCAGATCGTAGGTTGAGAACCAAATGATCAACAACTCGAGGTGGGAACGGTGTTGATGCAGTGTTTAGAGGAATGCCCCATGGTGCAGTATATTTTTAATAAGGGAGTAACCACTCATCTGCATCCACCCGAGCCCAACCATACTTTTGAAAAGGAAGCTGTAGCGTTCACAGAAACTTTGTAATTGATAAAAAAGGTCTTTGTGTTCTGGGACAGCGCACGTGGCCAACGCTACAAGCTATGAAAAAGACCATGAACGGCGTAATGCAAGCAGACAGAAATAGGTTAGGTGGGTCAAAGAGCAAACTCCGGTTAATGATATCCTAGCGGACTCAATAATAGGATATGGGCGTATGCAAGGCGTGTAAGTGGAAGGCAAGATGACCAAAAGATCCTACGGTGAAGGAATTAATTCCAAGAGAATTCAGACATGGCAGGTAGGGGTAAAGAGATGGACTCATGGGATTGGGAATTTTGCGGGAATACGGTTGCCACAATCGGCGGAGGACAGGCATAAAGGGATGTCCACGTCAGTGACTGTTCTCCTGAAGTGTACGTAGTTAAGTCAATGATGATGACGATGGGTGGTTGCTTTGGACGCTGGTGCGGCACGTACGAAGTGTCGTAATACTCTAGAGGGTTCTCTTCGCATTGGCTGCATTAGCTCTTCTGCATTTGGTAATGTCTTATTTTTGGGTCGAATCAAACTCGGTAGAAACGGCAGACAGCGATATGTGATTCGTTTACAAGCTCAACAATTCGACAGATGGCGGTGCCCTTATCGAGCCTTCCTGTAACAGACGAACAGTGATGTGCGCTATTAATGTATTCTATACTTGTCGATTACGTCATTATTCTCAGTTGCTCGCGGTGTCGCCACATGGCAAGCGATATTGTTGAAGGGGAAGAACGTTTGTATGAATATTTTTGGGGGAGAACGTATGTCGTAAAAGACGAGCTTGTATTGCTCATCTAAAGTGGCATTCTAGGCATGTTGGTGATTCATGATGAAAATGTACAGCGCAATAAAAGGCGAACACACGATGAAGGCAAATGGAACACACGAGCACTTACTATCAACAGTTTATTTTGACT
This sequence comes from Amblyomma americanum, assembly GCF_052857255.1. Classification (NCBI taxonomy): domain Eukaryota; kingdom Metazoa; phylum Arthropoda; class Arachnida; order Ixodida; family Ixodidae; genus Amblyomma; species Amblyomma americanum. Next base: position 89,962,045 of record NC_135504.1, read on the forward strand.
TTCCAGGCCTAGTGATTCGAAGAATCTCAAGTGCAAGAAGAAGAACGGAACAAAAATCCGTAGAATGTACGCAATCTACTGTGTTCAGCATTCTCTGGACTTGCGGGAGGAGCTATGTAGGACAAAGCGATAGGTGTTTAAACGACCGCCTCCTAGAACGTTGCAATAATGTACCTGAACCGCGAGGAGGGTTTGTGGACGCACACTGCAGAAAATTTCAGAAAAACGGTGAAGATGAAAATGATAGCGATTCAGGTGAAGTGTTCGGGTGCCAGCCCGCTTACCAGGATTGCTCTGTTATCAACAAATACCTTTGCAAACTTACTCGAGAAATCAGAGGCTGGAATATTAGATCGACAGGGTGGGTACGATGAGACCAATCCATCTATTGCTCTGACTAGTAAGGACCAGTTATAGTTGCGTTTTTATATGACTGAGTCGCCTACTGCGCATGCGTGATGTTTGCCCCTTTTTTAAGCTATGTATACTGGCCCGAGCTTCAAAATAAACTATTCCAAGTCAGCGCTCGTGTGTTCCATGTGCCTTCTTTATGTCCCCGTCTTTCATTGCGGTGTACATTTTCATCTGGCTCATCCTGTTCATTATTATTTTTTCATGGACACTGTAAGACATTAGAGGCTTGTACAGGAGTTGGTCACAAGGAAAGAATGCAAGGGACACTGAGGACGAGAAAATATATTCGAACTGAGTAAGTATTGCGGAGCATAAAAGAGCAAAAAGCAAGCAGAACAAACAACGCAATGACTGGCATTGAGAGAGTAATGTTCGAACCATTATAATGACGACAATATTAGCTATCAGAATCAAAATTTTAAGTAAAAATGAACCACCATACGCGGCATAAAATAAAAGTATCGACCGTAGATCAAAACTTACTCTCAGTGTTCACGTACGCAGCTCTGCAAATGAATCAGAACGGTTTGGACGTCTGAATTTCAAGGCAAGCATTTTTCTATTTGTAGAGAGGGAAAAACCTGCACCTAAACAAGTGTGGTACGTGCATAATAAAATGACTTAAAATGACAGTCGTACAGGGTGGCGAGAAGCGAGCACACTCGATGCCACGCATCTGCAGCGCCTTATTTATTTCTTGGTTTACAGTGACATTCGTTAAATGGAAGCCTGTATAAGAAATTTCATTCCCATTTTCAGATTCGCCTCTTCGGTTACGACTTGCAGGAGTTACGCTACCTAGTGCCGGATGACCTAATTTCAGAAGTACATGGAGGCACTCACGAAGCGTACGACTACGACAGGATGGAGCCAGAATTGCTGAGTCACTCCAGATACTTCGAGAGAATGAATACGTATGGTTATCGCAGCGGAGAAAGTGTTCACCTCTAATAGCAGCTGCATATACGCAACATGCACAAAGATGCCATTATCCTACACATCACAATAAAAAAAAACATAATTTTGCCTTATGTGCAGCATTCTTCGACGAAAATATGGAATACTGGAATATGGTGAGTTCTTGTCATGAAAATATTCAATGTTGTTGTTCATTCTTTCAACGCGTAGAAAATCTTCTTTTAAGACTTTCCCATCGTTCGAACCGAGCAGTTAAGACTGCCATTAAAATCGACTTAGGAACATTTTGATGATAGCAAAAGCGGTAATAGTAAAAAATGCAAACCTCGCGACAGGAGTTCAGAGGATATATTGATTGTCATAGTGAAATCTTACAATATATAAAAACACTGCGTTTATAAACTTTTCCTCTCGAAAAATGCTTTTCTCCAGAATTGCTAGTTATGTATTGCGTTCTAAGGTTCCTACCTTTCACAGCTTAAAATGTAATTCCTACTACGGCAGAAGTTTTTCGCGCATGAAGGGTTTTAAATATACCACTAAGAATGCCCAGATGCGTCATGAGATAAACAATCCTGTCTAGCATAATAAAGAGCTCAAGCTATTGTCAACTTCTTAGGCTCTAGTGTTAAAGCGCAATGTAGCCGACATAGAAGTTTAACATCTAAAAAATTGAGCATGCTCTAAAGAACAGAAGTAGCCTAAAATCAGTGAAGAGAAAACTAGGCACCGGTAAAAACCAGATGTATGAGTTAAGAGACAAGGAGGGCAATGTCATTAGCAATATGGATAAGATAGTTAAAGTATCCGAAGAGTTCTACACAAATCTATACAGTAGCCAATGTAATCAGAATGTTAACGATGGAGACAGTAGCGCACAGCAATGCGTCATCCCGCCAGTAAAGAAAGAGGAAGGAAATGAAGCATTAGGAGAAATACAAAGGGAGAAAGCAGCTGGTGAGGATCAGGTAACAGCAGATCTCTTGAAGCACGGAGGGGAGATTGTGCTGGAAAAACTAGCCACGTTCTACACGCAATCCCTTAAGATTTCGAGCGTACCAGAAGGTTGGAAGAACGCTAACATTATCTTAATTCTTAAAAACGAAGATGCCAAGGACTTAAAAAAAAACAGAATGATCATGTTTCTCTTCGTTGCCAACAAGGTATTGACTAAGGTAATCGCTAATATAGTAAGGGCAACCTTAGACTTTAATCAACCAAAATTAGCAGGCTGTCTTTCGCAAAAGACACTTAGTGGTGGACCACATTCATACTATTAAATCAGGTGATAGAAAAATGCGCCGAATATAACCTACACCTATATATAGCGTTCACTTGTGAAGAGAAAATATTTGGCTAAGTGTAAATTTCAGCAAATGATCAAGAAGCATTTGCGGACTCCGTGTGTAGAAGAGTCATATGTGAAAATACTGGAACGTATTGTCTATACCGACTGCACAGATAACATAGTCCTTCACAAAGTCAGCAATAAAATTCCAATAAGGAAGGGTATCTCGCAGGTGGACACGATCTAGCCAATTCTATTCACCACCGGTTTACAGGAGGTGTTCCGCGGCTTTGATTGGAGACAGTTGTGGGCAAGAGTTAACGGATAATACCTAAGTAATCTGCGATTCGCTGATGACATTCTCTTGCTAAGTCACTCAGGAGATGAGCTACTAAGCCTGATAAATGATGGTTTGGTTTATGGGGGTTTAACGTCCCAAAGCGACTAAGGCTATGAGAGACGCCGTAGTGAAGGGCGCGTGATAAATGAGTTTGGCAGGCAGAACAACACCCTAGGTCTTAAAATTAACATGCAGAAAACGAAAGTAGTGTTCAACAGTCTCGCAAGAGAACAGCAGTTCACAATTGCTAGCGATGTGCTGGAAGTGGTAAGGGAGTACGTCTGCTTATGGCAGGTATTGGCCGCTGATCCCAGTTATGAGAGGGAAATAAGTAGAAGAATAAGAATGTGGTGCAGCGAATATGGAAGCTTCTTTAATGTCATGAATGGCAGTTGTGCAATAACCTTCAAGACAGAAGTATACAACAGCTGTATCTTTCCGGTACTCACTTACGGGGCAGAAGCGTGGAGGCTAACAGAAAGGGTTCAGCTTAAGTTAAGGACAGCGCAGAGAGCTATAGGAAAAAAAATGATAGATGTAGTTTCAGCAGACTGGAAGCGGGAAGTGTGGCTGAGGGAACAAATATGTGTTAGCGACATCGTAGCCGAAATCAAGAGGAATAAATGGGCTTGAGAAGGGCATCTAATGTGAAGTCAAGTTAATCTCCGGTGCTTAAGGGTAACGGAGTGGATCTCAAGAGAACGGAAGAGTAGCAAGAGGCGGCAGAAAGTTAGGTGGCCGGATGATATTAAAAAGTTTACAGGAATATGGGGCCACAGCTGCCAAAGAACAGGATTAATTGAAGTGACACGGTAGAGGCATTTGCCTTGCTGTGGGCGCAGTCTGGCTGATGATGGTGATCATGATGCTAAAGCACTTTTGCTGATAAGCAAAACGCCGAAAGTGAATGACAGCGTACGGCTGGCCTTATAGGCGCAGCTGGTGGCAGGTAAAAATCTATCTGGCCGGGAGTCACGTACTGCCCGGCGCAAAGGTTCTCACACTTTCCGCTTTTCATGTAGCATTCAGTACCTTCTTTAGATATGGTAGAAATTTTGCACCTGACAAAGCACTACACCCATCCATGATGAAATTGCAAAGATATCTCTCGCGCGGCTGTGTCCATTGTAAAAAGAGCTGCCAAGTTTAGACCTAGTGCAAATAATACTAGGATGTCGTGCCTTGTAGTCATGTAGCAGAAGTGCACGTGCCGATTTTCTTTCCCTTCTAAACATGTAAGTTTTAAATTTGTAAGAACCAGAATAGGGCTTGACGATTTTTAAGCGAAGGGAGAATTCAGACAAGATGTCGATACATCTGGTTTCATCAGTACGCTACAGATATGAGAGACGTAGCTATTGCAGGGAACGTAAAACGGTGACCATGAAGATACGCCATGACTTTGTTGCAAAGCTCGTATTCGTGGCTTGCGTTTTGTCCCCCAACCATCCTTTTAAAGCAATCATTTAAATGTCAGGTTTCGTACAACTATAATTGAACTTGCAATATTTGTCCTCAATACACGTTCATTAGCACGTTGCTGCATAATTTCGGATGTTTAAACAGCGATATGATGGGCGACAAGGAAGGATTGCAATAGATTTAAGAAGTGCAGAATTTCAACTGCTTTATTAGAACTGCAAAAGTTATTTGTTGTTGGGCTAATTGGTATTGTCGGGCGCGCGGCCGCGTCGCATTCAAACGTTGCCGGAAGCAACGGCCGGCACAGTGTGTTTGTGTGTGTGTTTGCCGCTCAGAGACCCCCCCTCCCCCCCCCCCCCGAGCAGTGTGGAGGAGGAGACAGCCGGTGCCTGGCGGACAACGAAGGCCCGAAGATGAACGGCAGCCACAAGGACGCCGCGGTTATGTGCGTGTGCGCGCGGGTCGTCCGGCGCGCTCAAGAAACGGCCGTGTGCACTGGCCGAGGCGAGATGCTGGCCCTTGCGAAGTACGCCAGAGAAGGACGTCGCCCGATAAGACCAAGGTCTGCGCGCCGCCTCCGTAACGACCGTCGGATTCCGGGAACCAGTGAAGATCCCTTCACAAGGATCCGAACGAAGGCAACGACGGGGAAGCAAGGACGAGAGAGAGCAAGCTGGAAAGAAGGACCGGGAAGAGAGGAGAGAGAAACGAGAGGAACTGGACAGACGGGTGGTGTATGCGAGACGAGAGGCCGCATCCCGGTTTCGTTGGGGAGGAGCGTGGAAGAGTTAGCAAGAACCTGCCTGACTGGCGCAGTCGACAGGTTCTCCCGACAGGAAGCGGACCGGCCATGGGACTGACTCATAAAGACGGCAACAAAGGACCCAGGGCTGAGCGACCATCTCGGGCGTAGACCAACAGGCCAAGCCATCTCCTACAGTGACGCAGGTTGGTGTCTTGTGAGTCCTTCTGCTGGTCACTGTGACAGTTTTGGGGCATAGTGTGAGCGGGGAGGACGGGAACCGACGAGTAGGAGGTGGGCTGATGGAGCTCGTTGCGAACGCCGAGGTAGCACGTGTCAGCGGAGGGTCAGGGATTTTTTCGAAGATGAGATGGAGTTGTTGAAATTAAAATTGAAAATTTCAGAAGCAGAATTGGCAATTCAAAAATTGCAGTATGAGAGAGTAGTCAGGGAAGCGGAAGCCGGTGTAAAACAAGAGGCGGTGCGTCCGAAGAATGGGGGTGCATCGCGGAGCAATTCGAGATAGGCCAGAGAGCGGTAGAGGCAGTCCGCCGACTGGAAGGCTCGTGTGGCGGCACGGAGGTCGCATTTGTGAGACAGGAGGTAGGCCAGAGAGCGATACTGGAAAGCTCGAGTGGTGACACGGCGGCCGCGATCGAGAAACAGGAGGCAGGTGTCAACGTGTCAGAGGTGCGCTCTGACGATTTGAAGGAAACTGATGAAGACAAGTTTGGCAGTGGAAATCCCGGTGCTGCGGCGAGCAGGCTAGCATCCGGAAAAGATGCGGTCATCGAGGATGTCAGACCTCCGGAGCGGTTGGAAGTGGCAGCCGCAGTGGCAGAAGTGGTGACTGCACTGAAGAAAGATAGTGGCAACGAACAGGAATGCGCAGACGCAGCTGCAGCTGTAACGGCCACCGCAGTAGAGCAGACCGGTAGCGCTGGCGCTGAAAGAGGGCACGACAGGCATGCAAATGCTTCAGGGCGCGAAGAATCCAGGTGCGAACAAACTGGCGGTGCTACGCTGAGGGAGACCGGCGAACGCGCGAGAGTGCGCGCTCATGATGCGGTAGCAGGTAAAATTATGTTTGACAGTGGAGGCGAGATCGCGGGCCAACCGTGAGTGCGAATGGCACCACAGGAGTCGCAAAAAGTGCAAACGACGCGACTGGCGAATGAGCCGGAGTGGGCATGTCATCACGGTGGCGGAAAGACTAAGCTGCACTTCGCAGAAAGGTCCATGGAGAGGATGCGCGGACAAAATTGTAACAAATGTCAGGTGGCGTCCTGGCGTCCTGTCACAAGCCGTACGACAGAGGACGGCCAATTGCACTAATCATCAGGAGGTACGCGCCGTGGCAGATGACAGTAAGGGTGATTGCATTGAACCGACTGACCGCCCTCCGCGCAACGGGTTTAGAGCACATTGTGGCGTTCGAGATGACAATTGTGCGCAGGATATAGCGACGCCAACGCTGACAAGCTGTCGAGGCTTATAGCACCACCTTCATTGGTAAGGGGAGTGGGGTGAAAGGGGTAACGCTGTCCCCTAGTCCTTTGTTTTAATGGTTTCGTATTGCCCGGGGGGGGGGCGGGGGGGGGGGGGGGAGGGAGGATTGCGGGACACCAGCCGCGCGCGGCTCTGGTGTGAGGTGTGATGCGTTCCATGGAGGCACGCATCACCGTGGCGGTGGAGGTGTCGGGCGCGTGGCCGCGTCGCATCCTAACGCTGCCAGCAGAAGAAACGGCCGGCATATTGTGTTTGTGTGTGTGTGCTTGCCGCTCGGAGACCCCCTCCCCCCCGAGCAGTATGGAGGGGTCGGCAGCCTGCGCCTGGCGCACAACGAACGCCAGAAGACGAACGGCAGCCAAAAGGACGGCGTTGTTACGTGCGTGTGCGCGCGAGCTGTCCGGCGCGCTCAAGAAACGGCCTCATCATGCGCGTGCACTGACCGAGGTGAGATTCTGGCCCGTGCGAAGTGCGCTGGAGAAAGGTGTCGCCCGATGAGACCAAGATCTGCGCCTGGGAGAGGCGGCCCCTCCGTAATGGCCGTCGGATTCCGGGAACCAGTCAAGATGCCTTCACAACGAGCCGGCCGAAGGGAGCAGCGGGGAAGCAAGGACGAGAGAGAAAGCGAGCTGCAAAGGAAGACCGGGAAGAGAGGAGAGACGACCAAAAGGACTGGACAGACGGTTGGTGGATGCGAGACGAGAGCCGCATCCCGACGGCAGAGTTGTGTCACCGCAGCTAAGTTGGCTCAAATGTGTAAATAATGTAAAGTTCTCCTGTATTGTTCATTCCGTGGTGGTACGGCTTTGTCGGAGAGGAGCGTGGAAGAGTTAGCAAATACCTGTCTGACTCATGATCTCAGAAGAACCAGCGCAAGAAGAACAACGGACAAGAAACAAGATGTCCGACACGGACAGAAGCGCCCCTGTCCGTGTCGGCCTCTTTCTTTATTTTCCTTTGTTCTTTTTGCGCTGGTTCTTCTGAGTTTATTACAACGAATACAAAAACATACAGGAAACTTCTATTGCCAAAGATATGAAGAGGCAAAGAATATCACACACAGGCAGGGTGGTGCTAGGACATGTCAAGCGACACCAGATTACATCCGCCTCTCCTGCCGCTCTGAATATGCTCCCACTTGAAAAGAGTTCGTGGTGATTAGGGGTACTGGCTGCCCAACGACATATTCTCGGCTTCAACAGTATGAGTGTCACAGTTTTTTTCTGATCTGTCACCCTTAATGTCAGCGATGTCACTGGAAGAAGACCCTCCGAGCGTGAAGTCAAGCAGTTCGTGGTAGCTCTAACGTGAGCCACTCTAAGTCGCAGGCGCAGTAGGCGAGAAGGGCAATGAATATATATACTTGAACAATGTCAGCGGTGTGCCGCTGAGAGAAGTAGGGACGTCCGCCCGCTAGCGAACGCTGTGTTTTCACTCACCGACACGGCACTAACATGGTAGGACAAGCTTGAGGACAACCGTCATCACCTGTGAACCATTTCTAGCAGAACTTAAGAGTTGCCATGGCGGCTTTCCAATGAAAACATTAGCTGAACAAACGCTATCTCGAAAAGTCAGCTGCAATGTAAGACCACCACAAAGCTCACCCCTAAAGTCGTGAAGCTATGCAAGGTTATCTTTTTCGCCTGCCTGAAGGAGTCACAATTGCACAATTTAGCAAAAAGGATGTGGCCAATGCATGAACAGTTTATCCAGTATCTCGTTGCTAGATGGTTGTCGTTGAACTTGTAACATGAAATGCAGTAATGTTGAGTTAGTTGGTACATCTTTGAATACAAAACAGCGCTGCTGCAGGGGATGAAGGACGACGAGTACTACTAAGAACTTCAGGTTTAGTGGAAAAGACAATTTACTGCCAGTCCACAACGAGGAACGCATGTGCTTCCCCAAAAAATACAGAATGCGTTGCTGACAGGAATTCAGATCGATAATTTCACAGTCATGGATAGCAACACACCGAGTGCTCACGCACGTGTCTCAGTTCTCGTGAATATAACACGCTTGACATATATTTCTCTAGCCAACTGATCGTTAGGCCCATACAGAACCCCAGTTTTCTTAAAACGAAAAGTGCGTGGTTTATTATTTCAGAAACTGGAATTTTTGAGACCACAACCTCTGTAATGCAAAGCCAAGTTACAAGAAGAAGCACACTTTAAAGGCGTGTTGTGCTGGCGTTGTCGCGTCTTTAAGCATTTCCCTGTTTGCCTTGGATAGTTTTTGCCTCAAGTGAAAGGGATGTCATAAACGACTACCTCAGCACATGGCGCATGCTGCAACTCATGTTTTGCTTGGCACACCTCATTACTTTTTCATGTTTTTTTCTTTCTCTGGCTCTTTTGCAAACGATAGTGGAAACTTTTTTTGCTCTTTAGGAGCCGAAAAGAAAAACTTGTATCCCATATCTATTGCATACTTGCTTCAGCTGGTCGGGAAATTGATGAATGAACGTCCGAACAGCATACTTCTTTTACTTCGTACTCGAGGCACCCGGTAACTTGAACTTACCAAATGACTTAAGCTTCTTCATCGTTTCTGGCAAGCAAATATTATAACGTAATTCAACCGCCCGCAAGGTCAACCGCCCGCAAGGGTTCTCCCAGCCAGGAGAGGCCGACAAACAGTACACCTGTGAGCTCTCCGCGGCGTGCCAGAACCTCTAGCGAGGTGATGGACGTAGCACCGAGCTCACCTCCGCTGTAGCGGCGGCGGAGCTCTCTTGATAGAAAAAAAAACAAAAATCGCAATAACTGGCCTCAAAGAAATAGGGACCTGATTTTTCAAATGCATCCACCAAAAAATCAAAATGACATTCCTGATTCACTGGAATTGTAGAGGATTTTTTAATAACTTGAACGATATAGATAACATCTTAGCCACATTCGCACCCGTGGCCTTATGTATCCAAGAAACAAACTTAGGCCCCCAAAACACAAATGTACTCAAGAAACAAAGTATTTCGCCACGACCGAGAGAACGCAAGCCGGCTCTCAGGTGGCGTTGCAATAATAGTGAGAAATGATGTCCCGACTCGTGAGCTTAAACTAAAGAAAATAATTTGATGCTTTTGCAGCTACTCTGCTCACACACAAAACACTAACATTGTGTTGTATTTACCTTGAATCCCATCTCATAGTAACAATACATGAATTAGAAAATATTTTAGAGCAGCTACCAGAGCCGTATATGGCAGTTGGTGAATTTAACGCACATTTCTCGTTTTGGGGGAGTGGAAAAACGGACTCCCGAGGACAGATTATAAAGGGTTTTATTCTGAGCAATAATATTTGTCTGTTGAACTCCGGTAAACCAGTTACTGCTCTCCAGCTCCATGTAAAAGGAGCTGTTTAGATCTCTCTTTTAATTCGCCGTCTGTTTTTAACGATTTTAAATGGGATGTCATAGACAACCCATATGGCAGTGACCACTTTCCCGTAATAATCAGTCTAACATCTGCATCTGAAATAACCGCGAAAAAACCGCGACGCTGAATGCTCTTTAGTTGACTGGGAACTTTTTAGATCAGAAGCCAGGTTAGAAAAAAATAGATTTAGAAATTATTGACATCCATGAAATGAATAAGATTTTCACTGATTGTATCTTAGCCGCCGCACACTTGTCTATTTTAATGTATTCAGGAATGGTACAGCCAAATCAAAATGTTTGATGGACACAAGATTGTAAAGATGCATAAAAACGACAAAATAGAGCTTGGGGTATTTTTCGCCGGTACCCCACACACGAAAACCTAGTAAATTTTAAAAAGGCAAGAGCTAAAGCTCGGTATGTCCGTGGCAATGCTGAGAAAGCGTCATGGCAGAGTTATGTGTCATCTATAAGCAATCAAATCACATATAAAAATGTGGGAACATACAGAAAAGTAAATGGCAACTTCTCACCATACACAATGCCACTTTTGACACCACCTGGTAAAAAAAAACAGATATAAGAGAACAGGCAGATATACAAGGTGAGCACTTCGCTGCAGTTTCTAGCTCGTCACATTACACCCATTCATTTTTAAAATACAAAAACCTGGCCCAAAAACGGAGATTCTCAACGAGTGGAGGTGCTAATGAAAAATACAACCCTTTAATTACCCTCCAGGAAATCAATAAAGTACTCTCGGCAAAAAAAAGCAGCCCCAGAACCCGACCAAATACACTATGAAATGCTGGCCCATCTTTACCAGTCTGCCGTAGAGGCACTTCTAAAATTCTTTAACAAAATTTGGGTATCAGGTAGCATTTCTTAAGCCTGAAAAAGACCCCCCCCTCCCCCCCCCCCCCAGCGGTTATAGACCCATAGCTCTTACCAGTTGCTTCAAAACATCGTTTGAAAGTGTCCTGAACATCAGATTAACTTTTGTCCTTTAATCTTGTGACCTTGTTGATATCAATCAGTGTGGTTTAAAAAAAAAGTTCCACTTCAGATCACTTAATGCGTCTAGAAAATACCGTCAGAGAAGCTTTTATACACAAAAAACACTGCCTTGCAGTCTTTTTTTACTTAGAAAAGGCATGTGACACAACCTGGAGGTTCGGGAGTCTTCAAGATATTGCCGAGCTTGGAATCCGAGGGAGAATGTTGAATTGCTTAAAAGACTTCTTATCTAACTGTACATTCCACGTGCGCCTAGGCTCAACCCTCTCAAGGAATTTTATTCCGGAGAATGGAGTACCTCAAGGATGTATTTTAAGTACTACACTCATCGTAGTAAAAATGAATTCTATTAGGAAAATAATCCTGAGGTCTAATATGTATTCTGTATATGTTGACGACCTTCAGATAGCATGCACATCCACCAACATATCTACATGGGAGAGACAAATACAGCTTACAATAAATAAACTGGCAACATGGGCAGACAAGAACGGTTTCCAGTTCTCTACACAGAAAACAGTGGCCTTACTTTTCTGACTAAAACGGGGCGCACAGACAGATCCCACTCTACATATAAACAAAACCCACTTACCTTTTAAGAATGAACACAAATTCCTAGACATAACTTTTGATAAAAAACTTACTTTCCTGCCCCACATAAACGCTTTGAAAAAGAAAGCATCGTAGTCTTTGAACATAGTGAAAGTCCTTTCACGTAAGCACTGGGGTTCTGATCGAGTATGCCTTCTACAGATTTATCGCTCTGTAGTGCGTTCCATTTTAGACAATGGTTGCATAGTGTATGGCTCAGCAAGGCCATCGTACTTGAAACTACTCGACCCAGTGCAAAACATAGGTTTACGTCTTTCAACTGGTGCTTACAGAAAGTCGCCCATATATAGTCTTTATGTTGGAACTAACGAACCATCACTCACAGACAGAACTATGCTCACATGCTCATACATTCTTAAAATTCGTTCCATGCCCAAACACATATGCTACGCAATAGTTACAAAGTGGCCATCTCGAACACTTTACCAACAAAGCTCTGGAAATCAGACCACTTCTTTTGCGCTTTGAAGAGAAATACCTAGAAATAGATGTAATAGACACATTCGTTAACATTGCCCGCAAACCTGACCCACTCCCACCTTGGAACTGCCTGCCCTCTATGTGCGATTTCACATTAACACAGTTTCAGAAAAAACAAACACCACATGAGCTCATATTACAAGATTACTTTTACCGTAAACGAAAAATACAGAGGATATACAGCATTTTATACAGATGGATCAAAATCTCCACACTACGTCGGAAGTGCTGTGGTTCAAAATAATTTCGAAAAAACAGTACGGCTGCCTGAGTACGCATCCATTTTCACGGCAGACTGTTACGCAGTCTCTGTAGCTGCAGAGAAATTATAAATAAGAACATTGTCAATAGCATCATTTACACTGATTCTCGGAGCGTACTCATCTCACTTCACCATAGAAATACGGTTACACCACAAATCGGTGACATCATTCATAACATAAGAAGAGCTACAATGCTGGGACAAGACAATAATTTGCTGGGTGCCAAGCCACATCGGAATCACAGGCAATGAGAAGGCGGATGCATTTGCTGCGAAAGTTCGGAACAAAGAAATAAAGAACGTGAACATTCCACGCAAAAATGGCATGAATCTGGTACAGTGTAAAATCACGTATAAATGGCAGTCCCAATGGAACACTGAAAGAGATAATAAGCTACGCTTAGTAAAACCCTTAATATAAGAATGGAAGTCATGCTCACACCAAAAACGTTTCATCGCAGTTATTTTATGCAGTCTCCGTATTGGACACACACACCTAACAGATAAATTTCTAATGACAAAACAAGACAGACCTTTATTTGAGAAATGTGGAGAAGAGCTCACAGTAAATCACATCCTTTTCTTGTGCACACAACTCGAACGGCTAATGAAAAACTTTTTTAGCGTATTTTACAAAGAATGCATTCCCTTACACCCCAGTTTGCTTTTAGGAGATTATCCACTTGTAAGAAATTCATCTGTTTTTAGTTTTCTGAAAGACGCAGAGGTTTTAAATAAAATATATTATCACAGAACTATTATTTCTAATAATTGTTACCCTATGATTTGACATATTTTATGATACACCGCATCCATTTTCTCAGGCCTGAGAAGAAGGCTGAGGTCTACATTAGATTAGTTGAGCTCCTCGAAGCACTTTTCCGGACAAGGACTTTCACTGAGGACACCCAATTCTTGAAATAAATTATACCATGTGTTTGGCGCATGATAGCCTGAGTAGCTTATGCGCCATAAAATCCCAATACAATACAACACCTGTCCTCCTAACCTTACTAAGCCCTATGACATCCAATTTAATACCCGTTAGTACCTCAACAGAGCTGCTATACTGCCCGAACTGGATAAGGTTATTGCGTTATACGTTACCAGGTTCATTTTCCAATGGCGGCCTGTCCGGAGCCACAGATTCTCAGCAACCTCCGCTGCGTCACAGGTCTGAGGGCCGCCTTGGCTAGTTGCTCCGTAGACGCTGGATACTGAGGGCCGAGGTTAAATTGGTTTGTTCATAGAAGGCTCTGGCCAAGTACTACACAAGGGTGGCCAAATATTGCTCTGCTGAGGGAGTGCGTCGTCGGTTCTTGTCACCGATCATGTAGAAGCGAAAAACCAAGTATGTATTACTCAATGAAGGGGGTCTCTAAGGTGAATAGAGTGAAGTGAAGGGAAGAGTGGACAACACGAGCGCTTACTTCCAACTGATGATTTATTGACAAACAAGCACATTAAATACACCTTGCTGTATGACGACAAACTTACAGCACTGCCGACATCAAGTGGCCGCATACAAAAATATTGTTTCCTTGTTAGTCAATGAGACATATAGTGCGATGACGCAGGACGGACCCGCTTAACTAATCAAATCTGCCTCTATTATCTCTGTAACCACCTGACACCAATGCTTGGCCACTATCTTGCATGGGCTGAAGAATGGCTTACATGGTTTCTTACTCTTTTCAGCGCATTCATGACAACGTTCAGATTGATTACCGTCTCTATAATTGCCTACCTTCCTCATGTGCTCCAGCAATCTTTCATTCAGACATGCGACAGTTTGACCAATGTACCTAGTTCCACACGATAGATGAATTTCATATACTACTTGAGAAGCACATGCTACAAAAGGATCTCGGTGCTTGATACCTCATGGCTCTTTTGGCTTTTGGAAAGAATTAGTAATTTTTACTACTTTTTCCACCTTTTCGGGCGCCTAGAGCGCTACTGTGATGTCACTGCGTTTAGCAATCTTCTTTAGAAGATGCGAGCTGTCGTGCAAGTAAGGAATTACTACTATCCTATTTCTCTTTGCTTCGCTCTAGTTGTTCTTTTTCTTTGTCTTTTCAACATACCTCCAGGTACAGATACAATGAGGCTGATCATATATCTAGCTGACTGGAGATGTGTCACTTGCTTTTGTAAATAATGGCTCAGTGAATGGCAGCACCACTTTTTCAGTGCATTACTTAGACATTGCTTAGAGATTGATCTTTGAAGCAGTTTAGAGTGAGATGAATCAAACGGTAAGAGGAATGAAGTTTCTTAGCCCTTGGATGGTATTCCCAACACAGATTTCTCAGTGAGAATCAGCTTCAAATCTAAAAACTGTAAAACACCATCTCCTGGAATTTCATTCGTCAGTTATAAAGGATTAAAACACTCACCAAAAAGGGCTACAAGCTAATGGACAATAGCTGGAAACTCCCTGCGCCTTTATAATAAAAATAAAAAATCATCAACGTATCTAAAAGCAGTCACAATGTTAAAAACCTTCAGGCGGTCAGAAACAACTCTGCCAAAATGGGCTAAAGGTATTTCACTAAGCACAGGGGCAATACAAGAGCCTATACGAACCCTTTGCTTTGGAATGAAAAGAATGAAAAGAAGTGTAAGTTGACCAGAGATAAAATCAGAGCAATTCCAATTTTGAATTAAAGATTGCTGGAGCACAGGAGGAAGATAGGCAATTATAGAGATGGCAATCTTTGTGAGCATTGTCATGTCTTCGCTGAAAAAATAAGAAACCATGTAAATCTTTCTTCAGCGCATGCAAGATAGTGGCCAAGCATAGGTGTCAGGATATTAGAGAAAAAAGATTGGCAGATCGGATTAAAAAAGCGGGTTTATCCTGCGACAGCGCACCACCTGTCTCACTGACTAAAAAGGAAGAAATGTTTTTTGTGTGCGGCCACTTGATGTCGGCAGAGCTGTCAGTATCACGTCATGCAGCAAGGTGTATTTAATGTGCTTTTTTGTCAGTAAATATTAGTTGGAAGCAAGCGTTCGTTCTGTCCAGTCCTTCTTTGTCCTTGTATTTTGCGCTCGTACATGATTGCAATGCACCAACTCGCCCAAATGTCTGTGGTCTTCTCGCCTAGTTCCGGCCGCAGCCCATGCCTTGCTACGCAATTGCATGGACACGCGGGATCTTTTTTTTTAACCTGGTGGAGAATTGCGTGGCACCGGGTTTCGGAACCATGTCTTCTTGCACGCGATGCAGATGCTGCACGGATTGTAACCGCTCAATAGTTCAAGACCAGTCTAGTGCATTTCATTGTTTGATTGAATGTAACGAGCCCGGCCTTTTTTCTGATTTTGTGACAAACTGTGTTCTAGTGTAGGCACTAGAGACAGATCCCTGCGCGTTGTTCTGAACCCGCTGGCATTCCTACACCTTTTTCTCGTTTAAAAGTAGCCAGACATGAGAGCACTATCACAGTCATTTTATATGGAAGAAACTACATTTGGCGTCGCACAAAATAGTTTCTTGCTCAATATCTTGAGTTTAAAAGGTGCCTTGTTGCAAACTTAGGCCGCGTGTGCAGACTAATGGAGGTTACTAGGGAGGTAAATACCAAGATACTTGTATTATTTTGTGGTCGCATTTGTAAATAAATACACATGGATTCGTTTTGTGTGGGAACCGTATGAAATAAAATTGGCGTTGGTTTAGCTCTGGTTAAAGCTGGAGTGACGCGATAGCTACAGCTAGCCGAGTAGAACTTGGTAGCGTGACCAACCACGTGACGACCTACGTGATCAGCCACGGCGCCGCGACGCCGGCAGCTGCTCCGCATCACGTGACCAACCCCGTGAAAGCGTGGCGACGCAGACACAGGTTGGCGCACCGCCACGCTGAAGGCTCGAAATGCTACCATAATGTAGCTATCGCTACGAAAAAAAATAGAACTTTCAGTGTAATGTACAAATAGCAGTAAACAATGTTTTTTTCCCAAGAGAACATTCACTGGCCAATTACACACCTGTTCCTTTCTAGACCGCCGGCAAAGTCACAAAAAGATACAGCCTATTCTTGTATCACACCCCCCCCCCCCCCCTCCTACCAATGCCTTCCGCGCTTCTTGGTCCAGCTCTTTCATGCATTCCTTTCCGCGTACCACAAAGGAATGCATAAAAACAACAAGAGAGAGAGAGAGAGATTGACTGGAAACGCAGAGAGGTTGGCCTGAAAAATAAA
Source organism: Amblyomma americanum (assembly GCF_052857255.1). NCBI lineage: Eukaryota > Metazoa > Arthropoda > Arachnida > Ixodida > Ixodidae > Amblyomma > Amblyomma americanum. Next base: position 89,978,649 of record NC_135504.1, read on the forward strand.
TATCTGTCCTGCTACTCGTACTAAAGAACGGGAAGAGGGAAAATAACATAAGAGGTCTTAATGTGTAATGGCCGCATAAGGAAATCTTCAGCATCATTAAAAAAGATTCTCTCGAGTTTTTTTTGTTTAAAAACATGAATACCTGGCTACCCTCTAATGTGTCACAAGGAATGCATGAACATAACACCAGAAACTCAAAGCTCATTTTTGTAAGGGCGAAAACGATATTTCATGGCGAATCTTGTAGGGTTTAAAAATCTGGTGGCAGAAATTCTTTCCAAGCCCTGTCACGGATCTCCCCGGAGAACATTCGGACCGAAAGTATGGACTAGGCGACGGGTGTACCCACATAAAGGCACATTTAATACACCCTACGGGGCACACACACTAGAACACCAAACTAAAAAAACTAACACAAAGCACAACGACTATAAATACACACGACCCGGGCGCACTGCTACTAGCGTCTACTACTAGTGTTCTAATATTAGCGGTCGGCGTTCGTGCTCACGGTTGGTTCGGTGTGGCTGCGGCGTTGTATGGATCCAGTAGGCGGCGTCGAGGCGGCGTTCGCCGTTCTTGGACTGGCGTCGCTGGCGGCGTTCGACGCGCTTGGGCTGGCGTCGCTGGCTGCGTCGTACAAGCTCCAGGTCCAAGCGCCCGTGGAGGTGGCGTCGGTGTTGGCGTTGGGGGCACCACCCGGATGGGTGGCAACAGCGCTGGAGACACCGGCTCAGGCACGGCGGGAAGTCCACGATGCGAAGTCATAGAACGCGAGCTCACCGGAGCAGTAGCCAGCGTTGCTCTCTTCCAGCCGATGCGTCCCTGACCCGCCGGAGCCTCCGCTTCTCTGCTGTCCCCCCCCCCCCCCCCCCCCGGGCCTCGCTCTCACTCGCCCTTTTATAGCCTCGGTGTTAGTCCACGTATGCCTTGTCGTCGTCTTGTCTTCTTTACCAATCATCTCTCTCCACCTCGACGAATGCTTCTTCTTCCTCTTCTCTATTCTTCGGTTAACTCGCGTCGTCTTCATCACACCTTTTTCTTTTAAAATTTAATTTAGGCTCCTAAATATATGCGGCAAGGGCCGCCTCTCTAAAGAGTTTTTCCATGAAAAACTGCTCCCGTCATACTCCTCTTCAAGCCATCCAGCTAACGGACTATCTTCTGTGGCGATTCTGGATCCAGCACACAACACACCGCAGAGGTCCAGCACACACCAAACGCACACCACGAACACACCACTGCCGCTGTCCGTACAGAGTCCTTAATAAACATGTTCGGGTCCACAACACACTCCCTTATATGATCACAACACCAACAACAGCAACAAGATAAATCCCAGAGATATAGTAACACAACAATAACAACAAGATACATCCCAGAGATACCTAGAGCTGTTCAGTTGGCTCTAGTCATGAAGTCCGCTCCAACGTTATCTCTGCCTTTAATATATTCCACCTGAAATGAGTATTCTTGCAAGGCTAAACTCCATCTCATAACTTTACTATTGTTGATTTTGGCCTTGGTTAAGTATTCAAGCGGCTGATGATCTGTTTGAATCCTAAAATGTCTCCCATAAAGATAAATGTGGAATTTCTTTACCGCCCACACCACCGCCAGACATTCCTTTTCAATAGTGGAGTAGTTGCGTTCACTAGCCGACAATCTCTTGCTTGCAAAAAATACCGGATGTAGCACGCGATTCTCTTGTTGCAAGAGTACGGCTCCTAAAGCTCGGTCTGATGCATCAGTGCGAAGCACAAACTCTTTATCCATATTCGGAGCAAGCAGAACGGGCGGTTTTGCCATACACCCTTTCAACATCACGAATGCATTTTCATGTTCAGCCGTCCAATTAAGCTTATTGATTGCCCCCTTCTTAGTCAGTTCGACAAGCGGGTCGGCTATGTGGGCATAATCGGTAACAAAGTCTCTATAGTATCCCGTTAACCCCAGGAACGATTGTACCTCCTTCTTGTTCGTCGGTGTCTGGGCCCGCTGTATTTTGTCCAAGATGTCGTCTTTCGTCGCGATGCGGCCCATCCCCAGCTTGTGACCGAGAAAAGAAATGGCTTCAAGCCCACCTCACATTTCGCCGGTTTTATGGTCAACGTGGCTTGCTGAATTCTATCAAATAGTTTTTCCAATGTAATTACATGCTCTTCCCACGTATCTGTTGCCACCAGGATGTCATCAATATAGTGTTCTACATTGTGGAGCCCATCCAAAACCTTCCTCATCAGCTTCGTAAATATTGCAGATGCTGTCTTCAAACCAAAGGGCATGAATTTAAATTGGAATAAACCCGCCGAGCACGAAAAGGCAGTCTTCTCTTTAGACGAATCTTCCATTGGTATTTGCCAATATCCTTTAGCTAAGTCAAATTTAGAAAAAACCTTTTGTGAGAAGAACGCAACGAGGGTGGGATAACTTAGGCCAGCGTCCACTGCTTCCCAGCGAATAAGGTGAGTAGCCGTCGTGTCAAGGTTTCAGCGTTGGCCCAGCAGGCCGACCATCGAGCTTGGCGAGTTACCGTATTCTGCGAGCTTAGCTTTCTTACGGACACTTTAGCCATCGTGACGTAACACGGTAGCTCACATTCAAGCGGAATGGGGGAGTTAGCGTCCTCAATAAACCACGCCGCCTCCGCCACTAAAGGCAGAGTTGCAAGGCCGGTTACCATGGCAACGACGTCGGTCACGGCCTGTGTGGGTGGAGCGACATGCTTCGTGAAGCTCAAGTCAGGGAGGAGAGAATTCGAGGGTCACGTATTTGGAGAAAACATCGGAGACATTTAGCTTAGCGGAGACGGGCTAGCATATACGTCTGCCGCATTACCGGGCGCCTCCTGCGCACGCACATTATCAGGGGCGGGGCCAATTTCGACCACCACGAATGCGCAGCAGGCATCCGGTATACGTCTACATGTGTACGCCCACGCTAAACTAGAGCTCTCCAATGGCAGCAGGCATCCGGTAATTCGGCATACATCTGCGTTGATACGCTTGCGCTTCGCGAAAACGCTATTGTGAAGTTGTCAGGAAAAGTTTACAGTATGCGCGTGCCCAAGAAGAAATTTTGCTGCTGCGCTGCCTCAGCATGCACGTGGCCTCATATAGACGCAGCAAGTTGGCACAATCGATTTTCCTGACTGCGCCAAGTTTTTTTTTTTTTTTCTCGCGCCCGCATCCCGTAATCTTATGCTGCCGACTGTGCATTTAATTTCTCCCCTCCTCTTTTTCATTTGGGGAAAAAAAATCTTCAGTAATGACGACATTCGTGTGGAACTCTACACTTTTTCCAAGTTGCTGTTCTGAGATTCTGTTTCGGGATTTAACGGGTGCGCGGAAATGCATGCTGCGTTTCTCGGTAGCTAGTAAATTATTCCTCGTCTGGTATTTTGGCGCGAACTTTCAGACATGCCTGTGCAGACAAGAAGCGCTTGAAATATGTTGGCGTGTGCAAGCTCTGAATTGGTCCAGCACACTGAGTCGGAACCGGTTTGCGATCTAGTATCGCTTTAGATTTTGACAGTCGCCTACTCGTGAATGCTTAAGTAGTCAACAATGACTGTGCAGCATGTACGGATACTGACGCCGAAACAAGCACGTATACTGCAGCGAGGCATTCTCAGGGAGTTCTGGCTGTTTTTTTTTCTTTCTTTCTTTAACCCTTACGCCATGATCATGATGGTTGCTGAGGAAATGTCTTTTTTTTTTCGTGTTTCTTATAACTTGTTCGTTTTCTTGGAAAATATCGTGTTTAATGTCTCCGAACTGGACTACTATGACTGTCGTTTAGTAACCCAGCTCGCCAGTGACCAAGCGACAGCGCTCCTAAGCACAGGCAGATTCTTTTGTACGGAAACAAAGAACACTAGTGTTAACCGCTAAGCATCCCTTGTTACAGTTCTGTTGTATTCGCTTTCTCCTTTTTTTTTTCATCTTGCCCCTTTTTCCCCCCCTTTTTTTGCTGCGTCGCTTGGGCATTACTTGGGGTTTTGTTTTTCGTTTTGTTTGCTCCTAGTTCGTGTTCGAGTCTGCGCGGTGTCAAGCGCAGCTGAAGAGCATCGACGCAAAATTGTCACTGTTCTCGCTACGACATTTCAACTCCTAGGAGTGAAAAAAAAAGCGGTAAGAATAGACGTTGCAGGATATTGTTGGGAGTAAAAATAGAAGCAAAGCAGGGGGTGCTTTCATGGCCTCTTTGCTGCCACATGTAGAGGAAAAAACTTGAAGCGGATCAGGGAGAGGGGCTAGGTGAAGGGAAGCTCGGGTGGAGCACGATGCCAA